>NW_023503159.1:702102-1404204 GCF_014466165.1 Pleurotus ostreatus | reverse complement strand
CTGGCTCCGTGGTACCTGTGCTAAAAACGAGTCGTGCGAGTTCCTGCACCATCTTCCCAAGGATGTGGATATCAATAGTCTCAATGCAGCCGTCGCCCGAGCACATATAGGTCCAGGGCAGGGTCCTTTAGCCCCTGCCCACGCTGCGCCTGTAGACGAATTCCCCGTTTTGAATTACGAAGGCGGCGATGGCAGAGCTCGCAGAGGTGGCGGCGGGGGCTACTACGACCCAAGTCGGACGCGCTTCTCGGCCGCAGTAAAGAAACCCGCAGCCGAATCACCAGCCGCCGTAGCAGCTCGCCGCGAAGTCATGGGTAGCAACGCCGATGCCCTCCACAATATAACAGCGATCATCGCACCTAGGCCGTCACCAAGGCTGAAGTTGCACCCACCCACCTTGCTGCCGACCCTGCCCACCGGCGAGGCTTTGAACGGGCTGTACATGTCGTACCGTTCTCGGGCGCTGCAGCTGGGTGCGGCTCGAAATGCCTGCTTGTCCCGCGCTGCCGCTGCTTGGCGACGTGGCGATGGCGCATCCGCAAAGCGGTTCAGCCGCGAGGGGCACGAATTGAACGCCAAAATGAGCACTGAGATGGCGGATGCGGCGGGTAAACTCGTTCGAGAGCGTGCGAAGACAGCAGAGCAAGCTGTGCGGGCGAGGGATGTGGCCTGGTCTGACGATCCTGGCGACCGAGCGAGCCGTGGTCGCCCGTGCGGAGGTGGTCTCGGGATTTGCCTGGGGATTGCCCGACGTGACACCGGGGATGGCAAGCTGACATCCGAGGAAAGAACAGAATGTGTGCTGGACTTGCATGGGCTGCATTCCAATGAGGCGACTGAGGTGCTGGAGCAGTTCTTGTTGTTGGTGAGTCGTGCTTCGAAACGCCCGACAGGCGGCGACACTTTGATCCTAACGTGACGTTACGTAGCTTGAACGCGAGCATTTTTACGGATTAGGTGAGTGTTTCATGTCTTGGCTACGGCGGTATGATTGACGGGGAAATATCAGCGTACATCGTCGTTGGCGAGGAAAAACATACGGGTACTCAGGATGCTGCCCGCGGGGCCTCCAGGCTGCGCCTAGCAACTGGCGTTCGCGAATGGCTTCACCGCTGGGGTTACCCTTGGAGTGAACGAGACGGGATTATAGCGGTTGATGCGCTAACACATGCGTCGGAATAGTAACTGAAAGAATAAAAGTTTATGCAAAGGTATATAAACTTCCATGAAGTTAGAGAACTAAGATTATGTATTCGTGTATGTATCAAATGGTAATTGTACAGTTTCTCCCTGTCGTTTGACCTTTGAAGTCGTCTTGACATCAAGGAAACGGAAACATACCCGTTGTAACATCGGAGGAATCAAAGTTTAGCGTGTTCCACGTGCTCCGCTGGCAGTGTGCATTTCGCCAATTTGTATGGCCATTTAGCCACGACTCCTTTTGTTCAACGACCATGACCACTCACGACGAAGACGACGCCCATCGCGCATTTCTCCCAACCGCCCGCCATTCGATTGATCTCAGCATTGATTTGGAACATCAGCTTACATATCTTGAATCGCAGCCTAACACGCCGGCGGATACCCTTTTTGCTCCCAATGCGAACCCGCAGCCAGGAGATGAACGCAAACGCGAATCCCTGGATCCCCACGTTCTCGCATCGATAATAATGCAGCTCCGGCAATCCCTGGGGAATATGACCAAAGAACGAGACGACCTTCTTGCGATCGTCAGCACAGCAAACGCGAATGAAGCGAGGCTGACCGATGCATTGCAATTGACGACAGACAAATGCACAACCATGGAAGAAGAGCTTACAGAGGCTCGCCGAAAGATTAAAGATGACGAAGACGCTATCGCCATGTTGAGATCTAAAGTGGAAGAGAGCAGGTACGTTTCCGCTACCTCGGAGCGCTCAATTACTAAATGTTACTCAAGGCGGGGCCTCATGCGCCTGCAGACCGAGTCAAGGAGGCAATCTACAGTCCTTGCAGCACCAGATATGGGGCGGGCAACTTCAACGCCACTGGCGTCCAAACGCGCATCATTCACCCCCCTTTCCCTATCATCCCCCTCCAGCTTCACGCCGCTCAAGAACGCCCACCGACGGATATCATCGGTATCCGACTCCGGAAGCCTCCTTGGTGGCGACCTGCGCAACAGCCCCCACTCACAGCAATTCCCCTTCAACGAGCCCGACCAGGGCTCGCGCAGGCAGTCGATGCACTTTGGTCGATCGCCGCCTCGCATGGAACTCATGCTCTCCTCCCCTGATGCGTCGATCATAGCCGAGGTCGAGTCTCTCCGCGCCGAGATCAAGACGCTGAAGAATGAGCTGGAGGAGGCACGTCTCGAATTGGGAGAGGCGTTCGAGGCTCGGGATGCGAGCGATACCTGCGTGAAGGCGCTTCGAGAGTTTATCGCAGAGAACAACGTAGGCACGCCAGAGCAGCCTGCAGACCTCAAACCGCCGCCAGTGCCAGCGTCTGTCGCCTGGCAAGACCCCACGTCGAAGGCAATGCCCGCGAATCAAGGGTGGGGATTCAAGCTCTGGAACACCAAGGCGACTGCTGCGGCTGCGCCCGCCCCCGCTGCTGCGCCTGCCCCTGCGCCCCCTGCGTCGGTCACGTCGCCCGCGCCATCGACAGCCGAGACCGCGTCGATCAGCCGCAAACTGGGCGGGTTCTTCTCGTCGCGCGCCAGCATTTCGTCGACAACCTCGTCGAATTTCCCCACCACCGCCAGTACGGCACTCCCGCGATTAGATACGGCGAGAACGCGCGACTCATCGGCGTCAGATGTGTCGTCGATGGCAGACTCGCTCGCTGAACCGATAAGCCCGCTTTCAAGGAGCGGGGACGCGAATGCGAATGTGCTGGTGCGTGATCTGACGAGCATAAGTCTGGGAGACGCGCAGGAAGATAGCACGCCTGCAAAGACCTTGCCAGGCGTACCTGGTATCGCAGCGTAGCGTTGCTGTTCGTTTTTTGTTCGTTCACTTTCGATATGTATATGTATTATTTTTATCCCCGAGCATGATCAACATAGCATCCTTTCGCATGTCAATGCCATACCTTATATGTGGCGGCGGTGAATCACCACCGGCGAAGCCGATCTTCAATTTGTACATCCGCTTCAACTGTTTTTCTTTCATGAAACCTAGACCTCTCTCTTGCTCTCAATGTCACTTGCATACATGCGTCCACGCTGCACGCTGCCGATATAATGAAACCTTCTACAAACCACCATTAGCTTTCATTAACTCCTCCGTGCACGGTCTTTAGTTCTTTTTGTCCTTTTAATTCCCGGTATGTGGAAAGTTCATTCAGGGTTTGAGCCGTCCCAACCGTGGATGAGAACACTTCGTTTATGGTGCGTCCTCTTACGTTCAACGTTCATCCTCGGCGAGAAGATGCATCTCACCGGGTACCGGTATTCTAGACAATAATTTGCGAACCCACTTATTTGCCGTGACCCATGTGCTACGGGTTGACGTCGAGGGTTTGAATGCTTGAATGCATGTCAGAACTTTGTCAGAATGTGAAGACGGGTTCAATTGTTACTCATGCCGCATGCGCATCTTGTGCTCGCTCGCTTCGCTCGCATAGAAGCCTGGTTGGGATTGGTCCATTGGTTTTATGGTTCATGCAACATATGGGCCGAACCTTCTGCAGAAAGTTTGCGTACGGTGCGAAGCCCCGTTCTTCCTCCTTTCTCTCTCCTCCGCGATTTTACAGCTTTTGAATTGCGACGTAGACGTCGGGATGTGCAGCGGCCTTCCTTCAACACGAGGCGGAATCGCTACTTGATTGCCATTGCTAAATGTTCCGTGTGCAGCCTACGCATACCCTTACCAACCCTGCGCGTGTTCTCATCCCACCGGGGCACGAATAACTGCGAATGTGTACTAGGAAGTATCAGTGGCACTACGTCTACCTTGTCAAGAGCTCTCACACAAACTCCTACTTCTGCTTCTCCTTCGATGGAAGCTTTGCCCGTTGGGGAAGTGCCGCGAACGGTGCAGGCGCTGCCGTTATGGGTTATGGGCCTATCCTCTAGACTCCTGTCTCTTAATTCCCAACCACCGACATCGTCCATATGCTAACGTTCAAGGTACGTTTGGTATTTTTCTGCCCTATGTTTGGCTTATGTTTTCATATCCGAGTCCTCTTCTATCCACTTAATGTACTCATTTGCACATTCGTTCACAGTTCTAGTCACTAGGCACCGTTTCGGCGTTCACGGTTCGCTGTTTCCGTAAGGCTTACGGCTGCGCTTCGGACCGATGTCACTTGCAACGATTCAGGAGACGCGGGGTGGGGGTAACTTGTAAGCTTGATCAGCGTCACGCTCTTTCCAGCATAGGTCCGTTTCCCGTTTTAACAACCTAACTTCCTTAGTACCTTTGAGTACGTTTGCAACTCACCGGTACTAGTTACCGGTTGACCACTGGGGAAGACTGGACCACGACCGCTTTCGCCATTGGGTAATGGTATGGGTAATGGATTAGGTACTGGGTCTTTGGTAAATGATGGAGGAAGGTGAGTGGTGATGGTGCCCTGACTCCTGGCACTCTTGATCCTCGTTTTCGGCCTTGTTCCTGTTCGTATTTCTATTTTTGGAGTCATCGTCACACTCGATAATATTGATGATACCTGTAGTACATTCCCAGCGGTGCAGCGAGGATCCGCACGGCGTTTACATGGCTGTTAAACAGCGTGAGTCGCTCGATAACTTGGAGGCGTTATGCCGATGTCTGATAGCAACGTTGTTATATCAGGACCTGCTATCGACGAGAAGCCTTGACGACCTAGATGTCGCTGTTTGACTCTAAATTCGAGTATGAATGGCTGAACCAACGTCGAGATCAACCCTCAAGACCTGAAGTTCTGGCTGTCTTCGGTCAAGTTAGCCCACCATGTTCTAGGATCAAACAATATTTAAGGACGGGCGGTCATCATCCGTGCTATTTGCTGTATTCTTTAACGCTGAACCCAGCCGCTGGTTCTACGCTGATCTGGAATTGCAGTGTCCTGTCCATCCGCGCAAACACTTGAGCTTCATGTAAGTTGTTTCGCATTTGTATCATCGTTTAACAGCATGCTAAGTACCTATGGCGCACTATGCGAGGCGTTAGGTGTTAAATTGCCGGCGGGTCTGCGGACTGCCTGTGTTTTGAGCCGTATTTTGTTGCTGGTCCCTAAATTGATACCTAATGGATTGACCTTGGAGGATACATAGGGTATGATGGAACGCAATAATACAGAAGGGAAGTGGGGTTCCCACCGACACTGTGGACGAAGCACGAATACTTAATCGATGGTGCTAGCACAAACTCCTAAGCCGCTAATAATCGGCTGCAACTTTTCCCGTCTTGCGGGCATATCAATACACGTGAAATTACTGCCATGGGCGACGCGACAGGTTGCAGACGACACTGACTCGAGAGAAGAGGCCCACTATGCATTACTGCTACGGAAGCAGAACATTTGGAAGGGAATCGACGACAAACAGCGTTTATTCGCCAACAAAGGGACGACAGGGTAGATTATGTACGGTAGGTGACTCTCCCTACAATAACAAAATCCTAAAAAGGACTCGGTGAGGAATTGGCCTTCGTTAGCTCCTTCCTTCAAGCAGCGTCTGATACTCCGACACTACGCAGCATCACGGATATATTTACATGCACAGTGAAGTAGTAGATGATGCATGATGGCTCAGACCTATTATTGACAGCAAGTCACACGTCACACAAGGACCCCAGCTCCTCGAGGCCAACGCCATGGCGGTAAACCGGTGAACCATTGTCCTCCAAGGAGATTGAGGCTACGCCCTCTACGCGACTGTGGTATGTATTGTCCGAGGATTGTTATTGGCTTGTGTTTTTTTATCAGGATCAGGATCAGTCATCGGTCAACTTAAGTCGCCGCTCCTCTCCGCGCAGGGATTTCTAGCTTGCATGCTTGTCTTTAGCTCGGGGGAATTATCCAAAATTTGGACTCAGGCAGAGTAACATGACGTGATGCAGAAGCAAGATAAATCGATCGTTGGGTTACTCTGGACATATTGGAAGGGATAGAAGCCCTGCACAATTTGTCAGACTTCTTACTTGCCGGAGTAATCATAATCGACTCAGCCGCCAGAGGATAGATAATGGGGGGGAGCCAACAACTTTACAGCTTAGTATTTCGAGGTTCTCCAGCTTGTGTGGATGTAGTGGCCCTGACTGGAATATAATTTGAATTTCTATGCTCGATCGATGATATAACGCCGGCGGCTTGTACTTCCTAATAAGGCATCCGATCGGTAACTGAAGGCCACCGATGAATAGGGCGTTATAGTTGTTGAAACTAGATGTTGCTGCGCCCAATGCAACGTCGTTGATGGCCTGTGCAGTAGAATGATTAGCACGAAGCAAGAAAAGAGTATACGCTGAGCAGCAGTATATGTATAACTTTTACAGAATGATGCCTAATCGGCACAGCTTAGTAGTGTACATCATTGATTGGATGCTCGAGACGTCTCTGTCGCCGTTTTGGTGACTACCGAGAACTCAACATCAAGGGGCGCCTTGCTAGCGGTTAGCCTAAGAAGTACATTGTTGTCTCTGGCATGTTTCAAATTTCAGCGTTATTGATGACCTTACAGGAAGGAAGCATAGATGTAGTTGATGGGCACCTCGACTTGTTGATGAGAAAATGACAAGCTGTGGGAGCGGTAGCAAGCAAAGAAGGGTGAGCTAGTCAACAGGCAACAGCTCGCGTCTAAGCCTGTCGAAGGGCAGGAGGCTCGAAACCTGGTCCTTTCGGAAGTAAATGATGCACCGCCACGCAACGTGCACTCGCTCCCTAATCGGGATAAACGGCCATCTCCGAACTGGACCAAGGGCTTGGGTCGCGCCCTGCGATCTTGATTTCGCCCTGAAAGCCCATCGTTCGTTAATCCACTCCTTGCTTTCTGACCACCATCATCTCATCCACATCGACTTGTAAAGGGGGCAAGCCTTGTAAACTACATGTCCTCCCTCCCTATTCCCTCACTCCCAAAATATGGGCTAGCCGGCCCTCCACCAGATGGTCAGAAGAAACGGAGAAAGGGCGCTACAAGACTCTCGTGTGCAGAATGTAGACGGTGGGCTTGTTGATAATTGTTCGTGATTTGAGATGAAAATAAACGGTGCATCAGTCTCAAGTTGCGGTGCGATCGAGCCATTCCTTGTGGCTCATGCGTGAAGCGGGGATGCGGGGCAATATGTCCAGACGTATGTCGCCCATTCTGTTTACGATTCCATTCAGGCAAGAACTTCACCCACAGGGATCCCTGACGACTGGGCAAGGGAATAGGTAATATATGGACTCTGCTTCCTTCAGAGTGCTCGCTCATTTTGTATATGACACTCTAGATTCGTTTTGGCGTCTACCCAAGAACTACATGAGAAGATTACAGAATTAGCGAATCGGGTTCGCCAGCTAGAGGATGGGCTTCGAGAGTCACACTTAAAAATCTCTCACGAGCCACACCCATTGCTGAGCGAAGAACTATTGAAAATAAAAGCACCTCTGCAACGAGAGGCACCCTCTCACAGGAGTCAGCATCATGAACCCACGAAGGAGGAAGAAAGCAATCCCGACGTTGTAGACGCTTTTGGATCGCTTTCCATCAGTCCTGTTGGTCGTACGAAATACTACGGACAAATTGCTAGCTCATGGGTGAGTCTGACCTTCGACCATCGTGTTTCACATCCTAACTAACTATCATTTATCTACATCTAGTACTTTATGAAGGCATGTTTCTCTGAGGCATGTGTACTACGCTATGTTCTCACAACTATCATCACAGAACGAAGATGACGAGCCTGAGGCGGAGAGTCACTTAACCGCCCTCCAAAGCCATCTACCTTATGAAATGCTTGAAAAGGCCGCAGCGTTTCCAATTCACCCATCACCGACAGCTCAGATCCCCATGCCGCACTTGACCTGGTATCTTCCTAGCGCAGAGCGAACTATGGAACTCAAGACTGTATACTTCAGCCATGCCGCAATGATGTACGATCTAGCTGTCAAGATGCCGCCGTTTGACAAATACTCAACCCTTGGTTTCACAGGTATAACCCAATTTCAGCCGAATCTTTCGACACAGAAATATACAGCCAGTTCTTCCTTTCAACAGATGCGTCGCCAACGGAGGAGCCTCTTCTATCTCACCGCCTAGCTCTCATGTTCATAGTCCTCGCCTTGGGCTCCCTGATGGACACGGTGAATCAGCCACCTTACAACTTTGATGCTGAGAAGTATAATCAGCTTGCTCGCGCGGCTCTCTTCAGACATCCTCTATTCGACGAGCCAACTATCACTGCCGTACAGGCGCTGGTTAGTGACTTCTCCCTGTATCCCGCTACTTGGTATTGATGCAACGTTCTTTGTTCGTAGTTCTTAATGTCTTATTACCTTTTCCTCGCTGATCGGCATGGTACAAGCTCGGGCGCACGATGGGCGATTATGGGAATAACTGTTAAACTGTCCCAGAGTGTAAGCACGCCCCGATATCAACTCCGATCCATGTTCTAAACTTCTTCTCGGCTACTAGATTGGTCTTCGTGAGTAATGCAGGGCTTGCCATTCACACTCATAATGACCCCTTCGACTGTAGACCGCGACAGTGGCCGATGGGGCGTCGATCCACAAGAGACTCAACGTCGCCGCGAATTGTTCTGGGAGTTGTACACATACGACTCTTGGCAGTGCATGACCTTCGGTCGCCCACCGTCGTTCAACCTAGCGCATGTTGATTGCAAGATGCCGTACTCCAGTGAACCTTCTGATGAGCAGAGCTGTAGGTGTTCCGCCGATTTCGCTGGTTAAGCTCGAGCGCTGACATCCGAGCAGTCCATGCTTGGAAACATAGGTTTTCCTCCGAATGCATGGCGATGTTACACGAGCAGGCCTTCGGTGCCAAAACCCCGACATATGCAACAATCCTGCAACTCGATCGTAAATTCCGCGCCTTCCCAGTTCCCCCAGTGCTGCAGGTTGCAGGGTTTGGGAGCTCGGAGTCTCGCCCCGGTGGATTCCCACAAACCGTCATGTTAATGCTTCAACGTCATATTGTCTTAGCCATCCGCGAGTCTAGTGAGTCGTATCATCTCCATTTTTCGGATCCAATTCAACTGTATAATTAGATTTATTGTATCTCCACCGAAGCTTTTTTGCACGCGCAGTCAGTGACCATCCCAAAGACCCACTTGGAAGCCCATACGGCACTTCGGTCATCGCGGCATATCGTAGCGCTGGATCACTTGTTGCTTTAATGCGGAACCTCCACACGCAACTAAAAGAGCCTAGCGAGAGAATGTGGTTCCTATGGACCCATATGTTCTCCTGTGCCGTGAGTCTATCTACTGATTTAGCTCATCTCATTCACTCGGAGATTCTCACTCCTATGTATCTGCCCGTATTATGCACCCTCCGTACCGTTCATCGCTAACGGTTGCTTCTAATTAGATTGTTCTCGGCTCAATAGTCACTCGGTGCCCTTCTATGAGCTTAGCTCCGTCTGCCTTGGTGCAACTTGACTCGGCTTGCGAGCTCTTCTCAAAGGCGGCACCTGGTTTCCGTGCTGAGAAAGTTCTGGTGCGTCATTACCATCATCATTAGTGCACAATCATCTGAGTCACGCCCCATATACCAGCGCATTATTTTGAACCTGCAAGCCAAGGCTCACGCAAGCTTGGATGACTATCGCAAAGGCAAGGGATCACCCGTCAGCCGCCACCCGACAGAACCTCTTTCCCCTGTTGAACCTGACGACGAACTCGACACTCTCGGCGGAAAGACGCGCCTGGTAGCCAAGAAGGAGCCCATGTCTCCTCCCGTACAGCCACAAGTACTAGAACGATCCCCCACATCACACAACCCCGTCGTCCCCCTTCCCCTGTCTCCATCGGCGGGAAGTGCACTGGGGCCTCAAGTCCTAGAGTACCTTCGTACGTTTGGGGACAATCCAACACGGATCCCATCCCAAGACATCATGATGGTATCCGATCCTTCCTCATCCGGCCCGTACGATGACATCTCCACATACGGCATGTCGACATTACAGGGACACTACCACAGCGAGCCGGCATCTTATCAGCAGTCCTCCCGACATACATCCCACGCAATACACGCGAATCATCCGCCCTCGCCGGTACAACTTCAACATCAGCAACATCAGCAACACCTATATCAACCTATTATCACTGACAGCAACGGGCTGCAAAACAGCGGTAGCAGTGTCAACGGGATGATGAACACCAACACCTTCCCACAGTACTTCCCTGTTTACGACTACGGCTCGGGTATCGCGGATCAGTCCCACTCTGTGAATGGCTTCTCCCCAGTCGATAAATCTGCGGGGATGATGAACGGAATGATGAATGGCCATGAAGTTAATCAGCGCCGCGCTTCTGGGTCCCCGGAACACAACCGGATGGAATCCACTTGGGATGATTTCGTGGGCAACTTCATTCGCTGAACGAGTAATAGAGAGAGAGAGCAAACAAGAAGTGTTCATTTATTTGTATCTCAGTATAGACGGTACGCCGATTTTATCCTACCTCTCGTCTGTAACCATATGTAGCTGTCTTATGTCGGTTGTTAATCTTGGTCGCTGTTATATTCCCGCTGTATAGTACCAATTCCTTTTGATAATACTCTGTATGGGCCATGCATTTTCTGTTTGTTGATCAGAATCGAGTGCTACAAATGCAGTTACACACAATAAGGCCCGCAATGTAACCTATTTTGTCTGCGAGTCAGTCCAAGAAGCGCCTTTGATCCATATCTCTCATCTGCTGATTCGAAGTCCTTGAATGCTAAAGCTCCCTCGAATCGGGAAGCGAACTACTTGAATGATGGTCAAGCGTCTATGGGCCGAGGCGCTCACGATCGCAGCGTACGCTTTAACCGGGACTGGGAACAACGAGCTGATCGATACTCGGTGTTATCTCTCCCGAGCTTCATGAGCGCAAGGATCCATGAAGCCCGCAGCGTTTGCGAACGCGTTGAAAATGGAAGAAAGCCTCGGCAATCTTTCAAAGCCGTCTCTTCACTAAAAAGATTCGTTGCTCCACAATGTTAGGGCTTCCAGCCGTACCGTATACGGGAGCTACGGTAAGTATACGTTGATCATATGGTGATTTAATATTCCACGCCGTGCGTTTACGGCTTGACCCCAATTGGTTCGACGGGACGCGACGTTGTATGTATAGTAATTCTGATGGGCTACTCAGGGAGCTAAGCGGTCGCATTACGAGAACGACAGATGTGCTGCTTGTATAGCATCAAGATTTGAATGGTATCGGGTTAAGACTGGCACGGCGAAGGGATAATGTGTCACGGGCTGCTGAAAATATACATTCAACAGCTACAGCGGAGCCTAAGTCAGAATATCAGCACGATGATACAGCAATGAGGAATAAACACTCACCCGGAATACCCAAGAGAGCAAGGCGGCACAAGTTGGGAAACTGGAGTCGGCGGCTATACCACCACTTGAGCGGATCACAGGAGTCCATGTCTTCTTGAGGCAGCCGCCGGAATTTGTCCAGCTCATAATGTGGCTTGAAATAACAACTTCTCTTCAGCATACAGGTGGACTGTTGGATTCTGACAATCGAGGCGGTACAGGGGTTACACGGGCTCACGTGACTATGTAGATAGTTTGCGCGCGTGCTTGTATTCTTTCCTTTATGCGTTTGCTGGAGTCCCAGCCAAACGCAATATATCTGCTTGCCCACAAGGAATTCGCGCGACCTCACCGGCTTATTCTAACATGGACATCGATGCTGAACGTGCTACAAAAAAACGAAAGCTTGGTACTGCAGGAACACCGAAACTATCACAGGGTGCCCCGGCCGAATCGTCGTTCGCTAATGTGCTTCAGCGATTGAAGGAGGAATCGGGGGATGCCCATGGTGCGTGTTTGCACGAGGTCTTTGTTGAGTTTGAGTACTGAGTAGAGTAGCTGCCGAGGGTGGTGCAGATTGCTGGCCCCGGCCACCAGCGCCGACGATTAACCCTCAGAAGGATTCTATAAGTGCGTGCTATGCTTGATGCTTCATTGGCGTGATCTCAAGCCAGCTATTATCAGTCTTTCAACAAATCGACGTGGAAGATGCATATGATGGTCCTACTCCTACCTTTCGGATGTATGGAACAACAGAGGTGACAGATACTGTATAACTAGGAACGACTCTTGAAGCTCATGATCGCGTCAGCATGGGCATAGCGTCTTAGCGGTGGTCACTGGCTTTCTTCCATACTTCTACGTCCCAGTGCCTCGAGGCTTTGCCGAGGATGATTTGGAGAGCTTCAAGTCATATCTCAATAGCATAATGGACGACCCAAGGACGGTGCAGCGTATAGAAATCATCAAGCGCAAGAGTTTATGGGGATATTTGGGAGACGATGTAGTGCCTTTCTTGAAATTGACGCTTATACAACCAAGGCTACTTCCGAAACTTAGAGATAAGTCTCAGGACTTACGTTCGTTGTCATATCCAGCTAACTCTGCAGCTCTCTAACACGGGTGTTTGAGCGAGGAGAATGTAACTATCAAGACCTATTCCCTGGCCCTATCGCGACATTCGAGAGTAATATTCAATTCCCCCTTCGCTTTATGATCGACGCAAAGGTGTGATAAACGAATCGGCTACTGACCGCCGTTTAACTGTTCTTGGTCTAGGTACTGGGCATGAATTGGATCGAAGTTCTGGCAGGGAAGTACAAGCTTAAGAGCGATGCCGAAAAGAAATCTCATTGTCAGATTGAATTCGAAGTGAAGTGAGTTGGCCGTTGACCTACTTTCGAGAGCTACCTAACTTAAATGTTGAATAGATACGATCAATTTATTTCGCATCCGGCTGAGGGCGAGTGGTCTAAAATTGCCCCACTTCGTATCTTGAGTTTCGATATCGAGTGTGCGGGTCGTAAAGGCATCTTCCCTGAAGCCCGTGAGGATCCCGTAATCCAGATCGCCAACATGGTTACCCGCCAAGGTAGATCAATCCACAGTTACAGTTATCGTTCGCAGCCGAGTTCTGACGCTCTAATAGGGGAGCAGAAGCCGTTCATTCGCAATGTCTTTACCCTAAATTCGTGCTCGAATATTGTGGGCTCTCAAGTTATCTCTTTTGACGATGAGCGCAAGTTGCTGGAAAGCTGGCGGGACTTCGTCCAGGAAGCTGACCCCGACGTTATAATCGGCTATAACATTGCGAATTTCGATATCCCTTATCTTATGGATCGGGCCAAGGCGCTGGATGTTAAGAGTTTTCCATTCCTTGGACGGCTAAAACGTAAGTATAATCCCCCTCCCTCTTGAGATAACTCACGCAAGTATGTCTATATCCATCAGGTATCGCTGCACAGGTCAAGGAGACCCACTTTTCGTCGAAGGCTTATGGTCAACGTGACTCTAAAGACACCCAACTGGATGGACGGCTTCAGATGGATATCCTCCAATATATGCAAAGAGAATACAAGCTTCGTAGCTACAGTTTGAATTCGGTGTGCGCCCAATTTCTTGGGGAGCAGAAAGAGGATGTGCACTACTCTGTGATTACCGAGCTACAAAACGGAACGTCGGAGTCGCGAAGACGCCTGGCTGTATATTGCTTGAAGGTATATCTACCTAGAGGCTGCTTGCTTGGCCACATCTGATTTTTGATACCAGGACGCTTACCTCCCACAACGACTGCTGGACAAGTTGATGTGTTTCGTCAACTCCATCGAAATGGCCCGCGTCACCGGCGTGCCCTTCAACTACCTGCTATCCCGTGGCCAGTCTATCAAGGTACTTTCTCAACTGTACCGAAAGGCCAACGAAGAGGGCTATGTCATTCCTTGCTACAAAGGCGAAGGTCTGTCAATGTACCATCGTTGTCCTTCAATCAAATGACAACACGTTCCTATAGGCTCTGAGGAACAATACGAGGGTGCTACCGTCATTGAGCCCAAGAAAGGGTACTATGATACTCCGATCGCGACGTTGGATTTCAGTTCCCTGTATCCATCCATCATGATGGCTCATAACCTTTGTTATACCACTGTTCTCGAGAAGGCAACGGTGGAGCGCCTGAACCTTGTCAAAGATGTCGACTATATACAAACGCCTAACAACGGTACGTCGTTCTAGCCGCTTGGCGTAGTGCTAACGTAACTGAATTTACATTCTGTTTGCTCAGATCTATTCGTGACGAAGACTCGTCGCAAGGGTCTCTTACCTACCGTCTTGGAAGACCTCATCTCCGCTCGTAAGCGTGCAAAGGCTGACTTGAAGAACGAGAAAGACCCTTTTAAACGGGCTGTGCTCGATGGCCGCCAACTTGCGCTTAAGGTAAGCCAGTCGCCTGGTGTATCGATGAAGTCCGACGTTGATAACGGCCTCGTAGATCAGCGCGAACTCCGTGTATGGATTTACAGGTGCAACGATTGGCAAGCTGCCTTGCTTAGCCATTTCGTCCAGTGTTACAGCATATGGACGTCAAATGATCGAAAAGACGAAACAGGTGGGTCCTCCGATTAGCTGGTGGGACACGGTCTGACAATCATCTAGGAAGTGGAAGCTGAGTACTGTATCAGTAACGGACACTCCCATAATGCGGAAGTCATTTACGGTGACACTGACTCTGTTATGGTCAAATTCGGGCCAGGAGACCTTAAGGAAGTCATGGCTTTGGGTACGGAAGGCCGTTACCAAGCCTTGTCCTCAGCTCATCTTTTGTAACAGGTAGTGAAGCCGCTGACCTCGTTACGGCGAAGTTTGTAAAGCCGATCAAGCTCGAATTCGAGAAAGTGTATTATCCCTATCTCCTGATCAGCAAAAAGCGCTACGCTGGCTTATACTGGACAAAACCGGAAAAATATGACAAGATGGACGCCAAGGGTATAGAGGTTTGTATTTGTTTTCTAGAATCCTCTGGTTTATAGGTAACCATATCTTCAGACCGTTCGTCGAGATAATTGCCGCCTCGTGTCCACTGTCATCGAAACATGTCTGCACAAGATGCTGATCGACAGGGACGTAAAGGGCGCAGAAGAGTAAGCGGCAGCATCTAGCAAAGCGCAGTTACTGACACCAACCTTACAGCTACACAAAGCGAACGATTGCAGACCTTTTGCAGAACAAAGTGGATATGTCTCAGCTGGTGATCACGAAAGCTCTGGCTAAAGCAGGTAAGAGGTTCGTCCTAAGAATGCACTTATCCTGGGCCAACATTGTGGTTAGATTATGCAGCGAAACAAGCCCACGTTGAATTGGCGGAGCGGATGAGGCAACGAGATGCTGGTGAGCGCAGGCCTCTTCTCGCGGTTTCAACGAGAGTTGACTTTCCATCCCCTTCAGGCTCTGCACCAGCTATTGGAGACCGTGTGGCGTATGTCATCATCAAAGGCATCAAAGGTGGCCCCCTCACCTTAGTTCTCGATGATCGTACTAACAACCTACTAGGCGCAGCGGCATACGAAAAATCTGAAGACCCGCTATACGTCTTGGAGAATAACATTCCCATCGATACTAAATACTATCTTGAAAATCAACTTTCCAAGCCTCTGATGCGTATATTCGAGCCGATCCTGGGAGACAAGGCTTCGTCGCTTCGTAAGCTTGCCTCGTCGATACTGAAGGTTGTCGATCTAAAATTCCTATTAGTGTCTGGGGATCACACTCGTACTATCCAAATCGCCACCCCTACCGTAGGGGGGCTGATGAAGTATGCCGTGAAGACAGTCACTTGTTTGGGGTGTAAAACTCCTCTACGACCTAACAACAGTGTCAAGAGTAAGTGCATGCTCCCCATGTTTTGTTTGATATACTTAGTCGCTTCCGCTCAGACGGTGCTGTGTGCAATAACTGTCGCCCTCGCGTTGGTGAATTATATCAGAAACAAGTTACTACATCGTCGCAGCTAGAAGTCCGTTTTGCTCGCCTATGGACACAGTGCCAGCGGTGTCAGGGTTCACTTCACCAGGTACGTCGCCACTATTTCATGAAATCATGCTTCCTCATCAACCATGGCATAGGATGTGCTCTGTACCAGCAAAGACTGTCCCATTTTCTATATGAGAAAGAAGGCACAGAAGGACGTGGAAGATGCTCATGCAGTCGTAGAGAGATTCGATGAAGAGCTATGGTAATTACGGGTCATCCTACTACATCTCTATCATACCCTTTATAATATTGGCACTGCACTTTATATCCGTATTTACTCGATAGTATTGGATACACTGTCGAACAAGGTTTAGAGAAACGATACTGCGTGCTTTTGGTTGTCAATCGCACCAGGGCGTCTTCATTATTGCTAATCAGTAGGATCCTATTGCTGGTATGAATATGATTTTCCCGTTCACTAACAGTACGATGAAATAGCCTGGTATACTATGCGGCATAAACACCTTCCGGAGACTTTGTACCTCTAAGAGTAGATATAGTATACAAGGTGATTGGTTGAAATTAGTTAAAGGCAGGCTCTCCCACTTGGATAGTTAACTCCTCCAACCCGCGTATACGCTTCTTAAGAAGCGTGTCTACACGCTCTACTACCCGGTCTAAGTTCATATACGTCGTTCGCTGACTCGAGTGAGGACCAGCAGGATCATACGTTGCTGCAGAGGGACTGAGCTGTATATGGATAGATCCAATCAGACTCGACGCATCTTTCGGCCAGAATCGCGCCGAAGTGTACGACGCAAGGCCTTCGACGGACGCGAGCTGTTCACAAGCTACAATGAGTATGCATCTCTCGAATAGTTGATTAGACTGACCTCCGACAACGCGTGCTGTATGTCTGTATCTCGATCTGCAACGTCAAGACACAAGACCCGGCCGGTGTCCAAAACCAACGGTATAACACTAGCAGCAATCATAATCGCGATAAACAGAGATGCGATAGGATCGAAGCCTGTCCATCCATAGAACTGGATCAGAAGTGTGGAAATAATGACTCCTACTGATCCGAGGGTATCCTACAAGATAGATATTCGTCAATGAGGTGCGATATGAGATAATTATTAGGACCTACGGCCATAACATGCAGAAATACACCTCGCATATTGTGACTGTGCCCCTCGTGCGAGTGGTCCGGGGCATGATTATGATTATTTAGATTCGGGGTATCGTTTTGGTGGTGCTTTTGGTAGTGGTCGTCCGCACCAAAGTGGTATTGAGGAGTGACGGGTGATTGATCAACCCGCCCTATGGGGGATATTGGGGAAAGCAAGCTTTCTGGAGCCGAGAGGTCGACGAGGCCTTGGAGAGGGGGCGGCCGACGCTTCTCGGAGTCGTGCCGGCGGTGGGTTTTAGATGCGTGATCGGATTGACGGGACGAATGTGTATGTGAGCGTGGCTCAGAATGCGGCTCCGAATGAGAGTGGGAGTGAGAGTGGGAGGACGTATCTGAAGGGCGCAGAAGTGCAGGCGTCGGGGAGTGGGAGTGGGAATGATCGTCATGAGTTGCGGAATGACTGTGGCCGTGACCATGGTCGTGATCATGATCATGCGCGTGGCTTGCGAGGGGGGGACAGTTGTGGTCGTGGTCATCATGCCCGTGGCTGTGGTCATGTTTGTGTTCATCATGTCCATGGTCATGACCATGAGAATGCGAGTGTGAGTGACCACCCTTTCGAAGACAATTAGTTAGTTCCTGCTCCTGATGCGCGGGAAACGACGGAGAAAACATACATGATGGTGACCACCCATGGCGAACATACCGAAAAGGTTCACAGCCAACCCAAGGGAACTGACTAAGAGTAGTTGACTAGTATTCATCTCCGGGGGATCCAAACTGACAAATTGTTGTTTACAACTCGATGCGTAGGAACTGGGTAGTACTCACAGTCGCTGAATAGCTTCGAAAACGATGAAGATGGATATGAGAATGAGGAATATGCCGTTCGCGAACCCAGACAGCGTCTCGATCCTTCCGTAGCTACGGTTGGGGGGATCACGATCAGTACATATTTGCGTCGACGAAGAAGCGTGCTCACCCATAAGTAAAGCGGACATTGGGTTCCCAGGTCGCCATGACTGACGCAAGTAGACCGACACCTATGGCCATACAATCGAAGGCCATATGTATAGCTAACGATATACGTTAGCGCTATATTTTGCCAATGGATGATCGACTATACCATCTGATATCAAACCCAGGCTATTTGTCCAAACGCCGTATAACATCTGCACCAACATGTAGCACATGTTTAACATGAGGAAATAGAATATCTTTCGCGATTCAGGGTTAGAAAGAATGGTCTTGAGGTAGGAACGAATCAAACGAGAAGTCGGAGTACGGGACGTTGGCATCAGAGCATCCTGACCAAGGGGATAAACGGCTGGGGGAAAGAACGGGAGTCAATGGAATAACGGGTAGAGGCAAATGCAGATTTTTACCATAGTACAATACCGAGGCTGTGAGTATGTCGCTCCAAGAAGGCAATCGAGAGAACGCGAGAATGCCAAAGAGAGTGGTCGATAGAGCAACGACGGGGTACGAAAAGCTGACGTAGTGGGCGGCGGAGGCTGCAAGACCGACAGCACGCGTAGTCGTTGGCGTGACAAAAAGCAGACTTATGGTCAGTAGCGGCAAAATGGCCAACGATGACAGGGGAATGACTGGCGTCGTAGGGAATCCGAGCTAGATACACCATGGAAGGGCTTGAGACACTGATAAGACAGAAGACACTAACAACTCACAAGGACAGTCCTAAATCCGTATAGAGGTAGCGCTATGAATGCAGCGCCCAATGTACTTGCATTAAGCGTCACTGTAGTCCCAAGCGACGGAGAAAGGACACTATGGGTGTGCTCAAGCGCAGTCGATACGATGGCATAAACAATGAGAGCGCCATATGGAGGCAAGAAGTGCCAGATATTCGCGAAGGAGAATTGTATGTCGCTTAAGAACGCAATGGCTAAGGTAACAATCGCGGCGAATGATTGCTTGGGCTATAAAGATGCTCAGGACTCAGTTCAAAATTATGAGAACCGCATCCTACCGTACTACCACCGAGGAGAGCCTGTGTCCAATACGGAGCGAAATGCGTTAAAATGACCACACTACATGCGCGTCAGATCAACATAATTGGGACGAATGTAGCCATACCGGATGGCAGACATCCTATACAGGGCCGTAAAGAATGATATTTGCTGAACAAAAAGCAAAAGAGAAGCCATGGCGAGCACCGAGAACTAGCCAATGTTCAGTAGAGAAACACATTCATGGAACTGGACACATACCTCTATATGTTTCCTTGCACGCATCTGGCCTGTGATCCCTTCCCAGACAAGGATTCCGAGGCCCCCGCACGCAAGTAACCTCATAACGACCCAGAACATGCCAACATCCTGCGAAAGCAGCCATTCCTTTCCCAGATATACAACGCCAGCAAGAAGCAAGTTAGAGCCCAAAACCTGGGGAAGCAAAGCCCGAGGAATGCTAGAAGAGCGTCAGTTTGCACTCTCTTCACGTTCACTGATAACTTACGAGGAAGAAAAGACTCTCGTTGGGTTCAAAGGGATCTTGCTACGTGTTCTGGCATCGGGGGCAGGCATAATCAACTAATGGGCGCTTCACAATCATTGCAGTCACGTTTCAACGTTTCGAATGTGGGAAATTCAAATATTACGATAATACTGATTTCAAACCCCTCGCGCGCGTCGCCTGATGTTTGAAGTACAATACTTCGGCAAACTTCAGTAAATCACTGTTACAACACAGTGTGGTCATTCACAGCCATTTTCGATCCTAATCGATCTGCCCGACTCATCAACAACCCGCCACAACATTCCAAAATGCGGAGGATTCAACTGCATCTTTCCATAAGCCTAGAGAAGAGCGCTGAATGGTGTTGACTTACCTTCTATTCGAGCTTCCTGCGCGGAGAAGAGCGCGCCCTGGCCCAGGGTTTAAATTTGGACTTAACCTCGCCAATCACGCACCTAGTCTAATATCCCAGACGCACGAGGCCCTCAGAATTTATGAGGCCCATACTGTTAACGCTGTCTTCTTGCTCAGTTAGACCAGAGAAGAAGAAGAACAATGTTATTGGACGTAGACTCGCTCCAGGTTGGCACTTTAAACCTGATGGCACTGCACAACACAACGTTTAGATGCCACATACCACTGCCTCGAGAGAACCCCAAGTCAGATGCCTGGATCGATGTTCATTGGGATGTGCAATCATCGGAATTTTCGACGCCTGAAGGCCCCCATGACCGTTCCGCGCAGAGGCACCCTTCTGAAAAGAAAACGAAGTTGGAAGTAGGGTAACGAACTCGACTTCTGGCGATATATGCTGTATTTGAAGCAGTATAAAGACGAGGTACTCTGGTGCAGATGATCAGTAGTCCCAGTTAACACACAAAGGACACATACCTACTACACCCCGCACACAATGCAGCTCACTCTCAAACTTGCTTCTCTCGTTACGCTTGCAGTCATGGCCATTGCCAGCCCCACCTCTGTATGATTCTGCTAGTCTTTCGACCTACCTTGAAACTAACACGCCTTCTCAACAGAGCAGGGACGTTGGGGCAAACATCGTCAGCGATGCAGAGTTGGACAACTGGCTCCGCACTACAGATGCGGACCTTACCTTCGTTGGCGGCGCCAAAAGCCCACTCGCCCAGCGCAACACTCTCATCACGAGGGTAGTTTACTGCACCCAACGAAGTGGGGCCCTCTGTGGTGGCCGCTGCTCGGTTTACGAGGGAAACAGTATATGTCTCAACGCTCCCGGCACCAATTGCCTGATGGCTACTACCAACGTCGCATTCTGCAACGCAAGTGGATGTGGAGGCACCTGTAGACTATTCAGCCACTGCGAGACGGTGCTCGATGCAAATTTCTGCTTCACCCCTGGTACTGTGTCCATCAACGTTCCATTCACCTGATTCAGGCGCGCGAGAGGGGGTGGGCCTTGAGTACTAGTTTTGTACAAGTTCAGCAGTGTCATGTAATCAGACGTTAGGCCGCCACTTACTCATTTGGTCCAGAAAATATATGGGCAATACTCGAGTAGTACACGGAGGAATCTTGAGGCATGGGTACGGACGAATGTGATGGTCCAGCCCGGCCACCGGATCGAGAGTGGGACTTTCCCGACCGCCCTCAGGTGGAATTCACCATCAAAATTACTATATCTTGACCCCACAAGCCAGGATCGACAACTGGCTCCGCACGGCGGGTGCGAACCTCACCTTCGTTGGTAGCGACGAAAAGTTGCTCATTGACCGCAACTCCCAGCTGGCGACGCAGATGTACTGCACCCGTCGTAGCGGCACCACCCACAGTGGCGAATGCACGATTTACCGAGGAATCAGTACCTGCATCAAAGCGCCTCACACGGACTATCTTTGGTCCGACTTCAACGTCGGGTACTGCGACAGTAGCAGCTGCGTAGGGAGTTGCACTCGTTCAACCCTTGCGGGACCATCCTGGGCACCGAGTCCATCAATGTGCCGCTCAACTTGTGATTTGGGGGAAAGCAGAGGTAGTAGAGCGTACTATCAAATCCACAACGTGGCGCTCAATCTGTTGATGGAGATGAAAGTTGGCCAAGATCGCAGTATTACTTCTGCAATTTGTACAAACTCAGCAGTATGCAGTGAGGATTATTGTGATACCTCACGTTCACTGTATTGCAAAGCTAAGGGCACATCTAGCCTGTTGCAGGCTGCCGCATCATGACATGATACAGAACATGCCAGCGTCAGTGGGATATACGTCTTCGGATAATCGGACAAGAGGTACACTAGAGGACTAAACTTTGGGGAGGAAGTCCCAAGGAATGTTTTAGCGCGTCATAAAACTTATGGACTCGGTGGTACTTACGAAGGGTAAAGAGATTCAGCCTCCAATGTTTTGACATCACGGCAACATCACGGACGGGAATAATCGAACTAATCGGCGCTTCTCTGGCTTCCAATTATTTTAAGCGCCTCATTACTTACTTCCCAGGTTAAATACTTACTCAACAAACACATATGTCGAATGCAATTCAATCTCAGAACCGTTTCCGTTGTTACGCTCAAAGACATGGTCATTGCTATCCCCGCCTCCGCGGCATGGTTCTACTGAATTTGCTGAGAGTATCGGCGCGGCTAATCAGAATTTCTGAAGAGTAGAGATGTAGGGGCATCCGTTGTCAGCGATGTAGAGTTCTACAAGTGGCTCCGCACTACGGATGCGGACCTCACCTTCATTGGCGCCGCCGAAAGGTCTCTCCCCGGGCGTAATACCCTCGATACAAGGGAGAGCGTCGGCAGCGGCGCCTGCACGATTTACGATAGAAATCACGCCTGTCTCAACGCTCTCGACACCGTCTGCCTTATGGATACAACCAGCGTCGCGTTCTGCGACAGAGATGGGTGTGGAGGAAGTTGCAACTCGTTCGATTCCTGCGAGACGAGGCTCGATGGGGAGGTTATGCTTCACGCCTGGCAGCAGGTCGATCAATGTGCCATTCACCCATTCACTTGATTTAAGAGAGGAGTGGTGCTGATCGAGGCCGATATTAGTCCTGCGCTCTTGTACAAGTTTAGTCTCGTGAAACTGGATGTTACGGCTGTAACTTACTATTTCGATCTGGGAGAAACATGAATACAAGGTGGTTTTAATGTTGGAGTGTAAGGCATGGCTACGGGCAAATGCGATGGCTAAGTCTGTCCAAAATATGTGAGGTGTTGTCACTGAGAGACTAGGTCCTGGACAGTGTCCTCATCAACGAAAGCACCACGCCGCCCCTGGCCACGGGGTCAAGACTAAGAATCTTGCGACTTAACCTGCGTTAGAAACCAACTTCATGACGAAACTTCTCAGTCCATCAGAACTACTATATCCTGACTTCAAGGCCAAGGAAGGCCAGGGCCCATGCAATAGGTGCGCCTCCACAATCGATCAGACTGGAAGTGAGAAAGGGCGGTCACGTAAATTACGCAGCTTGGAGCGTAACGTCGGTGTTGGCCGCATGATATAGCCAACGTTCGAGTTGATGCCAAAGCTTATGAAGGGTCCAGATCTAAGCCCATGGGTCAAACATAGTTAAATCAATGTTCATCAGAACGAGAAGACGTTTGGCGTTACAAGGTATGCTTACCCCCTAATTGTGTCCCGCGAGGGGCGCATCCCACAAAGAAGATGAATGGCAATACGAGAGCAGGCTTTCTGTAACGAAAAGTGAGTCTTTGCCATTGTCACATCGCTGCAGCTAGCAGTACAAAAGACAAGTTAACTAGCGGCGCATATGTTCAGCACTCAACTCAACACTCTTGAAACGAAACATACCACCAACGTGGTGTTCTGCGATCGTGGTGCTTGGGGAGGAGCTTGCCATAGGTCCAACACTTACGCGACGATTCTCTAAGGGGATTCTGCGCCGTCCCAGGCACAGTGCCGCTCTAAATTGGATGGCATGATGATAGGCTTGAAAAGGAAAAGTTTAGTTTGTAGTAGAGGAGACGGGATGAAGGCGAACTAAGTGTTAGATGAAGCGAATATAGGCTTTGCAGCGGAGTAGAGCTTGAATGTGTCTGTTGTCCTGCTAGGGATAACATATTGTATACAATTCTAACTTCTACCTCCACATTAATAGATATAAGGGATTATAGATACATAGGTTTACTTGTCTGATTCGTTGGGGATATAGAGTCGAGTGTCTATCAGGATCATCGAAGCAAAGTTCGAGAACGATGATGGGTGGCGGTCTCAGACGCGGAACCTCAAATAGGCCATCAGCAGCGCCGAGCATCCAGTGACTATGAGTCCGTAGTTAGCTGTCTGAAGTCTCGTACACCATTTACACTCACCGAATCCCACCAAGTATTGTAACGTCGTAGCCTTAGAAGCCTGTATCGTCGTCCTCAAATTCGCAATCTCCTGCTCTATCCTCGTATCCACTTCCTTGATCTTCAACTCTTGCCCACTACTCTCATCCCTCATCCTCCCTTTCTCCAAGTTCAAGTCCAGCCGCACGCCACCCTGTGTCTGCGTGATTTGCTCTCTCAGCCGTTGTTTGAGCTTGCCAATGTCAGCAAGGAGACGGTCATTCTCGGCCTTGAGGGTGGACAGGTCATTCTTGAGCGTGAGCTGAAGTTCCGATTTGATCTGGGCAAAGTCGACTTGTTGCGTGTAGTGGTGCTATTGCCGAGTTCACCCAAGGTAGTTCATATAAGGCGCATACAAGGCTCACCTTGTCTTGGTCGGCCTTTGTAACCATATTACTAGTCATATTACGAATACTCTCGTCGATGACCTCAGCCATAGCACTCATAATACCTTCTGCTTGAGCCCTATTCAAACCCTCCCTCTCCAGACGCTGGACGAAATGGTGGGTGTCAAAGTGGAAATCTTGTTGCATCGAGGACACCGAGAAGAGTCGACTGCCTGGCTGTTGGCAGTGTGCCCAGGAGAATCTGGCTGCATGCCTCGGGGTGTAGGCTAGAGTTGAGAACATCATTCGACGCGCCAGGAACATTTATAATGAGTGAATACGGGATGGTGGGGGTTAAGGATGAAGGAGTGTGTGGAACTCCGAGCCGGTGCATTGATTCTGGCATTGTGATCGGGCGCGAGGCACGTGGCAAGCTGAAATTTCTTTAGGCGCTCGTTTCTACTCGATACGATAATTACCATCGCTGTTCGATTTTAGCAAGAAGGACACCTTAAAACCCTATCCACCCCCGCGATATCGTGAGGAATGCAGGCAGACGACGTGATATGGTCTGTTATCAACCACCAGTTTTGCTCATATAAAGTCAAGTGCGTACCTATGCTCTCGATCTTAATACCACACCTTGCTCATCCATTTCTCCTTTGATTGGTTTAGAACAACCACCCAAAATTTCTGCAGAAACGAGTACAATGTCACCGGACTCTGTAATCGTCAGTCATGTCCGTTAGCAAACTCGCGATACGCTACTGTGAGAGAGAAAGAGGGTAAGGGGACCTAGTTTCACGGTTTTCCGTTGCTTCGTTGTTGAAGATCTGGACCGCAGGTGTTCTATACCTTTACATGAAGACGATCGAACGCGCGCACTCCCCTGCACACATGTGGGAGCGAATAAAACTCTCCAATAATTACTCCAAGGCACTGGAACAGGTAGATTGATTCCCTCTGAACATCGACGATGAATGAGCACACCGCTGATTGTCTACATGCAACTTGCAGATAGATGCAGAGCTCATCCACTGGCCGAATTTCACCATTCATAAATGCAAGCAACGAGTGACCAAAATAACACAATATCTCATCAAAATGCGTCGAATGAAACTTCGGCAACAGTGAGTCTCCCCTCCTCCCCTGCCTACTATATAATGGCTAACGACAGAGTTTCTATTGACTAGACCAAAACTCATCGGTGTCAAGAAAAAGCTTGACCGTCGCGAAGCTACCCGCGAGCGCAAAGCACTCTCCGCTGCCCACCTCGAAAGGTCGATAGAAAAGGAACTCATCGAGCGTCTCAAATCCAAGGCATACGGCGATGCCCCTCTGAACGTCAACGAGTCTGTCTGGCAAGCGGTCCTGGATATGGAGAAGAAGGGTAAAAACAGAGTCGTTACTGAAGGCGAAGAAGAGTTGTTGGACGGAGAGGAACTGGAGCTGGAGGATGACGAGACGGATGAAGAGGACGAGGAAGAGCTTGAGGCTGAGATGGAGGAAGAATGGGGGGATCGGGAGTTCGTTAGTGATATAAGCGAAGATGAGGATGAGGACGGGCTGAGCGATTTGGAGGATGTTGTGGTATGTTCCCAGCAGCCATTAGCATTCACTTTGTCACCTTGTCTCGATAGGACGGCGCTTCCGAGGACGATGATTCAGGCGAGGATGCTGAAAATGACGATGACCCAAAAGCGACCCTTGGGAAACGGAAGCAAGCACCTTCAACGAAGAAAGCCCCACCCTCAAAACGACCATCGAAAGGAAGAAGGCGTAAGTTCATTTCGCCTTGAGACTGGTATTCAATATCTGATTATATCTCGTCTTTCAGAGGGCCCCCGTGTGGAGGTCGAGTACGAACACGAAATGGAGAGTGTACCACTTACAAGATCAGTGTTGGCGAACTGGTAACCCACGGTACACCGCCCTCATCTATGTATTTTCTCGTGCTTCATCCAATTACATTACGAGCGAAAAGCGAAAGTACAGTTGAGTATTAAATATGGAAACAAAGAAAGGTAAGAAATCCAAGATAAGATCAACATTTGACCACCAAAATGAGTTGTACTAATCACTCCTTCTTTTGGTGTCGCTTTCGTTTGAGTTCTTCCATCTCTTCTCTTGTCATCCGCGTACCGAGGAGCGTGTCCCAGTGGATAAAGAAAGGCTGCGCAAAATTGGACTTGATTCCGATAGTCTACACACCATACACGCGTGTCAGCGACAGACCTGGAATAGAAGATGAGACAACCATGTACCTGGTGGTGAATATCGTGATAGTTGGCATTATTCTTCGTAATGAATTGCAATGGATCCCAGGGGAGAGTGTACCCGCAATGGTCGTCCACTGTCTTGAACGTCGACACGGTAAAGAGGAGCATAGCCTGTCGTGTGGTCATACCAGTGACATACTCTGCTAGTGCCGCGCCTAGAGTATCTAGGAGGAACCCCTCTACAGGATGATTGTAGAGGGCGCCGAAGGCATAGGGGACGTTGAGCCGGTGGTGCCACGAATGGAATTGCTTGTACATGAAGGTGTTCATGTGCATACCGCGATGGAGGAAGTATTGCCATGTATCAATGAAGAAGCTGTCCACAATGAACATTATCAGCACATCTACCAACGAGATGAAGTGGGAAACGTACATCGCGGCAAGGAACTGAGCACTCGGGATTGCCCACCAGTACACGAAATATACCAACTCTCTGCCGTTCGCCCTAAGAACCGCCTCTCCGACCTTCTCCCCTAGCACACGGTGCGCAAAGCCCGCAACCGTGGCCGCAATCTCACCCATCTTCTGCAGATGCTGATCCCACGTGCCGGACGTCGTCGGCTCGCTCAGCCACAAGATACCCAATAGCGTCTGGATAACCTGCTGAAAAAACACGGCTTTCACTACATCCAGCCGCGTCGCCCTGTTCTTCTTCTGCACTTCCGCGCTCTCATGTATCCGGTATTTCTCTAGCCATTGCCAAGTTCTAGTGTCCAGATAGTGGAAGAAGAGAGAGAGGAACCAGTAAGAGAGGACTGGTGCAGCAAGCGTGAGGGCTTCGTCCGAGTATTTGTCAATGAGCCGGGACTTGTGGGTGAAGTAGAACGGCACATCCGCTGGGATGAACGAGAACGAGCTATCCGGCCATTGAGACTGCGACGCCGTTGCGTTGGGCGTCGACAAGAACATGTCCATGGGCGACGGAGTGATGGGGTGGAGGTAAGAGGAAAGTCTCCTGACCTCAATATACTTTATTCATGAGATATTTTTCCGCCTCGACCCCTGAATCTCATCTGGACACGGTATGACACGGTCCTCGGCAAGTGCTGACAGAAACGCACATCATAAGTGATATAGTACTATGTATATTGACACCAGTCCGTAAAGTAGGTACACGGATATTCAAATAAAATAACAAAAGTTATACACTTGGGATAATTTCTACGCCAATCGATGATATGCAACATTTGATAGCAGGTGCGAGGTCCAGTATGATGATTAGATATTATGCTTCATTAAGGTTATTGAGCAGAGTCGTGAGACATCGTTTAGTCACCATATCTCCCTGACAATTCAAGTCAGCATTGCCGTACATTACAATAACTAGAAGGCCCACCTTAAGGAGGGAGCTGAAAGTTTGGTCACGGAGAGGTTCAGGGAGACACGCCCGTAAGGCCTCACGAGCCCTCATATTGTCACTGAGGCGCAAGTAGCACCTCACAACGTGCTTCAATAACCGAACTGCCTGCGTCTCGACGAGTTGGTTGACCATATTGCCGAGCACGGTGCCAACGGCGTAGAAGCGTTCATAGGTGTGACAAATGTAGTTCAAGCCCGTCTCGTCGAGGAGGATCTTCTGCACGATGAATATGGCCACGGTTTTAGAGAGCTCGGAGCCGGTTTCCATGATGCGCAGGCAGAGGGGGATGATCTCCGTCGACAATAAGAAGTGGATCACGGTATTGTTGTCATTTTGCTAGATCAAAGTCAGAACCTATGGAAATACTAGGCGGGGGCAGCTGACCTTTACAAGAGCCCCGATAACGCCGAGAGACGTTAAGCGAAGGTATTCAAACGGTCGGGTTTTGGAGGTGGTGTTCAGGAAGGGGTATAAAAAGAGGGGTATGTGCGCTGGCGTGCGAGTCAGTCTTGTCGAGCGTCTTGCAAGCGTTCATCGACTTACCGTTGAGGAATAATTGCCTCGTTTCCGAGTGCGAGGCCACGCACTGCAGCAACGCAAGGGCATTACAAACACGATTGGAAACGTGGGCCGTCAAATTGGGCGGTGACAGCATCGGATACACGGAGACTATCTCCTGCAGCAGAGCTGGCATGATTCCTGAAAGTTATCAGTTAGAGGCTACTCGACATATCATCACTTATGGAAACTCACCAAACGAATGCCATAGCACCAATGCAAGGTCATCATACTGTTCCCTCTTCTTGCTGAGCTCCAGCAAGGCGCTCTCCCTCTCGCTGGGATTCAGCAGATCAATCACCAGGGCGTAGATTTTGCCATCCTCGTGCACGGTACTGCTTGCTCGCATGGTGGTGGTATTGATAAATTGGCCCATGGGCTGGTGTGGAACTGGGTGAGCCAGCTGGGCGGGCGGAGTCTCAGAGTAGGAGATGCCTCTTGCGTACGGGTTGAACGCAGGGGCATGCTGCTGGAGAAAAGACATAGGTTTTGGGGAAACGAGCCCCGACATACCGAGGTCGTGATGAACCGAACGAAGTTGAAAGTGTGTGGGGAGGTCTCTCGTGGCCTACCGCTCAAAACGGAAATGAGTTCCTTAGTATCACGTGAACTGAACTTCATGTGGTAATCTACTTAGGGGGTGAGCTGAGGGGGTTGAGCGTTGAATTTTTAGAAGTCTCGTGCTCGAGGAAACGTTATATTATTAATTCAACAATACATAGTATGAGGATTCTATTGTGTCGCAAAATCGAGCGTGCTGCGATGTACACAGTATGGATAACTGGCCATCAGATAATCCTGGCTTGATCTACTTTCCCCGTGCTTTATGTTGTATACCTGCACTACCCGCCCCCCAACGCTTTCAGTCGCGCCTCTGCAGCTCTTGCCCGCCGTTCTCGTTCAACCTTGGCTCTCATCTCCGGGGTAAGGCCGGCTACGCCCTCCGCCGCCCCTGAACTTCCTCCCAACCTTCTCGGTCCACCAACAGACCGCACATCCTCCACCTTAGCAGCAGGCTGCACCACCACCTCCGGGGAAACAGACCGACTCTGTCCCTTCTCTCTTGCCTCGCGCTCCTTCACGCGCTCCTTCAGCCCCTTCCGTCTTTGCTTCTTCCTCTCATCCCTTTCCTCCTCCATCTGCTTGCTCAGCACACTAGGTACATGCCCCGCACCAAGCCAGTCCCATTTCTCTGGATGATCACCAGCACATCGCCTAAACACATCCCGAACGGCCCGCGTTCGCGCGAGGTCGTACGCTGTCCGTCGTGATCCCTTCGAGACCACCGCTGGTGCATCTGAAGCGTCCGAATGATCGTCGTCCTCATCATCCAAATCGCCGACCTCAATTGTAGGGTCCGCGCCGGCCTCGTCCAGCAGCCATTTGACCGTATCAGCCTGTCCCGCACGCGCCGCGACCTGAAGCAGAGTCTTATGTCTTTCTCCCGCCCACTCAGGGATGGCGGTATTGACGCCCCCCAAGCTCGAAGCTTCGCGCTCCCAGAAAGCCCTCAATGGTTCCAGCCTACCCTTGCTTACCATCTCCAGTAGTCGACCCCACTTATCGCGCAGCTGCTCCTCTTCCTTAGTGAGGACGGGGGGCTTCGGTTTATCAGGAAGAGGCTCCTTGACGACTGGTACTAGCTTGGGCTTGGGTAAGCTGTTCAGGTAAGCCTCGTCTTGTGCCCGCAGCGCATCCTCGGTCAGATGGGAGACCTTAACTCGCGTGAGCTCCAGCAAACATCGTGAGAGCTCTGATTGTGTCTGCGGTATTGTGAATAACGAGTGCAAGGGGTAGCGCTGCTAGAACATACCGGTCGACGTGTTGGGAACGGGAACGTTCTCAGGCGGTCATCGCCTTTTGCGATGACTGAGCCGTCATAATCCATGAATATCTTGCGGTTTGAAGTGCTTGCTCGTATCCATATACGCTCACATGCGCTCAGTTCCTCAGCCCAGTCTTGCAAGAGGTTCCGTATGTCCTATAACAGACTGAGCACTTCATCGGTGGATATACAATCAGAACCCTACATCTCGTAATGCTTGCTCTCCATAGCGACGTAGAAGGGCACCAGCACTTTTCGCGGGGCCTTTGGCGTTATCATTTGCTGACTGTGACCCTCCCTGTTTCCGGCGAGCTAAGGCGATGTTAACAAGATTAGTATGACGGCTGGTGAAACGTACTGGTATATCGGTGGAATGTTTTGTGCCGCAAGACTTCCGTGTCTGGCTTCGGCTTTTTGTGTTTCTTCCGCTTATTGTCGGCCTCATCTTCGTCGTCTGCCGCACGACTGACCCGGACGATAGCCCCAGCGAAATGTCCGCCAGCGACCATGAACAAAGCCCACGTCCGGCCATCCTCGTATGGTATTTGCATCTCCTTCAGTTCTAACAGATATGCAGTGGGGTCACTTTGTTGGGAAAACATGGCCCTGTATACACCGATCTGCGTGTCGGGGGGCGAATGGAACCATGTTATCGCGGTTTGTGGTGCTGCCTTCCTCTCGGTGGGAGATAGGGATCTCCCGTTGCGCTTCGCCTTGTTCGCAAGTGCATTTACGGCGTCAGAATCCGATCCCGATGAGTCGGCGGAGGACTCAGACCCTGATATCGAATCCTCAAGGCCTGCCAGCGATCCCGTGGGTTAAAACCATGATCCTTGGGATATTAGTGTACTTACTGTCGACAAGTTTGGCAAAGTCTGTCTCAGCGACAGGCTGAGCACCGTTGATCCTGAGCTTCACATTGTAGCGGTGCCAGTCCGATCGGAAGTGCTCTCTTTGCACGTCGACGTCGGTGAACGTGACTCCGAGGCATATATTGCATGCTCGGGAGCTTGTAGCGATCTGAGGTTCATGAGCAACGGTGGGCTTGGATTCTTGAGATAACTGAGATATCGGTTCCCCGAAGAGCGTTCTTGGAGTAAGGGTTTCGAGAAGAGATGTCGGTATCGAAAAAACGTGGTACTGCGACATTTGCGGCTGGCTTAGAGACTAGCTCTCCTCATCAATCTTTGCAGTCGATATAAAGGACAGTCGGCACCCGATGTGACTCTATTCGACTTCTGTATCGCCTCTGTGGTGGTGACTCAGGCGGGGAGATTATTTTGGGTTGACCTTTATCTTATCTGATAATGATTACCTTTCGCGGATGCGATACTGCCAAACATGATCGTTGCGATGCACTTGCCCCGCTCATTACCGCCACGTCCTGTACACGTCTGACCTCCGCAGCGTCCACGTCGCCAACGCAGTATATAAGACATACCCATAATACAATTGAACAACACAAATCATGGTTTCAGACGCGTTTGCAGACCGCAAGTTCAAGAAGCTAGTTCTATTCGATGTCGATGGAACGCTTTCTCTGGCGCGTCAGGTACGTTGTGGTATCCGCAGCATGCTAGAATTTTGACGATGGATGGCACAGAGTGCATCGCCAGAGATGATCGCACTCCTCCGAGACCTGCGAAAGCTCAGCGCTATCGGTTTCGTTGGAGGGTCAGATATGGTTAAGATCCTAGAACAACTAGGCTCAAATGGTAGGCACTTAGCGTATATCCTACATGCGCCTCCTCTGATAACATACCCATAGCTACTGAAGAATTCGACTATGCGTTCGCTGAGAATGGGCTTACTGCATACAAGTTTGGGAAACCACTAGAGTCCCAGTCGTTCATCAAGTTTGTGGGCGAAGAACGATACAAGAAGCTGGTTTCGTTCATTCTCCATTATATCGCCGACATGGATATTCCGATCAAGCGGTATGTGAGGATCTATTACTTGACACGAAAACGCCCTGATCCCAACCGTTCTAGAGGGACGTTTGTCGAATTCCGCAACGGGATGATTAATGTTAGCCCAATTGGCAGAAACGCGACGTACGGTCATTGAGACGTTCGATGTATAGCATGCTTACAGTGCCTACTAGCATCGCAGAACGACTCGACTTCCAAGCGTATGACAAGGTAAGAGCATATCAGTTAACATATATGCACCCAAACCAAATCCATACTAGGAACACGGCCTCCGAGAGAAATTTGTGAAGATCCTGCAAGAGAAATTCGCAGACTACGGTCTTACCTATTCCATTGGTGGTCAAATATCATTCGACGTTTTCCCCCATGGATGGGACAAAACCTACGCACTAAACCACGTTCAGGACGAAGGGTTTGAAGAGATACATTTCTTCGGCGACAAGACCTACAAGGTAGCCGTCCTCGCTTTTCTCGTTCTTCCTTAAACTGAGTATACGCGCAGGGTGGAAACGACTACGAAATCTTCTCTGATCCTCGTACAATAGGGCATACGGTCTCTAGTCCAGCAGACACCCAGCGAATACTCAAAGAAATGTTCTTCCAAAGCTAACTGAGTTGTTGACATCTCGTAGATTTGTATTTGTACAGGATCAGATCAAACAGAAACTCTTTAACCTAAAGCTGCCCTGCGTCCTTTGATATGGACCGCGTCTTCTTCAACCACACCGACTCCAAAGGACTCTCTTAGTACTCGAATTCTATCACTGTCCGTCTCGATAGTTGCGAAAACCTCAGTTCGGGTGCCGATAACCATCTTAGCCTCCTTCCCCGACAATATCAATCTTCCAAGATGCCCAGGCCAATTGATGTGGGCGTGACTACTGGTCTCCACTTGCGCTTCCACCTCTTCAGCTTCCGCGCTACCCAGGGTGAAGTATTTGACGGCCCAAACCATGTCCCAGAACAAACCCAGATAAGGTCTAGTGCAGATATCAAATGATGCCGCTTCGTAGTCGCAATCGAAAAACTCTCGGTCCGTAAAGGTGTAGAGCACCCTCCAAGGTTCCGCGCCTCCTGTATGAGACACATGGAGTTGGTACTCCAATTGAGGATGGTCCCTTCGTGAACCGTCCCGCAATTCTACCAGATTCGTATGTGAACGAGTACCTCCTTCGAGTAGCCCTTGTCAATCTTACCTAGACTACTCATGGGCAATACCTTTCGCACCAAGCGATGTCGTTCGCTTGGGGTAGCACCCAGGACGACATTATCTTCTCCATCGGACAGAAGCATAGGCCTTGCAAGTCCAGAGCCACCGAAACCCACGTCTACAAGCCATGTCTGGTTGGCGTCTCCAGGCTGAACAAACACCACCATATGGGTCAGTCCTTGGAAGTCGACGGGATCCGATGGTTCTCTGGCCATATTGACGCGAGCCGCACCTCCATATGCTCTTGACATCCAACCATTAGTCTTGAGTAGTATCTTCCCTTTTGTTATCAACGCACCTGTAACCTAGACCACGCAGCATCCCTAATAACAGACCATTAAGCCCAAAGCAATATGATCCCTTTCCATCGATAACAAGTCGTTTATATAATCCTCCAGGGCTAACGTCGACGAAGTGATCCTCTTCACTGTATCCGGCATATAGGTTAGTCTACAATGCCGTTAAGCTCTCGAGGGTGAAAAGCTCACTAGTGCATCGCGACATTTTCGAAGGGGAATGTCTGGAGATGGCGTCGAGACAACTGCCCAAGGTTGTCCAAACTAGTTTGGAACGCGCCACTCGCGATGTCCTCTGCTGTATGATTATGATCATACCCGATGCGCGACAACCATTGGATGACCTGTTCAGCTGTGTAAGGTCCGGGTAATTTCTTGATCCACGCGCCATTGGGAAGTAATCCTGCCGCCATGTATGCGAAGTTGCGACGAAAACGTCGTCGATATCCAGTGAGTCACTACGACCTGCATGATCTATGATCATCAGATGTTGTGTTCGTGTTCGTGTTCCCACCGTCGATGCATTGAAGGTACTCAGGGGATATAGGAGACTCAGGATAAAAAAAGGGGTGACACTAAATGAATTCCTTGCAGTTTGATAACGAGGTCCTTCCAGGTGACTCGTAGCGATATATGCTCCGTACGCAAGCGATATCAGCAAGCACAAGTATCTTCTCAGTCCCACAAGGGCCTGACCGCACCTTCTTCCGAAATGCAAAATACTGTTTGCTTCGTGCTGTAAATACAAGCGAGGGAATAGAAGGATTGCGAGCTACCCCGCGCAACACACGTACTTCATGCTCTTCCAAAATAGAGAGTGGGGCAATAGTCTGTTTAGGTTTCCGCGTGTGGGGCAGCTCGCCGGCGGATACCCAGCAGTTGTACGTACATCCGGTACTTTCATCCGAGATGAGTGTCAGCCGTCATGGTACCATGCTTGGTACCAAGGGACCACCATCATCCAGGACCAATGACGCCGCTGACACTCTGTCAACGGAATACCAGAAATATACGTCAGGGAGGGTAGTTAGCTTCAGAGGATACCAATCAACTGTCGATCTACCATAATTCCGGGTGGCCTCCATTGTCTAGCTAGCACAGTTAGTTTACACGTTTAGAGCTTGTAAAATGATTATTGAATATTGATATATCATTCCGGATCTTGAGGGCGCGTGTAGAGGCAGCAGCCCTTCCTCACATAATATCTGGTCAGGAGTTAAACAAGAAGCACGGTTAAAAGGTACGATGATAAGCTCGAGTAGACGTTCGGTGGGAAATGTGTAGTGGGTAGTGGTCCTTTCGGAGCGGCGAACTGGAGTCGCAGTCCATGAATTGAACCTCAAGACTACCGATGCCGTGAGCTGTGGGGCGTGAGTTGATTCGTATTCAGCGGCTCTTTTGGCAGTCCTCCGAATGCCGCTCTGGGCAATCTCGATCGAGAAGATGAAGTAAGTGTGCTACTGTACGGCACCTTCTAAGTGCGGGGAAGACGCTGTTGCGATAATGTTCATTTGAGCAACTTAATGTAAGAGTAATCGGCCGGACCTCGTTAACCAGTGTTGAGTATCGTAAGGAGAGATTATGATAGACGGCGAATGAAACCAAAATCACGTCCCTGTGATGATAATCTGTCGTCCGAGGTGTACAAGCGCGGGAGGGGTCTTGTGACGATTAAATAGAAGCGAGGTAGGGCATCCATTCAACAACAACGTAAGAGCATAGATTCGGCCGCGGTGCGAGAAACGGACACATGACTCGAGGAACAACGGCGAGAACGGTCGCGTCCAAGCGTGTACACGTACGTATGCAAGATACAATAGTCATATACAAAAGGGTGTCGAACGGCACACGGCCTATCCCAGAAATAAAGTACAAGCATGATGATCCGGAATGCGTCCAATATTTTGTGTTTTGAGTGATAAGATGTTAGGCATAGGCGAGTAGGGGGGAAATCTATCATCGCATGGTGACATTGTCAGCAAAAAGGCGCTATATATCCATATGGCGAAACGGGCGTACCATGGGTGTCGTGAGTGGAATGATAGCAATAATACAACACGATATTCGCGTTTGTGGTGGCTTATGAGGACTTCTTTTTTAGGATTTGGGACAGGTCTGGTGACGACGTGTCCTGTCGAAAAGGCACGAAGATGGGCTGTGCTGCCTGGCCGTTAGGAGACCTGGGCGTGCCCTGCTGCTGCGAGGGATTTCTCGACGGCTGCGATGGCTGATATGCTGTCGCAGGATATGATGATGTGTGCTGCGAGGGCCGAGGTGGCTCAGGCATTATGCCGGAGGTATTGGTGAAGGGATGTGTGGCGAAGGGGTCAAAGTTGTTAAGCAGCGATGAAGTAGTCATCTTGTCGAAAACGTCGAAGTCTAGTGGGTATGTTGTGGAAGAAGTGGGTATGAGCCGAGTTGTCTCAGAGTAAGGAGATAGGGAGTGCTATGCTGACCTTTATACCACAGAACACGCGCGCGAGGCGCTGGATAGGCATGCGAAGTTACATTGGCTGGAATATCCGTGGCGGATATGTGACCCGGAAGGGTAGGCACGTATCGCCCCGAGTAAGGACCAATGTTTACAAACTATCAAGCACGCAGTGGTAGCTGGTACCAAGCTGGTACGATAGACAATTTTTGGACTGATGGGGCTAGGATGTGGTGATCCCGGTACCACATGACCAGATGGTTAGTCAAAAAGAAGACGGCGGACGCATTTGCTCGGACATGGTTAATTACCTGAGCGACCCGTCAAGGTTCCAGTAATCCAGTAATCGCTGACACGGAAGAATAGAGACGCGCACCGCGGGGAAACATAGGATATTTGTATGCGGACAGTACACACGAGGGTGAACAGATAGACACGCTTTACGGAAACCGACTGATATTGCTGAACAGCATCTCCGTGTCCTGGCCAAGTACGGAAAGAGAAGAAGCAGGTATATGTTCAGCGCAGCTATCACGAGACCAACGTGGACGGAGTACGGTTCCACGCCCTGCACGGTCGGTCCGGATATGGTGAAGACGGCACGCGTTCGTGTATATGAAAAACCTGTATGTGGACGTGTCCCCCAACGTTTTGTGGTCGACGGAAGTGTGGGGGCATAGGCTTTGACATATTTCGCCGAGGTTAAGCTTCGATCAGGGGGTTACACACCTTTGAGGCCGAGCGGTACTTTTGCTCGACGTGTGACGCTGTGCCCGACAATGAGAAAATCGAATCCACTGATGAAATGATATCCGATTATACTCCAGGTCATGGTAACCACAGCGGTATGGACTAATGTGAAGGTGAAGACAATAGACGCACCATTTTGAAGGATGCTGATCACTACATGGCATATACCACGGGTACACGATGAACCATAGGCCCGCCGGACGTCCGATGATGAAAGTATGATATGAAGATGCTCGGTCGAAACCACTCATGATAGACTGCCGCAAACTTCTGGAAGCTAATCTAATGAAACATGGATCAGAATCACCCCACGTAATAGCGGACAAGGCGCGCTAGAGCTTACATGATATACACAGCCTGACCCAGAAGCTGCGCTACGATTTCAAATATCGCCCAAATCTGAGTCTCTGCAAGAAGACTTGGCTGTCAAGTTCGACTGTCAAGTTGACTCCATAGCGCATATCAACCATCGGGCTCCGGGTCGCAGAATGAGGGCTCAGCGCTGAGGTTAGTTCTCATTGATCATCAAGTGCAGCCTAGTAGTGAGCTCCAGCACGTCGAGCCTCATTGCTTAAGACCGTATGAGCGCGAGATGAAGGTTAAGATTGATCAAGATCGGGCCGTGCGCGTGACAGGCATGAAACGTGTTGAAGCTAGAGTATCGACTCGCCTTGTGTCGACCGCTACAATATTTAATCGATGGGTGCTGTTGGGTGACTGCATCAGCTCTAGACACAAAGTATAACAATACCCTCCTCACACGGCTACCATGGATATGAAAACGTACCGGTTTAAAGACTACGAGGGCGGTAACAAGGCGGCGTGTAACAGAAACAGTGCTTTGTCCTGTGCGAGCGATATCTCGAATGCTCGTTTCCCTCCAAGAGGGCCGTCAAACCGCGCCCAGTTCTAAAGTCGACCAATTCTTCCCTGCACGTTGCAAAGTCCGACGGTGAAAATACGCCCGAAGTGGGCCAAGAGTCAAGACTGAATTAAGATGCAAAGATAATCCGTGTGCTTTGAGTTTATTCAATGGAGCGCAGAGCTGGTGCTCGACATGAGGACATGGAGGCAGGAAGGAAGCGGAAATTCTGGAAAATCAGGAGATTAGATTCCGGAGAAGCGGCTTGATTTGGCAGAGATGACCCTGAAAAAAGTTTGGCCAGGAAAAATGGTGGCAGACGACTCGCGACTCTCACCAGCACCATCACCACCACTCTTTCAACAGAGTCCCATTTTTGTGGCAGTTCGCCACAAATACCTTCTTATAGAGCAATCCTGGATTTCAGATCTTCCCCATGTTCATTGACCTGCTCAAATGTCCCAGAATCGTGTTCTCGGTGCGTGAACGATCTTGCATGTTATTTTACCGACCCGGATTCCTGTCACGCGCCAACAACAAGGTATCAGGGCTACGCTGCTGGGCCCATAGCCTCTCTCAAAACCATCGATCTTATCTTTTCCATTTATACATGTTCTGCTACCCATGAACTGAGCATCGCAAGCTAAATGTCTCCCCGTTTTGTAGTTCAAAACAGACAGCAGACTTCAGCCACTATGCAGACTTCTCACCCCCATACCGTAGACGTCGCAGAAAGGTTCCTCCTGGCAGACGACGGCGACGACAACGAAATTTGCCCTGTCTGCGATGGCGAGTGCACCTGCCGCCCCCAGAGCAGTACCCCCTACCGCAATGTTCCCCCTTCTACACCTTCGTTCACGACAATCACGCCCAAGCATCCCCCTCTGAAGATCAAACTTACTGTCCCTAGTTGCATGCTAGGCAAGCGACAAATTTCTTCCTCCAAGTCAGTGACGGCCTACAGTGCCCCCGAAAACGCTGGCGAAAGCTCTTCTTCGTCTTCTCATCCCGAACAACTCGCTACCGCTCCCATTCCCGTTCCCAAACGACGGGGTCGGCCGTCGAAGGCCGTTGTCGCAGCTCGTCTCGCCGCGAAGGCTGCTGCAGAGGCACACGAGGCAACTCGCCTGCCAGTTCCATCATTATCGCAATTCTCATCACAATCTCAGCAATCAGTCAAGCGAAAGGACTCCCTGAACCGACGGAAAACAAACCCGAAATCGGCAGCCTCGAGGCTACCCTCAAAACTCAAGGGCAAGTCCACGGTCGTGAAGAAGGCAAATAAGCGAAGACGCGTGGCGGTGAGCGACTCTTCTGCTTACAGCAGCGACGAATACTCTCATTGCGAAGACGACTCCAATTCTCTTCGACTCCCAACCCTTGTACCTGCATCAGCACTATCCAGTTCATCCTCGAGCGATACCGAATCTAGCTCTCTTTCCGACTTCGATTCTGATTCATCCATAGAAGCTGAGGAAGAAACTTACATTATTTCTGAAGAAAGTAGGGCACGCGACAAGGCTCGTGTGCGCCGTGAACTTTTGGGGGATGATCAAAGAAGACGTAATGATTGGGTCATTCGCCCAAGAAAAATGAGCGTGGGTGCGAGTGACGCAGAGATGGAGGTTGATAGCGATGCCACCGAGGACGAGGAGGAGGAGGAAGAGCAAGAAGAAGAGGAAGAAGAGCCAGATGAACAAGCCCCTGGCGCCCCATTCAATGGGGTCGCCACGGGGTGGTCAGAGGGCGAAGAGTCTAGTTTCGATGCTGATCTGTTCTTTGCCAATCTCAGCAGCGACGCTGAAAGCACCGATTATTCTGCTGCCGGCGATGAAGGACCCGACGACGTCGATATCGAGGACCCGCCGTCCGACGTCGATGCCATTTCGCTTGTGCAAGCCGCTGCTGCGGGTCTTATTCCCCAACTTCGGCAAGAGCTAGACAACCTTCCCTTTGAGGTCACTCAAGGGTGGGACGGTCAGATTGTCTTTACAAATGGGCTTCAAGACGGTCATGGGATTCTGGATATCGATTTCGAAGTCAATGCGGCCCAACTCGTTGACACTAGTGCCTCGCCTAGTGCTGATGTGGACATGTCAGATAACGCTCAAGATGAAAACACCAACGGTGGGACCGACGACGGAGCGACCACCGACGAGGACTTGGTTGGCGCAGACGATCTACCCAACGAACGCGCTATGCAGCTGTTCGTCATGCCAATGAGCGTATCAGCTGTCGACCCGATGTCAACCATGAGCCCAGTTGGAAGCCCACGCCCTGTCAATCGGCGGCGATTCAGATCATCGAGCCACTGTGAATCCCCAAAGCCTGCTGACATTCTTGCCGGTAGAGTTTTCTGGGAGGATTCAGATGGTGATTGCGACGATAATCTTTTGAAAAGTCGCAGCGAAACTTCTTCGCGTGGAGCTTTCCCTCGCACGGGAACATTTCAGCATACTACGTCGGATCGCCGAGCAGTTATCGATGGTTCTAGTAACGATGTGCCGTCACCTCATCCTCGTGCTGGACGTATCGGCCGCGGCAGAGACATGACCCAGTCTCTTCACTCGTTCCATATGGTAAGCTTTATCATTCACTGCGCATACTCAATCTAAATTTCAATCCTACCCCAGTTTGATAGTCCATGGACGGCACGTTCCTTCGCTCGTACCTCTTCTGTCCCCGCTTCTGGTTCTCCCCGATCACATATGCGTAGCTTTTCATCGGATGTCCCCATGTCCTCGTCACCGGATCCGTTCCATGGGGAACCCGTGAACCTAGACGACGTTCTCGATTCATCTTACCTGGATTCGGATGGATCGGATTGCCATGGATCGACAACGTCCGTTAACGACAGTGATTCGAAGAAACATATCAGAAACCTCAAGCGGTGGGATGTAATATCCGTCGGAGCCTTTCGCCAGTCCCACTCCTCCATGAATAGCCTCGACGCCAGCTGGACCTCTGACACACCGGTCCCCACCTCGGTCCCCACCTCCCTCAGCAACGCTATGAAAATGAATCCCATCAACGAGATGCTCTGGAACAATAAGGACTCCAAGGTCGATGGGCCTTCTACCAGCACTCTCTCCACCCCTGAATCTACTTCATCCAAGCGGCGAAAGCGCGGCGATCGTACCCCCACCAACTACGTCCCCACAACCACTCCACCGCAGCAAAACCGCATTCCAACAAAAACCAGAAAAGAGCTCAGGCACGAGCATAAGCTGAAGCGCAAAAGCTTCGCTTCCACTCATCACAAACATCATCCTCAGTTCCACGCCCATGGTCATCATCCGAACATGAAATCTCGTAGCTCGAGTTCAGTGCAGCGCACGAACTTCTTTTCTTCTTCGACTTCAAGTCCAATGTAAAATCAAAGATGCATATGTATTCCGGAGATGCATCCCCCGACCACCCATCCAATCTCCCCATCGGCAACCACCCTCCCTCGGTCGGATTCAAATCTCTGTTGTGTTTCCACGTCGTAATATAAATGGTTGCTGGCTCCACATCAAGAAATGTTGTATAACAAACGGTCTTTGTCTTCTTGTGCTATCTCTATGATCTCTCTCCGTAGATTCATCATCATCGACTTACCTACAAGTCCATATACTGACCCATCAACCATCCGTCTCCTCCCTTCTTCCCTTCCCCTTCTTGTGATGCTCATGACAATGTTTCTAATGAATGACTTCGCTTTCCCCCCTGTATCCGTGGCATATAATTTCCTCCCCATCGTGCTACGGCGCGCATTTCCCTGTTTAATGATGCATACATACCATTGTTGGCTACATAGGCTTCCGTTGAATCCACAGAATTGTCGAGCAAGTGTGCTCAGGTCAGAAACTAATGCTCATATGCCCGTTCTAAGTTCGTCCAGTGCTTGAGACCTTGGTTTCGCCTCCAAGTCAGTACAAAAATGGCAGAACACCGCCCCTTCGTCACACTTCCTTGAAAAGCTCGCGCCGAAGCGTTTTTGGCCTTCGGGGATCGGCGCGCCACTACCCCAAGTCGATCAATGAACTTCTTACTTCTAGCGTCGTTCCTACTGAGGACTATGTAAGGCTTTCATATGCCATCACGCGAGATAGATATTCTATTTGGCCGAAGTCTTTGCTCGCAGGACCACAATGCACAAGAGATCGCAGAGTCCAAGAAATCTTCCAAAGTAACAGTGACGGCAACTCACGATGAAAAGATGTCTGCCCGACCTCATTTCGGAGCTAAGTACTTGGATACCAGAGTAGGCGGTAGCACCAGAACCACACTGTGTGCGAGAGAGTGATGAGCCGGTCCAGCAGGCGCGCAAATCAGAATGGGTTCCACGTATATATATTTTTTCAACTTGTATCTAGTTCGGCATCCAGCGGTTGAGTCAACCCAGAAAATGCTGCGCGATGTACCGTTATAAGCAAGCTTAACGTGCTTGAGCTTGGTCTGGACTCTGGTAAAACGCACGAGGAAAGGCTTCAGCAAGTTCACGCTTACCCCTATACCCCTGTGGCGAGCTCCTGTCTCCAGATTTCTACGGACCCGGTACCAAAGGCACACAGTGCACGTGACTACTAGCACTTTGCACCATCGACGCGACACTTCGCCAGACTTCGCGTCCGCGACACCGGACGTTCATGATCTTCGAGTCTGTGAAGTATTATTTGGCGTCCTGCCTTGCCGCTTCACGTCAACTGGAGCTGGCTACGGTTCTGGATCGCAATGGCGGGTCTCAGGTGGAATCTATTGAGGACAACTCGCTCACACATGTCATCACCAACTCTCCGCATTTCGATGGCGCACACAAAGTCAGGCAGGGGGCTGCTATTGTGGCGGTGAGCTGTGAATAACCGCAGCTTGCAGCCTATACTAAAGCCCAATAGGATAAATGGGTGGATCGCTGCATGCAGCAGGGAAAGCTCCAACCCACGTCGATATATTCCCCTGACCCGGCCATGCTCTTCTCTGGCGTCGTCGCAACCTCGACGGGAATCTCTGCCACCGACGTCGAGGTTCTCGCAGCTGGAATCACCGCGCTCGGGGGGCAATGGCGGACAGCGCTCACCCGAGACATCACACACATCTTTGCGGTACCGGGGGTAGGGGTCGCCTCAGACGACGACGCGTGCGTGCCGGAGCCGAATACCAGCAAATACCACATGGCGAAGCACGCGCAGGTGCAGGAGCTCTCGATGAAAATCCTGCTGCCACACTGGTTTGATGACGCAGTGCGCTTGGGGACGGGGTCGTTGCCCACAGAAGAGTACGAGTGGCCAGAGCCCAAGATATTGAAGCCCTCGCACACGAAAGGTCGGTCACCGTCGGGCGACTCGTGTAATTTGCTGACGTCCCCCCAGATACGGGACTGCAGATCACGAAGGACACAAAGAAGATGGAGCGAACGCCGGCATCGAAACGCGCGCTGATCCGCTCGCAGCTCTGGACGCCAGATGCCTCTACACCCATGCCTAAACCTTGTAAGTGGCTTGTTCGACGGTAAACAGATGCGACTGACCGTGACTAGCGAAGAATATATGGGGGTCGCGCAGAGTCCTTCTCTCTTACACTATCGGGCTTTCCCCAGAGCGTCAGCTGACACTAGAATCCAGCATTGAGCGAGCAGGAGGGGTGGTGGTGAGGAAACCAGAGTCGCAGATGGATCTAGACGAAGACGAGGAAGAGACGATCCTAGTTGACGAGGCAGACGTCTTGATAACTAGATATCGAGCAGGCAAGGCGTATTTCAAGGTATTTCCCATGTCTATCGCCTCGATTTACTACTGATAGCGTACAGGCCCTGACTTCGCATAAAATCATTGGGTCTCTGTCGTGGCTATTCCACGTTCACTCGTCTGCAATCCTCTCACCCCCTACTGATCAACTATTGCACTATCCTCTGCCGCGGCGGGGTATCGACGGGTTCTCTTCCCATGTTCGTTTCCCCGTCTCACAGATGTCCTATTATTGATCTAACTTTCGCGTCATTAGGAAATCTCGATCACGAATTACACGGGCGAGGCAAGGGAGTATATCAAGAAGCTGATAGAGACTATGGGGGCCACGTTCACGCCGAGCATGACCAGCCGGAACACAGTGCTCATCGCCGCATTGTATATTCATCTCCTTTCCCTCCACCCCCTTCCTCCGCTCACTTATCCGCTTTCACAGCATCTCAGGCACCAAGACCGCGAAAGCGCAATCGTGGTCGATCCCCATCGTTAACCACACGTGGCTGGAGGACTGTTTCGTGCGCTGGCGGCACCTCACGGTGGGGCTGGAGAAGTACATCGTCTTCCCCCCGAACGTGGACTTCGCGAAGATGCTGTGCGAAAGGTCGTTAGGGAAATTGCGCGAGATCGAGGGCGGGGTGCTCACGATTGCGGCGGCGGAGGGCGAGCAGGCGGTGTCGCTGGTGCATCATCTAGGCGTGGCCGGGGTAGGGCGAGGGATGGAGGTGGATATATGGGCTGGGGTTGATGAGAAGATTGATGGGGGCGCGAGGACGTTGGTCGAAGGACGCGCGGCGGATGATACGAGCCCCAAGATAGCGCGCAACAAGGAAGGGACGACGAGTCTGGTGCCGAATACGAGTCCGATGAGCAAGAAGGGCGATGGAACTGCGGCGAGACGGAGTCCTCGGAAGGCAGGCCACGCTCCCGCCGGTCCGCCGCCGGCAACCGCAACCAGCGCGCGCGACGTCATGGAGATTTCGAACGAACTCGCCCCCGAGGGAGCGACGTCTGAACCCGAACCCGAACCTCAGGCTGAACCTGAGCCTGAGTCACCTAGCCGTCGACTTTCCCGAAAGCGCAAGCGCCGATCTGACGGGCGCGACAGCCCTGAGCGGCCCCCTTCGCAGATTGAATCAGCTTCTCCACCGCGACTGAGGCAGAAGCTCGTGTCATCGCCGAAGGAGCCTGCCGTCGCCAACGGTAACGATTCTGCTGAAGACGAAGACAGCGATTCCCTTCCTGAGGTGACGACCGCGCTCGGTATCAACAAGGCGCCGAAAGACGCAGACAATGGCGACGTCGTGATGGCCGACGAAGAGCGAGAGGACTCGCCCATCCCCATGCCCCGCAAGAAATTGACACGTCGGAGTGGAGAAGGCATCGACCTCAGTCGACTCGGCATGCCCATCTCCCCCCAGAAATCCCCGAATAAGGCATCCCCGGTGGCTGCACAGGCGAGTCCTCGCGTGACGATGGCGAGCAAGATGCGGGGTTCCCCTGCAAAGGCAGCAGCGGCAGTACCCAAACTGGGGCATGAGGAAGGCGATTCGCGGGACGACGAAGTGCAAGCAACCACGAAAACGAAGCTGATGGCGAAGTTGGCGAAACCGCCGGCTTCGTCAGCAACGCGTATACGGAAAGGCAAGGCCAAGAAACGAATAGCCGAGGAGGAGGAGGAGGAGGAGGAGGGGGAAGAAGAGGAAGTGCAAGTTGTAGCGGCGCGCAGTTCTAAGGGTCGTACTTACACGGTAAAGGCCACCACCAGCCGTCGCGCACCCAAACCAGCAAGGGATGAAGGCGACAGCACTACTGAGCCCCCCGAAGCTCCGTCAAAACCCTCGCGAACAGCGAAAGCGAAAGCGAAGAAGCCGGCCTCTCCAATAGAAATCGACCCTCCAGAAAGCGACGCCGTCGAAGGAGAGACGGTGACAATACTTGAGTCACCGCAGGTGAAAACGACGAAGAAGGGCAAGCAAGCGCAGACTACTAATTGTAAGCCAGCGACAATGTTCGTTTTGACTCCATGGCTCACGCTTCGTGAAGTGCCTGTTCCGGACGCTGGGGGGTCGCGACGACTTGGTGAAGGCAAGCCGCCCGCCCCTGATGAGACCAACTTCGACGTCGACGATAGAGACGATGGTGGCAAGCCTACGAAAGTCCTCAAGCGGCCGACTCCGAAACAGAGGGACGCGGTTGTGGAGGACGACCTGGAGCGACCTGACGATACCTCGGTGATATCTGGACGCTCGAGGAGGACAGCAGCAGCCAAGGCATCCCAGGTTCTACACGATACAATCATGCCGGACGTCAACATGTATCAGAAGCATATGTCCCGGTCGCGCAAGAGTGGCTCATTGCCTAACAACTTCCTACAGGAAGATACAAGGTCAAGAGCAAGTACACCGTCGGAGCGTCCGCCAAAGGCCAAACGAAAAGTCGATCTTGATGCGGAACCACCCACTAACAGCAACAAGCCCAAGCGTGGGGCTAGCAACACCAGGTAAGTGTGCTGATACTTAATAATTAGGCAATTCCCCAGACACGTATCCTAGCCCCTCGAAACTCTCCGCAAAACGGTCAAGGAATATACGCCTAATGACTACACAAGTGACGCTATCTGATAGTGTCGTCAAGGTTTGTATTAAACAAGTAAAGTCTGTTGTATCTATTGACGACCTTGCAGCGCCTGGTCAAGCTGGGAGTGAAGATGGTTGAGAAAGCCAGTGAATGCACGCACCTGCTAGCTCCTCATCTTGTGCGAACCGAGAAATTCCTTTGTGCGATTGCAGTCAACGCCTTCATTTTGAAATCGGAATGGGCGACCGCCTCAGCGGCAGCAAACGAACTCCTTCGTATGTTTACATTCAGTTCTTTGTTTTCTTCTTACATGTCTCCTCCTTGCAGCGGAAGAAACCTACTTCCTTGAAGATGACGCTAACGAAAGGAAGTACAATGTCAAACTTGCCGACGTCCTTCTTCGTGCAAAATCCAACCAAGGACAACTCTTCGCGAAGAAGACATTTCACGTTACGCCAAAAGTCAGCATTGACCTCAAGCTTCTGAAGAACGTCATTGCGGCCAATGGCGGGCAGGTAATCCAAACTATTCACGTTCTATGTCTCCTTTGTCTCATCAATGGTCCATAGATGACAACGCAGGCGCCAACATCAAGGACATTTAACAGCGAGAATAAGTATTTGATTTCCTGTCCAGAGGATGCTTCTATATGGCGGCCGTTTGCTCAACATCGACCTGTATATACAACGGAGTTGGTGCTCTCTGGCGCACTGAAACAGGAGGTTGACTGGGATACTGATGCTTCCAAGGTTCCGGGTTCTTTCTGAATAGACGACAATCGTATTGCTATGTATCTTGGATTCTTCTCAATACTCGTTTGTATCATCTAGATTATATTTTACTTGTATGTCCCTATAAACAACGTTAACCATTCCATGCTGCGGATTCCAGTCTTCTGTTCATTGGAAGTCACTGATCCATGGATCGGATCCTTGTACGTATATATACCCCCTTAACGTCAATCTTTGTTCACGACAGGTAGATGTGAACGTCGCTGATCAAGGTTGGCGGTTGACTATGCGATGCGGCTTATCCCTGACTAGCGCCAAAAAGATAGAGAATTATAAGAAAGATCGTTCATCCGCTACGAACCGCACCTGAATCACTAAATGTTACAGTACTTTAATATACATACATAAAGAAAAGAAAGTCGTACAGTGACTTTATGCTACAACTTCCCTATATTGACCTTCACCGCCCATTCCTTCGTACCACTCTATTCCTGACGTCGTTGCCGAGATATAGCCAGCTCGGATTGTCCAGTCGCCGAATTTCTCGTTCTCGTGTCGTTCTAGGGCATACCGCTTGATCATGGGCTTGAGGATGGCAAGGATTTCGGGTTCGGTCACGGATTCTATAAAAGGGTGTCAGGGATTGGACAGGGGGGAGGGGGTCGCAAAACATGCCTCGGTAAATCTTATTCAACCTCTGGCCGTAATAACCACCACCAAGCAGCATCGAGTAAGTACCAGGTGCTTTACCGATGAAAGCAATTTCTGCAACATAAGGGCGCGCGCAACCATTGGGACAACCGGTCATACGCATGATGATAGAGTCATTGCGTAGGCCGTTCTCTTCACATATCTTCTCCAACTTGTCAACAAGTATGGGCAGGTACTAAATTAAGGAACGCAGTAAGTCGACGGTGCGCGTATAAGGCCCTATGATGCTCACCCGCTCTGACTCTGCCATAGCCAAACCACAAGTAGGGAATGCAACGCAGGCAGATGACGAAAGGCGCAGCCCTGTCTGTGATAGATTGTCCATCTTGTACTTGGCGAGGATCTCTTTGATAGCAGGAACATCTTCAGTAGGGATGTCCGAGATCAGAAGGTGTTGGTTGGTCGTCAGGCGGAAGGAGCCTCTGAGGACCTTGGCGACTTCACGAAGGCCTGTCTTGAAATCACGGCCAGGCTCATCTTGTATGCGTCCGTTTTCAATGAACATGGTAAAGTGGTGCCTGCCGTCTTCACCCCTGGACCAGCCAAAGTCGTCGACATTGCGGTCAAAGGTGTATGGTCGCGGAGGGGCTAGGGGGTACCCTAGCCGTTTCTCCACTTCTGCCTTGAACACGTCTAGGCCCATGCGGTCAATGGTGTACTTCAACCGGGCATTCTACAAGGATCGTATGAGTGCCTAAACCACTAAGATCTTGTGTGCAAATTACCTTGCGACTAAATGATAACACCAATCAGTTACATGTAAATCTGGATCAAACGGCACACGTACTCCGCACGGTTGCCATTATCGCGCTGGGTGAGCATCACGGCCTCGGCGACTTTCTTGCCCTGCTCGTAAGTGCAGAAACCAATGATATCTCCAAGGCGAGGGTAGGTCTTCTTGTTACCATGAGTGACACCCATGCCACCTCCAACTGTAACGTTAAAGCCTGCCAGTTCGCCACTCCCGTCGACAATGGCAATGAAGCCCAAATCGTTCGCAAATACATCGACATCATTGGTGGGAGGTACGGCGACGGCAACTTTGAACTGGTCCACTTCAATTAGTAATCTTGAATAAGATAGTTTGGGGAACAACGCGTACCTTCCTCGGAAGATAGAACTCCCCATAGAGAGGTTCGACGTCCTTAAGGGCCTCTCCTGCGACCAGCTTCTTGTCCAGCCATATTTCATGGTATGCCGTAGTACGCGGAACGAGATGAGCACTTATTCCCTTTGAGAACTCATATACCTGGGTATGGAGCTTCGAAAAACTCGGGATCGATGAGCAGACAACATTACTGTTGAGAAGAATGCATAAGCATGTTATAGCGGTGCTGGGTAGCTACTTACCGATTGACATCACCACACGCAGCTAAAGTATCAAGGAGGACGCGATTGATATCCTGGATGGCAGGTTTCAGATGTCTTTTGATGACGCCGTGGAACTGGAAAGTCTGTCGCGTCGTGATCTTGAACGTTCCCGATCCATGCTCATCCGCAATCTGATCCATTTGGAGCCATTGATTAGGTAGACAAACCCCACCGGGCATCCGCACGCGAATCATGAACGAGTAAGCAGGCTCAACACCTTGTGCCTGGCGCTCGTCGCGAATGTCACGATCGTCCTGTTGGTAAATACCGTGGAACTTGGTAAGTTGCGTGTCGCTAGCCGCCAATGCACCGGTAGTGGCGTCCTGGAGACCTTCAGCGATTGTACCACGTAGGTAACCCGAAGCTGCTTTGATATGCTCGTTCGTAATCGGGTCGGGCTCGATTTCAGTTACTTCAATGGAGTCAACGCCTAGAGCTTTCCAAATGCGAGGCTCCCACTCCTTGTATCCCGTCTCTGGGCCGTCTGCATCCTGATCATCACCTAGTCCAAGGTCAGCAAGGCGCTGCGCCCCAAGCTTCTCTAGGCGAGCGTCCAAATCCTTTCCCGGTTTGTTGTAGTAATGTGAATCTTCCGGGCGCGGCCAGTAGTGGCTATCTCCCATGCCAAACACTGAGTAGCGAAGCTTTGTCAAGATTTGCTCCCCTCGAGCTACAGCAGCGTTGAGTGCCTTGAAGAATGTACGAGCATTCTGTGTAGGTTCTCCTTGACCAGCCGTCGAAACGACAAAGACGACGTGCTCTTCCTTGGATAGTCCATCAAGGGATACTGAATCCACTGTATTAATGGTAGTAGACAGGCCTCGTGCAGTAGCGCGTCTTGCCAGTCGCTTTGCCTTCTTCTCCGCCGTGCCACCGTCGGATGCGTACAGAATGAGTAGAGGAGGGGCGTCAAGAGCAGTGAGCATGTCGTCAAACAGTTTCTGTGCGTGTTTCCTCCTCGCCTCCTTCACGTTCTCTCCCAAACTACTAACCAACTCCGACGCAATTTGTGGCTTGGATCGAACAAGCTGCGAGAGGTGATTTTGCCTGTCAAGGAATTGCTGTAGTTCATTCTTAATGGCGGCAGAATCGAGAGAGAAGGGTTCCTTCCCCTCCGCCTCCTTGCTAGGATTCCATCGGTACAGAGGCCAGTAACCGGCATCGACCGCGAGCTTTGTCTCCTTGAGGATATCAAGCGCTGGTGTGGATTCACTTTGATATGGGAGGTACGCTAGGACAACGCTAGGACCATTGAAGCGGTCAGCCTCCGTTATGGCTTGCAGAACATGGGAATACGAGGAATAGACGGCAACGCTAGCAACATAGACGTCGCCGTGGTTCATAGCGTACAACCCAACGTCATGCTTACGGCGATTGGGGTCGACGGTGTTGCGAGCAGAGTATGGGAGGGTGTCGAGAATGAGGATATTGATATTAAGCCCAGACGCGATAACATGGTGCAAGCCAGACGCGCCGATGTCGTAGGACCAGGCATCTGAACCGATGATCCATTTTGACGTAGCGGGAAGTAGGGACTGAAGAGCGAGGATACGGTCAACAGCCGGGTGTTTGCCTTTCGAAGACGATAGCTTTTCAACAAGCTGAGCCCCCAAAGTTCGGCTCTTCGCTTGGTCGTCTTTAGCGAGAACCCATTTACTTAGGAGAGCATGCAGATCGGTATCGAAGGCGTTGTCTTGCAAAAGCTCCTGGATGGACTCCACAAGTTCTTCGCGCTGCTGCACCTGAGCACGAATGCGACCAAGGGCGAATTCAGGGGTAGTGGCGAGGTCACCATGCGATTCTACGAGAGAAGGCGAGTTCGAAATTTCTAGTCGGTCTGCAAAGACATGGGTGAGGACTTTGGTGTAGGACAGCTCGTGTGTCGGGACGCGCGGGATCGTTGCTGAAGGGGAAGCAGGAGGGCTACCCAACACAAGTGAGGAATCGGTAGGGATTTGCTGAACTAACTTCAGTATATCGATGCGCGAAACATCGGAAGTATCCCCAAGGATCCCGGAGTAAACAGTAGGACGATGTTCACGCTGTAACTGCTGCAAACTACTGGCGACCTCCAGATAAAGTGGCGGCCATTTCATTGACCAATGCCATACATGTTCCAGAACAATGACTGTTTTGGCGGTCGAGGGGATGGAGGCTAGGATACGGCTGGGAAGTAATGGACTTATAAGTGAGACTTGAACAAACGTGACCCCTTCCACGTCCAATGGGGAGTCGACTTTTCCAACCGTGAAAATGACCGTATGGGCATCGGGTGAGCTGTGGGTCGTGAATGGCAGAGCTATTCTGTGGGTGAGTTGGTGAGTGGCGAGGGACGCAGACTCGTAGGATTTGAAATTTTCGAGCAGGGCTAGATCGTCAGTGATGGCGTGCTCTGGGGATGTTTCGCCGCTGCTAGTTTCCGGTGTGTAGATGGTGGCGGCTCGTTCGATGATTCCACCATTAGCCGGTACAGTTGCAAGCCCGTTAGACACATGGCTAGGAGCCCCGCGCTTGCCGTCCATGAGAAATGGCAACACTTCGTCCGTTGGGATCTCAATTACGGGTTCGTCGGACCGTCGGGCGTAGAAGACGTGGATAACAGCTTTATGCTCTGCTCGTGCTAAGCGAGCTGCAAGCAGAGCGTTGTCATGCGCTTGCTGCCCAGTAGTTGATACCAGGAAGAACGGGGCCGCGGAGCGAAGTAGCAGGACATCTGAGAGGTCATCGGTGACTGCAATGTTAAGGACAGTCGGTCGTGCGGAAATTTCGGGGAGATGTAACACGAGGCGGGAGACTAGTTGCGAGCTTGATGGAGCTGTGAGTGAGATAATGCTAGCGCCTGAATTGCGGACGAGAGCAGCACCGACATCTGCTCCTATAGGTAGTTGCACGATGGTCGGCTCGTGGTGCGACGATTTTGCCACTGTCGCATATGTCTCTGCAAATAGAGAATGTGATGAAGAACGGGCCTCTACAATGACATCCGAAGTCAAGTAAGTGATTCGTGCGACTGCAGCTGCTGCCATGGTCGACTTGAGCTATCACGGAGATCAGGACCGTCTCTAATAGTATATGTGATATGGCTCACCAAATTGCAGAACTGCTAGGGGACACTGTCGAGAGAAATAAAGCTAAAGCTTGCATCTTTATTGGCCTGGCAGAATTCATGACAGAAGGTCGTGACTGTGCGCATGAATTGCTGATAATTCGCCGAAAGCACCTCATAGTTTGTACTTGTTACCCTAGATCTAATCTTATCTCCGCTGCTACCCAATCAGTGGTCGTCCATTACTCCCCGATAATTGTATTGCTTGCTTCTTGTAACAAGAATATACCCAATATGGTAAAGCCACGTTTAGCGCTGGTTAGTCACACTCCCTCATAGCCACATTCTTTAGTATAATCACTATCGTTAGTCTAACCTTAGTCCCTCCTTTCTATAGTCTATATACTCTGACAGTATCTATGGTAGTCTACTATAAAGTACGAGCCCTATGTACGTTGTAGGGCAGAGTTGCATAAACAAGGACGACTTACCCCTGTCTTTGACTTGTGTGACTTCGTGTGACGCGACACTTCCCTATCCGGTTGTCTCCCGCCACATATTTTTGACAGAACCATCTCGTCCATCTCATCTCTCATTCACATCGACTCTCTCATCTTATCTCTTTCTGTCTCGTAATCTCTCTCTTCGGGCACCCCTCGGTCTGATCAACCAAGGCTATCCGACTATATCCCGTTAAGTAACTCAGTTTCTCTATTTTACTAACCTAGTATTGTTTAGGTTAATCCTATTGGAGTAATGTCTCATCCCGCGTCCTCGTCTGAGCCTCAGACGCCGTTGGCTATGCCAGCCGCCTATATCCCGGATGAGTCCCCCTTACCTCCACTAACACCCAGCGCTGATGACTCGAGCTTGAACCAGAACAGCGGGACGGGAGCTTCGTACTCCAGCGTCGCCGCTACGAATACTCGTGTCGGGTTCACCACCCCGCGAGAAACCTCTCCCCTTCGAGGGGATACTTCATTCGGCTCCCCTAAAGCCTCGAATGCCAGCTCGAATGCCGGGGTAGTCATCCATGACAACCCCGAAGAATCCAGGTCCTCTCCCGCCGAGGAACACCCTTGGATTACGGTCGGCCGTGGCGGACGCCCTCTCCGCACACCGACTCCAGAAATCTCCCCCGCTCAAGAAGCCGATATCAGGCGCGCGGAGGAATTATTGACCCAGGATCAGCGAGACGCGATCCTGAGGCGTCGCGCATCCGTACACGTTACGGACGACGATTCCATGGACACCGAATCCACGCCTAGAGATAAAGGCAAGGGCGTCGACCCGCGAGAGCGCGGCGAGCCCGTCTTACAGCTCGGTGGGCCCAATCCAGTCGTCAATACGTTTGACGCACCTACCGAAGAAGAAGTCGCTGAGCAACGTGCAGCATTGGAATTTTGGCAATCCAAGCCAAATCTCTCCTCTTCACCCAAAGCTGATAAAGCTAGTACCACCCCTAATGTTGTACTTAGTACTCATCCGAATGATATGACCCTGACCGAATTATTGAAGAATCTTAAGCTCATTCAAGACCGCTTCGACCGACTTGAATCTCAAGTTCAGAACAAGCCTCAAAGGCCCAATGAGTTTAAGCACACTACCTTCACGCCTGAAGTTTTATCTGAAGATGAACGCAAATATATTGAGCGCAAGGCCCGTGGCGACTTTACTCGTGGTAGCGCTATGGTAAATCCGATTCTACCAAGCTGGAGTCGTCGTGAACGTCGCCATGTGTCCCGACCGAATGAAGTAGTACCGCCGTCGTCAAACGTCGGTCGTATCTTCAATCGTGTAGCCCGCAATCGTAACCACGATTCCGACGGTGACCCTTCCTCTGATGGATCCGGTCCTGAGGATGGAGGGGGAAGTTTGCAATCTTCTCGTCGTAAAAAGAGGAAGGCGCCTTCAAAATTGAAGGCCGTCGCACCTACAGTGTTTACCGGTGAACCTAAGATTGATTTATTCAATCGATGGATGCGTGAGGGCTTGCATTATCTTGATGACGCGCGGGTCGAACAGCGAAAGGAAATTCGAGCACTTGCGCGCTATACCGAAGGCAAGGCACAGGCGTATTACCAGAATGTAATCGCTGACGACGAGTCGAACTGGACGCTTGACGAGTATTTCAAGGCCATTTATGATGCCTGTTTCCCGTCTAATTTCCGGGAGAAACAGCGCCGTAAGCTGGAACGTTTCTATCAAAGCGAACTATCAGTTAAAGAGTATGCTGCGCAAATGTACGACATGATAAACACCATCGGAGGGCTTGAGGCACGCCAGTGTGTCGTCCATTTGTTCCGTGGGCTGAATCCTGAGCTGGCAATCGCCTGCCGGCGCATGGGGTTGAACCCCGAGGACGCATCTTGGGATGAAGTTGTTGCGGAGGCTGAGAACGAAGAGATCGTTCTCTCGAGTATTCGCAAAGATGGTTCTCGGGGCGATAAACGTTCAAAGGACGCGGTGACCCAGTCGAGGTCGTCGGTAGCCCATAGCTCAAATAGTTCGTACAAACCTGGGAATAGTAACTTTCGTCAACGTTCGCGCAACTTCAAGAACAGTGATAGTAAACGCTCACCAGATCACAACAACCATCATTCGGACCAGTCATCTGGTAACATGTTACGGAACACTGCTTCTGGTAATCCTTCGAGTAGTAAAACCAATGGAACATCCGGAGGGCGTAGGGACATTTCGCCGCAGGAGCGTCAGAAGCTCCAGTCAGAGGGGAAATGTTTCCTGTGCAGACAGACTGGTCACATAGCACGAAATTGTCCAAAGGCTAACACCTTACCTGGCAAGGGAGGGAAGCCTCCTGGCGTCCGCGTGAATCATATTGATTTTGCAGAACACATAGTTGATGAGTATATCCCCGACGACGAAAACACAGCTCACATCGGATTAGCCGTGCTAGGATCACACGAATATGCGTCGCACGCTGAGTTCATAGAATCTTCGGACTTGGACGTCCCTGGCTTAGTTCTTGACGATAGCGATTCTTCGGATGAGATCTTGGAAGATATCACCGAGATCGGCACGCGGTGGAAGAAATTCCTGAGCGGGTGCTACACGCACGATTGGCTGGGTGACGCCTACGCAAACACGTATACCTGGGTGCTCGAAACAAGCCGCGACCTAGGTCTACCTGGGGATAATGGGTATCAGTATCCTTGGTCGGAACTTCGATTCTCGGTAGAAAGAAGGACACCCACGACCTATGAGGTAAACGACCGTATGCACAACATATGTGTAGAGGTATCCGCCGAGTTGTTACAGGATAACTCTTTCCAGTTTGGTCGGTGGTATGCACAGGTCCTCATGGATCGTGTAGCGCCGTTTTGGACCGGTATGCTGTGCGACGAATTCTATAATGCTAGGGTTCAGCCTACTGAATTCAACGCACGGATGCATCTCAAGCATAAACTCACTTGGGACGAAACGTTGATGGACAGCTCATTTACAGTCAGTGCCTGTGGCCGGAATAATGACTGTTGGTATATCTCGGAAGATGAGCTGGAAACCCACGCCGTGATAAGTGGACTGCTCCTGCGAAATGAGCATCTTCATCTGGCTTCATGGTACGCTAAGCACTCGGTGCCATGGGCTGTTAACCCAGATGACGGCCCATTTTTGCGTGAACCTGAATACGATACTGCCGACCTGTACCGTAATACGGAAGACCTTGCATCGGAACGTTGGGCGGATATGTTAGTAGACGACAGGTTCTATTCATTAGAGCCCTACCTCAAGGATCTCTCTTGCTTCCATGTATTCGACCTGGATGATGGCGACAGCAAGCTGCTGCACGAACTCTTCCTCTTTGGCGTCCAGATTGATCGTGACAAGCTACCTGCACTGCAACGAAACGCGTCAGTCGTCAAGGACAAGGAGCGCGCTGTACCATCGCCTGTAGTGGTCACTGTACAGATCAACGGAAAACCTGCGAAAGCATTGCTGGACTCCGGTTCCTTGGGCGACTTCATGTCGTCTACGTTGGCCGACCAGTTGGGAAGTAAGACGAAGGTCGCGCTTGCCAAGCCGATTCCACTGCAGCTCGCTGTGCAGGGGTCGCGAACGAAGATTAACTGGTCCTGTAAAGCGAACATTAGCTACCAGACAGTCGACGAGGAACGAGCTTTCGATGTCATCAACATCTCAAGCTATGACTTAATTCTGGGTACACCATTCATGTACCAGCATCGGGTATTGCTCGGCCTGAATCCTGCGCGCGTGGTGGTGGGCTCCAAAGAGAGTCTTCCAATGGATGGTCCTGGTGTATCACGATTGGCATCCATGTCAGTTGACTTCGATACTGCGGAAATAGTGCGCGCACGGCAAGAACTGCTTGAGTACGCCAAACCGCTGTGTAAAACAATGGATCAGACTGATCTACCTCCATTACGAGCTATTAACCACACCATACCTTTGATTGATGAGAAAAAGGTATATAAATGGCGACCGTCTCGTTGTCCGGAGCCGTTACTGGAGCAGTGGGTTGAGAAGCGGAATGCGTACTTAAAATCAGGACGTTGGCAAATCACGACGGCCGGGAATGCGGTTCCTATGTTGCATATTTATAAGCCGGGTACCAAATTGTTGCGGATCGTCGTTGACCTACGTGAACGTAATGCGAATACGGTAAAGATGTCTACGCCTATGCCGAATATTGAGGCGATACTGCGCCGAATTGCCGCCCATTTATTCCGTTCCAGCATGGATGGAAAGGATGCGTACGAACAGATTCGAATAGTCGCGGAACATGTTGCTCGCTCCGCAATGACGACACCTGACGGCACAATGGTCAGCTTGGTAATGCAGCAGGGTGATTGCAATGCGCCCGCGACGTACCAGGCACTAATGAATCATATATTCGCACCCTACATTGGCGTATTCATGGACGTTTATCTGGACGACATAATTATCTATTCAGACACACTCGAAAAGCACATTCAGCATGTAAAAACCGCTATTGACGTGCTTACGCGGGAGAAGCTGTACTTGTCCGAAAAGAAGCTTCACTTCCTTGAGAAGGAGTTGAAGGTCCTTGGCCATATTGTCGACGAATCGGGCATTCGTATGGACCCTCACAAGGTTGACGCCGTCGTAAACTGGAAGACGCCTACCAACCGAGACCTGCTTCGAGGGTTCCTAGGGGCAGTGGGCTATCTGGCAGACGACGTTGCGGGCGTACGAATTCCTATGGGTGTGTTAGCGAGATTAACCGGCGACAATACCCCATTTCGATGGACTGATACTCACCAGCGTTCGTTCGACGAGGTAAAGCTCCTCGTTGACCGTTTTCGTTCGCATAGTCGCCGTCCGTTATCCTACGCCCGGGACAGTGATCCTATCTGGTTGATAACGGATGGATCAGCTACGGGAGTGGCCGGCGTCGTGAGCCAGGGGAAGGAATGGCGGACGGCGCGTGTAGCGGCGTTCTTTTCAGCAAAGCTGAACCCAGCACAGCAGAATTATCCCGTGCATGAGATCGAGATGTTGGCTGGGCTCGAATCAATGCTACGCCATAGGGACATTTTGCAGGGTGTTCATTTTCGCTGGCTCACTGATCACAAGGGGTTGGTTCACTTGCTCAATCAGCCCAATCTCTCAGGGCGTCAGGCGCGTTGGTTGGAAAAGATGTCTGAATTTGATTTCACGCCGGTATATATTCCTGGAACTGAGAACGTTTTGTCAGACGCTCTCTCTCGTATATATGCAAACGACGCACCTGGCACTGAGCGTGCGGCCTCCGAATTCGTCAAATTTGACGAAGATTCTACGTGCAGTTTTCGCCGCAGAACTCCAGTCATCGTAGGCGACGAGGCGAGGCTAGAAAGTATGCCTCTGGAGGGCATTTCGTTGACCTTAAACGCTGTACGACGTGGCGGAGCCACGGAGTCGCGTGATTTTGCGAAACGAATGGTGGCCAGGAAGTTCGTTCTGCGAGGCCCTCGTGAACGAACGGAGGGCGGGAATAAAGAGGAAGTAAACCAAATAAACAACGGACCTACAACAATTAACAGTTTACTGGAAAAGGAAGGTGTCCCCGGTGCGGAATCAAATTTGGTTCCGGTAATTGGCGCCGACGAGGCACTGACCACCGTTAACTCCGAGTTAAGTCCACGCAATGTTCAACTCCCACCACCGTCTACTCAAGACAAAGAACCCTCGCCCACCGTCTCTATTGTGAACGTAGTGTCGCATCAACAGAAACGCGACCTTAACGTTGATTTCATGAACGAAATACGCAACAACTACATGAACGACACATTCATGGCATCAATTGTGAACACTCCGCGCCAATACAAGAATTTCACGTTAGAAAACGGTCTGCTCTACCTAGTTGAAGGCGGGAGACGGTTACTATGCATTCCGGATGCCATAATTGGTGGAAGGACGGCCAAAGAGATAGTCATAGACGAAGGTCACTCTTTATTAGCCCATCTGGGGCCGGAAAAGACACTAACCTACCTTCGTGAGTTTGTATGGTGGAGACACCTTTCCAGGGATGTCTATAGATTCTGCGAATCGTGTCGCACTTGCGCCCGCAGTAAACCATCAAACCACCGGCCCTATGGCCTTCTCCGTCCTCTGCCTATTCCGTCTCGCCCTTGGGATGCCATCGGCATCGACTTCGTAGGACCATTACCCAAGTCGGCAGATCGGAACGCATTTTACGATTCAATTACAGTCATTATTGACCTCTTGACTGCGATGGTACATTTAGTACCCAGCCGTACGACCTACGGCTCTGTTGACGTCGCCGAATTGATATTCGCAGAAGTATACAAGCACCACGGTCTTCCTCGACGAATCGTAAGTGACCGTGACCCATTATTCACGGCACGTTTCTGGCAGAAACTCCACGAACTCATTGGGACAAAACTAAATATGTCTAGCGCGTATCATCCGCAATCCGACGGTTCAACGGAACGCGCCAATAGAACTATCACGCAAATGATTCGCCAGTGTGTCAACGAGAATCAAAAGGATTGGGTGCGACGTTTACCGGCAATTGAATTTGCAATTAACTCTGCACGAACAGATTCGACAGGCTTCGCGCCATTCTTTCTGAATACAGGACGCATGCCTCGACCATTCCTGTGGGACACGCCCTCGTCGAGCGAATCCAAAGGTGTACGAGAGTTTGCCGAACATCTTCGCGAAGCCGTGATTACGGCTCATGATGCGGTACTGGCATCTCGCACGAAGCAAATCCGAGACGCCAATCGACATCGCCAACCATCCCCGTTTCAGATTGGTGACTTAGTCTACGTGTCCACGAAGAATATTTCGTTCCCTCAGGGGCTGGCACGTAAGCTAATTCCCAAATATATGGGACCCTACCGTATCAATCGCGCATTTGGTAATGATACTTTTCAGATTGAACTACCTAATCATCTCGTTGCGAGGGGTGTTCATCCCTCCTTTCATGCGTCTCTACTACGTGTACATATCCCCAATGATGACCGCTTGTTCCCTGGCCGTTCCCTTGAACACATCATTGCGTCTGCAACACCAGCTAGCACAGAATGGAACATTAGAGAAATATTGAGTCATTCTGGTGTAAGGCAGCATGCATTGTTTGAAATTCTTTGGCCTACTGGTGACAGGACCTGGCTACCATACCATAAGGTCAGTCATCTTGAAGCATTACGAAGATATTTCGAAACGTTGGGAATTTGCAACATTGAGGAACTCCCTAGGGGTTCAGGGACCCCCCCTAACGACCCCCAAATCGTACTTGGTTGCATAAAACCTGCCAGTGTTACGGATGATGGCTATTTAAGTGATGGGGAGATAGGATTAGACAGCAACCCTACTCACCCAAATAATCTATATTCTTCTAATCATCCTCACATCACTTCTATGTCTGCAGCAGAACTGGGAAGATTACACCCTATTCATACTGCTCTCACCCGAAACCCCGAAGGGTCATACTCCCTGAGAGACCTAGACTCCCGAGTTTGCTCCGCCGCCTATACCCGCGACGAGCTCATCAGCTTCGTGTCCGCCAATCGTCGCATTATCAGTGGCACCCTTACCAATCCTCTGTCCCTTCCTCCCCGCTACATCGGGTTCGCAACCCTGTATAACAAACAAGGCCAAATTACCACCAAGTTTAATTTGCCTCATGGGCATGCCTTCACGACTCGCATCGCAGGGCCAGGACTCCGATTTTTGGGACTCGTTGCTGCGCGACCCAGTATACCTCGTAAAGATCCCAGGAACCATTACCGATCCCAGACCTCGCATGGTCGGCGTGCTACGGTCCCGCCTAATTATGTGGGCCAGTCTAGACCAACGGTGGGCCAAAGTTCTAATGGACCTCGACACCCGGAGGCCGGAGAATTCATTTTAACGGCGGAACGACACGATGTGGTGACTAATCTACTCCTTGATATGGTAATGGGTAACAAGACTCCCACTACCAACTTTCCACCTGTGCGCGAGTCTCCCGCTGTCCGTCGTAGCGGCGCTTCCTTACGCCGTAGCTCAACACCATACGCACGTCCCAAGAAGGTTCGCCCTACCATTGTTCCTACCAATCCGGGCTCCAGCCCCAGTTCACGCGAGCAAAAGATCTCGGGTATCCCGGTGCCTGATGTCATTCCCAACGCGGACAAGCCACGCGAGACCATTCCCATCAATACTTGTCCCTCGCCGTCAGAGTCGGATATCGAGCTTGTCAATACCCCATCCTCGGCCTCGTCTGACCTTGCGACCATCAGTGAAGATGTGGACATGAACGATAGCCCAGACAAACCCAGTGCTTCCCCTACCTCCAAAGTTCCCACTGTGGAACTCGCAGACCTTTCCATCTCCAAGGACCCTGCTGCGGCCGACGGCGCCGCGTGAATCTGTTTCACAGATCCAGGAGGGCGTATGTAACAAGAATATACCCAATATGGTAAAGCCACGTTTAGCGCTGGTTAGTCACACTCCCTCATAGCCACATTCTTTAGTATAATCACTATCGTTAGTCTAACCTTAGTCCCTCCTTTCTATAGTCTATATACTCTGACAGTATCTATGGTAGTCTACTATAAAGTACGAGCCCTATGTACGTTGTAGGGCAGAGTTGCATAAACAAGGACGACTTACCCCTGTCTTTGACTTGTGTGACTTCGTGTGACGCGACACTTCCCTATCCGGTTGTCTCCCGCCACACTTCTACGACCGACGGAACAGGCAGGGCCTCGGACTGAACTGTGTCGTCTGCGGTCTTCGACATTCATGTCCGCCGAATGGCAGCTGCTGTCTGGCTATTGTTGTTTGGCATATGGCCCGACGCGTAGCGGTCGACTCACTCCCTGCCATAAAAACTGCGTCTAGGCCTCTGGGGTGTATGAACTTCAAGGGGACAACAATTCAATAACTCTCTCGAGGCAATATAAACTCATTTTCCGTTCTATCGACGGACCTAGGAACCCTGGCTTTTCTTGCGAGTTTATTCCTCTTAACAACCCGTTGCAGCGAGTTCTGACTTGCTGTCCAAAAGACATGATTCCTACGAACCCGAGCATGATGGCAGATCTCGGAACATGTCGTGACCCAATGCGACGGCACCCTCGGCCCTTGAGTGGGCTGCCTGGCATTACAAACAAACTTCATGTTTTAGGCACCTGGAACGTTCAACGTTCAAGTTCCGCGCTGTGTTTACTTGCCCTCGAACTTCGAAGGGAGGCTGGAGGCGAGGTTACACGTCGGATAGTGATATGTAACAATGCAGAACCAAATAGGTCTGATACCCTCTTGTCCAGGCACCATATATAGGAATGGATCTGTGTACCGTCCGCGTACTTCTCGGAAATCCTGCGACCCGAAACACAGAATGTGAGTTCAGGTCATTTTGCATTGCTAGTCTACTCTATTCTAAGCTATCTGCTCGTCGGTCCCAACCACCTCTATACTCAAATGTTGCGACTCCTTAGAAGGGTACGAGGATGGACTTCGTGCCAGGGGTCGCGCAGAAACCGCCGTCAAGTCTCTTTCCGCAGCTGTTGATGTAGTTGCAGCTTCCGTTGCATCCGCCCTTGTCGCAGAAGGCAACGTTCCTCGTCGCAGAGATGCAGGCGGTTTTGGGTGCCTTGAGGCAAGTGTTGCCACCGTTGTAGACACTGCAGGCGCCGCCGCAGACGGGACCCTTGCGGCTGCTGCAGTAAACCACTCTGGTCTTGCCAGCGCGAGCGGCAAGAGGGTTGTTTCCTTCCTCGCCGATGAAGGTGAGCTTCGCATCCGTCGTGCTGAGCCAGTGGTCCAACTCGGCGTCACTGACGATGTACGAGGCTTCGGTGTTCTATAGATCACTAGGTTAGCGTGAGGACACCCTGTAGCAGGAAAGAAGCATACCTCAGGAGCGGCGGGGCCAGCAATGGCCAGAGCGGCAAGCGCAACAACAGAAGCAATGACGAAGGAGAATTGCATTGTGATGTGATGAGTGCGCTGCAGGTATGTGACCGTGGAGTGTTTAGCTGGGTGTGCTGACCATATCCACCAGGCGATGCCTCGTATTTATACTGCTGGACGTAGCTTGGCCACTGTGTAGTTCGACTCGAATCGTCATCTCGGCAAAGCCAGACTCCTTCAAACCAAAGCCTCCCTATGCTCCGTGCGCCCGCATATCGGAGAGCAGAGAACGACCTCGTTTCAAGTAGGCGACTAGCACATGGACCCGACGCATCAGGCACGCTCGCAACCTCGGTCATGCTCACCCGCCTGGTGTCGGTACCGCGTTCAGACGAAGTGTTGATCTGCAGGAGATCCCTGCATACTCTATTATTATGAAGCCTTTTACTGCTAGATGGCCATATTTTGCATTCTATATCGTTCGCAACAATATCGCACGCAGCGAACTCAAGATTCCTGACGGCTCCTCTCAGGTTCTCTACATTAGTATATCCCGACAAACCACATGGACTTGGCTATAGAAGGGTCAAGGGTGCGACGGGTTTGACGGCCAGGGGCTGTGGTAAAAGGTATATAGCGGCTGATTTTCGGTGGAAAGAGTAGAGCCATTGGAGAACGACAGGTGGACTTGAGATGGATGTCCCTCAGTAGTGGGCGAGGCAAACATGTGGCCACGAGAACTCGAAGAACTGGGCTTCATTGACCTCAAACGGGTTTCAAGAAATACGTGCGTCGTCGGTCGATACTTTTTCATGTGCCCCTTCCCACTGAAATTGCTTTATATGGTAATTCACCAACTCTTCCCAAAATGGATGCACCAGCAAATTGATTATGGCAAGGTTACTAGCGTCAACACCACCTATATGAAAGGCACAAGGATGGACTTCGTGCCAGGCGTCGCACAGAAGTTGTTATCCAGCCTCGTCCCACACGAGTCTATGAAGTTGCAACTTCCCCCACAGCCGCCTTTGTCGCAGAACGCGACATTCGCCGTTGCCATGATGCAGTTGGTACCAGATGCCTCAATGCAGGTGTTGGTCCCCTCGAACACATCGCAGTTGCCACCGCAGACCGGCCCCTGGCGGTTAGTGCAATGGACGACTCTCACTTGGCCATCGCGTCGCAGGGGGTTCTTGCCTGACTGGCCTGTGAAGGTCAGGTTGGCATTCGTCGTTTGGAGCCAGTGGTCAAGCTCTGCTTCGCTGATAACCGAGGATGTAACACCGGGACTCTGTATAGTAGCCCGGTGAGTATATGGCTTTTGAATACTTGGTTTCTGAGTACCCTAGAGTTCACATCGGTGTCCTGTGAGATATGAATGAGTCTCCTAGATGTGCGCGAATGCTAGGAGGTACACACCTTGGGCATTGCGACTGGGCCAGCAGTCACCATCGCGGCCAGCGCGAGTACGGAGGTGAATGAGAGAGAGAATTGCATTGCTGTGAAGAGGGGAGCTTTGGGGTATGGGTCTAAAGAGGGTGTGTGTTGCTGAGAATTGGCAGCTCATTGCTCGTCTTTTATACCAAGCTCGGCCTTAATTTCAGCACCAAATTGGCCTTGCGATTAGTTATGTTCCTTGAATCCATCATGCGTTAGACAACATCTTAATGCGGTGAATAACTGATGACTTGAGTTTCATCTCGCCCGTCTTGATATTGATTTGTTGTTGTTCGCTACACTCCTCATCATGATTAACACTGCGGTCTTCGGACGCTGTTCTCATGATTTTATCATCCACCCTCGACACTGGGGCTGCTGTTGGTATTAACATACATACATGCCTCCAAGATATGAGCCACGAATAAACTGAATTTCACGCAGCTAAGACGACCACTGTCTTGCGAAGTACACTGCCCCTGTCATCTCCTATCAAGCTCATATCACTTCACATTTAATCCTGTTCAACGCTCACTTCTGTTGCCCCAAAAGATGTGAGAGGTTCGTGACTGGCGAAACAGACAGACGGCGTACAAACACGGCGAGACTCAGCGCTGATGTGGCGTGGTCCGTTCCCTGAACGCCTTTGTATGGAAGACATTGTGGTGAGGACTAAGTTACGTCTGATGACCAATAGTCCTTGCCAAACATTGAGGTAACAGTGCACCGAGGACATTGGGTGACGAGAAGCTAGCGCCCAACCGATCCATCCCAAATCAGGTGAAAAGATGATGCCCAGGGAGGGTAAAATTCCCAATATCCCAAATTGCTTGCGACTAGATGCTTCCAGCGTCAGTTTCCTTTTTACTTGCATAGGTTTGATGGTTACGCCAAGCTCTGTGACCTTCACCATTGTTCAACAATGATTAGTAGAACGTTATTTCATGTAAAACTACTTGGAGGTAAGTAGCCAATGATGCGTGTGCCAGTGTGGACACTGTCGGTTGACAGGATTGAGAAGGAGAATATAGATGAGTGCGACTGAGTTCTGTACAGAAGTACATAGCCTATACGGCCCTTTCTCATGCTACAAAATCTAATTTAAAATCATCATGTTTGGGTAGACTGGCCCAGAAAACAGTTGTGTATTTCGCAAGACAGTGGTCGTCTTAGCTGCTTGAAACTCACTTGGAGGCATATATGTATGTTGATACCAACAGCAGCCCCAGTGTCGAGGGTGAACGATGAAATCATGAGAACAGCGTCCGAAGACCGCAGTGTTAATCATGATGAGGAGTGTAGCGAACAACAACAAATCAATATCAAGACGGGCGAGATGAAACTCAGGTCATCAGTTTTTCACCGCATTAAAGTGTTGTCTAACGCATGATGGATTCAAGGAACATAACTAATCGCAAGGCCAATTTGGTGCTGAAATTAAGGCCGAGCTTGGTATAAAAGACGAGCAATGAGCTGCCAATTCTCAGCAACACACACCCTCTTTAGACCCATACCCCAAAGCTCCCCTCTTCACAGCAATGCAATTCTCTCTCTCATTCACCTCCGTACTCGCGCTGGCCGCGATGGTGACTGCTGGCCCAGTCGCAATGCCCAAGGTGTGTACCTCCTAGCATTCGCGCAGATTTAGGAGACTCATTCATATGTCACAGGACACCGATGTGAACTCTAGGGTACTCAGAAACCAAGTATTCGAAAGCCATATACTCACCTGGCTACTATACAGAGTCCCGGTGTTACATCCTCGGTTATCAGCGAAGCAGAGCTTGACCACTGGCTCCAAACGACGAATGCCAACCTGACCTTCACAGGCCAGTCAGGCAAGAACCCCCTGCGACGCGATGGCCAAGTGAGAGTCGTCCATTGCACTAACCGCCAGGGGCCGGTCTGTGGTGGCAACTGCGACGTGTTCGAGGGGACCAACACCTGCATTGAGGCATCTGGTACCAACTGCATCATGGCAACGGCGAATGTCGCGTTCTGCGACAAAGGCGGCTGCGGGGGGAGTTGCAACTTCATAGACTCGTGTGGGACGAGGCTGGATAACAACTTCTGTGCGACGCCCGGCACGAAGTCCATCCTCGTGCCTTTCATATAGATGGTGTTGACGCTAGTGACCTTGTCATAATTAATTTGTTGGTGCATCCATTTTGGGAAGAGTCAGTGACATATTATCATGACTCGATTTCTTCAGACCTCCTTTGACTTTAACGTCCGTCAGGAATAGGAATATGGGAAAGAATATCGAACCTTGAAGTCAATAATATAAGGACGCGTGTACGTATCTGGCTAGTGGGGGTTGTATTATTGTACAATCTGAGGACACAGGTGCAAGAGGTGAATTAGGCTAACGACTGATCGATGATCTATTGCGATCTAATTTCCGCAAATGCCTCCTTCAGGGCCTCGATGACGGTCGAGACATCCTGTCGTTGAGCATCGACCGCAGTAACGCCCATATGCCTACGGAACATCATTAGCAGACGAACAAACGTTTAAGCACAACCACGGTACGCACCCCAAACGGAAATACTTGTCTAGAGGGATCATGGCAGGTGTACGTCAGTAACTCTGCGTATGGCATGATGGAAGAGTAGATGGGCAGATGTCTACGTACCCTTGATGTTTGCGTGGAGCCCGCCAGCGGCCACCACACCTTTCTTCGCAAGTCGCGGCAATAGATCGGAGGCACCGACACCATCAGGGTAATACAGCTATAAAAATGCAAAGGAACGCGGTCAGACACCAATCTCGTTGTGAACATGGGAAGCGAAGCAAGCCTTGCGGCAACAAAAATAGCAACGGGAAGGAAAGGCACACGGAGGTGAGGAAGCACGGAAGGGAGAAGGAAGGGATCAAAGAAGGGTGGGGAAAGACGCGTAACGAAGCGCGTGGTGGTGTGGTCATGGGTGCGGTGGGGATATGGACGTACCGCTGTCATGCCGTTCGCAGCGTACGCGGGATCCAACGGAACTTGCTTCAAGCCTAGTTCCGCGGCAGCGTCTTTGACCTGGTTGCTTACTTGTCTATGGATCTTGAAGCGATCAGGAAGAGATGGAGATGATTTGGTGATACTTGTTAGCGAGGCGTGGTACGCGTAGATGAGGTTCACGGGTGGAGTAGCGAAGTAGGCTGCTGCGCCGGACTCGTAAGCCTTCATTATTGGTAGCCATCTGGTTGCTTAGGTTAGTAAAGGGCCGATGGCAATAAGCAAGGGAAGAAAATGGTTTTACTCACTTCTTCCAGCTAGCGTAATACGAGCTGACGGGCGTCTTGCGCGTTTCGAAAGCCTGAAGGGCAATCACTGTTGTGAGGACTCGACATCGCGCAGAACGTCAAGGTGACGACTGACTTTAATTGCCTTCTGGCTAGCGGCCAAGATACTGAGGCCAGGGGGTGTTCCAAGACCCTTTTGACTGGCCGTGAGCACTACATCGATGCCCCACGCGTCCATCTGTATTTCTTCGCTAGCAACGGAGCAGACGGCATCCATAACCACCTGTCACGGTTGAAAATACCAGCGACATGGTATAAAATACAATCTTACCAGTGTATCTGGAGAGACCTTACGCACTACCTCTGCGATAGATTTGGCATCAGAGAGTACGGCTACATCGAAGGTGAGTTATACAACAGGGTCGCAGTCCAGCTTAGGGGACCGTACCAGTCGAGGTGTCCACGTGGGTGAAGGTCAAGATCTTGTATTTCTTGCTCTGAAGCGCCTTCTCGACCTCTGACAGGCTGACAGCAGAACCAATCTCTGCTTTGAGTTGGTCGACGTTGGCCCCATATGTTGTCAGACTGTGAATCAGAGTAATGTAGGCGAGGGTGAGAGGTGAAGGAGATGTTCATACCACTCTTCGAAGCTATCTCCGAAATATCCTGTATGGAGAACCAACGCGTTTTCTCCCGCCTCAACGAGATTGGCAGCAACCTGTCAGGCGGTCAACGACCCAATATCTTTTCTTGCTTAATGGGGAACATGTCATACCTGGTCCCAACCCAATGTCCCAGACCCCGCGATCAAGAACGGCTGGGCGTCCTTGCTGAAGAGCACCTCTCTGTCTCGAGTATTAGGACCGCTGCGAAGATTTTGAGGACTCTGAATTCACCTAGTCATCCGTATACAGTCGCCGAACACTGGGATGAATTCAGCGGAGACATGGGACATGGACGGGTGCGCGTTCGCCCATAGGACCTTCGTCGTTCGTCAGTACATCCATCCCAATATATGAACCATAGACCGTACATCGTCCGTCACTTCAATGGGTCCCGGAATCCTACGGCAGCACAATAAGATCTGAAGGCGTTATGGGCGTCCGCGACACTTACACGAGCAATCTAGTGGCCCATCAGCATCACATTCCCGTCTCCAAAAACGCAAAAGGAACTCACTTATGTGGCGCCTTGTAGCCAAGTTGGTCAGCCCTGATCCCGCGATAGGCAAAATTCGGAGAGACGCACTTGTTTGAACTCCTGACGGGACGACATTGTGCGTGATAGCCTGAACTTGTTTGCGGGGAAGTGTAAACTGGAACGGAGAAGAGAAGAAGAGAAGTGAGGGCGATAGATAATGGATTGTGCAATCATATCCGATCCCAGCAGGCGTCCATGTGAATCTAATCAGAGATTTTCGAGAGCCTGTAGTCAGCTGTAGTCCCTCTCTATGTCCTCCGTGCCGACATGGGTTAACCCTGCGAGACCCCTGAGTCTTTTCGGGATTCCGTGCATCCAGCACAACACCAACGGGATCGGCACTCCGGGTATGTTGAAGCCCATAAGGTCATCGGATATGCAAATTTCTCAAGTACACATGTTCTATATACCAGTCTATGATCTATCGGAAGAACTAGCCAGCGACCGCGGTGCACCAGTCTCAACAGCGCTGAATGAACCCGTAATGCCTTTGGCGGCTCTCGCTTCCTCGACAGAGGCCTTCAGCGAACGCGCTATGGCGTCGATGTCCCCACGCTGGGGGTCTACAGCAGATGCACCCATATGTCTGGAAATTGGATGTTAGCATCGAACCGAACGAGTGGAGCGGTCAACGCACCCAATACGGAAGTATTTATCTGCCAGGTAATATATGGTTAGCGGCTGCGTCTTATCAAGCTGCTCAATTCTAACCTTTGATGTTCTTGTGCAGGCCGCCTGCGACGACGACCCCTTTCTCGGCCAGGCGGGGCAGAATGTCCGACGCGCCCATACCCTCCGGATAATAAACGGCAGTCATCCCGTTCGCAGCATGGGCGGAGTCACTAGGAACTTGCTTCAAGCCCAACTGACTCGCAATAGCCTTGACTCGTGCGCTGACCTGGCGGTGGATCCTTATCCGTTCCTCAAACGCCGGGGACGATCTGGTGATTTGACGCAACGACGCGTGGTACGCGTAGATGAGGTTAACGGGGGGTGTAGCAAAGTAAGCAGGCGTCCCGGTCTCGTACGCCCTCATGACAGGTAGCCACTTCTTCCAGCTCGCGTAATACGACGTGGGAGGTGTTTTCCGGGTCTCGAACACCTTAAATGAAGCTTGAAGTCAATCTACTTCAGTAGCACACAAAAGCGATTGACGTACCTTCATGGCCTTGGGACTTGCAACAAGAATACTCAGACCAGGTGGTGCACCAAGACCTTTCTGGCTGGCTGTCATTATCACATCTATGTCCCAGTCGTCCATCCTTATTTCTTCGCTAGCAACGGAGCACACTCCATCCAAAATGACCTGTTACATCGTCAATCACTCGGGTCCCCAGGGTTCCAAGACGCGACATACCAAAGTCTCTGGCGATATACTTCGCACTGTCGCAGCAATGCCTCGCGCATCAGACAACACACCTTCGAATGACCACCACTCAGCACCCTTACAGCGATTTCCGTCAAAAGGACTTACCAGTAGACGTGTCTACATGGGTAAATGTGACTGCTTTATACGTCTTTCGCCTCAACGCGGCGGCTAGCGCTGCCAAATCAACAGAGGCTCCAATGTCGGCTCTCAGCTCATCGACGTGGGCGCCATACGTCTCAAGACTGGAGGGCGAGAACCTCAGCTTGTAAACTCATATCAAGGACGTGGAAGGCTCACCACTCCCTGAAGCTATCGCCGAAGTACCCGCTGTGCAAGACGAGGACACTTTCACCGGGCTCGACCAAGTTCGCGGAGACCTATTATACGTACGAAACAGTCAGCGCATGTTGACGCCTCCAAGCATCCCCGACAACCAACCTGATCCCAACCGAGTGTTCCAGACCCAGCAATCAGGAAGACCTGTCCATACTTAGTGTACAGAATCTCTCTGCGAGCGTTGTCGGTACTTTTCCTGATGCTGATTGATGAGGGGGGAGGTGGGCACGCACCGAGTCATACAGATGCTCGATCCGAAGACCTGAATAAACTCTGGGGATGTGTGTCCGACGGGGGGACGTGCATTGGCTTCGAGAACCTATACCATCGTACGGATGTTAGATTGAAACTCGCTCATTGGGCCCTGGTTGAACAATCTAGCAGATCCTACCTCATTTGTGACTTCAATCGGGCCAGGAATACTATCGAATCGATTAATTCAGCACCGTCGTCTGTTGTCATGCACGTCTTAATGAAAGGGCTTACGCAAGGATCCTGGGGGTGCGTTAGTATACCATAAAGGGATGTTTGGAGTAAGCGAACTCACTTGTGTGGCGCCTGAAAAGTATCACACCAGTCGTCAGCTCGGCGACTAAAATAATGGGTCACGACCTACTAACCTGTTTGAAATCTGAAGGAGCCATAATGAACTGCTTTTACTGAACAGGGGACTGAGAGAATAGAAGGAAAAGGGAAACGAAAAGGATTGCTGTGCTGTGCTGTCATATTGAGTGCCACATATTTATCGACACGCTGGAAAATGATCAACCCCACGGGGAAATCCAACATTTCTAATAATTAGCCTAACCTGAGTGCTGGTTCTGAACGCCATTCCACGAATAAAGCGAACGTTTCCCTCATGCACACATTTTCAACACTCCGGAAAGAAAGCACGAAATCAATAGCCGCGAGAGCCGTGGCCAGTTTCGCTTAGCAACGAACGAATTGCATTCTTGCAAAGCGTTTGGATTTCAAACCTCAGTCAGGTTTCCCCGCTTGCGGCGGTAAGGTGCTAAATATAGACGCAAAGTTCCTTCCTTGCGAGCAATCCTGGCAAAAGGCTTGCGATTGTCCAGGGTATCGTATAATGATGAGCCCTGTACTATGGGCGCATGGTCCATAATAGCATCGGGAATTTTTTGCACCGTTGGGTGTGGCCCCAGCTTCCATGATACTAAACATACTCGAGGGAAAGTCTATTCGTGATGTTGGGGTGCATAGCCCCCAATTAACCAAGCAAACGGAACCTGCAACGGCCCAACTCGCCGGTATATAATTAGCATTATAGAATAAGCACCTAGACCTCGAACTACTCCAACCCGCGTCCGCTGCCATCTGCTCTCGCCGAACGTCATGCCCTCATCATCGAGTAGCGGGCTTGGAGGCATCGGTTTCGAGCACGCCATTCGTCTGTCCCCCTCCGCCAACCATGCCAACCACCGTCTTCTGCAGCTCGTTCCATTCCCCATCCCTTGGGATAGCCATGTCGCCGATGTCATAGACATACAAGCGACCATCGCTTCCTCCGAGAGCCACTCGGCGTCCCTCCTTTCCGTCCCATTTCATCTTGTTTATGGCTCTTCCGGAGCCCACCGGAGTAGACACGACAGGTACCTAACGTATAAAAGATGATCGTTACCACCCATCCCATACCACGCAATTGCAAAATAGCCGTAAAAAGGAAGACTCTAGGCGCACCTCCGTATCCACATTCAAATTCCAAAGATCAAACTTGCCAGAACCATCAACCATGCCGAAGAGCGCTGGATGTTCCGGATGCCATTTGACATCGTAAACGTAGTCATCAGCTTCGTCGAATGAATATATCGGCGATATGCTATGCGGGGTGTTTGATGACTTCGCAAGCGACTTCGCCCTCCACAGCTTCACCGTCCAGTCCACGGAACACGTCAGGAACAAGTCGGAGAAGTCAATTGGGCCTGTGAGAGGGTGGAAGTGCAGCCCCATGACTGGGCCTGAGTGCCCCTTGTAGACGTCGTATTGATTTAAGCCTGCTTTCGACCCCGCCCGGTCGTAGCGGTGCGCTTGATATACGTTGCCTTCTTCCGTTCCAACCCAGAACGTCGTCGTTTCGTTGTCGGGGAAATCCATTGTAGTAATCGCAACTTCCCCTGTCTTGCTGTGTCCTGCATGTACTAGCTCCAACGTCTCCTAGAGGTCTCTCGTCAGCAAAGCGCTTATTTACCATCAATGTTCACTAACTTGGGGTTGCGCAAGCATATCGACTAGCCAACTACAAACCATGCCATCTGTGCTGCTGCTGATCAAATTATGGGCGTTCTGCGTTCCAACCATTTGCATGGCGTATACAGGATGCGTATGACCAGCGGCAGACAGTGGGGTCTTGAGCACAGGCAGGTGCTTTGATCGGGTATCCCAAAGCAATATTTGGCCTGAGTACGTGCCTCCGAAGACGAGATTCGCGTGGAATGGCGAGAATGTAACAGACAGAACATCAGACTATGCCTGCCGTTAGATTGGCAAATAGCTCATCCAAAGAATCTGAGCAACTGACTTGTGAGTGGAAGACAAACTCAGGTCGTTCTAACATGTGCAAGTTCCATACGGCGACGATACCGTCCGGTTCGTTGAGAGCGGCAGGGTTCTTGTTATAAGACGCTACGCTGAGTTCAGGATACTAAGGACATGTTAGAGCTGTAATGCAACAGACATGAAAGCCCACCTTAGGTGACCAATCCACGTCGGTTATGGAACGATTCTTGACGTATCGCTCGTCCCAGAACTCACAAACGCGTTTGACCCGACGGCCCTCTGAGTCGTCACTAAGAAGGAAGGTGAGGTGATAATATTCAAACCAAGCGAACACACCCACCCGCCGGACTCCGTGTCGACAGTATAATCGCGGATGTAGTCGTAGTTATCGTTCAAGGCTCGCTGTAGGATCTTGGAGGAGTGTTCCACAAATTCGAGGAATTCAGGTAGCACTAGTATAGTGGCTCGCTCCTCCTCAGTCAACTCTAGTTATACAATTAGCACTGGACGAGAGAGTAGCATGGAGATACGTACCTTTGATCTCCTCCTCTATTTCCTTCTCAAGCTGGATGGATTCCGCCTCGATGTCGTTCTCCAGAGCAAGTCGCTCAGCTTCAGCATCGCGCTCGCGCTGTATCCGCTCCTGATCTTCCTCCGCTTCCTCAGTCAAAGTGCCCATCTCTACCCCCGCGGTTTGCACCTCTTTGTTATACACGACGCGTTCCTACGCACTTCAAGAACTCGATTTTTTGTCGTTAGCAGAAATCACTTACCCGCTGGGGTAGCTCGAATAGTTCTCGACTGACATCAATGAGGTCAGGCTGTATCCTGGGTGTCATGACTCTGTCGATAACATGGTCTGTGCCTGCATTTGCCGTAGGTGGCAACGATAGCCCGAGACCAATAAAGTCGCTCTGCCTACTTGCCCTCCCCGAACCAGAATTGGAGAGCGCAGATGGTCCTAGATTCGCTGTTTGCCCTAACGACGGTGTACCAGGAACAGACAGAGGAGTAAGGTCGCCACTGTCTGCGCCTTTGCTCGGAACCAACTGCGAGATCAAGTCATTGATATCCTTCGTAGATGGTGGCGGCCCAGAGGAGCTCTATGTCGATGTCCGTTAAAGGGACTCCGTAAACGAGGCAGCTACTAAGTTGCTTACAGCTTCTGAAGGAGGCCGTTGTTTATCGCGTAGTCTGTCACGTCTCTGTCGCCGTAGTTCCTCTAGCTTCTGCTTCTTTGCTTCGATTTCTAACCGACGCTGTGATATTTTGCTTGACGGTGGGCTGGGTGGAACGTCCATGTGGTAGAGCGCGTCGAAGTTTCAAGCCAATAAGCGCCCATCCTATCATCTTTCTCCATTGCACTTTACAGAGTCATCCTATGTCCCTCATCGGACAGAAAAATAAGAGGGGCGGCTTCAAAGGGGGCGCACGACGAAATGAAAACAACAGAATATACGTCAATCCCCTTCCCCTTGTGTTCACGGATCCCCCTCGAAGTCGGACGAAATCGATATTAAGCCTATTAGGCATATCTCTTGCCTCGCTCGAGAACCCCCACTGCGAGGGCATCCTCGATGTAGCGACAAATTCAGTGTGGCTTACGAACACGGCGCACTCTATGGTACTGTGGCGGAGAGGCTTCTTTGGAAAGGGTAATTTATCTCGCAGCGAACCTAGTTGGCTCGCTAGACAAATAAATATCCGTCGCACTGGGGGGAATCGTACGTTTGCCTGTTACTCAATAGCTCGCATTATAACTAACAAATAACTCAGAAATGACCTCGGAGGAGTTGACTGCTAAACGGCGCGCCGAACGACAGCAGTTCAAGCAAGATCGGGCCAAAGCGATTCAAGCTGCCTTCGCCGAGGCTGAGGTCGCTTTTGAGACCGAAGGGCGTGTCGTCAAAGTCGCACTCTCGGGTCCCTCAATCCCCTCTGCTGCAACATGGAAACCAAGCGAATCAGCAAAGCCACCCAGCATCCCCGATCAATCTACTACATCACAGGATGCGGATCATCCTGTAGATGAGGAAGAACCCCCGCTCGAAGACATGGAACATCTCCAACTAACCTTCGCGGAGGCTTGGTTCCTACTCTGGACGATGGACTGTCTGACTATTCTGGATGCTCAAACGGTAGCTTACGAGTCTCTGTTCTCCAAATTCAGATGCATAATAATAATATCATCGCTTTGGCCCCGTAGCTCGAACCAATGAGTATCCAGCAAATCTGGTCCACTTTCCAGTCTATCCACCTCAACCCTATGCTACTTCTCGATCCCAAGTCTCAACCATCCCCGAAATTGCAACTACACTTTGACAACCCGTTCCTAATTCATTACGTGGCGTACCACCACTATCGCTCACTGGGTTGGGTCGTCAAAGGTGGAATTAAGTTCTGCGTAGACTACCTGTTGTACAAACGCGGACCCGTGTTCTCTCATGCAGAGTGCGCCCATTCATTCATACTCCCCCTCACCGTCGGCCTTTCTGATGTGCATTCACTAGATTCGCCATCGTCCTTTGCCCAGTATACGAAGACGAAGACGATAAAACGACGTCCCCCTTCGAGCTCCAAAATACTTCGCCATTCTCATGGTCATGGCTGAGTACCATTAACCGGGTCAATGCAACGCTACAAAAGGTGAGTATCTCACCTTTTATCACACCATTCCCGTCCTCACCAAAGCACAGACGCTGATTTTGACGTACATTACAATCCCTGCCAAGTCCCGAATATCACCAGACGTCTTGTCGTCTCCAGCGTGCCTCTCCTACTATTCCGTCCGAGAGGTCGTGATACGACGGTTCATACCTGCCAGAATGAGAGACTAACGGGCTCTAACGGGGGGAGTTCCAAAAGAGTACAATAGTGTATCATTAATGATGGTATAATACAGTGTGCTGGCCTATAATTTTACCCAACTAAGTCGCATAGATACTCCGTCCACCCGTGCGTTGTAAGTCGTACTAACCATCTGTTATAGGCCTGAGCAAAATGAGTAGCCCGGGATGATGTCGACCATCGTGCCGACAAGGACTGGTGAATGGAAACGAAGTGGGAGGGAGAAGATCGACAGACTAGACGATACGTCTTCAAAGCGATAGCGAAAGCACAATGCTTGCGGGCAATCTATATTGCCCCTTTGATCCCGACTTTCCTGTACTTGCTTTCGAACGCTTGGCATAGCTGAGGATGCGAGGGTCTGCAATCGAGGACTTTCTGGTCATCTGGGCTATTAGGGTTGCTAAAGAAGGCAGCGGAGTGTTCGGCAAGAAAATTGCGAGCTCCATCGATCGTCTCAAACGCCAATTCATCCGTGATGAACTGCAAAGACAAAGTACGGTACCTGCCGATGGACGACCATTCAGTGTCGTCACAAGCAACGAGGAGTTGAGACGCACGATTTTGTCATCATCATCAAGGCCTTCACTCTCTCGCGATCAATGAAATGGTCCATAATATATGCGCCCATGTTCTCCGCATTCAGATACAGTTGAAAGAGAGAATGATAGTTGCCCATGGAAAGCGCTCGCTGGACTTGCAAGGCATGTCGTACAGCCTTGTCTGCTTTCTGTTTGGGCGTTAGCTGACCTACATATAGATTCAATTCTACAGCCAAGTGTCAGTCATACGATAGGCCGAAGTTGTCCGATGGAAATTTACCTGTCATGTTGAGTCCGTGGAGGAGCATCAAGATACGGTATGCTGTGAACTCTTCCACTTTGCCGGGTATGCCAAGTTCATAGAGGGTTTTCAAAGTTGCTTGGCATGCATTGTATTCTACCATGTCGTTCTGTGTGTGACAGATCTTCAGGACAAGTATTCCACAGAATTTCAACACGTACGCTTTCCAAGGCCATGCGTGCATGAATCTCATACACTTCGACTGTGAACTGGTTTTTAATCCGTTGGACCTGTGCGAGTTTCAGTTGGGGTTGCGACATGAAGAACAGTACGAACTGTGAGATCCTGGCGCAGACTCTTGAATTGGTTACATATCCAGGCATACGACACTTTTTCGCGCCATTTCTTCTTGAGCTCTAGCAGCGTCTGTTGCAATACTGGATAAGGACGAATGGATTCAGGTTTAGGTTCCTAAAGAAACTATGTGAGCGGACATGAACGCTAGGCCTGTCTCAGAGCTTACACTTGTCAGGCGTAGGTAATTCTTGAAAAGCTCCGTCGATGTGCCGACAATCGTGAATTTGTCCCAATTCGGAACATTCTGACGTTGGAACAGCAGTGAATTCGCCATCTACTCAGCATAAGGATTGAACTCACAGGATCGACTTCGGGATCGTCCACATTCATGTAGAGTGAGGCAGATCGAGAAGCTCCATTATTGGATAAATGAGAATGGTGAGAATTTGTTTGAAGAGATGTCTGACCGCCGTTTGCTAACGACTTCTGTCTTTCAATTGTATGCTCTCGAGAGAACCGCATGGCCCTCCGGTTGAGTGCTTCCGTATCGTGATATTCTGGTGCTGAGGCGGCCTTCTGGGCATGCTTCTTCGCTTTCTTAGATAGCGGCGATGCTCCTTCACCACTATTAGCGGGGTTAGCCAGGGTATTAAGATAATATATGAGGTGGCCCGCCTCTTCCGCTTGAGATTGATAATATTGGGTGGAGGAGCCGGCTGAAGACTAGGATCCGGTCAGGCTATCATGCATCATGGATAAACATTGGTGAGGGGAAACACCTTTTTAGTTGTATAGCCGCCCAGTCCGTCGTCCACAATGTCCGCGAGGCAAAATGTTCTGCAATTACCTGTCTTAGTTCGGTTTGTGCTTCGTTCCTATTTGTATCGGTCATTTGCCCTAGACATTTCGCAACCCATTCCCTGGATAAAAGCAATCTAAGAAGTTCTCCTGCAGCGGGGAAGAAGCGTACTTGAGCTGAGGCGGCCAAGATTCTGAAGACATAGTGGGAGTTGGGAGTTGGGAGTTGAGGTGGAGGTGCGGTGATGGAAGCTGCGAGGCCAGCGTTGCTCCAATTCGACCAGCGAGCGCTTAAGTGACTAGGGGCAAAGGGTAATGCTAGGGGTCGTTGCTTGAAGTATGCTTGACGTGGTGCATGAACTTACAGAAGGACGGGTGCCGCCTCTTGAGAAACAGCATACTAATACAGCTAATCTGATGATGGTGCGTGGCTATATGTGATATATAATTCTGTACTTTAAGTTCTGCGGCTAGGTTCATACTTCGCGGAGTAGTTTGCGAAGAGGCTTGGTGTTGGTATAAAAAAAGGTTTACAACGATGGTGTATATGGGGAGATTTATGGAGCCATAGAGTCAATGTAGGCGATGATACCGTAGTGCATGAACTATATCAGTACGGAGCTTTGCCCATTGGGTGCTCTGGGCCACTGTTACCTGAGAATACCGGATAATCGGGAAATTACAATTCGTGCGATAGCACTTAGAAAAATTCCCTGTGTAGTGAGAGCGATAGATGGAACGATTTCGATGCTGAGCAGGTCTTCTCAATGCGGACTGAGGTGTCGAGAGCGCTGTCAGACTAAGCGCCCCGCCCCAATCCTCATTTAGCGAAGGGGCGCATTTCCCACAATCACGTTTTCTTCCTAAATTTCCTGGACTTAAGTGAGACCCGGACACCTTGACTTTCCGTTATGACCAGTAAGTGAATGTGCTTCGTGGAATGATAGTATTTAATTTTCAACAGGACTTTCGTTGGCCCAGCAACTCGCCCAGCTAGATGATACAGCTCCTGTGGGTACGAGACTGCATACTTGACCACCCCGCATATATCTTCACAAAGCAACAGATTTTGATCCTGAAGACATCCAACATGGCTTAGATCCTGAGGATGCAGAAGAACAAGCCGACGGATCTGCTGCGCGGGAACACTACATTGAAGTAGGGTGAGTAACGTTGTTATTGCCGTCGAAATTGCCTTACATGCATATCGTTAGGGCAAGTTCTCTGCGCAAGTTGCACGACAGCATATCGGACCCTAAATACGACGGAATACGAACGTCGCGTAAACAACTTCTACAGGGCAGCGAAGATGAAGCGATGAGCGATGAGGAGTCAGAGGGTGACGAGGATGCTGCCGGCCCTGGAGACAGCGGGGGAGAAGACGATGATATGCGGTCTGAAAGCGAAGCAACATCAGTTGACGATGAAGAAAAGGAAGATTTGACAACGAAGCCGCACGCCGGATATGATCAGGAGAATATTAACATTCCAACCACGCTACAAAAAACAAGGGAAGATGATAGGCGGAAGGGGAAGGCCATCACTCGTCAGATTGTATGTCAGGACGTACGTTCAATGCATAATCCTCGCCCTTAACGATCAACAGGCTGTATGGGACTCCTTGCTCGATGCTCGCATACGTCTACAAAAGGTTGCCACCTCCTCCAACAAGCTACCAACAGTGAGCACGAAGGCTGCTGTACCTTCATTGTCTTGACATAATGATTTAGCCCGCTGATATGGTCGAAGTCATTCACGAAGATGATCAAGTCAGGACTTCGCTTCTTGGGATGCTCAATGAAGCCGCTTTGCTCTCTGAGGAACTGTTTCAGTTTCAATCGGTACATTCTGCCTCCCATGCGACTCTTATTATTTCTGAATTTTTGACCGTTAGGCCTTGATATCAAGTAATACTGACGTACAGATACCGCCACGCAAACGACGAAAAGTGGAAGCGTTAGGAACAACAGCAGACTTTGACGCTTGGCTTAAAGAGGCTACCACCGATGCAGTTGCTTCTGAATCTGCGTACGTGCCTTTGTCCAACCATATCTTTCAGCTCAGTTGCTGATAAACGCCCTAAGCGTTCACCCTTATGAGATACAAACACTAGCTAAATGGTCGTCAAAGATACAGGCAGTTGCGCCATCCGCACTCCTTCCATCGAACCGCAATGCCTTCTCTAAGAACCGGCAAAATCTGAAATCCGTAGTCCAACTGATCGACGAAACCCTGACTACTGATAGGAATAAACTCCTTGCCCGCACACAAGTTCGAAGAAGTAAAGGCGCGCGCCTCGGGACCGCCAACACCGAGCGCCAGGTACCAGAGCAGGGTGAAGAAGACGGGGAAACAATTGATAGAGAGTTGTTTGATGATAACGACTTCTATCAGCAGCTTCTTCGCGATATTATTGATGCGCGAGGTGACAATGCGGCGGGCGCAGATGACTGGATATCTATTCAGAAACAAAAGAAATCTAAAAAGAAGGTGGACACAAAAGCCAGCAAAGGCCGCAAACTAAGGTCTGTCGCCAGCGCTTATGTCTTTGTTTCATTCCTGTTGTTGACTTTGACATTGTCTTTTTTGTGCCGATGTTGTCTCCCTTTCCCTTCAATGACGCCTATCGACATGTGCGTTGCAATCTGGCGCCAAAACGAAACAGGTTTGACGTTCACGAAAAACTACAAAACTTCATGGTCCCTGTGCCTGTGGCAGGTTCTTGGCACGAAGAACAAATCGACGAGCTGTTTGCGTCGCTACTCGGTAAAGGGTTCGAGCAGGATGTTCACGCCTCCGGCGACGACGCCATGGGTGATGGTCTGGATTCTGCCATTGCCGACACGGGGGCTGGGAAAGAGCTTCAGGAACAAGCTGACGCTTCCCTGCGAGGGGGATCATTTCGAGTATTTGGATGAGATAGACGTTGCACGATGGCGATGTGAGAAGCGTCCCCTAACGTATATGTTTATGTCATGTTTTGTGCTTGATTGATTGCTGTGTGAAGGGTTCGTTGGGCGACGAACATATGGAACGGGTGAAAGAAGTCGAAGAACCTAGACTGACGTGACCTATCTTTGGGAGTTCCACGTACATTTCAGAAGCTTAATTGGATATGCAGGAACGGCAAAGGGGTAAATACATACTAGGAAGTAAAGCCAGGACATCCGTCCACTTACGGAAGTAGGGAAGAGCCGACTGTCCATACCAACAAGAGAACCAACGGTAAAACGATTGTGTATAAGTCTATGGTATCTAACTCAGTTGAATTGAGTTGGTACTATGCAGGAGAAGACAGCACGTATATAGGAAACCACTATGGAACTAGAACCTTTGTGGGGTATGGTTTAGGATAATATACTCCTCCCTCAGACCGTAGGAAGAGGGGAAGGAAAGATGAGGGGTTTGTGTAGGTGTGCAACAAAGTATATACAGGGAATCAGAGTCCAGGTCATAAAGGATTTTACGTCGTCGTAAAAGAAGTCATGAGGAACTTTGATTGTTGCCGTTAGCGGGGAATGGAATAGGCAGCAGGAGGATAAGAAGTACGGGAGTGTATACACGCCAAAAGCCCGAGAAATCAATAAAAGATGCGTAAAAGACATAGTAACGACATGAAGAACAAGTCCGATTGTCCAAGAGACAGAAACCATTTGAAACAAATTAATACGAGAAGATCATGAGCCACGGATTGAGTACAATCTACAGGTGTCATGCATCAGTCACTCGTCGGTATCGACGACGGGAAAATCAACGTACCGGGTACAAAACATGACATGCAACACTCAGGCTATTCGCATCAATCAGTCTCCTATTTGGGCGCTTAACAAGGAATCGAACTTACGCCAAGGGGAGAATCACAGCCCACGCCTCGCCAGTAACTTGCCACTCCGCCGGCACCAAATTCGTCGACAAGATCACCATCCCCGCGATGATGCACGTACACAGCGTCAGCACAAACCAGAACCGCTTCAGGATCTTCGGCACCTCCTCGAAGAAGTTCGACCGCTCCACCTCCTTCTTCGTCGCCCCCCACGTGATGTTGATTGAGAACAGGTGCGACAAGATCGCAATCGACAGATGCACAGACAGCCCCCCGAAGAAGATGAAGAAGAACGGCAACCACTTGATGTTCTCGAACAGCGATTCCAGCTGTCATGCCGTCTGTCAGCTCATTACATGGATACGACGACGACTCGACTCACAATGCTTCGGTTTCCAAGACGGTATTCCATGATCGTGAACGAGATGTTGCCTGCACCCAGGAACAGAACAAAGCACGCAAGCCACAGCTCGAACCCGCGCATGTAGAAGTTGTCGATGTGGAACTGCATCCCCAGCAGGATGTAGTTCAGCACGCCCATGCTCAGCGCAGACGCGATGCCGTCTAAAGAACAATCAGCACAGGAAGAGAGTGCGAACGGTGGATGACCAACAGTAGCTGAACATGTACGCTAGCATCGAGATCTTGTAGTGGATCGGAGCGCTCGACCACAAGAACCGCCGGATCTGCGGTGCAAACGGTCCTTTCCACGGCCACGTATAGATGGGGTTGAGCAGCAGTTCGTTACACCCGTACGAATATTTCGTCCATCTACGGATGGGGGTATATCAGCAATAGTTCGTTCCAACGGCACACGACCCACCTGTTCAACTCGTCATCTGCACTGAGACTGACGCCCTCTTTGAATCCCTTGTTGCTGTATGTCGCCCACCGCACGATGTATCCACGCAGCTGTACCCGCATGGCCATGTCAAAGTCTTCAGATACGTGCTCTTCACTCCAGTACTTCCTCTGGCCGTCCTTGTCGACGAACGCGGCCTCCTTCATTGCCGACCAGCGCAGGAATGCGTTGTGACCGACGAACGGAGCGATCTCGCCGTTGGCACACGCCATGGTGATCGACTTGTTGACGCGGCGAGTAAAGTAGGCGATGGCGTTCTCGAAGTAGTGGTTGGCGACTTGCATCGCGTCGGATTCATGCTGAATAATGGCGACTTCCTGGGAGATTGCGAGCTCACGAGCAGCGTCGCGAAGGCAGTCTTCGGGAACCTGGGTGTCGGAGTCGACTAGAAGGATGATTTCGCCCAGACGGAGAGAACGTCCACCGGCAGCCCATGCCTGACCGTTAGTCTCAGCACAGGCACGCTGTAGAGCCTTCTCTTCAAGATCTGGATCATAGGTGAAAGCAAATTGGTCGTCGAAGGGATTGGTCGTGCCAGTAGCGGGTGTAGCGGTGCCGCCGGCAGTAGGAAGAGGGGGTGGTGAGCTGGCGCGTGCTTCTTCCAAAAGCATTTCCTTAATGATCTCCTCCATGCGCTCAGCGATCTTCAAGCAGAAGTTCATGTTGCTAGCTTTCTTAAATCGACCTGCGCGCTTAAATCCGTCCTTCTCGTTTGAGTGTCCAGGACGTGAGACCCAACCGATACGATGCTTGGCATAGAAAGCTTGCCGAAGGATGCGATCTTCGTCAGAGAGAAGCTGCATACCATCGTCGCAGATGAAGATTGACGAAGTTCCGCCTTGCCTTGCGTATGTTACCATGGCTTTCTGAAGGGAGTAGACGGAGGGGGCAATCGTCTCGTTGAGCGACTCCTTGTAGACGGGCATCTGAATGGTAACATGGGGTAGAGCGTGACTGTCTGGGTTGTTTGGATCGATACGAGGAGGAGGGGGTGGGATGGCTGAGTAGTATCGCGAGTTCTCGTGGCATTGCGCGACAGGTCCGATGACTTGGGATATTGACCCAATGAGGGTGATACAAAAGAACAGCGACACGAAGAAGAACAGCGGCGCAGTAACGAGGAGTGCGAATCGTGTCGCATCCTTGTCAAGTGTATATTCAGCCAACAGTGTACCTTGGGGTCGAATGTGGGTCAGCGGCCGTTGAAAAGCACTAGTAGATGGGAATTTACTCACGAACACCGGTTCCGACGAAGAAAAAGGCTAAACCGACGGCAAGGCCATCGTATATTGGGCCGTATACACGGAGAGGACGAAGATCGCGCTTCGGGTCAATCTGCTCGTCGGCCATACCCTTCTCGGCAAGGTTTCCGTCGCTCTTCTCATTGAGGTCAAGCGGGGGAATGCCGCCTATGGAAGAGGAGGCTGCGAGGGATGGGGTATGAGAATGCCCGGCTACAACGGGCGTGCCGGGAGCCCCAGGTGTCGGGGGCAAGCCAACAGGTCCAATCCTTGGAGAAGATGACATAGACGGGGCCAGACTAGAGGGGCGCGTAGACGAGTGTCGACCCCACACCAGAGCGAGTAGACGTTGCTCAAACTCCTTGGCCGAGTCAATAATATCATCTGTTCGGTCTGACCAGACGACGAGGGCACGTTCGTCTCTCTACAGGGCAAGATTGAGAACGATTCCCCCGGAATAGAGTGTGAGGGTAACGCACCACGAACGCTGCACCTTGTCCCTTCTCGACATGCGGGAGCTCCGCAACGGTGTCGATGACCTGGATCCGAAATTCGGCGTCGATGAAGAGAGAATTTTGGTTCGGTCGGCTACCGTTGGAAATCAGCCGACTAGAATCCTGCTACGGGACAATGAGGCTTACAGAGTGAGCACCGCCGCTTGCACGGTGGCACTTCGCAGCTTGATCGCTACTTCCGGGTTGAGGCCAATAACAGCGGTCTCGAAAGCGGCGAGAGACGGGTCATTGTAGGGGAAAGTGCGAAAGGTGCTCGCGGCCTGGTCTATCCTAAGGGATACGCCAGTCGAGTGCGAGCCATTAAAGAAGGAGTAAGTCTGCGTCTGTGTGTATATGTGCTGAAGGATCGCGTCGTATGCATCTAGAGGAACGTCCGCCATGAGAAAATGAGAGAAGAGAAATGAGGGGACAGGAAGTGACTGTTAGCACGATTCCCAAGGTGTTAAAGCGAGAGACGGGATGATGGCGGCAGTGTGGGTGTCACACACACGAGGAGAAGGATTTCTTATCATCACGTCGAAAGTTCATCGGCGATTTCCACGGATTTGGTTCGAATTCGTTTGAACTCACCGTCGACTCACCTGCAAACCACTTGATCGATTTAATCTAGGCACTTGAGATCGGTGATCAGATCGAGATCGGGAAGTCGATCGTCTCTCACGCCCGGTTGCCATTAAGGTCCTTTCCGTGCGTTGCAGCGAGTAATCCTTCTTTTCGAATTCACCCCCCCTCCGACCTCAGAGATGGCAACTACGGGGGAGTCCTTTACTCGCAATTCTTCGATGACCGGGATATCGTCACTCAGCGCACCCTCCTCGTCTGCTCGTCCCCAATCGATGGGAGTTTACCGACGGCGCATACAGCAGTCAAATCTGCTGAATACCTCGTCTCTCGTCGCGGAATCAGAAGAGGCTCGCGCAAAGCACCGCAAGGACCCTTGGCAGCGTGCTAGTTACTGGATCACCATATTTTGTGCTTCCCTAGGCATCGTCGGCAGTGTACTTCTCTGCTACTTTGATCTGAAGGCGTTGCCAGATGTTGGAAATCTGTAGGTCACCTCCCCCAGCGTCTCGTCAGCCAAAGGATTGAATCATTACCAGTTGCTTGATCCTGGATGACAATTTCGACGCCCTTGACACCTCAGTCTGGCAACGCGAAGTCCAGGTAGGAGGCTTCGGAAACAACGAGTTTGATTGGACCACCGCCGATAGCGAGAATGCATTCACGGACAACGGCGTGCTGTACATAGTACCGACGCTCACGGAAGACAAGCTCGGCCGCGATGCTGTCTTTGATGGGTGAGTCAATAATCTACCATCAGACTTCTGCCGCGCCTCGCCCATCTGTTTCGGATGTCATATCTTTTTTGCATCCATCCGGCTCAGTTCGAGAGGTGGAGCAACAGAGGCTTCGTGGTGACGAGATTCGTGCATCATTACAGCATGTCTATTCGTCTAGACATTCTATTCTATTATTGTCTTGTACTCACACCCCTTGTTATCCCCTATCGTCTAGATACAATCTCACACTCCCCGACTGTACTGCTGCCAACTTCACGTCGTGCACCATTACTTCCAACGCCTCTACAGGCGCTGTTCTACCCCCAGTCCGCTCGGCACGACTCACAACCAAGCTATCCCGCAATATTCAATTCGGTCGCGTTGAAATTCGGGCGCGTATGCCAAGAGGAGACTGGTTATGGCCCGCTCTATGGATGATGCCGGTTAACGAAACCTACGGACCGTGGCCAGCGAGCGGTGAAATTGATATCATTGAGGCCCGAGGCAATTCTCCAGAAGATTACTCATTCCAGTACGCACCTGGTTCTTACTCATCATCTATTGGCTTCCATGCTTACAGAACAACAGACCCCGCAACTACGTCTCCTCTGCCCTCAACTGGGGACCCCTCGTTACTCTGAATCGCTTCTTTAAGACTCGTGGCTATGCTTTCGAGCGTCACGCCTCGTACGACAAGGACTTTCACACTTTCGTCTTGGAATGGACGCAGGACTTCATGTGGGTTTACGTCGACTCGCGAATCACTCGCACCCTAGATTTGCGATTCAACTACCCCTTCTTTGAGAGGGGTGAGTTCCCCAAGACTATCATCAACGGCACCGAGGAAATCGTTTTGAAGAACCCATGGGAAGGACGAGGCAACGCAGCTCCGTTCGATCATCCATTCTATTTGATTATGAATGTTGCTGTCGGAGGGTGAGTGTTTTCATTATGCTTTATGACTCTTCTTGCCTTCTCGTCTCCGTGATGTCGTTATGCAGTGTGGTTTCAATTTTGGACCGCGTGCAGATCTTGCTCGCGTACCTGCCTCGTTCCTTCGCGTATCTTCTTCTCCAGCTGTTCCGCCGTTCCATCAATATCCTGCGCTTGCCTTCTCGTCTCGAGACCAGCCATATCGCCATATACGTCTGCTATTCGCTTCATTCGGCTTCTCGACAGGGAAGTGGCTTCATGACGCAGTGCTGGAGCCGATATTCGGATTTTCCTGCATCATCTGTGCTTGTTCGTTATCGCCCCGCTTCCATTTTTCACTCGTCTTTCCGTCCCCTACTCTTTCCCTGCTTCGAAAGCCTTTGTTTCAGTGCCCATTCAGCGTTATCTCCTTCACCCTTCGTACGTGCGACAATGTCCGGATGCCACGTTCACACGTTCTTCCGACTTTCTCTTGGCCTCCCTATGACGGACTCTCGGTCCGATCCTTTCCGAGCACCTTCTTGGATGTGCCAACTTCCTATGCATTTATCTCTTACCGGTCATCGAGCAATTGCTTGATGCTGTGCTGGTCTGCACAGAAGGAGGCGTAAAGAGTTGACATAATTCTTCCATGGACGTATGCAGGGGTTTGCAGGGTCCTTTGTCGTCCTCGAGTCCTCGACCCTTGCGTGGGCCCTGCATCTTTTGTGCTTCCGCTGAAGGGCTTACCTCCATTTTGGAGATATGTGCACCCGGCGCTTGCACACTTAACCGTTCCAATCGCTGTGCTCTTATCGTTTGCGGCCATATCTCTTTGAGCGCCGGCCTGCCACTGCTTATCATTTTTGCTTCCGTGCTTGTTTTATATTTTGTGGCGTTGACTCTTCACAAGTCGAGGCTGTTGCACGCCTTCACCCGGTCTGTGTTGATCATCTTTGTAATGGTGGCCTTTACCACCGTATTTGCGTTACCTCCGCCGGAGGTACGGCTGATGATATCCTCATTGTCTCCGTTGTACCTTCCTTGACAGTCTTTCTATTCTGATTCTTGTGGTTGCAATGGCTCACCTGATTTGCTATGCTGACTTCATTTCCTTTGATAGAACTAATGGATGGTTCCCCGACGGAGTTGGTAACAAACCATGGTTGGATCAGTCAACTAGTGAGTGCATCTCTACTATACTGGGTTTAGCTTGCATCCTCTCCTCCATCGCTGGCGTCATACAACGATTTTGTGGTAAAACTTTATGTGATTGGCAGCTATTCATGGCTTCGGGACGTACTGACCCTCGATCAATTTATTCTCACTATTCTTATGTTCTCTCTCCAACTTGCTTCTGCACCCCACTTCCACGCGCTTTTCGCCCCTCGCACTCTCATACTGACCGATCTTTGCGCGGTCGTGTTTGTGTGCTGTCGTGTCGTCCCTCCATTCAGTCATGATGATCATCTACTCTCGGCTTGATTCCCTTTACCATGCCGTTTCCCTTTTAAGACCGCAAGTCTCTCACTCCGGTCCCATTACGCCTTGGCGGTCCATTTGCCTGGTCTGCTGACTCGCGCCTTCTCTCCGTTGTGCTGTCTCCGTTTCCCATGCTTTTATTTTTGTTAGTGTGCTCACTATCCTTTCCGCGCTTTTAGATGCCATGAAGGATTTCGCCAATGCGAAGGATAAATGGTTCCCAACCTGGCCAACAGATGTCAGGGAACGTGCATTAGCTGTGTAAGTCTTCGATTCGGCATCGTCTTCTGACTCTGTTCTATCTTGTTCTCGGTCTTTCCTCACCTTCGCTTTCGGCGCTGTTGTTCCCACCGTCTTCGTCCGGTCCGTGCTTTTGTGCGAGTGCCCTTCTTTCGCGACGTTACTTCAGCTTGACAGCTCACCTCCTTATCTGCGATATGAATTGTTCATGTTTCTCCTTGGTCCTCTGCAATGGGGTCTTGTTCTTCTTTCGCCTGTTGATTTGCATCATGTTGTGAAGAACTTCCGTTTCATCCCCGGGCTCATTTTCTCCTGTTCCCTCTAACTCAGGCTTTCGCCTCCATTCGATCTGTTCATCCTCTCCGGTCTTGTGGCGTTGATTGTGACGTACTCACGCTTTGATTTACAGGGATTACGTGAAAATGTGGCAGAAGTGCGACGCACCAGCATAGATGGCCGGCCGACTTGCCGGGCGCACGAGCTCACTAACACCCCCACCCTCGTGCCAACCCCAAAGCTATCAGCCGAACCACCTTTTCTTCAGCCACTTGTTTCTGATCCCCCCTGTCCGCGTTCGATACCCGTAGAGCATTTCTATCCCAGACATATATGACAGACCGACTCATTACCACTACGTTCTGATGGTGGCGCGGTATGGTCGGATATTCTAGGGACCGTATGCAATTTTCTTACTTTAGCTTGTTTGAGCATTATTTGGTGACATTGGCGTTGACGCGGGGGGGCACTGATGCCTTCCGCCATGTATATTTTCGGACTTTGTGTTACTCTTGTGCTTGCTGTGCTCTTTTTCGGTACTTATGTCTGGGCCTGGTCATAATTGAACAATATACTTAGATACCACGATGTCACAATATCCGCGCTTGATAACTGGGACACCTTGTGTTGTCCCTCGGCCTGGACTGGACGATCGCTCAAGGAAACCCGACTACGAGGATTCATCATGTTGTCCACAGGGTTGTCCACATGTTGACCCATGCGTAGCTATCGTACCGCTTGTCTTCACTCTTGTATTTCTTCTTACCTCTCTCCTTTGCAACGCTGTTCCCTGCTGCTCCACGTTGATCAACAGAGATCGGAAAGGACTCTTGGAAATTACCGATTGTTGATTATCGGGGATCTCGATCACAAATACGAGATGATTACCTCCGACCTCCGACGTCTTGTTTGTTCGCCGGAGACATACTACTCAATTTGGAAGTATCGTCGGTGACCGCCGCCAGCACAACTGGCTCAATTGGTATGTCAATCGAAGAAATTGTGTTGACTTGATAAGTAATGTTGGGCAAATGCGTGTGGTGACTTTGTTTCTCAATCCTTCATTCACTGCGAGTTCTAAGTCTTGAGTTTGTGTTTAGAGCGATCTTATTCCAAGTCTTATTTGCTTTGTTCTATGATTATTCAATCACCAGTGACACGGAGTCTGCAGTGACTTACTTCTATCTCAAAGTCGTTTTCAATTGTAGACCAACGTATCCTAGGGAACGCTCATGTCATTCCGCTCGTTACTCCTTACTGGTGTCTGCGTAGTCCCATGCGTTTGTGCTGGCTCTGGATCAGCCGCCTAGTACTACTTGTCACCGAATAGCATTGTATTCACCAATCAGTGCGACTTCCTCATCAAGGCTTGATCAAGGCACTGTCATTTTACATACCCAATATGCAAGAAGAAATTTGCCTATTGATTATGTCGACGGTGTCCCGGCAGAGGGTACATGCGAGTTTGCCAAGCGAGCAACGACCCTATTACCACATTCCGCGTTCCATACGTCTCGGGCATGAAGTGCCTTGAACACTATAAAGATTTCATACGTCCAAGACCTGTGCTTGTCCTCCATGGTACCAAGCGTATAATTTTCGTTACCTATTCGTTACCTATCAGAGAACTTGATGTCCTTGTCCTCACCCAAGCCGTCTTTTTTCTGCCAGAACGGTGGGGACAAGCTCAGTGCTTAAAAGCGACCAAAAACCCACTTCTTGGTTCATGCCCATGTGCCTAGTTGTAAGGCTAGTGGTAAGGGTCGTCAATGTGGTCTCCCCGCAAGCGACTCTCGCCTTCGCCCCCGAGTTGGTTCGGTTCATGACCTCCTGGTGGTAAATGTAACGGGAGGTGCGAATATGCACCACGCATCGTACTTGCGTCGTACAAAGTTCAAAGAAGGCCTCTCAATAGAGAGGCCATGCTAGTCTTCTCTTCTTCTATACTGGGCGGGATACATTAGGAAGATTTGAAGTAAAGCCAAGGAAGCATATCTGGCATGATTGATCGCTGAGTTGATCTTAGCTGAACCAGATCAGCGTTGAATATCGAGGGTCCTCGATTCTCGATTCTCCACCATTTTCTGAGGGCGATATTCGGGGACTGTATAAAGTCTACTATGGCGGCGTGGCCTCCCCTTGAGACTCTTTTCTCTTCGTCCTTTACGGATTTCTATCCTCGCGGTTTTCAGCGATGAGGACACCCTCAACAAGGCCGCAGGTGCCGCTAAACCTGCTTACTTTCGCTTCCTTGTCACTCGTTATTTCTGTACTTCTGTCCTCTGTCCCATCAGTGAGTGACATTCGAGGGGAACAAAAATGCTTATCAGTAATTCTAATGTTCGCTTCGCTTTGACAGACCGTGGCATCAGGCCTCCAACACAGAGCGCCTGTTCACGCACACGCACACCACCACAAGCATTTGAACCGCTCCAAGCATGCGGAGGATGTCATTCGCCACAAGCGCTTCAGTACACACCACGGCAAACGTGCACTCCCTGAAGGATGGGCAGAACTGGGTTGCATGTCGTGAGTTTCATCAGTCAACGCCCCGAACGCGTGCCCTTATCGCAGCGGCTTGCCCCTTCACTTTTGAGAGAGAGGTACCGTGTAGCTAACCACGTTTGTGTTTCTCAGTGATGGCCCGGGCCCTCGTACCTTCATCGGAGCCTCAGAGGCTACCGCCGATATGACACATGAATCGTGTGTTGCCTTCTGCGACAGCCGTGGTTTTATCTACGCTGGAATTGAATTCGGGAACGAGTGCTGTGCGTATATCTCTCACCGCTTTTGAGTGAGCTTTGGTTGACACAATCACACCAGATTGCGACAACTTCATACGCAATACTGGCGCACTTGTCGAGGATGGCTGCAGCATGCCGTGTGCCGGTGACGAAGAGCAGATCTGTGGCGGTCCCAATCGCATGACCGTCTTGAAGAGCGATGCCGAGCCCCCTGTCCTTGCCGAGGTTCAGACCTACAATGAGTGGACTACAGAAGGTTGTTATACGTATGTCCTGCGCGTTCTTTAAGCATATTTTATCATCTCATTCTATGGCGATAGTGACAGTATCAGTGCTCGCACCCTTCCTACAGCAGTTGGCGTCGTCAGCGGCCCTGTCACAGTCGGTCGGTGCATCGACACTTGTCAAGCTGCCGGGTTCTTCTATGCTGGTGTTGAATTTGGTGCTGGCTGCTGTACGTAAATCCTGTCGCATCGCTGGACTTGTTAACAATTCATCATTCCATCAGATTGCGGAAATGCCATTGCCAATGGTGCCCCGAGCGCTACTGGTTGCGACATGCCCTGCGCCGGAGATGTTTCTCAGCTATGTGGTGGCGCTGATCGCATCAATGTCTACAGTCGTCCAGGCGCTCCCAATCCTCCTGGGGGTGGCGAGGGTGAGGGGGAAGGAGAGGGTGAGGGAGGCGGAGAGGAAGAGCCTGCGACCCCTCAAAACGTTCCAGGATGGGCTCACCTTGGCTGCCACACGTATGCACACGCCTTTTGACCGACGACCCCATACCTGATCATCTTTCTATAAGCAGTGACACAGTCGCAGTGCGCTCCTTGACTGGTGCTAACACCGCTAGTGCTACAATGACCCCGGCAACATGTGCCGCCTTCTGCAACGATTTCGAATATGCTGGCCTTGAGTATGGTGCTGAATGCTGTAAGGCTCTGTTCCCTATTTCTCTGATTTTGGTGTTCAAAATTTCCTATGTAGTCTGCGGCAACACCCTCGGCGGAGCCTCTGCTGCTGACGGTTGCACCATGCCCTGCGCTGGCGCACCTGGCGCTATGTGCGGGGGTCCCAATCGCATGAACCTTTATCAAGTCATTCGCACTCTTCCAGTGGGATGGAGCGAAGCTGGTTGCTACACGTGAGTATTGACTTATATGAGGCGTGTTCATCTATCTCAAGGTACCCCATTGCAGTGATTCCGTCGCCGTCCGATCGCTTACGGGTGCCAACACCGCTGGTGCTGACATGACGCATATGAAGTGTGCATCCCATTGCGCCGGCCTTGGCTTCATATACGCCGGTGCTGAGTACGGTGCTGAATGCTGTGGGTATCCCTCATCGTTCTCGCATTCGTGCACTTACCGGTTGCTAAACTAGTCTGCGGAAACGAGCTTGCTGCCGGCGCTGCCGCTGATGCGGCGGACTGTAACATGCCGTGCTCCGGAGATGCTGCCCAGTTCTGCGGTGGCCCCAACCGCATGAATTTGTTCGTTAGCGATGGGACACCACTTCCCCCAGACCCAGAAGATCCTGAGGAACCACCAGAGCCAACTGGCCCTGCCGTAGAGGTTCCTGGCTATGGAGAATGGACGTCTCTGGGCTGCACAATGTAAGTCATTGTGAACATAACTCCCGGTGCTTGGTTCCCTCACACTTGGAACTTTTACAGTGATAACAATCCCGGCCGCAGCCTCCCTATCGTTATAGGCGTCCCTGGCGCCATGACTATCGAGAAGTGCTTAGATGCATGCTTCAACGCTGGATATGGCTTTGCAGGAACTGAATATGCCGCTGAGTGCTGTATGGTGCTTCATTCCTTGAATCATAGTATTTGTTACTCACTAGATTCGTATAGACTGTGGCGAAGCTCCTGCTGAAACTGCCGCTCCTGCTGCCGACGGGTGCAATATGGCCTGTGCTGGCAACGCTGAGCAACTATGTGGTGGACCCAATCGTTTGAACATGTACTCTTATGGCGGCGATGATCTCCCTCCCGTAACTCCTCCCGCGGGTCCTGGCGATCCACCGACGGAGGCACCTCCACCAGTGACTGAAGGCCTTCCCGAACCCTGGCACTACGCCGGCTGCTGGGTAGACCAAGAATTCGGCCGTATCCTCACCTTTGGTATCCCCGATGTCCCCGATCGCACCGTCGAGCAATGTGTCAATACCTGTAAAGACGCTGGCTATACCCTCGCTGGTCTGGAGTATGGTGTCCAATGCTGTTAGTTTCTTCTCCTCGTTCCTTCTCCTCACCCATGATGCTGACTCTCGCGCAGTCTGCAGCAATGAAGTCCGTTATGCAGGTCGCCTTGCAGACAACGACAATGAGTGCAATATGCCTTGTGGTGGTGACGCCGAGTAAGCCTTTATTCACTGCGACTCCATACATACACTTCTTACGCACCCTCCGAAGGCACGCTTGTGGGGCTGGTAATCGTTTGTCGATCTACTCCTCCACTGAAGAAGTTGCTGTCTATCCTGTTCCTACCGCAAAGACAGAGGGATTGCCTGGCAACTGGGAGTATCAGGGATGTTTCGCGTGAGTCTCTTGTTAGTTTCTCCACCCTCCACGTCACTTATTGGTTACAGGGAGCCCGCTTATCCTCTACCAAGGACGTACCTCCACCAGATTGTATATGAGACCGACATGACGGCAGAGGGCTGCCTCAACAGATGTGCCGAGTACGGCTATCTCTCTGCTGGCTTCGAGTTTGGTAAAGAATGCTGTGAGTCAACTTGCGCATCCGTTGGATTCTGTATACTCATGGGCGATAACCTATAGACTGCGGCGACCCCGAAGATGTTACAACACGCGCGACTCCCGCACCAGAGGTTGATTGCAACATTGCTTGTAATGCTGATCCCGCAGCCATTTGTGGCGGCCCACTACGCATTACCGTGTACAGTTGGATTGGCGGAGGAAACACTGTCTGGCATCACCCAGAAAACACCGGCCATTACGAGGTATGTAACATTGATCCCCTCCCTGCCGCAAACCCGTCATCTAATGTAATCCACAGTTCCTCATTGGCGCCCCCATGGTTGCTCTGCAGACTACGCTCGGTATCAACAACAAAGTCACTTTCCTCGAGAAGCTCGGCTCTGGCCCTGAGAACTCCACTCACGCCTACGAACTCGACTATACACTCGCTAATGACGTCGAAAAGGCATGGCGCGAGATGCATGTCCTTACCGATATCTTCTGCTCTGCTGGCTCTATCCTCCCTGATAAGGCTGGTCGTCAACTCAACGTTGGTGGATGGTCTCTTGATTCCACATTCGGCCTGCGTCTGTACTCTCCCGACGGTTCCCTCGGTGTCAACGGCACCAATGATTGGGAGGAAGATGTCACGCGTCTCAGTCTTCAGGTAAGCCTTGCCAACTTCGTCTTGGGGATTTCGTGGCTGACCATGTCCATAGCGTGGCCGTTGGTATCCTACATCCATGGTCATGTCCAATGGCAGTATTGTCGTCGTCGGTGGCCAAATCGGTGCCAATGATATCCCCGAGCCCACCCTCGAAGTCCTTCCCAAACCCGAAGGCGGCGCTACCTACCTGTACATGGATTGGCTAGAGCGCACCGACCCTTGGAATCTCTATCCCTTCATGCACGTCCTTCCTGGCGGTGGCATTTACGTTCAGTACCACAACGAGGCCATCATCCTCGATCCTGTCACCTTCGGTACCGATGTACAACTTCCAATCCTCCCTGGCGCTGTCGACAAGCCTGGAGGACGTACGTATCCTCTTGAAGGCACTGGTGTCATGTTCCCTATCCACGCACCATATACCGATCCTGTCACTATGATGTCGTGCGGTGGCTCCGACGACTTCTACGGACTGGATAACTGTGTTACTATTCAACCTGAAGTCGAAGGTTCGACATGGACAATCGAACGCATGGTTAGTGCTTACTCATAACTGATACGACTTTTATCTGATATTTTCCCCTCAGCCCTTCCGTCGCGTTATGAGCAACATGGTTGGCTTGCCCGATGGCACTTTCCTCATCGTCAACGGCGCCCGTCAAGGTCAAGCCGGCTTCGGTCTCGCCATCGAGCCGGTCCTCACTGCCCTCCTCTACGACCCCTACCAACCTCTCCACGAACGTATCTCTGTTCTAGATACTACCATCGTCGCCCGTATGTATCACTCAGAGGCCATCCTCCTCCATGACGGTCGCGTCATGATCTCCGGTTCTGATCCCCTCGATCCACGATTCCCCGAGGAGCATCGCGTCGAAGTCTACATCCCTCCCTATCTCGAGTCTGGCCTCCCGCAGCCAACGTTCACCATCGTAGACACTGATTGGGAATATGGTGTGGCGTACACTGTTGTCATCACGTCCGCTACTTCCATTAACATTCGCGCTTCCCTCATCGGCGCCGATACGAGCACCCATGGCAACAACATGGGTCAACGCACGATATTCCCTGCCATTAGCTGTGTTGGTCTGGTCTGCCAGATCACCGCTCCTCCCGACAACAAGATTTGCCCACCTGGATGGTTCCAACTATTCATTCTTGACGGTCCTACACCGTCATATTCAGTATGGGTCCGCATTGGTGGTGACCCTGCGCAGCTCGGAAACTGGCCTAATATCGAAGGCTTTGAGCTTCCTGGTCTGTAAATATGACTGTCGATTTTTTTACTGTACATAGACCCTCCTTCGGAAATGTTGCCTTCTTTCCCCCCGTTCGTTCTGTTTGTTCTGGATTTTGCTTCATTCTTTACTGTGGACTCGATAGAAATTCTACATAATGTCAGCACAAAATGAAATGATAATATGTGGTTTAGCTCTTTGGCTGCAGTATCTCCTAAAGTGAACGCGCAATTCAGGGGACTTCCATAGACGTGACTCTGGGAGCGCCTTCTTGCTTACCCCTGTTCTCTTCACACAAACGACGAACTCAGCGACGGCAATGGACACATTCGAGGACGAGAATCCCTTCGAGACGGAGGAAACGAACACTTCGGAGGCTTCTTCCACGTCCAAAGTTGACCTCTCGGAACCACCGTCGCCTGCGCATCGGCCTGCTCGACTGGCGTCGCCGCCCACTTCGCCTCAGCTTTCTCGTCCGTTTCCGTCTCCTGGGACCCGTCGACAGCCAGCTACGAACTACAAGACGGACTTCTGCTGTGCTCGCGACAGGTTCTTGCACTCTGGGGAAGAAGTGGAGATATTGGTGCGCATTCCGTTCCACTTTATTGCTGTGGAGGTCCAACCGAGACGCTGCGGAATGCTAGATCACGGATGCACTGAAGACGACCATTAATTCATCTTCCCCGTACATTGTCTATGTGATTCGAACAGGGGTACGCTTGTTTGACAGCTTAGGCATTCGTTCTGCTCATGTGCATTGAAGAATACAGAAGCGCACCATCGGTACTCCGAATTCGAGTCTTTGAGGCTGAATCTATCCAAGCTGTACCCTACTTTGATAATTCCACCGATTCCGTCGAAGCAAACCATTGGCGACTATGCGATAAAGCAAGGTAAGGCTAAAGAAGACGCAGCAATGATTGCGCGGCGGAAGCGCATGCTGCAGACGTTCTTGAACAGGATAGCAAGGCATCCTATCGTCTCAAATGAGCACGTATTCCACCGTTTTCTGGATGGCGAGGTATCATGGGTACGTCGTCGATTATATCCGTTGCTCTGGAATCTGTAACCTATCTTCAATCTCAGACCGAAGTCCTGAATTCTCCCCCACTCTCCCTTCTGCCTAAGAACATCCTGCGCGCTCCTTCTCACAACCCCACCGATCAGAATGCGTCTCCGGCTTATGCTGCGCTACCAAATCCATCTGCTGCCCATCCCCTACGGAAGCCTGATCAACGATTCTTGGATTCCGAAGCCTTCACATCCAAGTTCGCAAATCACGTAAGTGGTCCCATGGAAAAGGTTACTCGCCGGACGATCAAGCGGTGGTCAGGTAAGCGACCTTCTTGTTCTCTCGGTCCACCATCACTAAGGTCTCTATGGTGGAGATTATGCACAAGACCACGCAGATCTCGGCGCCGCATTGAACGGAGCTAGTCTGAATGAAAGCGGCCCTCTTGCTGCTGCTGTTGAGAAGACTGGTCAGGCGGTCGACGCAACCTACATGTCGACGACGAAATTGGTACGCTATTTTTAGATGTCTCGTGGCCGAGCGCTGAAATATCCACGACCATAGCTACAAGAGTTGGAGATGAATTGGGCGGAGCCAATGCATGAGTACTCGCAATTTGCTTCCATTATAAAGAAGCTGCTTGCCTATCGACACCAAAAACACGTTCAATATGAAATGACGCAGGATGCTCTCGAGGCAAAACGCGAGCATCTAGAGGAGTTGGACAAAAGTGAAAGAGAAGCCCAGCGCCTTGCGGAAGCCTTGGGTCGAGGCAGAGCCAACGGCTATGGTTCGCCGACCGTACCCCATTCTGAGACACAAGCGACAGAGGGTGAAACTATTCGAGATGAAGTCGAAGGACCAAACGCCGACGCACATGACGGAGAAGTTCATGTCGGGAGTCCCGGCGAAACCACTTCTCCCTCGTCGTCATATTTACCACCTCATCCTGGCCCTAACCCTGCGCGAAGGAAGACACGCGCGCCTGGGATGGGATTGCTTAACGCCTTGAACTACACCCTGCACGGTATGATGGACGTTGACCCAGAGACCGCCCGAAGAAATTCAATAACCAAGACGCGGGAGACGATATCGCAAGTACGTACACGCTTTCAATGGAGCTATAGCTCAATATTGATATTCTGTCCTTGGTTATAGCTCGAAGATGCGTTGCATCTCTCGGCGCAGGACCTGAAATACTCAAGCTCCACGATTCAGGCTGATCTTGACCGTTTCCAACGCCAGAAAGTCGCAGACTTACGAGAGATGGCGATTAGTATGGCGCGAAGCCATAGGGATTGGTGCAGGAAGGTGAGTATTCTCCCCTCGTTCCTTCCACCAGCCGGAATCATTTTATTCCGCTGCGATTCGGTTTCAATACTCATCTTATCTTTTACGTCTACGCGGCCAGAACTTGGAAGCTTGGGAAGAGGCAAAGAAAGAAATTGAAGCTATCCCTGACCACCCCAACAAGTTGCCGCAGCAAGAACCAGCCCATGGAGCTCCAACTCTTCCTTCAAACGGGGTTAGGAGAGATTCCACTGCCACGGTCAACGGCCGATGAAGCCTCGTCCTTCCCGTCGGGACAAATATATGAAAGTTTGGTGGGACAATTAGATACAGGACGCATAGTTATTATATTTCTTTCGTTGTTTCGCATCTTGGATTTGTTTTGTTTGCCACCGTCGGAGTACCGCCTAAGACTACCTGAATAGGAACAACCTCGAATCTAAATGAGCCCTTTAACAGCTTTCGCCGACATCTCCAAGGATAGCGCACTGCTCTCTCTAAATAGCACAACTACCTTTTCGCATGTAGGACCCATTGTCCTTATTTTGGTGGGCTTGATAGGCTCTGGAAAGGTACGACGATTGTCTCGACTTCTGCTGGACAAGGACATCTGTGAATTACTCCTGAAATCCAGTCCACCTTTGCACAAGCTTTGCAGCAGTGTTACCCGCGCTTCCACAGATGCAATCAGGATGACTTAGGAGATAGGCGTCAGGTAGAAAGTTTAGCTCGCGGCTGTCTCCAGCAGGGTTTGAATGTCTGTATCGACCGCACAAACTTCAACGAGTCGTGAGTACACGGACACCCAAAGCTGTTGTGTATCTCAGATGCGCCATGACTGATGACGGTATATTCTAGTCAGCGAGCGTACTGGATCACCATCGCCCGCGAATTTCCCGGCACAAGCGTTTGGGTTATTGTTTTCGACACACCCTATGAAGTAAGTTGGGCGGCATGTTCCATTTCATCAGTTGTCCTTTAGGGGTTCTGATATCGTGGCTGTTTGCAGGAATGCGAGAGGAGACTTGGTCTGAGTCAGAGCCACCCCTTGTCTCCCATTGAAAACAACCTAACCCAACATTGAACGCACTGTGCAGGGACGGGGCATCCCACTATAACATCCCCTGAGCAAGGGTTATCCATTCTTGCTCACTTTGCGTCAGACTACAGGCCCCCAGCTCCTCACGAAGGCTACGATCGCATCATTTCTTTGAAGGCTTCGGACCAGCTGGCCGGTGTTTATACCCACTCAGACGTAACAAGTATCCTCCAAAGGTTGCAGGATTCACCGCCAGTGACCCGGCCAATCGGTGGGGTTCATACCGCCTTTCGAGGTCGGGGATACACGCGATATCGCGGCCAAAGAGGATCCTATCGTGGCGCAGGGCAAAACGGCAGAGCTCGACCTTGGTAATGAATGACAGTACAGCATACCCCATACGCACTCTGTAATCGCCTGACCCATTAAGAGGTACGATCTTCTAGATGTAATGATGACAGTGATGATTCTTGCTACCGCAGCGCACGGTCGCCGGACCCCAGGCCTTGTAGCGCCACTCCATGCAGCACGCGTTTCCGCGGGCGATGAGGATGCAAACAATTAGAGCAGGTTCTTTTTCCCATTTAACTTCCCCAATACAGCCCCAACTCAGATGCAGCGACCAGGCGGAGCCCCGACCGTCATGACGAGCCAGAACTAGAGTCGGAGTCTGGTTCTTTCGCCGCCTGCATCCTCTTCCCCAGAATCTTTGCGCTAACCTTGAGTTCCCGAGTCGGTCAGCGCTAGCAGGAGCTTAACGACAAGGTTTAAACCTACATTGCGGATGTGCATCGAAGCGCGTTCTACGCCATGTTTCTTGCTATGTTCGTAGTATTCCACCGCTTCTTCTAGGTGGCCGGCTGTCGCAATGATTGATGATCCATGAGAATGGAACAATAAAGATGACGCAACATGAACTGGTACTGACTGGCTTCGAGAACAGCAGCTAAGTTGAAGGCAATTTCAGGGTCCTCCGGAGAAAGTGAGGAGGCGATACTGTTCCCCGCAGTGCGTTAACGTTTGTCATACCCCGGAATGCTGGAAGTGATAGATACCGCAGGTGGTGTAATGCAAGGTCCGGTCTCGCCACAGGTGACACTATGTAGGCACTGGCCAGATCTGACAGCGTGATAATTTTGCTAAATGTGAAGAAATTGCTTCCGTGCACTAACTGGTATGGGCATCGGGGCTGGACGGCTGGAGCGCTATTGATTCTTTCCATGCAGCTATGGCCTCGTCGAATTCCTCTGAGTAAATTTATTCAGCTCTACGAAGCAAACCAGTAGATAATGAATCGTACTAAGATGGTAATGTGTGACCCCCAAATTGAATAGGGAGCTCGCATTCCGCTTGATTTCTGTGCTACGCCGGTAGAGTTCTTTGGCAGCTTCTACATCACCTTCTTCCAATTTCGTAGTCCCCTGCTCAAGACAGCGCAATGCCTCTGCCTCGGCAGGATCCGAAGCTGTAGAGTGCGGGGTTACAGAAGTAGCCCATCCTATCGCAAGACCATGGTTTCGTGAGCCAAAGCTCTATTCTGCAAGTCCGAAACTCACTTCTGGCTGATCGAAAAGTGTCCAAGTCCCTGGTCCTGGATACGACCGGGCCAAGACATTCTCTACGAGGATGGACGCGCGCAATCCGAAGGAAGTTTCCAGGAAACGGCCGTAGCCAGCGTAACATTTGGCCAGAAATATTGAAAAGCTACCAGTCAAGCGGCGCAAGTGAAGGAGATATTCGCAACCAGGTCACGTGCGGGGCACACACACCGCCGCGCCATTTGAAAATTTGACCAAGTCACCTTCGCTACTGACCACCACCACCGACCACAATGTCCTCGCAACCATCGCAGTCTGCCCAAGACGGCAGCTCCTCGTCTCAGGACCCCGCGTTGTTGCTCAAATCTACGAACTTTTCCCGCCCGGAAGGTTCTGCTGCTCCCCAAGATGCTGTAACTGCCTCAGACCTTCTCATGGCCGCTTACGACCCCGCGCGGCTGCATCCTTTGGCCCAACTCGGGGACAAACTTGACTACCTGCTTCTTGATGACGATAAGACAACAGATCTTCCTGGCGCCGGTACTGCAATTCCTTCCCGAGGTTGGAGTGATGACCTTTGCTACGGAACGGGTACAATGTATCTTAGTGGTGCGTATAGATCTCTTTCACATTGCCTCTTTTGCTTTTGCGAGTGTGCTTTTTTGCTCGGTTCCGGCCTTGTTTTTCCTCCTGCCAATCTCTCTCACCTTATCTTAATCTTTTGGAAAAAACCTCCATTCTTATTGTTTTCTTTCCGTCACATGTTGATGTTTTTTATCCTAGGTTTGGCCCTTGGCGGCGTATGGGGAATAAGGGAAGGTGCTCGAAGGCCTCTGGCCGTCACAAATACGCGGTTACGAATCAACAGTGTGCTCAATTCCGTTACCAGGAGAGGCACATTCATTGGAAACTCGGCAGGTGTTCTCGGTCCGTCTGCGTTCATATCTCCAATATATTTCTGTCCTGACGCGCCTTTAATGATAGCTCTTGTGTACAATGCGGTCAACTCTTCTATTGACGCGGCACGGGGAAAACATGATATAATTGGTAGTATGGGAGCGGGCGGCATCACAGGCGCTTTGTACAAGTCAACGGGTGCGAACTCTCTCCACGTTGTAATGTAATGATGATTGTTGATACCTTTGCCATTTATAGCTGGAGTTCGACCTGCGATGGCAGCAGCTGCCTTCATGTCAGGCGTGGCAGGAATATGGAGTTACGTCAAAAAGAGCGTTTGATCCATTTAAACCCTCTTTCTGTAGTTTATGTTCTTCTTAATCCCCTATTTCGGTTCTGGTGTCGGGGCATATCCTGTGAGCCATCTATATAGAATCCACAGGAAGGACTGACATTCCGTATACTTCGAGCATTTAGTACCCGTTCCTTTGGCTACTACGGGCGTGTCCTATGTCAGGGACCCCGATCTCGGCTGAAAAGCAAAACTTTACTTCTATCTATTACACCACTGCTTTCGCTCAAATGGAATTGGATAACACCCCTTGTCCCAGTTGCATAAATAATGCGTCCCCCTCCGCGATATTTTACCAAAATTCCTCGCAGCGAAGGTTTGACAACTCTCTGATGTCTGTTGCTACCCTCTTTGCTGGTGTCTGTCGACCGCTGTCGAGCTCCCCGCAAGAGGCCGAGGGAGTCCTTCTATCTAGAGGTTCCCTACATCTGGAGCCTGAGTATCCATCTGAACTAACCTTCAGTAGACCGTCGGCTAGCAGTTGTCGGGGCAACGCTAAGGTAAGATTTTGCGGCCCATACGGTATCGGTCTGACCTGCATATCCTAGCATCACCTGCGTCCCACTTGTATCCAGTCGGACCCGCACCTTACTTTGTCAGTCTCCGAGATCTATCTTCTCTTTTGTTGACCCAATGAAGACTTGCCAGCCAACCTGTACCCTCTACAAAAACAAGAACACCATCTCTACAATCATCACCTAGCCTCAGTCAACATTCTGTCTCAAACAGTGGGGACTCCTCCCCGCAGACTTCTGCCACTTCGCTGTATTTTTCATCAGCCGGTACTCGTTCCAGCCGAAGCACGCCTTCGAGCCGGGATTCCTATTCTCCGCCCCACTACAGAAGACATCCCCTCATTCAGGTTTCCTCCTTACTCGCGGACTCTAACACTCGGTAAGCGTTTATATCATGTCAATGTTATACCCGGTGGTAATTAAGCCTTGACAGGTCATATCACCTTGAGGTGGTCCAACACCCCCAAAAAACTGCAGACTTCGGTTCAGCGAGTCTTTCTCGCCTTCCGTTGACTCCGCCCATCGTTGTTCAATTAATTGTCACGGACCCTTCCGGGAATTCCATCATCCCGTATGTGCCTTTGGAGACGGTAGTGATCATAATACTTACGAATTTTTTATTCTGCAGGGAAGTAGAACTACCTTTCCTGATCGCGCATCTATCCCTTCTGAGCGCAGACGGGCAGAGGCAGTTGGATATGGGTTCCGCGCCAGGTGGAGATCTGTCTCCACCTATTCTGTACGGCAATCTGGTGTCATCCGTGCATCAACTAGAAGACCTTCAAGGTAACATGGGAATGTATTTCTTATTCCCCGATGTCAGCATACGTTATCGCGGCCAATTTCGCCTGCGCGTCAATCTGATGAGACTGTACGCGTGAGTCTGTGTTCCTCTCTATGATTCATTCTCAACTGCTTGGCCTAGTATGGATCAAACTGGTCGGATGAATATAACTCCCGAAGGAAGCGTTCTTGCGGATGCAATCACTGGGCCTTTCGACGTCGTCGCCTACAATGAATATAGCGCTGTCCGTGAGTTCGATTTCCGCAATTGACTAGACACTTAATTGGGTTGATCAATGACACACCTTCGTATAGCCCCCACGCGTCTCACTCAATGGCTACTTCGCCAAGGGGCACGATTGTCGACCCACATGTCTAATCCTAATCCTTAGCGCCTCAGCCCTCTGTCTACACAACCTGGACCGGATATTACTGGATATTGAACTGGATATTGATATTTTCTGTTTTCTTCTCTATAGGCTGCTTGGGTAGATCCTTGTTTATTCGTTCTTTTGTATGTATTGTTTATGGCCGTCCACTGGGCTCGGTATTATTGTATTCTACTCCAAGCTTTGAACATTGCTTTGCCTCATGTTCTGCCAGATGGTTGCCGTGATGTTACGGACTGATTGACACAAAAAATATCTATCAAAGGCCTTAGGCTAAGCGGAGAGAGAATCCATTACGATAATACTGTGACTTTTCCATCGGCATATCCAATATAAGGTTCTCAGTGCATTACAAGCTCAGCTAAGTTCAGTCACCTCGCTGTGTGAGCCCATTGCTCGGTATGCTGAGCCTAGGGAGTCGTTGCAAAGAAGTACCTACTCAGCCTCACTGAGCTTCCAAGACCCCAAGTTATGGAAGCTTGGCCTTCCGGCCGAGAGTAGCTGACTAAGCTTACTGCGGTCATGCGGAAAGGTGGGATAACGCCGGGGATCGCAAAGCACTCACCCTCTTCCTTGTACCACTACCTTCTCTCGTCTCAGACCATGTCCGCCAAAGATTACTACAACAGCGGGGCTCCCCAACAGCAGTATTACCCACCTCCTGGTGCGCTCACTGTTCGGCTTGTCTGAGGAAATTTTGGCAGCTAACCCTCATTCCGTTAGGTGGTGACCAAGGAGGGTATTACCCGCAGCAGCCCCAGCAGGCTTATCAGCAAGGATATGGTGGTGGAGGCTACGGTGGCCCCCCTCCCCAAGGATATGGAGGCCCAGGTTATCAGGCCCAACCCCCTCCTCAGACGGTCATTATGTAGGTTCCTCCTTGGCATCATACATGTCGGATTATCTGACCACTTTCTCCGCAGTCAGCAACAACCTGAGAAAGGCGGCGGTGCCTCCACTGGTTGTATGGCATGCCTAGCTGGTTGCTTGTGCTGCTGTTGCGCTGAGGGTGCGTCCTACCATCGCGTGTGCAGTGCAATGCGAAACTAACCTGTGCTCTGGTATCTAGAAATCTGTGATTGCATCTTCTGATTCTGAGAATTTTTGTTGCCCTCATGTCCTGCCATGATGCCTCGTGGGAGGCCGAACGACCTTTTATGCATACCACTTTTTGATTTACGTCCGGCTAATATGTAGCCTCTAATTCTACATATATTCTGTATGTGAACGTGAACCTTCGGATATTGAGCGGACTCCGTCTGAATGCCTCGTTCCATCACCGTGCATCAGGCTGGGCTATTTGCGTCGTGTAGCCTGCACTGAGAAAGAAATTGGCATAGCCAAGTGGGCGCCAAGCCAATTGCCTTATTTGAGTGCCAGAAGTACGAACAGGGAAAGAGCACGTGCCTCGAAATAGCGGGGCAGTGATTGGCCGCACAACTCCGGTTCATCCCGCCCAAATAATTGTAACGAGCGTGACCCGTCACTCTCTTTCCTCCGTTTTCAAAATATTGCATTCGAAATGCTCTCGAGGCTGTCGGCGGCAGGCCTCAAACCAGCTGCTTTGTTGCGCTCGGTGAAGAACTCGAACATCGCATCAGCTTCCAGGTCCTCGGTGAGCTGGTTTGCGTTTGAACATAGGGAAAGCCAAATAACATTGGAACTACAAGGCTCGCTTTGCTTCGGGTTCAGCATCCGCAGGTGCTGCTGAGGTATGTACAGTCCTCGTATTATTGGTTAGTGAACCAGGTTTGATAGCTTGCGCAGTCCGCCTTCTACTCGCGGACCGCCCTTGTGTCGGCCTCACTTCTGACCGCCGGGTCGATTGCCTGGTACACTCATCTATTTGGCTCCCTACCCTTCATCGGCGAAGTGCACGCAAGTCATCTCAGCGACGAAGGTCTACATCCAACTGCGTACCCATGGCCGCACAATGGTCTGCTGGATACCTTCGACCACGCTAGGTACGTCCGACCTAACCCCTTCTTCCGACCATTGCCGAGACGCGTTGTTAACGATGTATCAGCATACGACGAGGATACCAAGTGTACCGCGAGGTGTGCGCAGCATGCCACTCGCTAGATCGCATTGCATGGCGCAACTTAGTTGGTGTCTCGCACACCGCTGACGAGGCTCGCGCATTGGCGGAAGAAGTTGAATATGAAGACGGTCCGAATGACCAGGGCGAGATGTTTCAACGCCCAGGAAAACTTGCTGATTACATGCCGCGACCATATCCGAACGAAGAAGCTGCGCGTGCCGGTAATGCTGGTGCAATGCCCCCTGACCTCAGTTTGATCATCAAAGCTCGCCATGGTGGTGCAGTACGTCTTTAATTTCTTCTAACCCGTGCAATGTACTGATAGCGTACTAGGACTACGTATTCTCTCTACTCACCGGTTACATTGATCCCCCCGCTGGCGTCGAAATCCGTGAAGGCATGAACTACAATCCGTACTTCCCCGGCGGAGCTATTTCCATGGCTCGGGTCCTGTTTGACGGCCTGGTTGAGTACGATGATGGTCAGTGCAATCACGGTGCTGTTGTTAGCATCCGGTGTTAACATTGACTTTCCACGTACAGGCACCCCTGCAACAACGTCCCAAATGGCCAAGGATGTCGTGACATTCTTGAACTGGGCTGCAGAGCCAGAGCACGACGAGCGAAAGAAGTACGGCATCAAGGCCGTGATACTGTTCTCCACTCTTTGGGCTATCAGCATTTACGTTAAGCGCTACAAGTGGGCACCTCTCAAGAACAGGAAAATTTGTAAGTTCTTGCGTCTTCCCCAGCACGTCCATGTCTCATCCAATACCCCAGTCTACAACCCACCCGGCAACAAACTGCACTAGATGGAAGTAGATGGGTATTATCACGAGTCCGTCGACTTATATAGCTCGATAATAATGCAGATCCTTTCTGTTTCCTATAATTGTTCGTGGGACCCGGTACATATGTCCGTGAGACCGGCGTGATTGTGTCATGTCGAAGTCACGCGTCTGTGTCACACTTCGTAGTAGGAATGTCTTTTCGCGATTCGACTGTTGCAATCATTGAGACCGGCCGAACCGTTGTTCGGGCAGGATTAGGACTTCATGATTTACTAAGGCCACCCTCTGTCGTACGCGAATATTGCTCCGTACCGTCTCTCTCTTACGCAACATCTAGGAATTCCAAGCGCGCGTGGGTTTGCGCAAGAATGGTTCAGAGCCGACCCTCGTGAGCCCGAATGGCAAGCAAAAGCTCTCGAAATCCGTATCGATATTGCCACAATATGCTAGTACGGCGCTAGTCCACGATTACCTAGTAGGGAGTCAGCTCGACGAAGCCCTTGCTGCTGGACAGGACATTGCCGTTTCGTGGCCATTCGCAGATGGGACTGTTCGAGACTGGGTGCAGGCAGAAGCTCTATGGTAACGTTAGACTCGACCCTCTTGCCTTGGCGTACTTAACCCGAAGATTGAACAGGAAATACGCTTTATTCAATCAACTCCAGCTACGGCGAACGCAAAATGAATCCCCTGTGTTGCTGTCTATGTTCTCCGGGTTGTCAAGAAGCGATTACGAAAGGACGTGTCAGTTGTTTTTCGAGCGACTCAATGTGGCTGGGTTCTGCCTAGTCGAACGACCTATGGCGCAGATATACAGCTCGAACACCATTACTGGGGTGGTCGTCGATATCGGTCACGAAAAGACTGATGTAACGCCAGTGCTAGACGGACTCATCATTCACAACGCGCGCACGACCTCCACGCTCGGTGTCCGTGATTGTCAGGCATACCTCGCCAACCTTTTACGTACCAATCAAACCGTCATGAACGCGTTCTCGCCCCCAGAATCGCCCCTCGAGCCAGAAGCCTTGAACAACCTGCTGCTGGACCTCGTGAAACAGATAATGGAAGACGGGTACGTCAAGGTCCCTTCGGACGGAGAGACAGCTGTCGTAGAAGATGAGGGCATCACGGACATCGCTGCCATCGTGGTGGCTGGGAAGGAAAAGGCGGTGATTGAGAGTGGAATGAAGAAGAAGGCCAATGCAAAGGCATCGGCGGCGGAACAGGCCAGGGCTCGCGAAATCGAGGCACTGGATTTGATTACAGTTACTTTCCGTGAGAAGGAGGTGACCTTGGGGAAGGAGAGGCATCGATTCTGCGAGCCGCTGTTCGACCCATCACTCTTGCAAGGGCTCCCCTCGTATCATCAATGTGCCCGTGGGTCTGATATCTTATCGCTGCAAGAAGTCGTAGGCAAGTCAGTTGCCTTGGTCGAATTCGACCAACGACAGTACGTGTGGCAAGGACTATTTGTCACAGGCGACGTTACGCGACACGTCAAGGGTGCGTATCTCAACGGTCTCACCATACAGCTAGCTCATTCTATTCTGTTCTTTAGGCATTGGTGTGGCGTTGCAATCTCGTTTAGCACCATATCTCTTGGCCAATTCGGACATACAGACGGACGTTCAAGCAAGGGTCATCCGGTTGACGAATGTACCAGAGTATTACCCCGAATATAGGGATACTGGGAATGGGTACGCTGCATTTTTAGGTGCAAGCATTGTGGCAAAGGTAGCCGTCCAATCCACCCTTGACATCGATTTCGCTCACGGTTTCACAGCTTTGCTTCAACGACTCGAGTAGCAAAAATTATGTATCAAAAACAGATTACATTAACAAAGGCCCTCACGCAGTGATAGAAATGGCGCCGACACTGTTGTAACTTTCGAGTCACAATACTTTATACGGCAAACATCTGGCGTTCAATGATAATCATATGGCTTGATATCGGGAGACCATGTACAATGAATGAGCTTTGCATGAAATATCGACTACGACTTTTTGGACAACTAAGCGGCCTCCCCACCAGCGAAGTTGAGGAGATCTGAGTCTCCTGGGTCCGTGATGGTCATAACACTGCGACAACTATCAGTGTCGATATATACGGGCGGAAAAGTCCAAAACTCACCCGACACGGAAGAGCTTTCCGGCAGCAGTGCCAAGCGCGACATTGGTGCCCGAGAAGTGGTGCACAGTCGTTTTTGAAAGCATGGCATAATATTCGATTTCAGATTTGCGCAGAGGGGGGCAGTTAGCGGCAATGAGAATGAGTTTGGCTACACATCAAGTCAGTTTAAGGGACCTTCTCAGCCTCGCGCTCCAGCCCCTGGGGAGACCATAAAGAGATATGCTCACCTTTGCCGTTGCGCATTTGCTTGAGCGCGGATTTGTACCCCAGGCTGTATTTGCCCGATTTCACGACAAGGGCAAGACGGGCGGCGATAGACTCGCTGGACTTTGCGGCCTTGGACTTCTTGGTGGGGGCCATTGATGATGAGCGTCGGGGTCGGTGGTCGGTGGTGGTGTCGGTTGTCGATGAGTTGAATCTAAACTTTTCCTGGTCTGTGTACAAGGCAATATAAGGTTGAAGCTCAGACACGGCAATTTCCATTCCATAATTAATAAGCGCTCAATTACTTCCGTGTATCACTGGCAACTTGGTACTGGCAACATCATACATTATGGGTCATGAAACAGGCAGAGGGACTAATGTGTGGTTGATGAACTGGACGACACGGTCGGGTGGACCGAGGCCTATGCAAATAGACTTTGTTCACTTGGTATAATGCACCAAATACCAGAATCACTGTGGTTTTGTACTTCCTTGGGTACAAATCTGCATGTAGGATGCGAAGCGAAGATAGGTGCGAAGATAATGTCTGACACTCAGTGCACCCAAGCCTTAGGAATTTGAGCCCATGCAAAGCCCTTGGATTTGGTGTCAAGGGTGGGGTCCTGGGTAAGCTAGGATACGGCAAAATCAACAGAAGCTGACACTGATCATTTACCGCCACTGAACTCTACACGTGCGCACCGGCGTACGCAAGTTTGCAAGAACCCAATTCAGCAGCTGTGCACCTCTTACTATGTGTCACATTTATTTATTATGTGCTTAGAGAAGGATGATAATGAAGCTGAAGCAGGAGGGCAGATTATTTTTGGTTTCAAGTAGCCAAACTGCAATGAACTTTAAATGCACCAGAACCTTTGAAGCAGCCTCCGCATCTTGTATTATCGAAATTCAAAGACTGATTAGGCCAACCGTGATTGTGGGAAATGCGCCCTTTTCCTAAATAAGGAAACGGCGGGAGCAGGACGCAAACCTTTAGAACCCAAGCGGTCAATGTATCCCACAATGTCGCTGTTACCACTGAGGGCCTTAACCTACAAATCTCGTAAAATTCCAAGTAGTTTGTGTAAGGGCAACCTCAAGATGGCCAACAGCGCAGGCCTAGCAGAGGGAGAATCCAAAGATATGAATAAGACTAACTACAATACATGAGAGGGCTGCTCACCTAGCAGAGGGAGAATCCAAAGAGAACAGGATAAGGATTCTCCATGCTAGGAAGCAAAGTATATACTGTAGTAGCGTGAGAGGAATGCAGGATAACTGTACAGTACACCAGCCACAGGTCCGAACGAATATCACAAGGTATGAGGAAACATGTGATAATGAAGTGGAAGGGGAATGTACAGGAGTCGTGCCAGCGACCTGGGGAAGTAAGAGCAAAGAGAAATGAAGCGGGGAAGGAGGACAGAGGTAATCTGGACGAGCCCCAAAGTGTATAGACAAGTCCCAGCGAGTCTGAAGTGTCTGAAGTGTCTGAGCAAGTCTGAGCAAGTCCGAAGTGTCCGAAGTGCGGGAAGACTTTGGAGTCACCGGACGTGACTTGGATGCAAAGGAAGTGGGCAGAAAGGAAGTGGAAAGGAAAGGGAACAAAAGGATGTATGTAAGAGTCTGTGGGACGAAGGAAAAGAGAAAGGAACGAGGAGGAAAGCAGAGGGACAGGGGAATAGCAGAAAATAGGAGTGTCCCCTTACAGCATTGGTCAAGGCTCAGGATGACATGAAGCGCTACTATGATCAGTGTCGGACTCCTGCTCCGGAGTACCAACCAAGTGACAAGGTCTGGCTGGACTCGTCGGACATCAACCTTGCCCAACCCTCCCGGAAACTTGGACACGCACCACGCGGTCCTTACAAGGTCGTCCAGAAGGTTGGCAAGGCAGTGTACCGGCTCCAGCTCCCTCTGGGCTTATCCTGTCTCCATCCTGTCTTCCTGTTATGGTTCAACGTTTCTTTTCTTTTTCAACTATCTCTCCTTATCTTATCAGGCACGTGATGTATTACTCAAGCATAGTTACTTACGATATGCTACTTACATCATCCGGGCCATCTTACTAACAGTCTCAGTCAGCGCCTCACCGCTACTGCATGGGCGCAGTCAACAAGCGTCATACCTCATGCAGCTGAGCTAACCGTTCCATGGAAAGACGGTAGGATACAGCATGTAGATAGACATGAGGATGTAGCATGTATAGTAGTATATAAGTACCCTAATAAACACCCAGAGACATTAACTCGTTCTCTTGGGATCACCACTAGTATTAGTGCCTAAGTCAGTGTCTTCGTATTCGCTTCTCACCTCGTTACTCTCAAATCTACTACTTCTCACTCTGATTCTTGTTGGGTCTGTGTACACTCTTGTAGTGTATTAGTGTCGCCCTAACACTTCCCCATGGTCAAACTCTCTCCCTTCACTCCGGACCCCATCCCAAGTAGATGCCCTGTCGCTCCACCACCTCCGCAGCTCGTTGACAGAGAAGAGGAGCATGAGGTAGAAGAGGTCTGGAATAGCAGACGGTTGTAAATGTATTGACCACCTTTTCCCCTATCCCCTGACTACGCGATCACATGATATGGCTTTCCCTATATAACGCGCATACCTTACTTACAGTACGCTATCTTCCGTACCCCCATCATCTCTCATTTGCAATACACACACGCTGATCCTCTCATCTCGTTTTCCACTTGAGTGTTCGCACCTCTGGTGCGCTTCCACTTTTTTTTTGAGAACGGTCAGGCCCTGGCCTTTACTGTTTATTAAGGAATTCCTTGCCAGGACGTAACGACCCTGAGACCCCAGGCTTCGCCCCAGTTTTCCCATTGGCTCCCATACCTTCCCACACGCCCACGACTTCCCGCAACAATCCCTGCCTTACCTCGTTTCCCCGTTATCCTGCAAACTGCCTTCCAGGTCATCCCCGTCCATCCCAGTGTCTCTGACAACGCGCAGTCAAAGCTCGACTTCACGCCCTGCATCAAACAATAGCGCTCGCCGCTCTAGGACCAGATCTGCGCCTGTCTCACCGCCTACTATCAAACGTGCCCGCTTCCGAGTGGTTTTGTCTACACCTTCCACCAAACTCTTACTTGACCAGGCGCATATAGTCACCGCTGGGGCAACAGCTGAGCCCAGTCACCCTGAAAATTGCCGCCCTCCTCAAATTCCTTCGCCGTTTCAACCGCTATCTATCATGGGTGTCCGTGCAAAGATAGAGCAGTCTGCTCCCAACTGCCCACCTACAATGGGTGAAGGCGATGTCGACGCCGCCCTACTTTGGGATTGGTTCGTGAAATGCGAAAATTACTTGCGCCACAAGAATACGGCGCCGGCCGACATGGTGAAGACAGTCGCGCACGGCATGGGTGGTGTTCACGCTATCAGATGGCTTGCCGCCTGCGGTCCTTCTCTTCACAAGATGGATTGGGACACATATAAAGAACAGATGAGAAGTATTTTTCTTCCCGCTGATTGGGAATACACTACTAGGATGTCTATCCTCCGCATGAAGCAGGGTTTGAGGCCCTTTATCGACTATGCCTTGGACGTCATGGGCAAGAACAATCTGTTGGCTGGTACCGACTCATTCATGAACAACGACTTCATCCGCGATGCCATCGAAGCTGGTATGGAAGCCGATTTGGCTGTAGAATGCCACCGAGAGAATACGAATAGTGTTGTGGCCTTCAAGGGTTGGATGGATGAAGTCAAGCGCTTGGACGAGAAGCGACGACAGCGCTTGGAGGAGATTGTGAAGGAGTTCGCTCGGCTGAGCGTCAAGCCCAACGCCGGGGGCGGTTCGGGAACGAATCGTGCGCCCTTGAAGACCTTCGCGGCGGCTAAACCTTCTAATGCTGTGTCACATTCTTCTTCCTCTACATTTGTTCCTATTCCTAAGCTGCTTGACGAAGAGCGTAAACTTCTACAGAATAACGGTGGTTGTTTCAAGTGCCGCAGATTTTGGACGAACCACATTGGCCCTCAATGCCCAAACCCACCGATCAATGGCGCCACATACAAGACAATCACGTCCATGCCCCCCCGCCCTGCTGGATATGTTTCGCGCGCATCTAGTGGAGGTAGAGTTGCCGTGGTTGTAGAGTTGGACAGCATCACTGGAATTGCCGAAGGGGAACTAATCAACCTCAACGGAAGTGCTGCCGGAGACGACGCGAGCATCGTCGGGAATGTCGCAGCTGTTTTGCCCAACCTACAATCATCGGTCATCGACATGGGCTCACCGGGCTATTTGGACGATGAGTGCGCCCCGTTTTCTTGCTCTAACCTGTTCTGGTCTTGCCATCTGGCATCCCTTTCCCTTGCCTCCTCGCCTGTGTTGGTTAAAGGACTAATTGATGACGGCTCATCCGTAGTACTTATTAAGGAAGCCATTGTCAAGCGTCTACAACTCCCGATCCTCACTGCCTCAAGTCCTTTTCAATGCAAGGGTGCCTTCTCCAGCGACGGACGCGCTCTCTCTCTTTCCTCTTTTGTTAAAATTCAACCTGTATCTCCCGACGGTGTGTTCTCCTCTCGGCCTCTTCGTGCCTTCATTTCGCCTTCGCTTGTTACGGACTTAATTCTCGGACTACCTTTCTTACGGTCGAACTCCCTTGTTGTTGATCATGGCGCAAACTCGTGTATCGTTAAAGTGGACAATGAATGTTCATATGACATACTTCATTCCTCCACCTCCGTGCCTTCTAAGCCCACACCCCTCTGGTGTTCGTCCTACCTGCGGGCAAGTGAGATCCGAGCTGCACGACACAGGAATCGACCAGCCGTGGCCGACACTTTGTTGGGCCCCGAGATGACAGCGCGGCTCAAGGGTAGGTTCGCTGCCCACCCCGCGCGTGGCCAACGAGGGGAAGAGGACAGTAATATTGTTGCTGCAATTCGGAGCCGTATTGAGGACTTGAATGCGGTGGAGACTTACCAGGAACAGCTGAAACGTATGGACACAGAGATGAAGAAGAAGTATGGCGATTTATTTCCAGACGACATCCCTCCAGTCCACCATCTCCCTGACACGACCTACCACCGTTTTATCCTCAAGGACGCTCATAAGATTGTGCGGAAGCGCGAGTACGCTTGCCGTCGCAAGTGGCAAGATGCGTGGCGGACCCTCCTCAAAGGCTACATCGCCGCTGGGCGTATGCGTCCCTCTGACTCTGAGTATTCCAGTCCCGCCTTCCTGGTCCCAAAAGCCGACCCTACCGCGATGCCTCAGTGGGTGAACGACTATAGGGAGTTAAACAATAACACAGTCGCCGACAAATTCCCTCTGCCTCGCATCGCCAACATACTTGCTGACTATGGTCGGGGTAAGATCTGGGGAAAATTAGATATGACTAACGCCTTCTTCCGAACGAAGGTACACCCAGATCATATCAAGTATACTGCCGTCCGGACACCTTTCGGTCTCTACGAGTGGGTGGTCATGCCCCAGGGGTGCCGGAACGCGCCTTCGACACACCAACGGCGAATGGTTGCTGCTTTGCGACCATGGATAGAAAAAATTTGCCACGTCTATCTCAACGACATAATCATCTGGAGTGCGACACTCGTGGAACACATCTGCAACGTTGAGACGATTTTGCAGGCCTTGCGCGAGGCGAGTTTGTTTTGTTCTCTGAAGAAAACCTCCTTGTTTTGCACTTCCATAGATTTCCTGGGACACCATATATCAGCTGATGGCATCCAGGCCGACGCCTCTAAGGCCGCGAAGATCTCTGCCTGGCCCACGCCGAAGACGCCCTTGGACGTGCGTCAATTTTTGGGCCTGGTCCGGTACCTATCTGCTTTCCTGCCACGTCTCGCCGAGCTCACGGCGATCCTCACGCCGTTGACAAACAAGGTTGGTGCTGGTGAGGATTTGGTTTGGCGAACGGAGCATCAGCAGGCTTTCGACAGCATTAAGGACCTAGTTGCCTCCAGGGACTGTTTGACGGTGATCAACCACGAGAACCCCGGGAAGAACAAGATTTCCGTGACGACGGATGCTAGCAACTTGGGGACGGGTGCTGTCCTGTCTTTCGGCCCTGACTGGAAGTCTGCACGCCCGGTGGCTTTCAAGTCGAAGCAGCTGTCTGCGGCGGAGAAGAATTGGCCTACACACGACAAGGAGCTCTTGGCCATAGTCTGCGCCTTGCACAAGTGGCGCAACGACCTTCTCGGCGCCGAGTTCGAGGTGTTCACGGATCATTGCACTCTGGAGTTCTTTACAAAGCAACGCGATCTCTCAAAGAAACAGCTGCGTTGGCAGGAGTTCCTTGCAGATTTCAACTTCACCATTCGATACATCAAGGGCGAGGACAACACAGTCGCTGATGCGCTGTCGAGGCAATTCTCGGATGAGCCAGCCGTCGTCGCGCCAGTCCTCCAAGTTTCTACTGATAAGGAATTGCTAGACGCGATCAAGGTCGGCTACCACAACAACGCCTGGTGCCAGAAGTTGCTCGCCGACGGAATCAAAGTCGCTGGCATTAGCAAGTGTTATGGCTTGCTATACGCAGCTGATAGGTTGATCGTTCCTCGCATTACTCATGTACGTGAAGCTATCTTCTGCCTCGCTCACGATTCTTTAGGCCATTTCGGCGCTACAAAGAGCTACAAAGTGATTCACGACTCGTTTTACTGGCCAAATATGTGTCGCGACCTCGAAAACGCGTACATTCCCGCGTGCGTGGAGTGTCAACAGAACAAGGCCACGACGTCTAAGCCGGCCGGCCCCCTGCACTCGCTGCCTGTCCCCGATGGCCGTTTCCAGTGTGTCGCCTTAGACTTTGTGGGTCCATTGCCCGAGGACGAAGGCTTTGACTATCTCCTGACCATCACAGATCGTTTGGGGGCGGATATCTGTCTCATTCCATGCAAGAAAAATGTAACGGCAGAGCGCGTGGCAGTGCTCTTCTTTGACAACTGGTATTGCGAGAACGGTTTGCCAACAGAGATTGTCAGCGACCGAGACAAGCTTTTTGTTTCGCGTTTCTGGGTGGCCTTACATCAGCTGACTGGGGTCAAGTTAAAGATGTCGAGTGCCTTTCACCCTCAGACCAACGGGTCAAGTGAGCGTACGAATAAGACCGCTATCCAGTGCCTCCGCTTCTTCGTCGATCAACAACAAACGGGCTGGGTGAAGGCTCTGGCGAAGGTTCGCTTCTCGATGATGAACACCGTTAACGCGTCTACCGGCTTCACTCCTTTCCAACTGCGGCTCGGCTTGTCACCCAGGTTGATTCTGCCTATCGTCGACGTCAAGAACGGGTCATCCTTCGTCGAGACTACGGCAAGGGACATGATATCAAACGTTCAGAAGATAGTGGATGAGGCTAAAGATAGTCTACTCGCAGCTAAGGTTTTGCAGACTATCCAGGCTAATACTAATAGACGCCCCGAGCCCTCTTTTAGTGTTGGCGACCAGGTGTACTTGTCGATGTCCAACCGCAGGAAGGAATACATGCACTCGGGCGATGACCGCGTCGCTAAATTCATGCCGAGGTTTGACGGGCTGTATAAGATAGTTGCTTGCCACCCCGAGAAGTCCACTTACACTCTTGACATGCCCAATTCCCCTAACGTTTTCCCCACTTTCCATTCTAGCCAGCTGTGTGCTTGTCTTCCAAACAATGGTAACCTGTTCCCGTCCCGTGAATTGGAGCGACCCGACTCCATCACGACGGAATCGGGTGATGATGAATGGTTCATGGAGAAGATTGTGGACGAGAAGCATGGACGCAGAGGTCAGGAATTCTTGGTGAAATATCGGGGCTATGGGGACGAAGAAAATTGATGGTTGCCAAGGCGAGATGTCAAGGAGCTGGAGGCCTTGGACGTTTGGTTGGAGGAAAAGGCAAAGACGAAGACTACAACACGCAGATCAACAAGGAAGTCTTGGTCGTTCGCGGCCGGTATTTTGGACGCGGTCTTTGACCTGGTTGACGGACGATATTCGACGGGATCTAGTCATGACGAAGATGATTCGCCGGACTCTGACCTCGCGGGGGAAACTCTTCTTCAGAGGGTGGTCAAGTGTAAATGTATTTACCACCTTTTCCCCTATCCCCTGACTACGCGATCACATGATATGGCTTTCCCTATATAACGCGCATACCTTACTTACAGTACGCTACCTTCCGTACCCCCATCATCTCTCATTTGCAATACACACACGCTGATCCTCTCATCTCGTTTTCCACTTGAGTGTTCGCACCTCTGGTGCGCTTCCACAATGTAGTCGAAGCTGAGGATGCGGAAGTGAATGAAATGGATTTTATATGTGATCGAAAAAGGAAAGGGGTTGACTATATGTAGAAAGGAGACTAGCGCCTGTGCGCTTTAACCGTTGAGTATGATCCAACTTCAACATGTTACAGTATACTCGCTAGTTTTAGAATCTCCAAGTATACACGCCTGATTTCCATGACTATTAAATTGCTATCATGTGCGCCGATGAAACTGCAACTGCCTCATCCCCTCAACCACGAAAATCAAACGAAAATCCACAATAATGGTAGACAAAAATCAATGAGCCTTGATGGTGTTTGCGAGATGAGTTTGTGACTCGTATGATTGCGTAGTATGGGCTTCACAGTGGCAGAAACATTAGTTACGGTCTACAACTTAGGCAGTTATGCCGCGAAGCTCACTGATCTCCGTTGTTTGGTGGTTCCTTATGTCGTTGTGCCCTGCTTGGCCACCAATCGCCGATTGCCCTATCGGCCCATAGTAATTATCCCCACCCGCGCCGTGCGCGACGGAGCTGATGTGATTGTTGGTGACGTTAATGACGAAGTTGACGGGCTTGGCTTGAGGTGGCGGTGATCGCTCAGAGTCACCTTCAACACAGTCAGCTTGTGTCAGCTTGAGTACAGACGGCCCTAAAGTCGTCCCACCCACCGGACTGAGAAGTTATTCGTTCCGCCATTTGGATAAACTGTTGTAGCATCATCTCTACTCCAACATCTGCTGATTCTTGTACGTGGGCAGCTGGTCCAGCCGTATGGTTTCCCCTAAGAGTAGAACAAGTTAGCGGCGTAGAATGAACATATCACTTTCACCCTACTTTTGGACCAGACTAGTACCGTGCGGGGGTTGCTGTGCTCTTGCCTCACAGGTAGTCGCATTTGAAGGCTCATTGGGGGGTCGTGGAGGTAAACTTTCTCCTCCTCCCAGATTTGCTAGCAGCCTTACTGCGTTGATATCCTGATCTGTTGTTCGTGGGTCTGGGACTAGATCAACGTGCTTCCTAGCATTAAGGGACAACATCAGCAATTTAAGGGGGGGAGCCGTGACAGTAATCTTACTCCAGCAATAAACTGCTTGAGAGCTCCTGCGTGGCATTCGCCGAGCTAAGTGGCAAGTCTTCACGCAGGGGAGCTGGCGCAGGCTCCATGCCCACACTCAGCGCTCGGACAATGGATGCCGTTTGTGACTCAGCCACCCGAATGGTCTGCCTGCAAAAGGAATGGAAACATCAGAATTCTAGATGCCTCCGCTGTGAAAGAGATCATACTCCGGGACTACACGGTGAGCAGGTGTCTCCGAGGCTTTCGTCAGATCCCCTTCATCATGGGGTAGAGGAATTAAATCAGGGGGCAGCGCCTCGAGTGGCGAGGGTTTAGCGACGACGGCGATGTCCCGTCCTGCGTCCCGCGTATTGACGTTCGTGCTGGTAAATCTCCCAGAAGGATGAGACCGTCAACCGCGACATAGATATATCAAGGAAGCTAACTTACTCCTGAATCTCGCAATACGTAGACTCCTGCACGATCTCAACCTCCGTGCGGACCCATGCCTCTTTATCCGACGCTTCAGGTCTAGCCCTCTCGTCCTTGGGGACGAGAGGGGAGGTCGGTACCGCTCTGTTCTCCTGCTCTCTCATCTGTTCAACGTTTGATGCCTCTCCCGTGACAGGAAAATGAGGTAGTCCAACGTCTCCAAGTGGCCTGTCTTTGCTGACGGCCTGCTCATCAATATTTATTTCAATGATCTTGTTATCGAGTGTCCTATAGAGCAGTCAGGGGTGACAAACAATTCGTGAGGGAAGTAACGCCACCTTTGGAACAAAAAGGACTCCTGGTTACCCTCTTCTAGGGTGGCCGACTGAACCTTCCCTTTCCCTTCATCGAGGGGCTTTACGAGATTTTCATCACCAGTTATGGCGGGGTTTACTTTGGCGACGGGGGAAGATACCACTTGAATGGTATCAAGCTCCCTGGTTGACTGCGGCGAAGCCAGCATACGGCCTGGGCTACTGGGGGTCGAGGATGAGTCATATATCATTTCTTCCATATTGCCATTCTCTATGGGCACTTCACGCCCACTATCTGGATCATCTGGAACGCCAGAGAGCGACAAGTGGAAGCTTGTAACGGAGGTTGAGGCGGACGTTAGAAGCCTCATTTGAGCGGCACCTCTATGTCCAGCTATGGTGCCAACATTGGTCAAACTCAAGGATGCTTCCGGCCGGGGCGCCTGGTTAGCGCCCGCTGGCTCAGCGAAGGGAGGCAAGGAAGTGTTAGCCTATCGAGATAGTCTGAGCACGACTGGACGTGGTGAAGGAGACGGTACATACATAGAAATCATCGTCTCCTGAGGATTTTGCAGAGAAGAATGATGCATTATCGTCGTCAGAGTCGTCCTTGCTTCGCGAGCTAGATGAGAACAACGAAGATGAAAGTAAGAACCTATCCCACTGAGCAACGAGCCACCTCACTGTATCTCTGCCTGTTGATCGAGGCGGTTCCCCGTAAATGAAAGAACTGCAGAGGGCACTGACAAAGTCCCATTATCTTTCACTGAAATCGCGTCGCCCACGGTACCCTGGGCGGGCTCATTAGGCGTAGATTCAGCAGGGGCCAATTTTTTCCCCCGGAAGGCGGCGAACACTTTCTTCAGCATTCTAAGTTTCTTCGGTGCCTGAGTCTCTTGTGACTGGGAAGTTGCTTCCTGGTTGACGAGATCCGAAGAGCTACTGTGGGCCGATTTTTCTCGATGTTCACTTTCTGACGTCGTTCGTTTCATGGCGCGAGGATCGTCGCTCCTTATTTTATTAGATTGAAATAGATCTTGACGGCCAGGTAGCCTGAGGTCAGCAGTCGCCGCCCCCTCCAGGGGGTAGCGTCCTGGGCTTGTAGTGCTGTCAGAGGCAATTTTTGGCACTGTCGGCTGGGAAAGCGACTTCGCAGGGGATGCATCTGGCGTATACGTAGTTAACAAAACTAGCTCGCCCACGTGAGGGCCATCAAGAGCTAAATCATTTTCAAAATCAGCAGTTGGCCAGACCGAGAGCATTGGACGGATAACCCACTGATTGAGCGAGAGCGGCGGTGACTATCATTGAAATCGGCGTTAGACTGGGCTGGGAGAGAAGTTTTGCGCTCGCGGTCTGGAGAAGCATGTCGGGGTGTTTGCCCAGATGATGCGAACATTCTGCTACGACCGCCTGACCAGATGAAGTGAATGGCTGAGTCCTTCTGGGACGTAAACTACGATCCCACCTTCATTAAGCCCCTTATTTTGGATATCCTCGCTCATTTCCGCAAGAAAGCACGAAGAGAGTCACGTCGGGGGGGATGAACAAAAGGAGGCGATATCGATCAAGAGGGTCGAGAAGAGAGGAAAGGAAAGGGCTATTGGAGGATCCCATAGGGTCTGGATTTAAGTACACAGCCTGTTGAATCCATAACGCCCAGGCGGTGATAATCAACCCGAGTAATGTTTGGAGAAACCGATGCGTGAGTATTCATACACCATGTTAGCTATCTTGAGAGTGTGCTGGTAAGGGGGAGTATACCTAGAAGGTAACTTAAACGCTCAAAAGCATCTGAGGAGGCCCCATGACGCGAGTTCTTGACAGACCTCATCCACATCGTATAGCTTTGTGAACCTGAAAGACGGTCAAAGAATGTCGCTATAGGTCGCCATTCATTAAGGACGGTCCAAACTTTCCGGGTGCTGAATTGCCCCGATCGGTCCATGAAGGGGCGGGCCCCGGGCCACTTGCGCAGGAATATCGTAGGTGAGAAGACATCACGCATGGAAGGAGAATGCAATGCGACAGGGGAGACTATGATAACAGTGGTCATCAGCATATGGTAATACAACAAGAAGAACAGCAATGGATAAATAGGCGTAAAAAATTTGTCCCATTTCGGTCCGCGTTGACGTTACCTCAAGCCTTCAATCCACCTGCATGGTATAACAATCCCATTATCTTGAACTAAACGTCTGGTAAGTGAGGCGATGCCAAGATATCACGCTATGCACGGCGCACCTTCTCCTCCTCACTATCTGCGTACATAGACCACGGACCCTCACCGTCGCTGAACTCCACAGCGAATGAGAAAGGAATAGCCTTCAGCTCGTCGAAGCCTTCATCCCATTCTCTCAGTGCCTGAGCTCGACCACGAAGCACAGTTTCGTCAGACTTGTTATTCATATCCTAAAAGGAAAACACCGATCAGCTATGGTCCATATGGTCCGGATTGAGAACGAACTTTTGGATCGCGATAGAATGCGACGGAATTCTGAGAGAACTTGTAATACCGGCGCTTCCAGGTCAAGGAATCAGCAGTTTGAAGAGTAATCCAGCCAGTAACTATATTCTCGTCAATATTCGAGTTATCTCGCACTCGTTTCTCAACCATCTTGATCCGTTGCCACTTCGCGTCCCACTCCCGTCGCTTCGTTTCGGACTGTCTTCGAGCGGCCTCTTCCGCCATGATTGCTTGCTCCAATCGCCATTGTTCCAATCGACGATGCTCCTCAAGTCGTCTCTCTTTCTCCAACCTCCTCTTCTCCTCCATAGCAAGCCGCCGCTTTTCTTCCGCTATCCTCTCCAGTTCGAGTTTCTGCTGCTTAACAGCCCGAATACGCCGCATCTCTTCCTCCATCTCCCGTCGTTTCCTTTCCTCCTCTTCGCGTTCCAAGCGCCTTGCCTCTTCTCTCTGTCGCGCTCGACGAGCCTGTATCTCGGCCTCCTCGGACCTGGCCCTCTCCATCTCTATTGCTTTCATTCGTTGCGCTTCCCGCCGTTGCTTCAACAGCTCCGACGGGTCTTTGACCGTGACTTTGGCAGCCCACTTCGATGGCAAGGATTGTGTAGGAATGAACGTAGATTGTTGGTGCTCGTTACCATGTGGATAGATGCCAAACTCAGATAGCGAGTTAACGCGTTCCCTGTGAAAGGTCGCTCCCGTCGGTGATGGCAACGCCTGCGTTGACATGAATCGGGTATGTGTGTAAGGATATGAATAGACGCCAGCGTCTTTAGGCGGAGGTGGCGGGGGAGGGTCGTTGCCCACCGGCGAAGAGTCCATGCTCCCATGTCTCTTCCCTCGCCCCAGGAACCTGGAGATCTTGCCAGCGGTCTTCGCGATGGGTGAAGCTGGAGGCGACCGCACCGATTCATCTGTAGAAGTACTGGGGGAGTCAGGCATATCGTAGGGAAGTTGATTTCTGTCCGTGCTCCAGGCAGAGGACTCGGAGGGGCTACGAGCGGTTTGGATGATGGTGGGGGTGTCTACGTGTGTGAGCGCTTGGATAATCGCATGCTGGGTGAGGTTTCCGAGATTGTCTATTGTCAGCGTCGTTTGCCGCGCCTTGAGTGGAAGAACAATGAGTCGCCACCGAACAAAGGAACAATGGGCCACGCACCGTGAACACGGTGCCAAGGCGACGAGAGTGCACAAGGATTCTTGCTGAGTATCGACACCACTGCTGAGTCCTCAACGAGGTGGGTTCAAGGTGGTGGCGACTCACCGCGCTGGACAGCTGGTATGGTGAGCGGGAGGTAATTTATCAATAAATACCCTGGCTTTCCACGAATATCTTCCCGGTAAAAAGCTATAAAGGCCTGGGTAGAGTCCCCAATACTTTGCTTCAGCTCGGTGAGGCCATTGGAGCCTTGGGCTTGAAGTACGAGTTGGTCTCCGGGAAGAGCCTGGATCGTCCACGAACAATTCGAAATTACAGATATCAGATATATCAACTCCAAATTTCCGCAATGCACTCACGTCTAATGGATGGGCTAGCAGTAGCCTTGATTGTTGCAAGCTCAGTAAAACTTGGACAATTCCAGGAACCTGCGAGGCGCACCAGTTTTCTTCCCCACGAAGAATGGCTGCGTATGCCAGAAGACTAGATGATTCCGCGACTCCAGAAAAGTCCATTTAGAATAAGAATAATATACAAGATGAAGGATGAGAGCACAAGAAGAAAGTGTGGTATGTTTGAGCTAAAAAGGTCATATACCTACATCAAGCAGTCTGATGCTCCCATCATGTCACATCCCAATCATAGAACTCGTTTCAATGCATAATGATCTCGTAACATCATGATATGGGGTCTATCTACGGCTTCGCCTTCGCTCCATCTATGGCAGCCTTGCCATCCACCTGTTCGTCAAAGTGGTACATCGGAAGATCCAAGAATACCGTCTGCTTAGTCCACTTGGGAAGGCGCTTGTAGATCACAGGTGGCATCGGGATCAGAATGGATGTTTGGTCCACGTATCGTTTGTAGTGCCTCCATGCGTTCGAGTGAGAACCATCAGCATCTGGTCCATTGGCGAGGAGATAGTATTTTTTGGCCTGAGGCTTCTCGGCAGTGGGTACGCCAGATGCGAACATCAATAATCTGGAAGATGATATTAGCGATGGGAAGATGGCAAGGTACATAGGACCCACAAGAATGTGAATAGAGGAGACACGACGGCACCATATTGAGCAGCTCGCCTCGAAGAGGACAAGTCGCCATTGGTGGTGGGCGACAAGCAAAGGATCCAAATACCCCACCAGCATAACATTCTGTCATGGAGAGTCTATTAACTCGATTGTATAGCAGGATCCTCAAATTCACTTACTCTCCGAAGTAGGGAGGGTGTCGAGACCAACCCCACAACCCTGTCTATTCTCGTGGGTGAGCTTTTGAGCTTTAGATAATTGTACCAACTACACGCGGACTCACCGAGATCGGCCTATCTTTAGGCGAAGAGCTAGACATCTTGTACCTAAACTACGATGTAGGTGTAAGTAACCATGAGCCTAGTCGCACAAGAGGCTAGATACCTTTTGAATATCTGCCGTGGTTTCAATCAGCAGGCCAATTGCCCAGAGGACAATCCCCGCAATGTCACGACCAGTTCCGAAAGCAGGATCATCGCCCCCGCCGTCATAATAGTCAGATATGGCGGGGGAGTTGAGGATGGTCAGTGGCAAGGACACGGTCCATACCTGTGAATCGCATTTCAGCACATATATCGAGGGCCCAGATGAACCATACTAACCCAAACGATTTGACCTAAAAAGATGCATTAGCTAGGAGAGATGGTATGTAAGATGCAGATGGCCTACCGATCCAAAAGGCGAGAAACTTAAAGAAGTGAGATCGAATGTCGTCAAAGCGAGTATCACTACCCGTCTTCAGGACTCGGTACAGCAAGAAACCTTATGAAGGGTCAGTTTCTGTCCACGACTATGTTTGGCCGCGTACCGGCGATCCTTATAGCCCAGACCATCACAAAAATGCTGGCGACGATGTTCCGTATAGTGAACATATTGCACATCATCATTGTGAACAGCGCTGAATGCAGAGTAAATATCATCTCCCGCCCAGCAATCACACTGAGACTCGCCTAGGAGGAAGAAGTTGGAACCTGTATTTATATTTGTTAAGCCAGCGAATCTTACTCAAGTAGCAACACTAACCTCCCGTAAAATCCGTAATCTTGTCGAACTGGAAAGTCCAGGCAATAGCGAATCCTAAAAGCTGGTACCCAGTGGTGAACAGCGCGGTAATTCCAAGGTAAAACGGGTCAAGCACGTATACGGGTGCCATGGTGGTAGGTGAATGAGATGAACTTTGTAAACTCCATCAACGTTTTAACCGTTTATGTATTGTTTCGAAGGACGATCACAGCAATGCATCGGATTGATGTCATTGTGTGCTTGGCGGAAAGCTGCGGCGAAGCATGGCTATTCGAACGCGTGACTGAGGGGCCTCCTGACACTGAATGGTAGGTGTGAAACACGAAGAAATCAGATGTATTCTGTCCTACAAACGGGTCAGAGGTGGGACTTAGTAACCGTCCTTCCGTCTCTCAGTGCAACTAAATCCCAGATCCATTGGTTGATGAATCCTCGGCCTTTTAACTCCTGGACGGACAGATATTTTGCGCCTCTGATCTTGCCCAAGCAAGTCTGTAAGAGAATGATTAAGCAAAAGGAAAGTAGTTCAAGGGATGATGTGTACACGGTCACCGCATTGGCAGTCAAATGGTTGGTCCATGTCCCACTCTGTGCTTGGATAAAAGAAAGTAACTGAAGCAATCCCCTGAGTCAATTTCGCGGAATCAAAAATTTAGAACGCATACGGATGTCCCCTTCGCTGATATCTTGAAGGGCGCGAAGGTGCCATCGTGCAGGGTCTTTGGACGAGAGATCAAACGCGACTGTGGGGTTACACGAGTGGTTCACTAGTGGACGACGAGTTATTGTGAGCTAGTCCTCTCAGCTGCGTGATTTCTCCGCATACCGTAGACAAGGTCTGAATTGAGCTCGATGTTGTCCTCGCGGGCCGGGCCGCATTGAACAGATGTATACGCGCGCTGAGGAGCAGGAGTCAAGCCCCTTAACGGGACAAGAATTTGGCCTGCCTTGAACGACTGTGGGGAAGTAGATCAGATTGCAATCTGGGAAGACAAAATACCGAATACCAACCGCCGTTGCCCGCAAGCATGAGTTGTACTGTCCGTCACGGCTAAATTCGACAATACATATATCTGGATGAGAAGGGACATAGTTTTCTTGGGTTGGCTTCATGGTGAGGAGGTCGAGCGATGATTATCATATCCGCTTGGTGTAACCGTTCTATATACCATCTCTCGAGATCCCTCCGCCGGGGGCCCGTGATTAATCGATTGCCCTCGTTCGGCATTATGGCGCAAGTTGGGGGTGATTGTTAACAGAAAAATAATACGGAAAGTTTAGGCTGTGTTCGTACGCAGACAAATGCCGAATTTGAATGCCTCTTGAGATGTTAAGGTTGATGTCGGAAGACCGCTAGGAGAATAAGGAAGCGTAAGGAGTACTTACGTCCTTCCACCCGAATTGCACCGTCTTCAATGCTCTGACGAGCATAACAGAATGCTATCGGATCAGAAATTCCAGTCTCCTTCGCCGAAGGGGCTTCAGTACTTTCCGTTAACCACTTCCTTTAACTGAGCTTGAAATTTTGAAAGATGGTTAACCGTTTAGGAGACAGTGTCGCGGTGGCAAGCTTGCAAACAATGCACAATAGATCCGCCACCTGGTTCCCCGTCTTAATTATTTTGATTTGTTATCCTACTTCCTCCCCCTCTGACCTATGAGAGACGTCACTTGGACCCGTTGGGTATTCACTTCCAGGTTTCCACGAGAAAAACTACGGACTCGAGTAGAAATTCGCTTCGATAGTGCCAAAACGGTTGCTTCCTTGCGGTGAAAGGTTTGAGGCTCGAGAAAGTTCGACGCGTTGCGTTCGAATTCTCTACGCTCTGTGACTCACTTGCACTCTGGGAGTGTCTGTACCATCCACTTTGAGGCAGTCGTAGCGCCGGCGGGTCCCTAGCTTGGATCCATATAAGTACATGCCGCCCCGCCAGAGTTATGTCACACTAGCCTACTCTATATACGAGATGATGACCTCTTAGTAGTTCGAAGCAAAAGAATCTGAAGACGCGACGTGACGGAGTCACGTGTGGTCAGCGTCACAACATCGAGTCACACTCCTGGCCGTACAATGCATGTTCCACACACGCCACCAGCATGGACGAGGACGAATTCGTAGAAACATCAGATCCCGAAGAGTTGGAGTTGTGTTTTGCGGCATTGAAGCGCTTTCATTCCCCAGACGACTGTGCTAGCCCGCCGAAGCGCACTAAAGTGAGCGAAGTCCCGTCATAACGCCTGGTGTCGCTGACCAGTACAAGTTGTATCACGCCCCCATTTCTGCCTCAGAGCCATCAAGTCAGAATTCTTTTGCTTTCAACACTTGGTCTGAAGCGCAGCTCGTCGTTGCTGATTCACAGGAGAACGCTCTGCCCGATCCTCAACAACGCGAGGAAATCTTGCCTGATGTCAACTCAGCCTCACCGGAGTCACCTGCCACCGATTCCAGCTCGTTTCAACCTGCGAAAGTGGAGGGTTTACCCCAACACATATCGCCTACACGCCTTGACCGCAATAATCACACCGGACTATCATTATCTGACGTCCCTACAAGTCTTGTGCTCACTCCTTGTTCGGGAACTTCTCCAGGAAGCAGTGGTTCTCACGTGCCAGACTATGCACCGGAACAACAAGAGCCTGAACAAATGGAGGCATGTATCGCAAGGTCACTTGCATCATCTCAGAGCCCGCAGTTAGCTTATAGCTCACTCCCCCCTCTGGTGCTATATTCCGAATCTTTGGATTCAGACTTACAAGATGTACCTGTAAGTCGAGAAAATACTCCTGGTACGGAGACAAGTGGATTCCAAAGCAGCTTAGCACTTCCCTCTACTTCCCCTTCTCCGTTTCCTACATCCCAGGCAAGCGAAAACATGATGCCAGCGCTTTTCCCAGAGGATTCCTTACCCGATCAACGTTTGACACCTCTTTCACCTGGTAAACTTTCCAGTGCCCCTGCGTCCGTCCGACCATCCCCCGAGCTTCGGCAACTATCTATTCTGAGTTCACCACCAGAGAACAACAACGACCTCGAGACGAACATCGAGCATGATGCTTTGTTCGCGATCGACCGTAGATATTCACTACGGACGCGCCAGGCCAAGCAGATACGACCCTACGCCTATGATAAGTTGTCTTACAAGCAACAGCTCCGAGGGAATCCCGATGCTATAGTGAAGGTGGTTAGCCCTCGTCATCATCGTAGGCACTCACGGTCTCGTTCCGTAGAGGGCGGTTCAGATCCTAACACCCAAGACGACGAATGGCAACTAGGCGACTCCGCGTCACAATGGATGGATGGACACAAAGGATCTCTGTCGCCTCGTGCGAATCCGCATCCGTCGCGTTATCCTGGGTTTTTACCAGAGATGCCCGATGACGATGAGGATACTCGAGAGCTTGATAAAGAAGCGAAGCGGCTGCTCAGAATGCGCAAGGCCGGGGAGAGGCGTGAGAGGGAGGAGGCAAAGCTAAGAGACGGGATTAAAGGACGTCGTATGAAGAGATTTCCGGTTGACGTCTCCGTATCTGACGATGAAGCTGTTCCAGCTCTACCTGGCCCCTCGCAGCCGGTGGGTTCTACACTTTGCTTCCGTATTACGGTCTTCTCATCGGCTGTAAAACAAGACGCACCAACTATATGATCGAACAACGTCCAAACCTCGATCCCCTAGTGCAATCGCGTCGCTGGACCTCCCCAATTCTCCACATCGCGCCCCTCGAAGCCCGTCATCGGTTGGGAGCCCCGCCGTACCACCCACTAGATCTGACTACGATGCCGACTACCTCAACGACGCCCCCCTCGACTTCCCAATGGAATTCGACGATGGGATCATCCGCAACTCCCGCGATTCGCCTATCATTGTAGGCGACGACGACGGTCCCGATCGGAACGCCGATCCCGAGTCCCCGCCTCGGTCTGACTCCGAGAGTCATCACGAAGCCCAGCCTCGTGGAAAGTTCCGCCTTTTGCGCAGGATGATGCCTGAGGTGTTGGCGCGGAAGTACGAAACTATGGGCAAGCCGTCCACCTCCAAAGTCTCTCGACGTTCAAAGTCTTTTGGTGATGACGATGATGACGGCGACAGCGACAGTGGACCTATCCTCCCTGGGCAGAGCCGACGGCACATCACCCATGGTGCTAGAGAAATCATAGAGATAAAGGGAGACACAGAGAGTTCCGACGATGCTCAAGGTTCGGGCGACGACTCTGACCAATCATCCCTATCCGAAGCGAAAGAATATCGCTCGACGCGCCCTCCAAAGTATGAAACTGCCCACGACGAACACGAAGTCCTTTCTATCTCAAGTGCAGACGAAGACGAGGCAGAGGTGGTTGGCGATGAGGTTATTCGTGCATGTCTAGATGGATCAAATCGCGCGGGCTTCAGAAAGAGCGATGGAAAATCAGAGAGCCTTATTGACTGGATGCTTAACAGACAACGCCCTGCTGGTCGAAAGCCCAAGCGAAAACGTCGGAAGCGTGCAAGACTGGAGTTCTCAACCTCAGGAACTAAAGGCAAATCGCTAAGACAGTCAACCTTATTCGAAAACTTCCAATCTGGTGAGGCGTCCTCTAGCAGTCAGCCTTCGGCTTCAGGCTTCAGACCTAGAGACTGCGCTCCAACGGGAAGACACAGAGTGAAGCCAGTCAACAACTATGAATTGTCTCATATTAGGGTGACAACGAGTCGATCTGGGGATACAGTGTCTCATCAATTGAAGAAGCAAATGAAGGAGAAGGCCGACCGTAGGAAGAGGAGAGGTTTGACGTATACGTTTACCGAGGAGGGGACCCGGGTGACATCCGGTCGACGGAACTCTAATATTGTTACAATCGACATCGAAGACGAGGGTTTTCGTAAAGCGATCGCTCATCGTTGGGAACCTCCGAAACCAGGGCATCCTTTCCAGCCACACCGCATAGTTAAAGCTCACCGACGAAGTACTCTGCCAGTCCCCGAGTACACAGAAGAAGATACGCCTGATGCTGCCCGTGCTCTGGCATACAAGCCTGCCAGATCGCGACGCCGACGTATTGAAGCCGATTTCGGCTTGTACCCCTTGCCATCTGGTCGCTCATTTACCCAACAGTCGCACATAGGGAAGGGGCGGCTTTACGAATTAACAAATGTTCTGTTCGACGGCGCAGAACCTCCCCCTCTACCCAATTACTCTTCGAACGGATTCGACATCGGACCAGATCACTCGGTAGACCAGTTTGTTGGCGTCTTCCGGCGGCTTTGTGATTCATTGCTCGAAGCTGTGGTTGGGTTACCAGAAGACGGGGATAACTTTGACCGTTGGCAAGGCATCATGCACGTAGCGTGCCAAGCAATCTCCTGGTACCGCGTTCGTTCAAACGATGGCAGTCTTTCTTTGAGAAATACAGTCGATACTTGCGTGGCAAGGTTAGCCGACGGCATCAACGACGCAGCTTTGTCGAAGAAAGACTTGGACTCGATGACGTTCGCGGTCTGCTGGTTCGCTATCGAATCATTAGCTCGCGCCGGCCCCTTCCCCGGCTTCAACGAAGCTCCTCCAAATACGTTTCAGTGCGCTTTGTCCCTCCTCGTGCGGCATCTCCTTCGATACGGCTTAGAAGATACCATGAAACCAGTCATGGACCTCGATCGAGAGCTGGACGGAGAACATCGCCTTCCGTGTTACGCTGCTGAATTATGGGTCCATCTGATACATTTGGCGCCCTTGGATTCTTCAGGACAGCCTGCACCGAACCACTTCATATGGGGGTTTATCAGTGATGCCATTCCCGAGATCGTCGCCAATATGTCCAACGTCGATTCAAGCGAAACAATCTGGCAAGTCGTGTTTAGCATATGCGCTCTGTCTCACTTCACCTCTCATGGAATGGCCGTCTCGGCATCTCGACTTCCCGCATACTGGGAACTAGTATCTTTGGCTCTAAAGCAAGTGAAGCTAATAACCGATCTGACTGTGGAGCAAGCACTTTCCCAATCTAGTCTACGTAAGCGCGACGAGTATATCGGTATCATGATTTTGCGATGTCATATTCTTGTCCATCGATGGAACTGGAACCTGGACCGCGCATCAAGCGTCTTAACGCAGATTGCTGAAATCTTTCGCAGTCGCAAATATGCCGACTTAGCACATGAGCGTAGCGGCTTCCCCAGTTTTATGGTCAACAATGATTGGTCTCTCCTCGGCAACGACCAACATGAAGATACAGCTTTCGTCATCTTCCTCAAATGCTTGGTGCGAGGAAGCAAACCAAATCTCGAGGACGGCACCCGCAAGTTGACACCGATGGTTAAGAAATTAATATCCTTGACCGTACCTGTGGGAAGACTTCCTTCAGACAGGGACAGTTTTCTGTCAGAGCGGGAACGGACCATGTTACGGAATAGGTACTGTGCCGCCGCTGTGGCCCTCTACCTTGAGCCCGCAAACGCTTCCTTGAGGATCTCGCAAGCTCGAGCCTACGTAAACGTTAAAACCGTTGACCACGACACTCAAATCATCACCATTCGGGCAGCGATGTACTTCGGCCTACTATTGATGAAGCTTCGTCTACCTCTGGTTGACTGGTGGTCCTGGATTGAAGATATCATGAAGGATCTCCTCCTGGAGTACGAGGCCGCCCAGGCTCGACTATCCGATGATGCTCATCTCGCTCGCGATCGCCTTGTCGTTTCCATTGCAGTTCTTGTTGCGGCCATGAACAAGATAGTGGAATTCTTTCTCGCCGGAATCCAAGAATATCCAGACCCTCTAGTGCTGGGTAAGAACATTCATCACTCACAAGGGAACAGTACTAATCGTATTACCGCAGCCCGGGTTGTACCCCTGACTCGAGGTAGCCTGATCGCGGACCAAGATCTGATTGCTGATCGCTTTCGGAGGCTCCTACTTTCGTTTCTGGAAGCCCGAGATGCTGTAATGCCTGCACCACAACGCCCCGTCCTCGTCACGATAGAAAGTCAGGAGAGTCAGGACGAATATGGAGGGTTCGACCTTGATGTCGAGGACCCTGAGTTTCTGGCAGCGATGGGAGAAGGGGAACAAACAAACCAGTTGCGAGACCACCAAGCCAAAGAAAAAGTTGCAAGTGAAGTAATTCTCTCCGCTTCTGACGTAGACATTCTCATGTTCACCAGAGACTAGATTGTACATTCTCACATAGGTCCTGCCATATATCGACATATGTGCAGATTCTTCTCGAAGCTTGATGGCACTCACACAGCGCAGAGAGATTACGATGGGCTCTGCCTGTGGATAGATTGTTGGATTGGATTTGCCAATGTCGTCATTCAAAGTCGCAAAGTCGAGGGACGGGGAATCGTCAGTGGTTCGATGTCTATTCCTCGAGTTGACTTGACTTCATTATCCTAGCCGTGGAGCTCTTACTTGGACCGTCGCGCAGACTCATGGGGTAGAATTAAAGCAATTTATCTCCGTCGATGGATTGATATGCGAGTGATGTTGAAGCTCCTGAAGACGGATCCTATGGAATACACAGTCAGTTCATCTATGCTGAAGTCTTAGCTTTTCTGATATCTCTTCACAGACCAACAAGGCTCGCTGTATAGCCATTCTCTTTGAATGTTTCGCTGCATCCAGGGTCAAAGGCGAGGATGAATACATCATAGTGCTCTTCTCCTTCGAAGGCTCTACGCACGACCTACTCAGAGACGTGTCACTCGATATGTCCGAAACCGGAGGCACTAACCTATCTCCCCTACAATTTGTAGAATCCCGTAATGACATGTTCGCGTGTAAGTCCGTTCTATCAGGTTTTGAAGCTCCAATTTCTAAGCCTTCAAGCAGCCATTGTCTCCAGTCTCAACGTGCGCTTAAACCGGGAGGCCGCTGGGGAAGTTGATCTACACGCAAACAACCAACACTATATTGGGTGCCTCATATCGATGTTTCAAGCCATGGAGGCTGAACTGCAGGTAGGACCTTATTTCGTTGTCTAATAGATGTACTCACATGAGTCAAGGCCTTGACGGATGACCAGGAACGTCAAACGTATCGTGCTTGGTGCTCTAATGTCAGCAACTCTGTTGAGCGTTGCTCTCAAATACGAGCCGAGCCGCGGTTGGCGTACTGGCTAAACTGGTGCCGTAACTTAGCAACATAGTATTTACGATTTACAAAACGATGATCTGTGTATTTTCTTGTACGAGGGTTATGAGCTGTATGCTCCAGTGGAACGCATGTGTAAACTATCTTCACGAAACCTCATTGCCTATCCTCATGTCCGTCTTCTCGTCTACCGTTTAAAAAGGGGGTGGATAGGGCCCGCAGGAGACCTTGGTGTCCGATGATCGAGTGTTTTGGGCTTGGATCGCTGTGTTCGTTTGCAATGCTACAAAGCCCTTTACTAGGACTACGGTGTAAATCATGGCAACTTGCGCCCCTTCTTAAGAGTACTCGTGGGCTAGTCACGGTCAGGCGGCGGACACCCCTCGTAGCTGGTGCTGTTCCCCAAGGAGAAGGGTCTGCGATAGACGTCGATGAGGCTAGTTTGTTGGTGACAGCGTAGTCAGCTTCCGAAGAAGTTGTGCGCGCCCTAGTATGAGATTCGTGAACTGAGGCCATGAGATCATGAAGGCTAAGGCTGCCACTGGTACAATATTCCTCGACATGCTGTGGGGTTCGAGTGGTCGTGGAAATCTCGAGTGTGTCTTTATTCGTCAGAGGATCATATTCTGGCGTAGAAATAGCGCCCTGAGAAGGTGGCGAAGCGTCCTGAGCCCATGTGGACGTTGTGATAGGTTGCATTGCGTCTGTCGAACAGTCCACAGAAGGAGATCCATTGTGTATGTTGTGGGAACCATCTTTTACCGTGTCAACCTCGTTGGCGTGGGTTAATCTCGGTTTGTCGACAATTGGGATGGTGCTGCGATCCACACCGTCGTCGTTGTTATCGTTTCTCTGATAGTCTCGTCCTGGGCGCGCCCCCTCATCAGATCCGGCCAGAACTCTAGGAACGATCGAAGGCTCCGACGTAGGTTGGTACAGTTCAGTATATATCACGAAATCCGGAAGGGCGCGAGAAGTCGACGAGGCAGGCATTGTGCCATCCTCAAGAATGTCGTTGTCTGGCTCTATGGTAAGCAGGCATCGGATATAATCATACATTTCTTCCAGGCGGGCCGCCTCAGCCATCATCGGGCTTGGATCATGCTGGACAGAATTAGCAAGATAGCCGTCTTGAACTTCCATATATGGCGCCCGAGACGCGACCTGTCCTTGCTCGAGCATCCTTGACAGGCTTGGTATTCCATGAATTTCGCAGGCAAAGGGCTCTTCCCCTTCATCCAGTGAGGGATGTGGGTCTGAATCGCTTAGACTTCCGTCTCCATCATAACTAGAATCCCCCGCTTCAACCGATTCGTCGCGAGATTCAGTTTCATCTTCCTGTAGCCCAGTATTTGCGGGGGATCGGTCAATCGTATCGGAGGAATTAAATGCTCCAGGAGGATGTAACGCTGATCCGGTCTCGTCCCCCTCGGGATATGCCTCGGTTACTGTCGTTGGTAAATCAGTACAGTCGGAAGAGGAGAAAGCGCCAGGAGGGTAGAGCGATAGCCCAGTGTGGTCCTCTTCAGGTAGCGGCTCCGTTGCTATTGCTGGTAGATAGTTGGCGGATGCAGAAACGAAAGCGCCAGGAGGGTACATCGTTGTCCCATATCCAGACGTTTCGGTTACAGATGAGGGGTCATCTACTGCAGGTAGCTCAATGTCATGATCACTGGAAGCGCCAGGAGGATATGGCGGTGGGACGGGTGTGCCAGAGGCCGTCGACGGCGCAGTAGAGCTGGAGTAGGTTTCAAACGCGATACCTTCGAAATGTGAGCGGGCCTTCTCAGGATACGAAGGCGTTCCGCTGTATGCGCTATCAAAGATTTTAGTTTTGTTGTGAGCTTCGCTCCTTCGGCTGAGATTGTGGCGGAGATTATCTAGAGCCACAGGAACATCGATGTCGGATTCGCCATTGAGACTCGGAGACATGTCAAAGTACAAGCTGGGAGCTTGAGAGAGCGGATACGGGGCCAGAAGGGAGGAAACAAATCCGTCGATCATAACTTCGTCTAGAGCATGCCGATATTGACAAGGAAATTCGAGCTCCCCTTCTTGTGTGCCGTCAATGGGTATAGCGGCACCGGTCATGGCCATGCATGTGAGAGGATCACACTGAACCTGATCCTGCGTGTCACATTGCATTCGCCTGGAAGTTCTGCAGATGTCTGCAAGCAAATCAAGCGCAAACATAGTTACCAACTTGAACGTTGTAGCTATAGGCGCAAATGAGCCTTGCTTTGGCCTGAGATTGTCGTCTTGGTACAAAGTTAGAATAAAAGAGTACAAGAGACGCAAGTCACTCACAGTCTAAGGACTCGTAAAGCAGCATTTTGAGAAGTGCTCCCAGTATAAAACAGATGTGAGACTCCCGAATCAAACGGATTAGCGATATTTCAAGCGGACTCTATCCAATAGTTAGCCTACTATTTGGACGTAAGCATATACGGAGCATATACGCAATCAAAATCGAATAAAAACACCATGAACAGGAGTAGATTGGCTTTCAAGTCGAAGGGGTCCTAGATTTTTGTAAACGCTCACAGACAATTATAAGGTGGATTGTAAGAGGCTTACGCGTGTTTCTTCCGGGCGAGGGTGAAATATCCACCTATATGCGCTTGGCCACAACGCAAGCCTCGCGATGATGCCAACCAGGACAGCATTCCCGTTCAACGGACTACGACCGAGGCACAAACCGGAGACGAATCGAACGGTAGCAAGAGTATTGAAGCCTTTGTACGCTGCGAGTCTCGCTACGAGGGTGGCGGAGGTGGGTGTCGCGGAGGGAGGCATGTTCTTAGACGTAAACAGAGTTGCTGGCGTGAGAAACTAGGGTCCTCATCAAAATGAGGTTGTTTGGCAAGCACCTTGGCTCCAAGTAGCGGCGCGTCACGAGTAACGGGTAACGCGTCGCGCAACGCGCCAGTCACGTGGAACAATCAACTCTTTATTGTCAACCGTCTCTCCTAACCTCCCTTTACCCCACATACCATGGCGCGCAAAGCAAGAATAGCGCAGCAATCACAATCGCTATATGCAGATGACACGGACTCAGATAGTCCCGAGCAAGAGACCCCCTCGCGTCGCCATTTGAAGAAGCGGATTAGCGAGGCTTTCATAGCAGGAGCTGAGGGCAGCTTTTCGCTGGATGCATCAGGATCGAGGACCGCTGGCAGAGCTGTCAACATCAACGATGATGCGGCCGAGAAGCGTAGACGCAGGAAGAGTGCAAAGCTCACCGCGGCTATGACTGAAAACGCATTGGCGGGACCCTCATCAGAGAACGACCCAGAATCGCGTGCAGCAAAGCAGAAAGCACAATTGGCATCTGTTGCGCTACCTCAAGTCCCTGATGTTCAGATCAATATTACCAGCGCAAATTACGAGGAGTGGATGAAAATGGCAACAGATAATGTACGCCGTTCACATTAACGATGGAGCACTCGCTCTGTCATTCTGCAACCCAAACGGTTCAGAACTTCCGTGACGAGTACAATGCCTTACACACACTAATCATGGTCTTTTCCAGAAAATCAACGCCGCCAACTCGTGGAATTTCGCGTTAATTGACTACTTCCATGATATGTCTCTATTGCGCAACAACGACGACAACTCGATCAATTTCCAGCGCGCGTCGTGTACACTCGACGGCTGTGTTAAAATATGGACAAGTCGCGTCGATAGTGTCGGAACGGAAACCGGAAAGCTCCTGAGTAATCTTGCTAACGAAGGCGGAGAAGACGACGATGAAGGTGACAATGATGGGGAAGGGCCCGATGGTGAACCATCGCAGAAGAAGAAGAAGTCCCACAGATCAGAAGCGACATTGGTCAAAAATCCCCAGCAATTGAAAAGCAAGAAACTCGACTTGGAATTCAATGTAGATCCTCTGTTCCGGAAAACCTGTGCCGATTTCGATGAGGGAGGCGCGCAGGGTCTCCTCATGAACCATCTGAGCTTGGGTTTAGGAAACGAGGGAGCCTTGCGTGTTATTTTCGACGCCAGCGATTCCATGGGTGTCGAAGAAAAGGAGTCAACTGAGGAGCCTGAAGATTCAATCGACCTTAGTGACCTTCGAGGTAAGCTCTGTATGATGACATAACTTTCAGAGTCGTATTAAGTGAGGCTGTTAGCATTCGTCCCTGATCTCTCATTCCTGGACTCGAAGGAAATCGCGCATTCTCTCGAAGGATTCGCCTTTTCTAAATCCACCGACTTCGGCGAAACGTCCTTCTTTCAAGACGATTTGGCGGACGATGATGACGATAATGACAATTTCGACGTCGGCGGTGCCACATTTGACGATCCCGGTGCCATGGACATAGACGGTGGTGACGGCCCTCCTCCTGCGGAAGACTTCTTTGTTGGTGACCAGGCCGTCCGTGACGATTTCTACGCGCCTGTGGGGGGTGGAGACGACTACGGCGCCGATAATGCTTCAAATGGCTCTGTCGCTCCGGATGGTGAAGCAGGCGGGGCAGCTCCTTTCGTTCCGTTCGACCCAAGGAGGGCTCCTAACCAACGGGACCTGGTCATGGCGATGACGGACGCTGACGCGGAAGGTGGTATGATGGACTACTTCGACCAGAACTTCAACAAGAATTGGGCGGGACCCGAACACTGGAAAATGCGTAAAGTTGTCCGCCGGAGTACGTTGCTTCCCGTCACTCTTCACATAGTATCGAGCTAATGGTTTAATCACGCGTAGCCGAGAATGATCCAAGCACCAAAGGCACCAAGGGGAAGCGAGAGAAGAAGGAAGCCTTCAAGATTGACTTCTTCGCCCCACCCGAGAAGAGCGTTGAAGAGATCACGAAGGAACTCTTTGCTCCAGTCACTCGCGGAGCCGGTATTAACCTTCCAGGTACGGGACCCAAGAAGGGGAAGAAGAAGGTTCAAGATGCCCCGAAGCGCGACGATCATCGCTTACCCGATGATATGCACTTCTCAAGCAGGCAACTTGTCACGTTGTTCCTGAAGCCCAAGTTCTCAGTACGTTCCTGACACTATTTTATGCGGCTGATACTCATCCGGCGCGCCATCCTTAGCTGAAGATGCGTGGCCATAAGGTCCGGTTCAATGACAATGGTGATGGCGAAGTAGATCAGAACTTCTGGGCTCAGGCTGCAGCAAACGAAGTTGGAGGCGACGCTAACGATGGTATGTGCCGCCGGATAAGACCGCTGTACACACCACTGATTTTTGCTTCAGGGAACCAACCTATTCCATTCAATACGCAGTTCTTCGCCGACGATGACGACGATGGGCCTGGCTTCAACGACGACTTTGACGGGCCCGGCATTGGAAGCTTCCCTGGTATTGATGGCGTTGACGGCGATGGCGAACATGACCTCCTTGCCGCTACCCAAGGCACAAGTCGCCGTGTCAAACCCGAATTTGTCAAGTACGCAAAGAGGGCCAAGCGTGTTGACGTCCGGAAGTTGAAGGACAATATATGGAAAGGCTTGAACATAGTCGTACCTTCCAAAGGGGAAGACGAAGATGAACCAATGGTAAGTGTCATTTCCGCCGTCATCATTTCAGCCCTCTTATGCGAATTTCTTTGCAGGAGGACACAGATGACCCGTCGACGAAGCCCACAGATCCTGATGATGCCCGTCAATTCAGCGAAGTTATAACTGGGCTCCAGAAGTCATACCCGAGGGATAAGATGCAAGAGATTAGCACGAGCTTTTGCTTTATATGTTTGCTCCACTTGGCAAACGAACAAGGACTTCGCCTCGAGTCGACTACTGAACCTCTCGCTCGCGAACTCGAGGAAGACGGCGATGATCTAACTGCTAAACGGCGAGTTGGAGAGATATGGGATCTCAAGGTATGGATTTCTTCCCCCTGGGTCACAACGTCGCTGATAGCACTTCTTCAGATATACCGAGATCCAACCGCCACACAAGACGCGTAGCCTTGACCTTGTCCTACTTCTTGCTATATTTATCTATCTTATATATTGACCTACTGTGTGCTCCACCTTTTGGCTTTGTAGACTCGTCGTCTGCGTGTATATATGATATCCACACTGGTCTCGCTATTCTACATTATTGAACTGTAAAGCAAAGTATCCTATTCCATATGTACTCGCCGGTGTATCGCTTGTGTTGTTCATATTACGACGATGGGCGTACTCAAAACCCGCGTATTCATGAGACATTTCAAATTTTTGGGGCTGTTGTAGGTGAAGACTTCTAGGGAGAGGGATACATAGAAAGTATTGATACATGTTGGGTGATCTATAGCTACAAGCGGGAATTCGTGGATACAATTTGTTATCGAGGTAAGTCGGAGTGCTTATCGGGAATGTGGGCGGGAAGAGCGATATGTGGTGGAGGGTAAATCAATGCACTGCAGCCCATGCGCTCCACATGGATTCGTATCGCTTCTGTGTGCGCATACTGAGTTCGAGGTATTCAGAGAACGCCTGTTGGGGTAACTCCAACATGCCCTGATCGGGTTGACGGAAGACATCGGTCGTGGGGAAGATGGTGAGAACGTCTGACGACTGGATACGTGCGGTTGGCACATCGGTCGCGAGGAACACTCTATCGCCGAAGAGCGTGTAGGTATCCACCTCCAACCAGCGATCAAATTTATTGTGCGTTCGTTTGGCTAGATCAAAGAATCAGCAACCTGACCAGCATGACAGGTATCGTAGTGAGATGCTTACCTTGCACAATCATAACCTTGCGCTGTACAATAGCTACTGCGAGTTCGCCGGTGTGCATCATATTGATATAGCGCTGATTGAGAACGAAAGGGCGATACAGAGGCTGGCGCTCGTGTGTCAAGGTGATGTGGGTCCTAATGCAAAGTGTTCTGCATCGCCCCCATTTATATGGGGAGCTGCTATTGTTCTTTGCAGGCCGTTCGGGAGCAAACTTTGAATGATTGAGCCTGAGTGATTGTAGGTCCGCACCAGAGACACAATAAGGAGGGGATTTGTTCCTCTACCAATGCGGCGAATCCCTTCTGCAGAGTTGTGCCAAACCTGGAGTAGTACAAGCTAACGGCCAAATTGAGACGTAGGATCTGCGAGAACAATAGACTGACTATCTTTAACCCAGCACCACGTGGTACGCCGCTGAGTGCAAACCGCTGTAAAGCTTTGAAGTCAGTTTTGGAAGTACTTCCTGGCCAAAGGGCCTCAGAGATGGCGTAAATAACAAGGAAAAGCAGGTTGCCAAAGGTCGCCAGTAGTACGACGGTAAAATTTTCCAATATTCCTTCGCAAATGTCCGGGTTGAGGGTGATCTTTCGGCCGACAGGGGCTGCCAGCGGTTCCAAGTTACGTCGGTCGCACGAACACTATGGGCTGCTGAGAACATGGAGTCATTGCAGCGAACTCAAAATCAATGATCATATCTGTCAGTCACGCAGATGGGGATACGTGGTGGCTCGGGGGCGTACTTCCTGAAACGGTTGACAGATTTCTGTCCAGGGGCTAGGAAATATATTTCGGGCTCACGACCCTCCACAGTGTCTCCAGAGCTACACCTGTGCCATGCCATTCGTCACAGATTTTAATCCTGTGGTGTCATGTATTTTTGATACTTGTTCCTAGACTATACTCAGCAAATTTTACCCCAACCTCCCCATCACGTCGACATCAGAGAAGTATACTTTTACATCCACCCCCCGTTTCCATCCTTTGTCACCCCATTACCACGCCCAAGCTTCCGAAGCAGACGCTGCGGCGTCCTGATCTTTGGTCCTTTTCGAAGAGCACAACTTGTCCGATTCAGGCCTGAGCTAGTACGACCGTCAACGGCATGTTCTGGACACATCTCTCGTGGAGAGAAATTAAGCCAATTTTTGTTCCGTGTATGACACGATGCACGCCAGAATACTGGTATGCTTTGATAGGAGTATGCTGGCGCTTACAGACCAGGACAATGCCGCCGAAATTTCAACCTGGTTTCGATCATTGGGACCCTTGTGCTTCTCCCGTCTCTCCCTGTGTTGCAATGTCCGGTGTGTGTCCAGCGCCCGAGCTCCATTTGGCTCACCGTGAAGGGCCCGACGCCACCTCCGAGGATATCATAAGCGAATCTTCAATCGCTTGCCTCCGATCGCTGGTCAATAAACTTTCAAAGCCCCAGCAGTACGTGTATCCTAATCAATCTTGTATTCGCTGGGTCGGAGATATACTAACAATAACTAATTGGGTAGCTACACTGCAATACATTACCAAACATACATATAGACGGGAGTTCATCGCAGGGGACGGGGTATACAGGGTTTCCGGGGAAGAGGAGGATGTCCGTACTCGTCGTGCGATTGCTATAGCTGAACAATGAATCACGATTTAATGTCATATATTTTAGTGACCACGCTTGACTCTAAGTTGGGGCTGCCAGCTGCCCATCGAGACATGATGGATACTGACAAGCACCAGGTCTTCGAACTTAATCCGGGAGGTAGGCGCGCTGCCCACCCTCCACCGTTCGTCCGCCTCGTCTTCCAGGGTCTCATTCTGTCGATCCTATGATACGCAACCCAATATCAACCCCAGATCCGGTATCTGATGGGAAACAAACGCGACCAACCTCAATAAATCGCTTCACACATTTAGCTACGTTCTTCGCCAATTTTGCCCGTGTGATTGGTCCAGGAGGGCTCCGAAAATCTTTAGTCGGGATCTGGCGACTCCATTGGCGATAGCCAGGCCACTATGGGAACATCAATCAACTCGTTGGCCTTGGTGCCCGAAGAATATGATGATAATTTCTTACCTCGAGGCGGATGGACACGCTAGGGCCTCTGCCCTCAAAGACAGTCTCGTCACGACCGCGGAGCTTTCTCACTCTGGAATGCAAGGCATCCGACAAAGAGATCCCGCACACGCCATGCTCCATGTAGAAATACATAGGGCCCTCTAATTTGACGTCCTCTACGTATCGGCGGCGATCGCTGTTGGTATGGGGGCGATACATCTGTTGCGGTACCATCGCTCCCCAGTCATGAGCTGAGGGGAGAGAGTGAGCCTCTTTGAAAAACTGTATTTGCTCGCGATGGGAGTAGCGCTCTCGGTCATCCTAGATGAGAGGGAAAATGAGTCATATGAGGCGAAAGTTGAAGCTGCAAAGTCACGTACCGCGCTCTGTTGAGATGGCGGAAACGGCGATGAAGAGTGATGAGGTGAGTTGGGCCCCGAACTGCCGTAAGGAGTTTGGGGGGACGCGAGTGGCGGCGTGGGGGGTTGCGGGATCACAGGCAGCCCATAGGGTTGGGTAGAATACCCAAGACTAAACGGCGTCGGCGGAGTTTGGCTACGAGACGACAATGGCGGCATCACAGATGCCGCGTTATAGTGTTCGCCCGGACAGTCAGGAGGTAAGGTGAAGATGCTCGCTGGAGGAGTGGCAGGGTATACAGCATCCGAATGAGAGGGTAACGAGGAGAGTGAATGGGCGGTCTGATAATATGGCTCAAGGCCTGCTGTATCAATTCGGATGTTGTTGTGTTGATGTAGATTGTTGCCTCGGTTAGAGCAACTGCCCCACATGCTATCAAGCGTGGGGTACACGTATGGATCGTAGGGCTCTAAACCTTGTGAGAGGGAGACTTCGAGTGGCTCAAAGTGGCCCTCAGCACTTGCGGGCGACGAATGAGGCAGCTAGATCGTTGTGAGCGACGACTGAGAAAGATAAGTTGCGACGTACAAGCAGGGGGCTCACAAAGCAGGCGGTGTGCTCTTGGGTGTGCCACTCTGAATGATCCTTGTTGAATGCCATGGGTGATTGGACGAACTCGTCTGTAGACCTAGACATGCGGTCAGGCATATAAGGGCGGTAGAGGAGTGACGAAGCTTACAAGGAATGATCTTCTGTAGTCATCATGTGTGTTGGGGACTATAACGCAGATGGATACAGCTTTTATACTGCTTTCGAGTTGTTGGGTTACGCGTGCCGAAAGGAGCCGCAGATAGGAATGCTGTAAAGGGAAGGTGCGCCACGTTCCTGTTCAGCATCCATCCAGATCAAAAGTATTAATCCTTTTTGCAATCTGGATCTTGAGTAAATTTATCACCTATCGAGAATCGGTCTATAGCATGGCAGAATGGAAAGCATCTGCTTTACCGTGTTGATTCCGGGGAACTTGGCAGGTAGGCCAGTAGGGGGATACGAGTCATACCGAACCGTGACATTGCCAATTCGGACGAGGCTGCGCGTTCCAATTCCCCATCTCTGAAGGGGATGGGAAAAGAACGGGGAATGCCATCTGGCAGTCTGTCGGGTGCACAGCATATTGTCGATGATGATGCGCTTCCCGTCAATTCAACGAGTGAATCACTATCGCAGGTGTACCGTTTCCTTCACCAAGCGCAACCGGAGCTGCCAGTAGCACTACGGAACACCAGTCAATGATCTAATTGTTCTAATCAAGGCTTCCCACAGAACTGACCACGGGCAGTAGAACCCCGCGCAGCAATTGTCGTCGAAAAGAACGGTGAGCTGTGCGGGTGATGCGTTGATTAAGGTGAGCGCTGGAGTACAGCTTCGGAGATCCTGAGCAACCTTGTGAGCACTTTGGGATTGATTCCGTTGCTTGGGCGCTAAACAGATCATCGCGGTGCAGTCACGTGATGAGGCGGCGCCATGAAGGGGGGGTCGTGAACGTTGAACATCAACTCATCCCGAACCACAAAAATGTCATCGTTGGCCGGTGCACTGATCCCGCCTCCGCAGCACAACTACTTTCCTCCACCACAGGACTCAGGGGACGAAGAAGACGACCAAAATGACGTCGAAATGCACCCGACCGCGGAAACGGAGGAGGCAGAGCAGGACGCCGAGATGGCAGACTTATTTGGCAACGACAATGATGTGGAGGAAGTGAGACACAGCGAGTATGTCGCATCATACACTACACCCCTTTGGGTCCTCATTCTATGACAGGGGTGCAGCTTCTCCGTCAACCTCTGCCCAGGAATCAGACCGCCTTCCAACTCCGGAAAGAGAGCACCGACGGGCTCTAGAGTATGATGAGGATGATGAAATACCTGCGGAACTTGCTGTAGAGGTCAAGGAGGCGAACGTCGCGTTTCCCAATATCCCGGTCCCCAAAAGTTCTGAAGGAGAGGTGAGTCACCTACAATTCAATTTCCGTTGTCATTCTTTTACCATGTCCTTAGAACTGGGTTATTCGTATGCCCACATTTGTCCAAGTAGATTCAAAGCCTTATCATCCAGATACGTACATGGGTCCGGAGCACGAAGATGAAGAGCTACAGCAAACGGAGAACATGCGTGAGAGAAGTATGACCATTAAACTGAAAGTAGAAAACACTGTAAGGTGGCGCTGGATAAAGGATGAAAATGGACAGGATGTGAGTGTGGCTGCTGTGCTTGGGAAATCTAAGAATTCTAAACCACTTCAACAGCGAAAACAGTCTAATAGCCGTGTGATACGATGGTCGGACGGTTCACTGAGCCTCCGTCTCGGCAAGGAGCTCTTTGACATACACCAGAGCCTTGACAACTCTGGCGCAGCACCGCGACAGGCGTTTGGCAGTTCCCAGCCTTCCCAATCCCAATCCCAATCCCAATCTCAGTCTACGGGTGCCAAATCGCAAGGGCTTACATATCTCGTCGCCCAGCACAAACGCGCGCAGGTGCTACAGTCAGAGGCCGTCATCACTGGCTATATGACCTTGCGCCCAACTGGTATGCAATCGGAAACACACAAGATGCTCGTGCGCGCGGTGGGTCAGAAGCATAATAAAGTTGCTCGGCTCCGCCTTGTCGCGGACCCAGCTCGAGATCCTGAACGAGAAGTCCAGGAACTGATGAAACAAAATGCAAAGAAGTCGAAGCGGAAATCAGACTATGATGATGGACTGGGAAGTGGGAGGAAACGGCGGTACTCGCGAAAGCGGGGTTCTCCGTCATGGAGCGACGACGAGGCAGAGATGGGACACACTTATGCACTGTCGGATGACGACGACGACGAAGGTGCGGGCGGCCGTGGGTCAGGCAGCCGTAAGGGCAAAGCGAAGGAGGCAGAGAACAACGAAAAGGGCGATTATCAAGAAGACGGGTTCGTCGTCGCCGACGAGGACGACGATGATTCTGACGGCGGTGCGAAACGCCGCCGCCGTGATGATACGATGGAGGACGACCCGTTAGAAAAAATGGAGGCCCAACTTGAGAAGCAGCAGGAAAAGAGGCGTCAAAATAAAGACAACGACGGCGATGATACCCCGGACGAGGACGGGGGCGCCATGGATGTGGAAAGCGAGGAGGAAGAGGACGAACACAAAGTTAGACGGGTCTCTCGGCGAAAAGCCGTCAACATCGCAGAGGAGGAGGACGAAGAGGAGTGATGGTGATCAGATTCGATTTCTGCTTTCGATGTAACACTATCTCTACGCGTACGACATCCCTTACGAAATGATTGTCCGGGTTCTCATCGGCGTACAGCGCCAGGAACGTCCTGGAGAACTCCGTCCTCCCCCCAGGTCCCCATGGGTTTGATCCCATCAACAAGTTGCTGGTTTTCTGGATTGTTTTCGAGTAAATTATGCAGTGTGAATATCGCATGTTCCCGTAAATCTGACATTAAAAGAAGTAAAAAAAGATCAGTTCCATGAACTGGCACATCAGATCAAAAAGCTCACATGGGTTGCGCTCATCTACCACGCACAAATTCATAACGACTTCGATGCCGCCACACTTCCTGACACGATCCTGGACGGATCTAGTGGAATGACAGAGAATACCCAGCAATCGAACGAGATCTCGCTTAAGGTATGAGAAACCTTGGGCCTGGTGAGTCCCTGATGAAGCCACGTTCGCCGCAGCCGTGGGCGAGGGCGAGGACTCATTTCGGGAAACGGGTCTCCCAAAATTTATTCGAGGAAGGAATTTATCGAGAAGTCGTAAAGTTTCTAAAGGGAGTTCGTGAAGCCGAAGCCGAAGCGAACCCAGGAATCAAGGCGCCACTTACCAATTAGGGTCTCTACAAGCCCGTTATCTGCGTATCGGGTCTCATTGAAATATTCTCGAAACGTAGCGAATGACCGTGCAGAGCGCAAGGTGGAGCTGGATGCCGCCTTCTCCTGCTCTTCAATGGGGCTCAGCTCGCGCTCCTCGGGTTCCAGCGTGATCGTGCTGATGCACTGGGTGATGAGAACCAACGCTTCACAAACCTTGGGCAACATCACATCCAATTCGATTGGTGGAGCCTCTCCCGTATTTTCGGATGGCGATTGGGCTATCTGGCGGTCATGACCCTCTGGTAAAGCGTCTGGAACTTTTGATGGTTTCTCACCGATTGTACTGGGGTTGCCATCGCGTTGGACTTCCTCTCCAAGGAATCGCTTGATGGCGTGCTGCGTATAGACGGCTTTTGTGAAGAAACCCTTTGATAGCATCGGACAAAGTTTCCGGTTTATTTTGCGCATTGCTGGCGTCGACACTATCGCCGTCGCCGTGACGGATTGGAGGTAGGAGTCGACAAGCTTTAGTAGCGTTGTTTGATGTGGCGTAGCGATCTCGTCGTCACTAGGAGGCATCAACTGGCTGAAAACAATACCAAAGGCGGTGTAGCGTACACTAATAGTCGAGAATATAGTTCAGGGACCAGCCCTGCCGTGGTAAGTTGGAGAAATATGTCATATCTATAAAGAGTATATTAGCGAAGGCCACTGATGAGAATCGGAAGAAACGATGTACCCGACATCGAAGGCCCTAGCACCATCGCTGTCTTCGTGTGCCTCGTACAGCCTGGACATACCATCAAGAAGGGACACGCATATACGGCATCCAATAGAAGTTTTGCAGAGCATCTTCCTGGTGACACCGCGTGTCTAAAGATTAATTGAATATATTTTTCGAAAAGCCACATACGCCCTGGCTTTGTTCTCGTATACGCAGTTTAGGATGAGAACCATGACGGCAAGAACGGTCCCTTCGTCTGGGGAAGCCAAAAGTCGACTATGCCACAAACGGTCAGGAATCGGACGCGTATCGAATCCGGGTTACACACATCAGGACGACCTGGTCTTCCGGTAGATTCAAATAAATATTCCACAGCTTTGTCATGAGTTCATTATTGGCCGTTACGATATTTGACAGCGTCTGTGTGAGCATCCTCGTTACAGGAAAGCCTAGAAGAGATCCGTGTCAATAATAGCAACCTCCGTGGACTGAGGTACTCACTTTCTGAGTCCTGGTTGGCTGTCCAAGAGGAATGGTAATGCAACAACCGTCTAATTTCCACCTCGTTCTCGCTGGAACCTACATGTCAATCGGCCTGCCGTGGAGCGTTCAGGGAGTAACTCACAAAGCCAAATTCTGATTACTGGGAACATCGGCGACGAGATTCCTGGTGAATTTAGCCAAACTCGTGCAAAGAATTCTAAGGTCCTGTTGTTTGCGCTTCTCATTTCCCTGCTCGTCCTCCCCTTCCTCCTCATCTCCGTCCCAGAACGTTAGTTGAGCGCGAGCGAGATCCCGCCATAGTTTTCGTAGACTAGGCCATATAGACGGTTGATTTGAGCCTAGTGAACACCTACTTTGAGCATCAGATTTGCTAACCCGGAGGTCAAGCAGCTGGCCCGCTTACCGTCGCTCTCGGCTGCGTGCCAGCTCCTTCGAAATTACATCCAAAGTCCTCGTCAGGGTTACAATGTGATCCTTGATGTTGACATCAAATTCCTTGCAGGCGTCGCAGAGCCGCGAAGAATCTGAATTTGTATCCGAGCCGTTCGTGAGGGATAACTCTGTGTTCATCGTCGTGGTCGTCGCAGTGATAGAGCCACTCGGCGCGTATCAGAGGTATCAAAGCACCGTCGCGCCGCTGTCACGCGTGTGACCACCGACGTTTACCGGCGTTCACCACCCCCCTCACAATGAGCGCCGACCTCAATATTTCTCTCCGACCGCACGTCGTCGACGCGCTACGGCCTCTTCGCGACGTGCTCCCACAAGACCTACAAACCCAATTACACCCATTCCTCATAGAACCCACGCCTCCGACAATTCCGTATAGCATTCTTTCCAGAATCTCTCAGTGGTCGCGGTCTGACTCAGGACGCTCCGCTCTACAGCATGTTGATCGCGACGCCGCCGACTATACCATGATCTCCCTTCTCGCAGGTGCCACGACATCCCCGGAGAAGAACTTCGGTCCATATACTCCACCCAAGGAACCACATATCATAGCAAACGAACAGAAACTCGAACGACGCGCCATCACGGCGATAGTGAATGGCCTTGTGAGCATATTTGCTACTGGAATGGCCGTGTGGTGGGCATCAGACCGAACAGGATTCCGGGATGAATGGGTGCGTGGTTGACAAGTTCTTCTATCCGTGGCGTACTGATCCTTACCTTCAGCGGGTGCTTCTCTCATTTGCCGCAGCAACCATTGTGGCGTGCTCAGAAGTAGCGCTATACATCATTTGGCAGGCTAGATTACGCAAAGCCAAATCACCCAAGGACGGGGCTCCCCGAGCCTTCAAGAAGGATCGAACGGAAACGAACCCAGAGATCACCACAGCTGGCGCCTCTAATGCTATTCAACCCAGAGCTGTTGAGCTGAGAGAGAGAGTTGCACGGTTGTCGCAGCCACAGGATTAGGAAGGGAGCGGCTGTTAATATGATGGGTCAGTGATGTATCTTAATTTCTACAGCAACATGGGGTAGTTCTGCTCGCGGCCATGGGGCTCACTGGCGCAATTTGCTCAGACGCTGAATTACGTTGTATCTCCACCGACACCCAACAACGACAGCATTGCTCTCCCACCCAACGAAATCTCCCATCGGTCGGATTGAAATGCAAGACTCATTACAACAGCACTTGGCCAAACGTCTACACAGAGGTTCTTTTCAACGTCTATTGGGTGCCGACAGGTCTCTGACTCAGATTAAGCTCAAACTATTCTTATCGGCTTGGTACTAGGAATGTATCTGTAGTATCCGTGTGAGGAGAGAAAGATACCATCCGGTTAACCCCCAGATTTCGATTCTGCCTTCTTGTCCACACCCTACTTCGTCTACAAACTCACCGTCACCATGTTCCACCTTTTCAGCCTCCACCAGGTCGGATACATCTACGGCCCAGTAGGGCCATCCACCTCGGAACTTGGAGGCTTTCAATCGCACGGGGGATGCGAGGGCTTGCAAGGGGAGGTGGAATACGGATGCAACTTCTTCTAGCGATCTATGCTTCCATACATCTTCTAGGTCGATGGATGAAAGGGGAGTGTCCAGCGTTCCCTTTTCGTTGATCTGGTGGCCATGCACGAAGGCCTGCAGTGCACTTTATTTAGGAGTTCAGTCCCAGAGTACGAGATCAGGACTTACGACATATGGCCACACACGCATGTTACCTCGTAGATTCACTTCTGTTGGACCTAACTCCCCAAGCACCTCTACTCGATTTGGAGATATCCCCAGCTCTTCTCTAGTTTCTCTAAGTGCACCAGCGAGAAAAGACTTATCGGTCTAAGAATACGTCAGTTCCTGGATTCGCCAGGGTCTGAAAAACTCCTACAGAGTCTATTCTCCCACCGGGGAAGCTAGAAGCAGTCACCAAACGACCGTGTAAACAGGATGATCATCATCGTGGCAGCGACTGATCGCCTACTCACCTTATTTCGCCAGAGTGCGACCGTAGCGTCTTCCCCCTCACTTCAAAGAGTATTCCGGGCACGTCGTTGACATTGCAGAAGGGAATTAGGACGGCCGCATCCCTTGACGGGCTCGCCGACGAATCTGCTAAGATACCGGGTTTGTTCAGTGCCGAGTCGCGGATTACATTTCGGAGCGAAATGAGAGTTCGTTTAGTGAACGGTTTGCTTAAGGAGAGAAACGGATGGGGGGCGAGTGAGCACATTGGACGAAGTGCATGATACGCTATCGTTCTCGGTTGCGTTTCGGTCGAGGCTTCGAGCGGGCGATGGGCTATGTTTAGCTCGGAGTTTGACCCCAAGGTGTATGACAAACATGGCACCACGTATCTCGACAGGGGACTTGTAAACCAACCGTAAAAGCCTTTTACAGAATTGAGATTGTCCAGTACAACATTATGAATCTTACGGTACTTTTGTGAAATATCTAGTACACCCTTTACCCATCTATCTCCATTGCAGCGTTGTCACCTGATGCTGTTTTAATACCGGATGCCTTACCGTTGATAGCGCGCCGTACGACCGTGTCCCACATCGTGTCGTTGATATGTTTTGCTTTCCCAAGCTGCTCCTTGAGTAACTTGATTTCAGCCTCGAGGTCTGCCACCTTTTGCACGGGAACTCCGGGTACACTCGAGGGGGTTGTTGGTTGAACGAAGAACGCATGGTCTCGTAGCAGTTCCTCATGCGTGTATTCCGAAGGCCCGGATTGTGGAGTCTGCATGATAAGATTGGGGAGTGAGTGAACCGGAAGACAAAGAGAGTGAACGGCCTACCAAGTCATGAGTTGGCAGTAAAATCGAGGCTTCGTGTGCGTTTCTCGCCTTCGCATCCCGGGTCCTCTGGAATGGAGACACAGGCTTCACAGGAACGACGTCCCGAATATCATTAATCGACGCGGCACCGATCAAATCGAGGGGCTTGAGCATCGTCGCGAGGTGATTTACAGCACTTCCGATGTGCGAGTTGATAGCTCGTACAAGCTGGTGAGACGCAATATCATACACATTAATGTGGCCAGTGGCAGTCCCAGCGAGCAGTAGCGACGAAGTCAGGGATATGGCGAGACAGGACAGAGGCTGACTGATGTTCAGGATATGAGATAGGGGTTAGCGGTGGGTTTGAGTTCTTACTTCACGGAAATGAGTCGCGACTCGTCTTCCACGCGGATTATACCGGTCAAACCGGCGCCCCCGATGGCCTCGGCGGTTGACGCTCGAAACAGATTCATTTGGTGTATCGAGCCGTCTTCAGAGCCAGCGAAAAACACGCGTTCCGTGATGTCCCAGGCAAGGCAAGAGATAGGTTGCGGGAATTGGAATGTGGTAAGAAGGGATTTGGACGCGACATCCCACAGCTGGAGACATCAGGATCGACATCTAATGGGAGAGAATGGCAACGCACTTTGACAGAGTGGTCTTTTGATGAGGTGAGGACTCTACACGTGGGGAAGAGGCCCACGCCGCAGATAATATCCGTGACTGGGAGCGTATGATCCGAGAAGGTGCAATACGGCAATGGAAGTTCATTTTGGTGATCGTCATGTAGCAATCTGACGGTTAGATATCAGCATCGCTCGCCACCGGGCAGAAACATAACACGCGGCCGCAAAATTGACCTCGACACGGACCAAACGCTGACCCCAGAATCTTCGCTGCCAGAGATAAGTGCAGCGCTATCGTGGGTGAATTTCAGCACGGTTACGCGACGATAGTGGGCGTCCCATGCGTTGTACAGTATTCCTGAAGCCACCTGAGTCCTTCGTCATAATTCATTTCCCAAGTACAATAACTTGTTCTCACCTCCCACAGATACACACGACCTTGAGCGGTTGCACCCGCACAGAATTCGCCTCGAGGGTCTATCGCAAGGCAAGAAAGTTTTTCCGGTAGTACTATCTTGAGTGCTAATTGGTCCTAGAGTCGCGTTCATTTGAGATCAGCTGCCCGGGTGATTTACCATACCTTTTGGAAATTGTAAACGTTCAATATGGACTTGTCCTGCTGAGCAACAAGCATGAAACCTCCCTGTCCGTTCCCAGACTCCACAACCGCGGTACAGTGTCTCGCTGCATTTGTCTGTTTGAACGACGCCAGCGATGTTCCTGTTTGTATATTGTGTAGAGCAAGGGTCCCCTGTCCAGAAGAAGATGCGGTCGCCGCGAATATGACTTCCTGGAGATGCATCAATGCCTGAACCTTCACCACCGGCTGCGTCGAGGTCGATTTCGTTAGATTCAGCTGTGAGAGTAACTGTCCTCCGATTCGGAGGTTTGCAAAATTAGCAATCACGTGCTGCTGTAATTACTTCTCAGGGGCTAGCGGCTTAAATACTGGCGCTCTCAGCCTGCTGTGCACCACATGCCCAGAACTTTCCGCGATCCTAGGATACCTTGTATTCTACCTTGAAGAACCTTTGCAAATTCCCCGATTCCAAGGTTGAATCCACACCCCAATGGCTTCAAACTTGTACGAAACACTGGGGGTTGCCCGAAATGCCTCACCAGAACAAAGTACGTCCTCGAGCAGTGCGGTGTTGATGAAAGCGGTTGCTGACATGTGGCTTGCGCTAGTTCGTAAGGCTTACAGGAAGATGGCCTTGCAGACCCACCCTGATCGACTCTCGCCTAACGCCACACTGGACGACAAAGCAGCATCAGAGGAACGGTTCAGACAGGTGAGCAAGCCATCATTTTGGGGTTTGGGGACGCGCAATGACTAAACATCAATGCCTGTAGGTCAACAACGCCTATGAAGTGCTCATAGACGAAGAGACCCGCAAGGTGGGTCCGACTCCTTTGGCCTTGTTTCAGTAGACTGACTTTGCCTAGGTTTATGATCGTGAAGGTGTTTGGCCGCCCCCCGAGCCGGAATACGAGGAAATACCCCGTAGGAGTGGTCCAAGACGCCACTCATCCCAGCATCACTTCAGGACGTCGCCAATGGGCGCCTTCCCCGGTCCCTTTGACGGGCCCTTCTTCCCCCGACCTTTCGGCTTCACCGACCCCTTCGTACTCTTTGAGTCCGTCTTCGGCGACCTGCGGCACGAATTCGGCATGCCACATGACTCAAATCCTTACGAGCACAGATATGAACCCGATAATCCTTTCGAACGGATGAACAGAATGCATAGGCACGTTATGTCGCAGATGGACATGTTCTCTGGGTTCATGGGGCCCCAATCATTTGGCATGCCGGACAACAACTCGAGATGGGCTTCAGAGAGCCATGTGGTCTCAAGTGTAAATGGTGTTATGCAGAGCGTACACAAACGACGAGATTGGGAGGTGTGTTGTATATTGTCTTACGCTTGTCTGCGCGCTCGTGCTTATTGTTCTTCAAAGGGGAACGTCCATGTTACGCGAACCCTCCCTGATGGAAGGGAAACATACACTATTAACGGAATAGAACAACCTTCACAAAACCTGACCTACGACCGTGATCAACACTCGGCCCCTCCCCAAGTTACTCATATCCAGTCCACCGGGGGCAGCCACTACCCGCAGAACAATTCACTGTACCCTAGCCACCGCGACGCCCATGGCATTCATCGACGTCACTCCCATTCCCATTCCCACTCGCACTCACCCTCACACTTGTCAAGACACCGTGACCACCACCCCTCTGATTCACGTACGTACTATCTCGTCATCTATGAAACATATCTAATCCATCTGCAATGCTAACAGATCCCGTCATCCCAGGTATCTATCCGGATCCTGCAAGTGAGTATCATGAGTTTTATGCAATTCATATCGATTTACTTCCTATTGTTGTAGATGCCCCAGTAATCCCCGGGCCGTACGATAGACCGCCAAATGAAGACCATGTTCACCGGAAGAGATGGTGGCGTGGTCACTAGTAATTAACTAGTTCCGATGGAGCCTCTTTCTCGACGCGTATCTCCGGACGCTTCTTCTATTTTGTCTCCTTGCCTTCTCCTTACCAGGAATGTACTTATCCACCCGGTAAACCATTTTGTAGGTATAGAAGATCAATCTTGATATCGATCGCTTTGTATTCTCCTCGTCGTAACTGGTAACTCCAAGTCGTCGCTTTCATACCTACCTTGTAACGAGGTGCCAATTGTACATCCTAGGCTTCTTTCTTGCTTTCTTACATACTGTAACACGATAATGATGTCTGTTTCCGCCTATCGAATTTCGCCCAAACTCCGCATAGGATGCGTTCTAATTCGAGAGGCTATTTGGTCTATCATATATCATATACATCGATGCCAGAATCCATATAGACGAACAAACGAACAAACTAAGTAATGAGACTAACTGCCTTTCTTCTTTCCTTTCTTCTTCTTCGCAGCGGTCGTCTGAGCCTCTACAGGGGGTAACTCAATACTTCCCCCTGCTGCCTCAGCAACAGTCTCATCCCCGTTCTCTATCTTCGTCCTCGCTTCCAAAAAGAACATGACGTCCCTTACCTGGTCTTCCAATTCCTTGATCTTCTGACCATAGCCTTCCCTCTCTGCGTTAGCCTGCGCTACCTTCTCCTTCATAGTGCTAAGATTCTTCAACAAGCCCTCGCTGACTGTCCGCTCTTCGCGCAATTCCTTCTCCAAGCGTCGCGCAAGGGCAGCCATCTTATCAGCTTTGCCATCAGCTTTCTGCTTCTCACGTAACACCGCTTCCATCCGCTCGTCCTCCTCTCGCTTCCTCGCCTCTTGTTCTTCTTGCCACCTACGCCGCTCGTCGTCCATCTGCTTCTGGATTGATTCCAACATCGGCTTGAGTTGATTAACTTCACTCGTAACCTCGGATATTCGCTCTTCGTAGTATTCCCGCTGAGAATCTAGCTGTGAGGTTAAAAGGTACGAGTACTCAATCCCGATGGCTTCGATTTTCTCTGCGCTGAGCGCATCTGCTGCACTAGGTCCGAGTCCGCCTTCCCGAGGGCTGGCGCCCATAGAGGCAGAGGCACTCGGTAATTCGACGAGCTTGCCATCTGCTTTATTCTGAATTAGCCGATGCACGTACCCATCTCCCGCATAGTCCCATACACGTTGCGTCTCTAGCTCAAGCGCGTACAGATGGGTAGTTTCCTGATAGTGTGCCTGCGCGTGAGCCTGGCCATACCGCCCGCAACCAATGTTTCCGCAGATGAGACATATCCAGAGGTTGGTGGTTGATGGGCAAGAAGAACATGTGGACAATACGGGCGTAGATAGATTGTTGAAGGGGATAGAGCGAGATGTGCGCGTAGATGACGACGTAGGATGCGACGAGCGCAAATTCTGGGAGTAGCGGCAGACGGGGCAACTGAAACAGGCGTCAAGACAAGTTTACACTTAGGAGCTGAGAATGACAAACCGACTATCGCCCCACTTGCTAAGACACATGCAGTGGAATGTATGGGAACATGGAACAGTGATGAGGCCTGTTACCGCAGCGTCCATTCTCTCGAGACAAACGGGGCAGGTAGGTAGTTCGTAACTTTGTCCCAGAGTGGAAGCAAAGCGTGTTTCATCTTTCGCAATATTGACCGATAGCACGCGGACTACGTTACAGGTCTCCGGCTGCGCGAAACAAAATCAATGTTCGCCTCCGGAATGCAGTAGGATAACACACTTCCATGGAGGTAAAGGGTTTGCCGTTGTACGCTTCAATGAAGTCCGCAGCATGATCAGGGTTGCGAAAATTCAGGAGGGCTACGGAGCGGTTGGGCATGGAATCCCTTTAATGATCATCAGCATAAAGTGAATGTAGCATCCGTAAAAGCTCACCGGATGATCCGTAGTTGTGCAATACCCTCTTCCGCAGGAGCTACGAACGTCAAGAAGTCTGACGGTGTCATCCAAGCTGGTACAGCCAGTACAGCCAGGACGACATCCGTTGTGCTTGCTTGTTCCGCAACTTCAGTATCTTCAGGTGAAGATGCTCCATCGCGAAATACATGAACCACGCCTTGTGGCAGATTCGTTGACCCGGATTTAGTGTTTGTGTGAGGAACGAATGTAGCTGTTGCAGGCCCTTCTCATCCACGCCGCGACCGCACAGCATGAGACATTGCCCCGTTCATTGAGCATACCGCCATACCTCGAGAAGACGACCGTTCGCGTTCCTTTCCAACGTGAAGGTGTGAGGCCATGCTCATAGTCTCGAAATCAACCCAATCGATTCGGATAGGGCCAAACCTATAATCCTTTCCCTTGTAGCTGTTGACCGCGTTTCTTCGGTTCGTGGGTTTTGGGGGCTGCACAGGTAGAGTCTGGAAGAGAGAAAAGGGAATAAACTCTGGCGCTGTAGATGGCGACGATGCTTCAAATGTCGGGCAAAGAGATATCAGGATGTGATATCCTCGCATAATATAGCGGTCGTCGCGGTCGACGATTTCGTTGGTGCCTGTGTCCTTGAAATACGGACGAGCGCTAAGCGCTAAGCGCCTGGCTCCCTCCCCTAATAATAGAACTCATCGGTACTATTCGTCGCATCTGCTAGGAGTGCCTTCGAATTCAGCGGTTTACATTATCTGGGTCAATATCCGGCCAATGCCATCCATAACACACAAAGTCGTCAATTTAGAGATAAGAGTAGGTCTCGAAGCCATCGTTGTCCATATTCCTTCTTTAAATGACACCTCCTAGGATCGACTCAGACTGTCCCTTCCTCATCCCGCTTCTCCACCTCTGCCTCGTAATTCGTATAGAAGAATCGTTTATCCGGTTCGGCGCTGCGTTTCTCCATCTCCGCCTCGTAATGCGTGTAGAAGAATCGCTTTTCTGGTGAAGCGTCTCGCTTCTCTACCTCTGCATCGTAATGCGTGTAGAAGAACCTCTTCTCGGGCTCAGCGTCGCGTTTCTCGACTTCTACCGCATAATCCGTATAGAAGAACCGTTTGGCTTCTCGCCCTATTGTTGCGGCTCTCGTTAGCTCGTCTTTGACGAAGCGCACAATGAAACCAACTCACCCTCCTCCGCAACGGGCAAGGCAGCAGCAAAGGTGCTTCCGAACAGGATGGCGAAGGCGAGCAATTGCTTAGAAAACATGGCTGGTAGGTCGTGTCGAGTCTTGGGAGGAGAATGGATTCATCGAGCAACGAATCCCTGGTTAAATACTCTGCTAGGTGCCATATGTTGAAAGGAGAATAGCGCGTTCTTCGGTTTCGAAGCGAAAGACACATCGCGAAGACGTCACTCCGCCGGTGGCTTTCTTGGATTTTGGATTCCGTTCAACCGCTGACATACTTCTTCGCTTCGTAGCCAGAAGGAGCACGACAATATGTCCATGCAGGTGTGAGTGCATGCACCTAGTCCCACCATATTGCGAGCGAGAGATCTAGGAAGCAGTATCAAAATATCACTCCACTGGGTGCAAGCACAAAATTAATACTTCCCATGTCAGACAATATGTCGGCAGACATGGAACTTTGGAAGTTGTTTGGAATCGTTCCTTCGTCATATTCGCATCGGAGCTTCATCTCGGCCGTCTTGGATTAACATACGCCAAGCGAGTAGTAAGTAATTGGCACCCACGAAGCATCGAACCGTATATCGATAACCGACCCGCTTGTTTTCATGACAGCCATAAATCGCGATAAATAACGCACTGGAGGGCTAACGCAAGGGTCAGCAGTCACCAAGTCTTTACACCTTCGCCGAGTAGTAATCTCACCAAGATTCACAAGGTTCCCAAGTTTCATGCCTGTCCGTTGACACGGGTAGTGGAGTCTTCGAACCCAGACTCCGGACTCCGCACCTACGAAGCGATGTCGCTCCCGAATACTTGAGAAGCCAAAACAGCAAATCACTATTACCTTTTTAGGCAACTCGAATTTCGTGGCATGAGTCGGTAGAGGTCCTTGAAGTGTCTTCTGGACTCTTCACGGTTGGAAATGGCTACGGCGGTGGGGCAGATTTCCTTGGGATCGGTTGTCACCAGTTGCCAGTAATTAGTTACATGCATTTAACAAATCTAGATAAACTCCTACACAGATGGATGCAGTATAAATAAGGATGGCGTTACAGTCCCTCAAAGAAAGACAGGTCCTGAGCACTCAACGATTGGTGCTTTTGAGGCAAGGACAACACCGACGAGGAGGCCGAGTTCTGGCCGCTTGTCGAGGTCGCTGACGCCAGCGAGCTAAATGCGGAATCCAGGAGGATCGGGGAAGCAGGCTGGATTGCCTGTGCCGATGACGCCAAGACTGGGATGCTGCTTTGCGAAGGAAAAATGCTACTGCGAGGCGAGAGACTCCCATTACTCAAAGAACTATGGTTGAAGCTTGAGGACAAGGCAGGAGATGATAGCGAAGGAGGCACAGTCGTAATACCCCCTTGTTTCAATGGCTCTACCTTTGGTGGCCCATTAGGGGGAGGAGCGAGCGGTGAGGGTGTAGGCGAGCGTGGAGCAGGCCAAACACCAAGCTTTGTGGACGCTATGTCCATCAGGCCCATCGTGCGTGAGTGGTCCCTTCCTCCAGGTAGCTTGCCCAACTGTTGACTGAGGGGTGGGGAATTGGCTAAGGAAGAGATCCCCGACGAGAGTGCCGACGGTGTTTGCGAAACCCTCAGAGGGGAGGCGGGTCGAGATGATTGTCCAATCAATGAGCTGGGTTTTGCAGGTGGCTTAGGGGGCGAAGGCGTGCGTAGAGTAGGTGAAGAAACGAAGTCATCGAAGTCGTCATCTAGTCCTCCTAGGGGTTTGCTTCTAGTCGAAGCTGAGAAGAGGTTCTGATGAGAGTGCGCCGAAGAAAAGGACGTGTCGTAGGAGGGGATTGAGGAAGCAGATGACAAGGGTTTTATCGGTGTTGAAGCGAACGAAGTTGTAGGGACGGATGAATAGAAATCCGAGAATTCGTCATCGTCGTCCAACCCAGAGGGAGGGAATGGTCCCTGAGATGGGGCTTCTTTGTGTTGTCCCTGTGCCTGGGGTATTACCGGAGGCGTTGCTGAGCGAGATGATGGCGGAGGAATCATAAAAGGTGAAGCAGATCGTTGAGATGACCCCGGTGGAGGAGGTAGGTTGAATACATTGTTCAAACTGCTCGAGGAGGTTTTTGACATGACAGCCACTATAGGTGGACGCTTTGAATTGAGTTGTGGTTTGCGTGTTGTGGTAGAATGGGGAATCAGCGGTGGAGGATAGTCTTTCGGTGGTAAATGAGGAGACGGCGGGGCGGGGGATAGGGTGGTAGTGGATGGAGCATCAAGCAGTTGGAAGTCAAGGTCAAAGGTACTCGTTGTCTGGACAGTCTGAGAAGGTGCTGTAGACGCAGCGTCCACGAATGGCTGGTCCAAGAAAGATAGATCACTAGTAGGTTGCGCTGGCTTGATGATGCTGAGCGGTTTTGGGGTCGGCGGTGCTTTAGGCGGTGGTGACAATGCAGGAGGCAACTTGATAGGAGGGGCGGTCTTGCGTAAGATTTTCCGTACCGGGTCTTTACCCAGCATGTTAACGTCAAGGAGGTTCAGATCCTGATCGCCTAACCCAAGTAGGCTGTGGCTGTGATCAGACGATAAAGTTGGGACATCACCAAGGAATTCCAGGTCATTGTTGCTTAATGCCAGTGAAGGAGGGGAAATTGGCTCAGGAGAAAGCGCGGAAGGCTTAAAACGCGAGAAACGATTGAAGAACCGTGATACGGCCGACGGAGTAGGGGGATCTTTCGATTCTAGAGTTCCTAAAGACTGTGATGAACCAGCGTCGCCGGTAGGGGCTGCTTCCGTGAGAGCCGGAGGAATTGGTAGAGTGGTAGAAGCGGGAGTGGATGCTGTAGTAGCGTCAGCATCTGAAGGCTTGACGTCTGGGGGATTACCAGTATCGCCAACACTAGGGATTGTTTTCCCTGATTCACTGTCTACGCTGGAACGCGAACCAGAGGTACTTGCGCGGTGCTTGTCTGTTTCGTCCATCGAGACTTTCGGAGTTGGCTGCGTCGAGTTAGAGGTAGTGACGTTGGTAGAACTCCTCCGATTCCAAAACCAGCCGCCTTTAGGCGATTTATGCTGCGTTTTCACCCCATTCCTGGAACTGAGCTCCTTAGCCCATGCTTCCTCTAAATCTTCCCGTTCATCAGCTCCAAGGACCCTCCAACCCAAACCACCATTAACGAAATCTGCATCCTGCTTCGTGATGCTCGCCTCATTGTCAGAGTGGGACCCTGGCGACTGCGAGCGCAAAGAAGCTTCCCATTCTCCATTCCCCTTGCTGGCGACAAATAAAGCCATGGGACTCCGTTGGCTGATTGGCAAACGACGGGTCAACTTGAGGGCGCTGAGAAGTTCCTTACTCGTGGTTGTACTCGCGAAGGGGACGCGAGCAGGCAGGGTTAAAGCGGGCATAAGACGTGTAGTGGCCAGCACACTAGAGGCGGGATGGTAAAATCGGATAGAACAAGGCGAGAAAGTGACACGTACAGATCTTCTGAAAGGTCTTCCATGGATCTATATTCTCTTGCATATGCAGCGGATTTATTAGCTGCGTCCGGCGCATTCGGAGGCCATAACTCTTCGGCAAGTTGACTTACTTGCTGGAGGATTGACGCGAGGAGTTCCGGAGGCTGAAGGCGTTTAGCGTATTGTTCATGAACCTAATTACGCCCAGGTGCTCACTATTTGGCGGTCCCGCAAGGCTTTCAACCGCTTGGCCTCTGCCCACTCGTCTACCACCTCCTCCCGCTCTCCACTACTAGTGTCCGGGGCTGGTTCCGCCCCATCATCCCAAGACGGGGTTCCCCATTCATCTGAGTCCTGAGTTGGAAATATAGGTGCTGATGGCGTCCAAGGGAGGGCCGAGCGAGTCTCTTCGTCGTCGGCGCCGGATTCGAAAGAACCAAACCCATCAACGTCGTCATTAGTGTCCTGCCCTGCATGACGATCATGTACGACGTCGGATGATACATGCGGGAGGTCATCATTAGTTTCTGATTGTGTTACAGTTTCTTCGTCAGATTCATCAGGCAGTGGTTCCGCCTCTATGTCAGGTTGTTGGGCGTCAGGCGATGGTGCTCCGAGGGGAATATCATCGTACAGAGATGGGTTCCATCCTCCAGAAGAAACAGGGTCTACCGACCACGAGGAGGCATGGTCATTGCCAGACCACGCAACATCGACTACGCCTAACTGAGGTTCCGCTGCGGCCGTCCAGGAAGGCGACTGACCCAGGTCATCTTCGTGATCATGGAGAGACGTAGACAGCGTGGACGAGGACCACTTCTCCGGCGGCTTTGGCGATGCTGAATCCCCGCCCCACGCATTGGCCCAAGGATCCTCCATGTCAGAAGGGAGTTTACTCTCCAGGCCGTGAATTGAAAGCAACGGTTCGGCAAGTGATCACGTGTACAGTATTAGTCACGTGGAGAGCAGTGTGAAACAAGCTCGCTCGGACTTGTATCGTGCTTCCCTTCATCTTCCTGCTAGTTTTGTCTTCACCTTGATGGATTTCTCGCTGGGCGAACGTAGTATTCTCGAGTGGGATGAGGACGATGTGCACGCTTTCTTTACTTCACTCGGCTTTCCTCAATACGAGAGTCAACTCAAAGGTCGGACTTATTCTCCACTGAGACGCTCGCTGCATAGTAATTATTCCTATGCCACAGAACACAACATCTCGGGAGATGTACTCTGCATGCTTGACTCCGAGGGCCTCAAATCAGTCGGTGTTACTACTATAGGACAGAGACTGGCCATCTTGAAGGCCGTTTGGCAACTCAAAATCACCCATAATATACCAATCGAGGAAGACCACTATGTGCCACCATGTCAGTTCTGCTCATCTATTCGTTTCGATTCATGCTCATTGGTGTACATCACAACTTTCCATCGCTTCTTTTCACTCTGCATCGTCACGACAGCCGAAGCCCAAGAACGAGCCCAGGGAATGACCGTAGAGAAGCTGTATGGCGCAGTTGACGAGCAAGGTGAGTTGCCTAGGACTCAGTTGCTTATTATGACGCTTCAACACCTGCCCGTTCCTTACAGCCACCAGGATACAGTATCTTGAAGAAGACAATCGCCACTTACAGTCAAACCTCCAAGTTCTCATGGATGAATTGAATACTCTTCGCACTTCTATATCCAACTTTACGACTTCATTAAACCTCGCACCTCACGCCAACAGCAACTCGAATAGCGACAGTAGTCCTATACGGCGACAACCCTCCTTCAAGTGGGCCAACTTCATTAAGCCGCAGCGCTCGCCTACGAAACTAGACACCATTGCTTCCTCTTCAACAGCCAAGTTGGATAGCATCGACTCACCCCACCCATCTCCACAAGGATTTGACAGCGACCTGTCTTATGCGCAGACTCAGCCCCCGCCGCAACCGCCAAGTCAACCATCAGTGCAACCACTTCAACCACTTCGTCCACAACCTACACACCAATCGTCACTCCCCTATGGCTCCGCCCCGTTGGCTGAGGCAGCCCCGAATCATCCTGGTATGTAATAACATATCCAAGTAATCTCCCAACCATTGATCCAGCTGTCCTAAGTTTCCGCGTCAGCCATAAATGCTAACGTCACGTCGCCTTGTACGTCTATAGCTCACTTTCGCTTGTTGTCTCAACTCATGATCTCCCTCTCTAGCCACTACCTCTATTGCTACATCAAACCATACACCGCCTCCAGCGAATGGGGCCTCATCGGCTACAGCGACACTGCAGAAGCCGCACAGGCAAGAGAACCCAGACCTACAGAAACCTCACCGCCAAGACAGTTATGACAATCTTCGTGGTATGTTGCATGGCCCCTCTCTATATTTCGCCCCCTGATCCCTTTTCAGAGGGCAATAAAGGTGACAAAGATAACCTCAAGAGTTTCAAGGTTTCTTTGGAGGACCCAACTTGGAAAGTTCTACCAGCGGCTCTCAAAAAGTATAAGATCAACAACGATAATTGGCAGAACTATGCTATGTTCATTTGCTACGGTAATCCAGGTAAGCGGCCCACATCCACCTATTGGTAGGGTGCAGCCAACGTCAACTTTGTAGGAAACCGTATCGAGCGATGTCTATCATATGATGAGAAGCCACTCCTGCTGTTCCAAAAGCTGAAGGACGCCAAGAAGAATCCTGTTTTCATGCTTAAACACATCAAGGATATCCGTTCTCCCATCGCCGTCGCTCAGCAGAAGCTTGCCGCTCGCAAGGCAGGATCAATAGCGTCCAACAATGGGAATGCCACCGATCCTTCAGCTGAGACACCGGTAGCTACGTCACACGCCCAAGTCGCTTCGAATGGTGGTAGCAATGGAACGAAACACGGATCAGATCGTTCAGCCCGCCCATCGGCGCTCACATTGCCAGACTATCAAGGAGGTCCAGGCCCTGGGACTGGAACTGGCAGCGCGCGCGCGCCTTCGAGTGGGCTCCTGACTACAGGTCTTAGCCCCCAACCTGGATGGCCGTCGGAGAATAGCATGCTTTCTCCAGGAGTTGTCGATGGTAAATCTATCGGGTCGTCAGGCTTGGACGAAAGCCACATGAGCCAGTCAAGCGTAGGCTCTAATATGACTGGCACGACGCTAGTCAATAGTGTTGGCGGGCATGGATCCCACGGTAGCCATGGATCTTCCTCCTCCATCAGTACCGCTCGGGAGATTCCAGCTTCAACAGGTATCTCTTATGCAGTGGCTATATATCCTTACATGGCGGAGCAGGATGATGAGTTCGATGTTGTTGTGTACGTTCTACTTGCCTTTATCCCCTAAATCTGTTAACAATGGAATCTCTAACGCAGGGGAGATACCTTTGTTATTCTGTCTCGAGCCCGTGGGTGGTGGGTCGTCCAGCGCGATCCTACAGGCTCTGGAATCGTCGACACCGAGATATCCAAGCAAGGATGGGTACCCGCCGGGTGCCTACTCGAGACCAATGTTCCCGTGGCGTCTGCAATAGCTGAAGCGACAGCATCGAAGACAAATGGTTTGCTAACCTCATCATCGACGGCTAGTAGCAGTTCTGGTTCTCCACCAATTACCCCAGCAGGCAAGACACCCATTCTGCCCCTGAGCATCATCTCGACGAGTTTCCCTGGTATCGCATTGATGGACTACAAGAAGAAGGGAGACGAGGAGCTAGATCTTGCAAAGGATGACGCCTTGAGAGTCTTCAAGCGATATAATCATTGGTCATACGTATGTCTCCCGATGTGACTTTGTCCTCATGGAAACTTACTGTCTTTCTCTAGGCTGTCAAAGAAGAGAGCGGCGACCGCGGTTGGGTGCCAGTGCGTATCTTCGCGCTTCCTTACTTGTCTCTAACTAAATACGTCGTTCACTTTTAGTCGTGGTTCATCGGGAAGGTCTCCACAGCCCCCGCTACTCCGAATACGAGTGGGCCTAATAACCCCATGACCATTGATGATGGAATCAGCCAGCCACAAGTATCCCCCATGTCGTCAGCATTCCCATCCGTGCAGTCAAAAACTGCTGCCGTCGTATAATGTTATATATCTCGGACTTGGTTCATAGACGCGTGGATTCGCTTTCTTTTTCGTTCCCTTCTTATCCATCATATTCGCTGTCGTATTGCCCAGTCATTCCTTATAACAAATCTGTATTTCATCCATCATTTCTCTGATATTTACGCCTCTTTTCGACACTACTACATATCACTCGACGTCGCTCCTTCTGTACATCAACATGCCCATTCGTACCCTTCACCTTTGCTTGACTGCAGTTTCTCGCGTTGCGCTATATTCCACCTACACCTAAATGCTTGGGACGAGGTCATGATCTGGATATCCTGTTAATATTCTGTATTTGTATAATACATGATTGCCGCCGGGTAATACGGCGCCAGCGTGTCAAATCATAAACTCCAAATCTTCCCTCAGTACATTGTTTCGTTCACACTCTTTTTTTCTTCTCCACCCAACTTTTTGAGGCCATGCTTGGCTTCTACGAACTTCAATTGACATGTCTGGCCGTATTCTGCGCAGTCGCTCTCTTCATTGACCACCGCACGTCACGACGACAAGGCCCTAAAGATACCCCGGAATCCAGGCTTGAGAATGGCAAACTCGGTTCCGCTGCAGGGTTCGCTGCGCTTGCCAGACAGTACCTGGCGGTCTACGCTATTGTAATGGGCGAGTACTGTTATCTATCGCTAACAAATAATCTGAGCGAACCTGTGCGACCCGCGTTGGTCTCTTCTCGATAGGTGCCGACTGGCTGCAGGGGCCGTATGTTTACTCGCTCTACAGAGAGCAGTATAAATTCCCTGAGCGACTCGTCGCAGTCCTTTTCGTGACCGGCTTTGTTTCTGCAGGGCTCACAGCGCCTCTCATAGGTGTCTGGGCTGATCAACAGTACGTGGCCATCAATGTCGCTTCATGGCTGTCATTCTGATGGCCTGGCATCGGCCAGTGGACGGAAACGGATATGCATGGCGTTTTGTATCACGTACACTTTGGCCTGCTTGTGTATTCTCGTCCCATGGCTCCCTGTCCTCCTCATCGGCCGCGTTCTGGGTGGAATATCCACGTCAATCCTCTTCTCCGCGTTTGAGTCGTGGTTAATCTCGGCTTCTACCTCCCAAGGTCTCCCCCAGCAGGACCTTTCCACTATCCTCGGACGTGCGACACTCCTGAACGGACTGGTCGCCACTGGTGCTGGTGTGGTAAGCAATCAACTCGTCGCTACAACCTCGTCATTCGCATCGCCCTTCATTGCGAGTGGCGGCCTCCTTATCCTCGGTTGGACCGTCATTCGCTCCCTCTGGACAGAGAACTACGGAAGCGGAGGCGGCACGAACGATACCACGGACATATTTCAGATGAAGAGACTTGGTCAAGCGCTGCACATCGTTCGATCTGGTGCGTGGAAATGATTGGGTTGTTTTCTACCCTAACCTCCTAGTAAAGATCCATTCCTCCTTGCCCTCGGCCTGACACAGACGTGCTTCGAGGGGTCGATGTATCTGTTCGTCTTCCTGTGGGTGCCTTCGCTTCAAGAAGCCTCAGCCACATTCCCCGCTGTTGCACTTCCATTGGGCTACATATTCTCCGCTTTCATGATCTCCATGATGCTCGGGTCACTGCTTTACACGGTCATATCGTCGCGCTCGCAACCACAATCCGGGTCAGACTCGTCGTTGGTGCTTCACGCGAAGTTGAGCAGTCTCGTGTGCGCTGTAAGCGCGCTGGCACTTGCAACGAGCGTCCGGTCGAAGGACGAACATGTGCGATTCTGGGCGTTTTGCGCGTTCGAGGCGTGCGTCGGGATGTACTATCCCGTGCAAGGCATGCTGCGTGGATCCCTTATTTCCAACGAGCACCGAGCCACTGTGAGTATTTCGTACTTTCGTTGATCAACACTCATTCCCTCCGTACTCCACAGCTATCATCGCTGTTCCGGGTGCCTTTGAATGTATTTGTGGTAATCTCGCTGCTGACGGGCGTGTCGTCGGCGCGATATGCTGTTCTTTCAGCTAGCGCCATCATGCTGGCAGTCTCGGCGGTGACAACGGCGCTTGTGATCGTCAATCGCGCCGACGGGATCACTGCCGATGAGAACCCTCGTACTGCCTGAGTCGTCGTTCATACCCCCTAAAACGTATTTTATCATCTGTGAGCTTTCACTATTAACTTGGATGTATCTTTGCTTTGGACCGGAACGTAGAGCATCTTATCAGATAAGAATTTGACCTCGGCGTCTAAACAGGTAAACAGTTCGCCGCACGCCCACTAGTCCCAGTCCAGTTGTCATTGCGCTGTCCGTCGCGGCCATGCCAGCAGTGCTACGGCGCATAAGTAGCACCACGGATGCTTCCCTTTCGCCCGAGAGGACTTCACTGCCAACTCTCTTCCACCAAGGGTAGCCACCATGTTCCACTTGTTGCGCATGGCCCTGGTTATCTGTCTGCTGGTCTGTTTGGCCCGGGCACAGGATCCACCGTGTTTGAAGAGCTGTGATGTGGATGGCGTGATGAAGATGTGTTCAGTGTGAGTCCCCGTGTTGCCCTTCCTTGTTACAGTATTTTAATGGCCGTTGGGGAAATAGTTCCGGTGGCCAGAGCGTCCCGTGTTATTGCCAGGTCAAACCCGATCGAGCAAAATTCTTTGCGTGCCTAAAGAAATCATGTACGGAGAAGCCCAACATGGCAGAGGACTTTATGAAGCAGCGTTGCTCAGTGAGCACCATTTGAGCCTGCTCGTCAGGATTGACTAACAAACTGTATTAGCATTCGAGGGTGAAGGTACACCACCATCGTAGGCTGTCGCTGCATTGACCACCCAAGCCGAACTCGTGGTCGGTGCCGTCTCCCTTGCATCACCTCCCGGTACCCGGGTGGTGGTACACTATTCGCCGGCCCGGCTGATTTCCTGGGAACACCAGCCTTCGACGGCACCCGCGACCTCGCACGGATGTCTAAACGCACCCACCGAAGAGGCGGGACATTTTAAGCCGTTCCTTCTAATCACACGTTTGTCCGATGGATAGATAGATTGCCAAATGTATACCCTGTGTAATTGTAGAACGCGGATGGAGAGTTCTCACTGGTGGAAATCGATACGTGTCGTATACTTGCTTTGTGCTAGCCACCACGAGTCTACGACCTCTTTCATTGAGGATTTAACGCAGCTAAGCCTTGGCGACTACACCAAGCGCAGTCAGTTGGTGAGTAAGCCCCTGATACGCATCCACGTGACTTACCACGTCCGCGATTGGCTGGTGTCTCCGCGATTTTTCAGCTTTCCTTTCCTCCGTTACCACCGCCCACCACCCAGGCTTTGGGTCTTCGCCTTCCCCCATCGACCCCCCAGTTCTCATGGCAGAGGAGATTGACTATGAGGCTCTGTCCCCCAATGCTGGACTCGGCGTAGGTCTCATCGTATTCCATACAAAGCAGTGCTAACAGACTCTTTGGTTCCGAATGTTCAGATAAACATGCTTGCAGGCGCCTTCGTGAGCTTTGGTTTGGTTCAATGCATGATACTGATCAGTTAACAATGTTTGAAATACAGGCTGGCATCTCGGAGCATGCCGTCATGTACCCGGTCGATAGCATTAAAGTTAGTATATTTCCAGAGAGCTCATTCGCGTCGCGTCGTTTCTGAAGCATGGGAACCAGACACGTATGCAAGTATTTGCTACATCGCCAGCGGCGGTATACACTGGTATTGGCAACGCTTTCACACGGATTTCGTCGACCGAGGGAATGAGAGCGCTATGGCGGGGCGTATCGTCCGTGATATTGGGCGCTGGACCTGCTCATGCAGTACAATTCGGGACACTGGAGGCGGTCAAGGAACTCGCTGGTGGGAATGCTGCGGGAAATCAATGGGTGGCGACGTGTATGTGCTCGTTCGATCGTATCCGGAGACTGACCTAATTGGTATGAAGCACTGGCGGGTGCTTCGGCTGCCATTACCAGCGATGCTTTAATGAACCCATTCGATGGTGAGCTCGTCGTGTTTTCTTGATCCGTGTGACAGTTACCGAATAGTCCAGTCATCAAGCAGCGTATGCAGGTCCACAAGTCGGAATTCCGGTCGGTGTTCGCCTGCGCGCGTACGGTCTTCATGAAAGAGGGAATAACCGCCTTCTACGTATCGTATCCCACGACGCTCATGATCACAATCCCCTCTAACGCCGTCCAATTCACCGTGTACGACCACCTTAAAAAATGGATAAATCCGCGTGGGGAGTATTCACCCACTACACATATGATCGCTGGTGCAGTATCAGGGGGTGTTGCTGCAGCTGTGACAACACCGCTTGACGTCGCTAAGACGATTCTCCAGACACGGGGGACGGCGCGGGAAACCGAGCTTCGGAACGTGAGGGGGCTGGCGGATGCCTTCCGCGTTATATGGCGGCGGGATGGGATAAAGGGATTCGGGAGGGGACTGACACCTCGGGTGCTCACACATATGCCCAGCAATGCACTATGTTGGCTCTCTTATGAGTTTTTCAGTAGGCGATTCTTTGGGGCTGGACTCTGGAAATGGACTGACCGACTGTTCTAGAGGTGGCCATCCGGGAAGCATAATGCGATTCGATCGACAACCGACAAAAACGTTGGGGTTCGGTTCTGCTGCCTTTATATTTTCAGCTCAGCGTCTATACACTACATTTCATTTTCTACAGAATATTGCGCAATATATATCCTGGATCTCACCCCTCATTTACCAATACGTCGTGCGAGGTGCTCCGAGAACCGACCGCCCGAAATGAGCAAAGCTAGACATGTTGCTAACTCGACGACATCTACTCCATGTCGATGCTGAAATTCGGATCTGTAATGCGTCAATTCAATGGGGGTCAGTGGAGGTAACGAACGTGCCAGATCCTCCATGGTCGTGACCATGTGCCTCCCTAAAATGTGCGTGCCCACATGGACTGAACGGGCGAACATAGGACACGGGTCCACTCTTTCTTGTTTCCGTCTCCGTGTGCTCGCTTGCAGATGAGGACCTCGAAGGTCACGGACAGAAGAGGGGCCAGGCTGTGTGTCTATGAACCATTTCAGCTACTCAGGAATTCTATTCTACGCTTCTACGTGAGAGGTAAATGCTGGCGGTGCCCATCGTTGCCCCTTGGCATCCCCTGTTGGCACTCCTGTGTGTTCCCTGGTCGGTGAGTCGAAAGTTTAAGTGGCAGGCTGTACCTAATACTGCACGCGAATGCTATACTTCGTGCGCGCTGTTGCCCAATCATGTAGTGCTTCTTTGATTGTCGATGTCGCCATAGTCAGAGGTCAGTATTTGTGCGTGTTTGGCCAACGGTGCTCAGATTTTGATTGAGTCGAGGAGACGGGCGCTTCGTTGATTGCTGGCCTCTAGCAGGCCATTCTGACCATCTTCCTCCTCGAATTTCTTCCTTTTATGCTCTCATGTCATTTTTTGGTTTTGAACAAAACGATCTAGAAAAGGAAAAGGCCAACTTTCTGAGAGGTCGTGTCCACGAACCCGAAGATATCGCCGTATATACTTGGGGCGAGGAAAGCTACGATGGGCTCGGGGATGCTCTTCTCGAAGGCGGTGATGACCTGAATAATGAGACTTTTGGTGACGCTGGTGTCGTCGGTGAGCACGCCCACAATGCCTGTCTTGGACCACGGTCACACAATGTCTAGGAAAGGACTTTGATTTCTCCAATGCCGCCCTTCCTGATGACTTGGGCCATCCGACAAGCCAGTCTGGCCATCCTTCTGAATTCGCCAGGGAGCCGGCTCCATCTAAATTCGGTGCATTACAAGGACAGCAGCAGCAGCGAAGTCAGTACCAAGATCCAAAGCCCAAATCCGCAACATCCTCCGTGAGGTCTAGTCAAAACGGTAGGTCCATGTTGATCCAATTAAAGTAGAGCAAGTACCCATGACTACTTAGCCGCTCGTTCAACGCCACCGTCTCTGGAAGCTATCTGGAACGATACTTCCCCGTTCTCTGTTCTCCCTGGACGCACCGGTAGTAGTAATGGCGCTGGCCGCTTGGGCACGGATCCATCTAGGATGGGGCTGTCTACTTCTCCGCGTCCCCCTTCAGCATTTAACGGCAACCACGCCCAAAGCAATCCAACCGCCCCCAGCAAATTCTCGCCCTTCGATAATGGTCACGAAGAACCTCTGGCTATACACCAACCTCTTGGTCACGGAGGACATGGTGTTCGAACTTTGCAAGAAATCGAGGCCGAGATGCGTCTTGCTGCCCAGCGTCAGCAACTCCAGCAACAGAAGGAGCAACAGCTCGTCCGCCAGCGCCAGTTGATAGAACAGGAACAACTTCGCATCCAGCAGCAGGAGCAGGAGCAGGAACTACTCGTTCGTCAACGCCTTCAACTTCAGCAAGAACAGCAGCAGCAGTTGCAGTTACAGCAACTTCAGCGGCTTCAGCAGCAACAGTACCTCCAGGAACGGGCGCATCAGCATCAACGTACTCCCCCTCCTCGAATGCTCCCGGTGTCCCAGTCGCCTCGGTTCCATGACGCTCAACAACGTCAACTATTGCTCCTTCAGCAGCAACAGGAACAGCAGCAACAACAGCGACTACTTGAACTGCAGGAGCGCTTACGTATTGAGGACCTGGACCGGCAACTCCGTGCTACGCAAATCTCCCAACTCAACCAAGGGCCTACTGCTCATCGACGCACCCCGTCAGGACCCACCATCGCAGAGTACCAAACCGCCATTCTGCAGCAACAACTCCAGCAGCAACAGCAAAACTACCGCCGTCAGCATTCTCAGTCGCCTGCCTTGCGTGATGTGGCCGATTACGGGAATGTTCCGCTGGGTCAAGGCCTGAACTACTTACCCCAGAGCATCCAGTTGCAGCAGAGATTGTTATCTGAGCTAGCGCAAGCCGAGTTCTTGAGGGACATGCATGGCGGTGCGCCGGTCGATCAGGAAGCTTTGCGAACAGAAGCCTTGCGGAAGATCGTCGAAGCCGAGCAAATGGAAGAGAAGAGAAGGCGGAAAGCTATGAAGATCGCCCGTATGGTATGTCTCCTGCTTCGCATCACTAGCGCTCACTCACTCCCTCACAACACATATTCACTAACCCTCTTCTCGTTCATGTAGTCCAAATACAACGATCTGATGACACAATCGGACAAGGACTTCATCACTCGTATTCAGGTCTCACAGCTAGTCACTCAAGATCCCTATGCTGAGGACTTCTACGCCCAAGTGTACGGCGCCATCCTACGGTCAAAGATGGGATTGCAGCCGCACGATGAGCGGGTGCTGAAGTTCGGCTCTGGCGGAGGTGTGGGCCTGGGACTCGCGCAACAGAAGGGTAACAATCGACGGCCGAACGCTATGCAACGAATGGAGCAACAAGTCGAGCGGATTGTGAGCAATGCACGTAAGAGGGAAGAAGAGAAAGGCGTGCACTGTGAGCTTGTTGGCAGTCAAAGATGGGTTGCGCTTACCTTGTTATCGGAATAGCTCTCCAGAGTCTGCAGGGCGCTCTGGGCAAGACCTCTGGACGAAGCTACAAAGCGGCTCCGCGTCAATTGTTGCAAGTCGACTCTTCGCCGACCCTAGGCAACACGCATGCGCATATATCGAAGCAAGACTCCAATGACCATGCCCAGCAGGCCAAACGGCTCGGACAGGAAGCTTTAGGACATGCAGCGGATGTGAGGCTTTTATCTGTAGTCATTCAGCGGGATCTGTGGCTTATCGCACCTTTTTCAGAGCTCCGGTGTTACTCGCAGGGAGCCATTGGCCCACAGGGAAGTTCTGTCCATGCTTGAACATCTGTACGACCTCGTTCTGCAAGCTGAGCAACTGCGGAGAGATCAGCCTCTTCCGGACGAACAAGAGGAGTTGGCCGACTGGTGCGCATATAGTTGGCCCTATGTTTCACCGTTTCAACATTACTTTTTTAAGGGAGTACGAGTACAAGCTTGTTGGTGAGCACCTATGGGAAGGTCTTAAGGTTATGGTTCCTCTCGAAACTAGGTTTGTCGCTCTTCTATTTGCGCCCCGCCCTTAATTGATTTTGCTACTCAGCGACCCCCACCCATTCATATCCCTCCTGATGCCCGTAAAAGGAAAGAAGCTCCTGCCACGCCTATGCCGCCACCTCGCCGACGAACAGATCTACACCCTCCTTACTCTCCTTGTTGCGTGCTTCAACCAACTCGACGTCGTCAAGGATGCTCCAATCCTGGACACTCTGGAGGACACCCCCGAGCGCGCCGAAGTTGATCGTCAGACACAGGCCTTCCTGACCGGCGGCGTCATCCAGAGCATCTTGCCTGTGATGTCAAAGGCACCACTCCGTATCGTCACTGGGCTTCTGGGATTACTTCTTGATAGGACCGATATAGCGGCGATCACTCAGACGAAGGTTAGTCGCCTATATTTGATCGAATATCAACGTGGTCTGACATGCTTTCTAGCCTGGTTTGGCTCTCTTGACACTGTTGTTGAGCCGTGTCGAGGTCATCAAGCAGAACACCGCCAATTCTCTGGAAATGCTCGAGGTGGAGGAAGAGCGCCCATCTCCTGAAGAAGCTCATCAATGGTGAGCGCATCCAGATTTTCTGGGAAAGAATCCCCCTGATCGCTCGGCTCGGAATTAGGACCCTCATGTTCGACCATCTCTTCCAACTCCTGACACCACATCTTCTCGCTTTGTTCTCATCTACTCGTCTCGCCCCTCTTCTCCCTCAAGGTACCCAAATTGGTATCGCTATGGATGAACTCGATCAGCAAACGTGGCAGTTCCTTGCTGCCCTGGCATTACACGCGTCCCCTGAACAGCACCAAGTCCTTGTAGCCAGTCTCCGCGAGAAGATCCTCCACAACGTTGTCAGCATCAACAAGGGCTGGGTGACTGACGAGGAAGAAACCCGCCTGAAACTCGCAAACGTCAACATTTTCCTGAATGCCATCGGTCTAGACAGCTCTCAAATAACACTCTAAAACCTCGGGCTCCCATTTTCAAGTACAGATCCAACATTCGACGTTCGTAATCTAGTAGTAGTAATACATGTTCCTCTCTGTTGTTCATGATCTAGCTACATGCTCTGCATTTCCTTCGTAAACAGGCTGCTCTCACAAGGATATCACAGAACCTAGTCGCCAGGATGGTATAATATAAGCGTCGCACATTAGGTCCCGCGCGTCGTACGGAGTAGTTGGGGGTAGAGGGCAAAAGGTGATTTCATTTCGTCGCTCCAGTCCTTCGTCGATGATGTCCTCCAATGTCGTTATCGAGCCGGTGAGGTTCAACACAGGCAGAGTTGACCAAGCTGGTAATGTTTCGCCTGGAAGCTTGAGTAGTTCGCCTTTAGGCCGCCCAGCAGAAAGTGGCATCAATGGCAATAGGAATAGTTCGAGTTTTTCCCTGGTCCGAGCCTTCACATGAGAGCCAACCTCGACGTGGTTCGTTGAAAGAGACAAGAAGTCTTCGAAGTTAGGATAAAGCATGACATAACCTCGAAGGTAGACAAGTTCGATGAAGAATTTCTTCCACGATTTCTTCCATCTGTTCGATCTGACGTTTGGAACGATGTTTTGCTCGAGATTGATGTATACTTCAGCTAGTCTCGCAGAGAGATAGCTGTGGAATTCCCGCCAGTGCTCTGGGAAATACACTGCCCCCCAGCTGCAGGGAATCTGTGATAGATAGGGAATGGAAGGATCTGGGTGGCCATGGCGGGAGAAGAGCTTTCGTGCGTCGAATGGTTGTCGACCTTGAGGCCTGAGCTCGATGTTCTTCGGTTGATAGAGACTGATTCCGAAGAGCTGCGGTGAACGGTTGCGCTTGTCGCCGTACCGATATCGCAGGACCGTCATTTTGACCCAGGCGTAGAATAGAGGCGAGAGCTCAACGTCGTCTTCGAGTAAGAGACCATAGGAGTCATTAGATGAAGGATACCAGGATTCTACAACAGATGGGAGCAGACCGCCCGATTTGACTCTATGATGGACGAAGACAGGACCGTGAGGCCAGGTGTAGTGGTGCACGAGATGTTGTGTTTCGTAGTCCAGGGATTGGTCGATATTGAACCTCAAGTTAAGTGTGTCGCCGAAGAACCGAGCGCTCGAGAGCGAAGTGATCAGGCGACGAAGAGATTTCGGCCTGTCCTTAGTTATCACGCTCACGTCGACCTGCGGGTGGTGCCAGTCTACATGCAATTGTTGAGTTTCGTAGGTTAGCAATTGAAAGGCAACCATCTACTCTTTAATTCTAAGAATGATAGACTGGCCATCCAGGATGTGTAGGTTAGATCTTCGCGAGGTAATTGAATATGTGTCGCGAGGGGAAACTGTCGTTTGATCGTTGCTTTAAGGAATAAGGCCTCACTTGGCCCCATATCCGAGGTGATAATAACCTCCGTAGCAATGGGACCCAAATCGTGGTCATCAACGAGAATGTCTGGTAAAGCCGAAAACGAGGAGCGCGTATATGGAAGGATACAGGTGTCCTGTTGAAAGAAGTCCGCCGCTGAATGAGTGCCCAACCCGTACAGAAGAATCTTCATCAGATACCCTTGTTTGAGGAAGCCGCATGCAACGGGAGCCAATTCTCGGAGGTCTTGGACAGTGGGAAGAACGAGATACATTTGGCCTGATGGCGCGGAAGGATGGTCGATGGATTGGGCCAGTCGAGCCTCACTGCCGATATCTGGGCCCTTCTCACCCATGGGGCAGATCGAATTGGCATCCAGGGGGAGCAAGGGGTCTAGGGGAATTTGACCTAATGTATCATTGAACGACCTCTTTCTGTAGTCTTGTCCGCGGCACCAGTCTTCTTCTGCGTTGATAACGACTCCACCTTGTGCGTGAGCGTCCGCGGCAGAGACGGACCTACCGAAGTCTTTCCATACGGCCGAATGGCTCAGAGAAGATATTGAGTGCGGGAGTGACGAAGGGGTAACAAACGGCGGAACGAGGTATGAAGCATACAAGGGTTGAGGTGATGGCGGAATGCAGTGGATTCCGTGTGGGTGGTCGACCACGCCGCGAGGTCCTGTAGGAAGTGGTACGTCCAGTGGGTTCAATAGTTGGTCCTTAGCGTATTCGCTGAATCCATCCAGGCCTTGTTCATCTAGAATGAGCGCCCATTTCGTCTTCACTTGGCCTGCCATGCGGATACTGTCAATGGCGAGGTTTTCGATGTAGCTACTAAAGGGCGGGTGTAGTGAGATCACTGGGTAGTCGTGTCCATCCAGTGAGGCGACAAGACGGCGCAAGATAGGTTTCGCTTGGGTAACCAGAGCCTCGGGGCATACCAGCCAAATGTCCTGTAGTCGTGTCGTTCGTGTAAGAAAGTACCGCAATTTCTTCTCCATGGTCGGGAACGATGCCTCGGTAACGGGTAATATGACAGTCAACGAGTGCGGCGGTATCACTACAGGCTCGCCGATACGGGCAACGGAGTAGGTGTGTCCAAGAGAAGTCTGTTCCCTCTCGGCGACGACTTCCTTGTGGCTCGAGGCGATGTCCTCCAAGGATGCGCCAGCCTCAGACTCCGGGGGGTGTCGCCAAAGAGCAATGAGGAGAACCACCGCGATTATAAGAGTCATTCCAGGACCCATCGTGAGCTGCATTATAGTCGCCCAAGAAATCGACCCGGATGAGCCGGAACGCGGCACTTTCGTTACTTTTCGCGGGGGTGGCATAAACGAAGAGGAAAGGGTAGTGCCGTGGGAATATCCCGACATCCGCATAAGGACTTGCCCGACCGGCGCTAATCTTCTTGACGGCGTGCCACATTGTTGAAGCTTGTTGATTCATGCCCGTGAGTCCTGAGTCGCGTGTATTTCCATTTCACGCGTACATCATTGACACCCAAAGTCACAGATCTTCGAGGGCGACGGCCGCCCTCTGGCTTTTCACTTGGACGCCTCAATCAGGAAAGGAGCGCGTCAAAAACTAGAAGCGGATATTAAGGTTAGTAAATCACGTACGTGCCTTCGTCCGACGCGCTCACGGGGTCCAGGAGCATGGGGGAACCGTTGTCGAGCGGCTTAGCGATGCGGACTTTAGTATCGTGGATGAGAAACATCTGCGCGGTGGACGAACACTGCTGAGCCTCGGTCAAGCTTATGGACTGACATTCCCCAACCTACGCTTCCGAGGACTTAATTTCGTCCAAGCATGCATCAGGCAAGGTGCTATATTCACGCCTGTTGTCATAAGGAAAGCAATGGGAGGCGTACCACCAAGAGAACAGTAAGTTGCCGCTAACTAACTTCACGCGTTTGCTGAAATATTTGACGCGTAGGCGAGGCCGCAGGGAATTTACACCCAGGGACGACGAACACCTCGCGGAATACCTCGCTACCGTGGTGCCCGATCCTGCGTCTGGCGGACGAACCGGAAATGCTATTTACAGCAAGCTATGTGTAAGCTATCCCCGTGCACAATGCGCCGACCCCCTTCTGACCCCCAACAGAGTAATCCTGAGATTCCGTGGGCAGGAAACCATCCTTGGGAGAGCTGGCGGACCCGTTATAAGAACAAACGGCAATGGTTCGACAGCAAAGTTGCTGACATTGTCAGGGCGCGACCTGCTAATCCGGAAGCACTCCATATACAAGACCGCCGATTGAACCGCCGACCCTACAACGACGCTTACCATCTTCGCGAGGAGGAAGAAGAGCGCACAGATGAGGAAGCAGATCCTCGAGCTTCCCTGAGCCCGTCGTTTCGCCCAAGCCCTGTAGATACTCAGAAAGCAGAGGCCAACCTTGGAAAACGCGCTCGGCGTCCTCGAGGTAGCACACAATCAGAGCATATATCTCAGCAAGAATCCGCCACTCTCGGCAAACGGGCCCGTCGTCATACCGGAGGCGATGAATCCCCATTGAAGCGGGCGAGAATCCAAGAAGACAGGGACGATGAAGTTCGTGCATCCCAGGATGCTATCAGTCTCAATGCCCCGGCCAGTGACGACATTGAGTACGCTCAGATAACGACTGTTATAGACATGAACTAAATATCGGCGTTTAAGGTACTTCTTTGACGACGCCTTGCGCGACTTCCATCCCGAACCTGGGCCATCGAACACGCAGCGTACGTTGGTGGACTATAGCTTCCCTCCAGTAGAAACCCTCGATCCCGAATCTCCACCCAGAAGTTCCCAGACTGCGACTGCCCCTAGACTACCACGAACGTCTCAACAAACACTCGTAGGATCATCTCCCCGCCTGCAACCATCGAGGAAAGGAAAGGAAAGGCGGATCCACTTTGACTCGGACTCAGAGGACGATAGCGATTTTGATATGTTTGGCGACCGAATTTCACCTGTCCGCGAAGCTCAGGCAGCGAACCCGAACGCAACTCCAAGTCCACCGAAGGAAAGACCTCGTGACCACGAATCGCAACCACCACCTTCGGAAGAGCCCGACTACTCCGACAACGAGTCTACGGACGATTTATTTGACCAGACCGGATACGATATGACCCACGAAGCTCATAATCCTGTTGTCGAGACGCAAGACGAAGAACCAGTTATTGAGAATTCAGATGCCGGATCAGTGGGTGATCCATTCGACCAAACCGGCCATGATATGTCTCACAAATCTCAAACCCCTGTTGCCAAGATACAAGACGAGGAACCGGATATTCAAGATCCAAATGACGGGTTCGTGGATGATCAATTCGACCAAACCGGGTACGATATGTTGGACGAGTCTCAATACCCGACTGTTGAAACGCAAGAGGACGAAGAAGATATTGAAGCTTTGCTATTGGCCGATCCAGCTAACTCTAGCACGAGGTCTAATATCACCCGATCTGAAAACGTGTCTGCTGCGTCGCAACGGGAATCCTCTATTGAACACTCTGATGACGAGCAATCGTTGGATACAGACGATAGACAGATTGACGCCATTCATAAGGTCTCTCGCTCATTGTCTACCCCTTCGCGCCACTCGTCGTTTGGCCCGAATGACCGTGACTCCCCCGAGCAAAGCCAATCAGGTTCAGACCTTGACTCAGATGATGCTCAAACAAGAGACACGATCAAGGGGTCAGTTCTGCCAGCTTCTCCCGCCATCAGTGCGACCTCATCGGTTGGAATGTCTCCTATAGCTGACACCAAGATTCTCCCTGCAACGCCGGGCGTCCTCAGTCATCCCAGTCTCGGATCTTCGACAAGGAACCGCAACGGACCACGGCCTATGGAGCGGGATCTCGGGTCACCACCCTCTGATGATTCCGACGAGGATGTCGTACCTAGTCCAGGTATCCGAGCTCGTTTGCGTTCCGCGAAGACGCAGCCAGTAGTTAATCCCAAAACTCCGAAGCGGGCTGCAGCACTTTCGGACTCTAGCGTCGATAATACTATCCCTTCTCCGTTTACAAAGGCATGGCAGGTAAAGCAGGAGCTTGATAGAGCAGCCAAGCAGCGACCTTATGAACCACCGCCGGGGACTAGGGCTGCCCGTGTTCGCTCCGAGCGGAGACTTTAGCAAATATCTATACTCATTACAATAATTCTCCGTCCTACTGCCGGCTGGCTACCAGATACAGATATGTTCACAATGTTAACAACCTTTCAGACGGATGATTCTATTGCTCTAAGGATTACAACAAAGGTCATGAATTACAGGAGAGCGAGGTATCGCAGAGCATTCAGACAGGAAGGTATCGACATCAGCCAACGTTCGAGTATTTCTTGTTCACTACCTCCAAGAAGTCCAATATGGTGCTGGAACTCCACGCCTGGGTATTGCAGGAATCAGAGCAATATTCACCGTTGGCGTTGGTCAACTCAGGAAGCCCAGCCCATGGGTCGTTTTGAACGTGGTTTCTTGGTTGCAAAAGAATCCGGTGCAGGTGGTGAAGAGTCGTCTGTGGGTCCTACGGACCGTGAACAAAATGTGGTAACGAACGTAGGACAGGACTCACAGAGGCACCCGATCCTACTCGGGTATCGAAGTGCAAGTACGCTTGCAAGAAATAACCTAGGGGCCAACCCCACTCAGGGCCCTGTCCACAAGTCAACTTTCAATATCTAGAATAACTCGACGCCAATTTAGTACTTACGTTGTGGTAGTTTAGTCCCTTCGCGATGGATGGATCAGTGGAGTCATTTGAGTTGTCATAAACAGGACGGTATTGCATATCCGCTGGATCCAGCGTCTTCATCCCCAGTGGACCGCGGAGAACCTTGTCCGCGATCTGTAGAGAACCGAGAGCATGCTTGTCGTGGAATAGCTCAGGGGCCACTGTCATTGCAATAGGGAAATTGCAACGAAGCTGATAGTCAGACCATTCACGCCCAGCTCCCGAACCGTAAACGTCTTTGTAGATACCCCGTCGATTGACAAGGTTGGTGTTGATGTTATAATTGACGTCGTCCTTGGGGTCTTCAGGGACGTAGTAGCATTTTTCGAAGGAGTGCTGAATCAAATCAGCCCATTGCTGATAAGTGACGAGCTGCTGCTCTCCGTTGACTGCAGATGTGTTAGTCGTAGTTGCGGGTGCAGGTGCGGCACTCACTAGTTGCGTTCACCCCTTTGAACGGGAATTTCCCTTTAGCTGAAAGCTCCGCCAACCATCTTAGCGTGCTTTTCAGTAGTCCAGTGATTTCGATGGGAGCACCGTCTCTGGGGGTACCGGGCACACCCTTCGTCCCTGCCCGCTCTGATTCACCCATCTTATCCATCCACGTCCCGCAATTGTGAGCATTCCCGCCTAGGATAAGCCCAGTCTCCCAGTCTACTCGGATGTCGATATCGAATCCTTCTCCTTTCATCTGCATGTCGAGGTTCGGACCGGCGTTGTATTCCCTGAAACTGATCCCCTCAGCGTGCCTCTGAAGAATTTCCTGGACAATTTCGGCGATGGAACTAGAATAAGCGTATGCACGCTGATCGTCCCAAGCGACCCAAGTATCATCCTTGGGGAAACGACGCTTCACTTGTTGCGTTAAGATCGACAACCCGTCTGGTGCCATTGTCGCATAGTCTTGGATATTCTGCACCATCCACCAAGGAGAATCCCTCGAATTATACCTTCGAGTAATCCAGTGAGTTGAAGTAAGACACAGTTGAAAGAGTGATGGCTTACCGAGGGTTCCGTACGGAATCCAGGAGATTAGGTATCAAGCCATGCTTTAATGTGGATGCGAAGGCAAGGATATGCCTCTTCGCCCCCTCGAAGTTTCCTGTGGTCAAGAACAAACCCCGCAACGAGATAAACACATCTCTCCCCCAACATCTAGCCCAGCCAGCCGCGAAGTGAGGCAAACCCGCAGCTAAAGATGGCGTAGGTTTGGAGGGGTCAAGGGACGCTGATTTGACTAAACCATGCATCTGAACAGAGCACAGAGCGAGATTGTGGGTGAAGTCGTGCCCTGAGAGCACGAACTCGGACGACTGCTCGATGACAGCTCGGCGTGCAGCTTTGTACGCGGTGGATACCACGAGGGCAAAGTATTTCGGCCTCATGAAATTCGGAACGCTTGATTTAATGCGGTCGAAGCGTTCTTTGAACCACTCTGCTGGTTGCTTGAGGTTAGGTAAATCATCTAATTGCCTAAGTGGTTGGCGTCAGCGAAGGCCGATGGTGTAGCAAGAAAACTTACCTGAGCAACCTGTTGACAATATAATCCAACGCCCACGAACCGTCCCTCAAATGACCGCAAAGTGGATGCCCTAGGTCGTTATACTGCATGATATGTCGCAAGGGATGCATCCATCCCTGTAATCCGCAGTAAACCAATTTCCCTAATCCGGGGACATCGTACGTTCCAAATTCACCCTGCGTCGCGTCTCTCTCTTCACCATCCGCACGATGCAATACGACGTTCAGGTCGACTAAATCCAATGTCCCGAATGCCTTCTGAGCATCGGATGCGCAGAAAGCTTCAAGGGACGCGTCGTATTCCTGTAACTGCGTTTCGAAAACCATGATACTTCCTGGAGGGAAATATTCGGGAACTGCGATTTCGGAGTACGGTCCCTCAGCATCGATGTGCTGAGGAACGACGACCGTAGGCATCTCTGTAAGCGAAGCTGGAAGACCGTGCAATGTCTTGGCGTCTATTGGCACTTCATAGGAGGATATCTCGAGTGTAGAGCCCAGGATGAATTTGGCTCTCGTGCGTCGCAAGCGTACGGGTGTTACTAAAATTCTACGTTCACTGGGGCCAGTCGACAGAGAAAATGGCACTAACGGTATCCTCGATCCTTCGAGCCCTTAGAGAACGCAGTATGCGCCACTAGGAGGTAACCCCTTTGGGTGGACGGCTGGACGCGGTGAAGCACGATGTACTGCGCGAGGTGAATCGAAACATCATCGAAACATGACGAGAATGACGTACGTCGTTTTCTTGATGTACATGGCCCTCTTCGAAGCCATCCAAAACCATCTCAAGGTGCAGTTCGTTTAGGGTCCTCTTGATCTTGCTGATCCCACTTCCATCTCCTACTCCTGGAACTTCGTAAAGCCTCTTTTCGCCCACCAGGTTCAAGAGCTTGGGATAAAGGTCGTCAAAGCCTTTGACGGACCCTATTGCGCTGTAAGAAAAGGTAACAAGAGCGCCAGTTGAGAGGGCATCTTCTGCTGAACGCTTATCTAACGGGGATTCGTTGTCATGAGTCAGATCATAAAGCAATGCATGTGGCATAGATCCGTTGAGAGGCGTTACGGTGCATTGTCGAACTGGACCCTTCCCGGTGGGTGGTGGTAACTCCTCTGCAGTCGTCATGCAGGCACCATCCATGGATCCTAGTTTCACAGTTAGGCAGATAGCGCTACTTCAGAGCAGTACGTACCGATTGGTTTGCCAACGCCGTGCCTATATAACAATCTCGACAGCTCTTTGGGATCCCAGCCATTCCCGCTCTCCCGAATCAAACTGTTGATACCTAGACTCTTGACGAACAACAAGTCCATTTCTTCGCTTCCGGTGAAGAGCTCCGCACAGACGTACAGATCTGGGTTCACTACCCGCGCGGCGTCGAGCATATAGACGCCAACTTGTAGAGGGGTAGAATGACAATTGTCGATGCGAAAGCCATTGAAAGTCGATGCCAAGGAAGTAACATAGCTAGACATATACTCCCAAAGCCACGGGTTTGATGAGGGGCCATCGCCGTAACGGAGTTTGACGCAGTCGCCCCAGACGATAACCTCTCGTCGTAGATAGGCCTTGGATGGTAAGAGCGCAAAGTTTTGGAGAGGATCTGCGTTCCAAATCCACCCATTGTTTGCGAGAGAGTATTTCAAGGGATCCGCATCCGAATGAGGCGACAACCGGGTGAAATAGCTTTCAACGAGTGGCGAACTACGCGAAAAACCATCAGTCATCGTAAATCAATCCACAGGTAAGCATAGACTAACTCGCGAGAGATAGCGCCAAGCTTGGGGCCATGTTCGTCCAGTCGCGTGTATTTGAGCCTATTCTTGATACCTTCAAGTGCGGCCTTCGTATCGTCTTCCCATTCCTCATACAGGGGGACATTTAGGACATCAATCACCCTCGCCCACGCTTCAGCCAACGCCTCTACGTCCGTTATGTCAACAAATGCAGCTTGCACGAAACCGGCAGCAACAGGCCCAGGGACATTAACTTTGAATCGGCCAGAGAATAAGCCTAGGCCGTCAATCTTGCTGGAATCCCGCAATGCTTTCGCAAGGTCCACGACGTTCTTCCCAGCTACATCTACTCCGTCCCACGTAACGATGTCACCCGATTCAAGGGCGCCTTTGATGGACGCTTTTGTTGCTGAGACATCTAGGACGTAATATTGCCACAAGTTAAGTGACTTCATTTCGTCCGCGAAGGCATTGGCCAATGTATCGACGTCCTGTTGAGAGCCGATTGAGGTTGGCAAGCCTTTTGCTGCCAGCGATGCAGAGAATTCAACGATAGCAGTATCTAATTCAAGGGCGGGCTCCAGGTGAGGAGAGTTATGTGGGCTAAAGCCTTGAATTGACGCGTTAGATAGAAATGAAATAGAATATGGTATCACGCACCAGCTTCCGGATGTTCTGGGAGCCAGGGGCTATCATCCGCGGTATGGTTGAGAACGACGTCCGTGAGACTGAGGAGCCCGTATTCATCTCTGGCGGTTTTCAGCGCTTTCTCTACGATGTTCTTACCACCATCTTCGACCACTTTGCCGCCGAACATAGATGGGTCATATTTGGTTTGATCACGAATCGAGTAAGGGCTGTCGCTATGGCCTCTTTCTTGCAGAGGAGTGTAGTGGAGCATGGTGTAACCCCGATCCTTTGCTTCGGCGAAGTGTTTGTTCCAGTCGGAAATGGGTCCCATCCATTTTGATACAACGGTGAGAATAGCCAAGCCATCCAGCGGCAAGTTGGCAGAATCGCTTTGAAGGATCGCTCCGGACGAGGGAGGGAGAGGCTTGAGATCGTCAGACAGAATCGGGCTGCGTTTCTTTATCCGGAGGATCGGGTCGATATTGAAGTATCCCCTCCTACCGGTTACCCGCTCACCCTGCTTCTCACCGTCGTACTCTACCCAGAACACGAAGGCGCCGGCTTGCGATATCGGAAGATCTATTTGTACAGGTTTGGAGAAGTTTGTGGGTAATCTGGCGAAGGCAGCAGGAGATTAGTGCATATATGCGAGATATATGGATCTATACAACTCACTTCTTCTCAGCGAACCTATCCCTGCTAAATTTACCACCGTTTAACGGAAAGTTCGTCTTGAAAACGCCGTTTTTAGAGGCAGGAGTGCCAGCATCAATAGACACTCGAAGGATGTATGGCGTGTATGCTGGCGGCAAGCGAATGTACTAAGACCAGCTCAGTGATGCACGTGTATACGGAACCTTAATGAATGCACCGATCTATCTTTGTGAGGACCGCCATCTACATCAAGGCGGAGCTCGTAAACGCGGATCGGAGGCTCTCCCTGGCTAACCTCTGACTGAAAGAACTCCAAGCCCTCATCAGCGGGCGTCTTGGGCGTGATTGGGCTTATAGCCGTGGATGATGTCGGCGATGCCGACGAGGACGTCGAGCGAGTCCCTTTGGCGCTGCCGGTCTTCGAAAGCGGGATCGTAACGGTGGGCTTGGATTTTCCTCTGCGAAGTTTGGGCATGGTGATAGTGGGAGGAAGGAAAGTCGGGGACGCGTCGTTGAAACAGTCAAGCCCTCTTTATATGCCCGTGGAATATGAACATGTCGTCAGGTCACATGATAAAACATACGCGTCATGGCTACTCAATGCTCTATATCAGGCAATTGACTTCCCTTTTCTGGTCATTTCACGCTTATTGTGCGAGGCGAAACGTTTCTGAAGTTTTGATGAAACTCGTAGTGCAGGCGACAAGCGCACGGACCAGTGCATAACCATGCCATTTCAACATGCCCGGACTGAAACAAGATCAGTAAATACGCGCAACAATCAAACATCAATTGCAAAACGGTGGGCGGTTAGTAGACGGAGGTCAAGGAGGCGGGACCACTAGAGATACAAATTCAAGATATTACATCTCGGTATGAAGGACCGGAGCGGACAAAAAAGATTGGTATCCACAAGATATGTTCATGTATTTGGAATGTAACATACATATTCACATTTTGAGTCGGCTTCATGTTTGTGCCTTTGGATCATGCTTTCAGAATTGTGCTTTCGGGATTATGCTTTCGGGATTATGCTTTCGGGGTTATGCTTTTGGGATTATGGTCACGCCTATATGGGAGTCTTGAAAAGGAATGGCTCATGCCAAATCTGTTCAAGTGATCAGTACGTCGTAACACGTTTTCCTTTCTGCTCAACGATAGTGACATTGACGACAGCGGATTGTTCCGCTCAACCTGTACAGTTATTGCTTGGTGGCTTGCTCAGTGAGGGGTTCACCTTGTAGATGCCCCCCTTCTACACACTTGGCAATGTCTTCGGTCCCTCATCCCTGCACAATATGTCGGTGTCAAGGATTCATAAGTGCGGTAAGATCTATTCACATCATAAATTGAAAAGGGTTTGAATCTGATATATATCTAATATCTAGTCTCCGGGCGCCAGGATTTGTGCCTGTCAGCACTCTGTGACGAGCCATGCCCTTTCAGCAGTCCCAATGCTCCCCAGTCGCAGGTGTCGTGAAGCCACATCAGAATTCACCTCTGTGAGCTAGCTGTAATGTCTCTCATCGAGTCTGTTTTACTGATTTTGAACATATAATACAAGGCCAATGAAGGACCAACAGCGTCCTGCAGTCACTGTGGCGAGCCTTATTATCAGCATACACCAATCCCGTCGTCCATTCCCCTTCCTTTAGCCTCCACGGCTCCCCCACTCAGCTCACAGCGTATCATGGGACCTGGAATATCATTATTTCCAGCTTGGACACCACCTACTTCCTCGAATCAAGGCTCCACCAATGACCGACGGCAAGAGGCAGCCATCAGGCACCGCCCACCTTCCTCCTCGCAGATTCCACCATCATCATCACGACAAGGGGTTGCAACCTCTCCCTTTGCACCTTTACCTGTGACGACTCTACCTACTAGTAATAATCGTCGTCGTCAGTCAAGCTCTGCATTACATTCTACAGGACGTGCGGGGAGACAAGGTCGGGAAGCAGGGCGCCAAGACTTTCGCTTTCAGATTGTCATTCATCCTGAACCAGTACGTCCTACGGTTCATACATTGAAGTTGCGAGATACTACCTAGTCTTTATAGACTGAAGGTTCCTATGAGACATCCTCTGGAGGTCTATTCACAACCCTACGTGCTCCAGTGCCTCAGAAAATGGACGACTTCATTGCGAACGCTGTCTCTCTTTCTCTCTCCTTTGAGATCAACTACTCTGGCAACAAATGCGACACCATTGTGAATTATATCAACACTGCCCTAGTAAACCATATGGAAATACACCGTTTGTCTGCCTCTACTTCCCCGATTTTGACATCCAGTCCAACAAGACCTGGCCCTAATCCAAATCCAACGCCAAACAAGCCATACTGGCATTTTCTGAACGCTTACAAAAAGCCCAGAAGTCATTTGGGGCCCATTCTTCGTCAAACTATTCCTGCAAGCTGTCAAATCAATACCACGATCGCTAACCTTCAAAAGCATTGTAACAAATGGAGCATGTACACGCCTGTGGGGGCTTCAGATAGCATCCCAGTTGTCTTCATTGGTAATCATCAATAACATTTCTGCATCTATCGTTTATTCACCTTCCTTTTAGCACCAATAGATCATGTCATTGTCGGGCCAATTCCAGATTTTCCGGTCCCAGGCATAATACACGCCTGCCTGGCTGTCAGATTATGGTCTGGCTTTATGACTCCTCGCCTCAATGAGCGACATCTTGGTGCCTTTGGCTGCTATGAGGATAGATGCGTGCTAGAGGAGCCTGAAGTAAGTGAAGTTAGAATAATCAGCTGCTGATCCAATGTCTAATAATCACTTAACTAGCCTGAAGACTCTCTAGACGACATACGTGATCTACAGCTACCACCACTGCAACTTGCCTCCCCCCATTCCCCGCCGCCGCTTCTTTTCTCAGACAACACTAGCAACCCCAGTCCAGTTACCTTAAACGAACAGTTTCCTCTTGGGTTTCCTCCCATCAAGTACGAAGATGTTTATCCTTATGGTGTCCAATGGAGGGAAGAGATATCGAGTATGACAAACAGCAATGCCGAAGATGATGAAACTATTCGTATTCGAAGTTCCGACGCTGCCTCGGCCGCAGAAGCTTTTTTCCTCAAACTCCTGAGTTTGTTAGGTGGCGACTCAACACCTCCCCCTGCCGAGGTAGAGCTCGAGAATGTTTCCCTGGATAATCTCCCAAATTACCCCTACGACGTCTGGATGTATGTTATTATTTGATTCTTGCTTGTTCGTTTCACTTACTATCATCTTCTTAGCGGTGCGGGAGTTGGAGCAGGGCCAATGAAATCGTTCTGGCAAGCTCTCCTTCAATATATGATTAACGAAAACCGTCAACATTGGTATGAAAATCAAGAAGGCTTCTATTCTATTATATCAGACGAACTTGTTGAACCAGAGCCATCTGACCTAGCTATGTTTGCTACTTATGGACTTGTGATTCGGTTGACTCTTCTCTTTGATTTTCCTTTACTTCCTATTTCACCATTTCTCCTTTCGTACTTAGTTACTTCCTTCACTAACAGTGTTCATTTTCCTTTCATTCACGCTCTTGCTCCATCAACTTTCACTCGTCTGGACACCTGGCCCTCCCTTACACACCATTCACGCTCAGTTACATTTACTGAAGGCGATATCACTCTTGGGACTGACCCATTCAACCTTATTATAGAATTTCTTCCAGAGAGTGCGCCACCCATGGTAAGCTTGGAATCTTTTCTAAAACACTTCTAATATATGTATTATTCTAGGCTTCTCTGATTTACCGATGGAGCGGGTTTTCTGTTACATCGCAAGGCTTAAAGATCGCAGCACGCATCATATTTGGGAGCTTTGCTGTTATGGCCACCACAAAACCGCAGATTTATACACATGTTCTACAGGGCCTCGATGGCTCTCATGCTCTGCTCCGTCGCCTAAATTGGAGTTCATTAACAGACGTAAGTCCATTTTTGTTGTTTTACACCACTGTACTTATTCTTTCCAGACCTTTCATGACGCTGGTACTGCAGAGAAGATCATTGCAGCTATTGGCATGGGACGCCGAGTCACCTCTCCAGACATAGTCATTGATCTACTTCGACCTCAACCTTCAAATACAGTTTTAGGTCTTAGCGTGGATGAAGAAGGCTGGATGGCCCATCTCAAGCGTTATCTTCGAGGAAGTGGGTATCCACGGGCCGACTCTATCGTTGTCAATGAGGACAAGAGAACCATTGATAGCCGAGATAATACCTTAAGGAGCCGACTTCTACTTAAATGTGTAACGGGTAGTGAGTATGTTGACATCAATCGTTCTGCTATTCATGTAAGTCTCACATCCTACTGATTTCATGAAGCTAACAAGCCTCAGATCACGTTTCGGAGCGCTTTTGATGATACTAATAACATATCAGCCCGACTCGCAGCTCTATCTGTAAGTCTTCTTTTACTTCTTTCTTTTTTTCAACCACTAACTTCATCCCAGGGTGGCTCTATTCATGTTTGCACGTCCGAGATTGAGATTTTGATGAATCAGGCTATGACTCTCAGAACTGGGGCACCCCCTCTAGCCGATCTCTCTATTACAACTGAGTTTGATGCCTGGATCCATTCTCTTATTGACGCTCCTGATACGTATAATAATGCTTAAATACATTACGCAGACACCACTACCACATACTATATTCCACTACACACTAGATACATTACAATGAATAAATAATACAAGACAATTTTGACGTGTTCATTCAACCCAAGGTCTATTCAAATTGTGAGTTATTAAACACTAGTAGAACTAGAAATAATCACCTTTGTCCATGTTATAACGTCGTCAATCAACTTCTCAGAAAGCATCAAGGGAATTGGAGACGACTGAGTATGACACTCGAAGTCATCCCAAGACATCTGGCTGCCCTTAAGCACTTTTGTCCATCTTGTCACCTTGCAAAGGATATGTTCAACCGCAATGGCTGAGCAGTCAGAGGCCATGCCTAAAGTATTCTTGCCGTCCTCTCCAATATGCGTAAGCAAGTGGTTGTGAACCATAGCAAATGCAGCAACCGCCTCGGTGATATTACTGATTTTGAAGCCAAGTTCATTGAGTCCTCGGTAAGCACCAAGGCCAGTATGGTTGAAGATCCACGAGCCCATAGTGATAATGTCTGGAGGGTCTACGATTCCAGCAAAGGCAAGACTATTTGCACATTGCAACATGGTTAGAGTGTCTGACTTGAAGCCGTCAACCATGAACGACCTCAAGAAATGAGTGCATTCCAACCAGCTATGCCGAGGCCCTGTATACTGGGACGGATCCTGGTTGTAGAGAGATCCAAGGAAATCTTTCCAGCGTGATCGTATGTCATCAGAGAAAAGCGTTGAAATTTTCGAGTCCATCGCCTCTTTCTCGGTAACTCCTTCAACTTGGTAAGAGAAGAGCGAGAGCTGTGAGCTTGGTTGGCCCCAAACTCTGGTGTTTGTGACCAGAATAGGTTTTCTGGCATGAGAAAGAGCTTTGTTATGCGTAAGACCTTGATCGAACTTGGAGAGAAGTGAATCTGATGAGATTGAGAAGAAGGGAAATATCATGTTTAGGAATTCCTTTGTTCCGTTGCCTTGACCTGTGCTGAACCAAGCAAAGAGGTTGGATAACCCATGGCTTGTGACGAGCAACAAAGGGCTAAGATGTTTATGAAAGAGCTCTGCTGATTGTGAAAATTGACGAATTGGATCAAAGTGATCTTGGTCATTGGGTACTGGTCGTATCGACGTTGGATCATGACCAGTGAGAATGCAATGTAGTATTTCTTCTTCATAGGGCTGGTTCAAGCGGTAGTTCAGAGCTTCTCTGAGGATTAATGCGATAGGTTTGAGCATAGCCGAGTCGTGACTTGGAATAAGACATTCAGAGGATACTTGTCCCCATACTGGCTGAAGTATTCTTGGAGTTCGTCCTGTTGTGGTACGTCTTGAACCAGTCGCTCCTTGTGCATGGGATTCATGACCTGTTGATAATAGATCTTTGTATATGATCTGATAGATCTCGTCTGCGAGTGTTTTGGAAGTTTCATTTTCTGCTAGTGTCACCTTGAGAATGCTTGCCATAGGTGCTAGAAGCTCACGAGCATTATTGATGGATTGGGTAGAGAAAATCCGTGCACGGTTGTTGTTCTTTCCAGCGTTACCAAAGACGACCCAGGGAGTACGGAGGAACCAGTCAATTTCAGAGGAGTAGAATATGCTTTCACTCCCAAAGCATTCCACTAAGCGTGTTAGAACAGCACCTCGACAGATGGCTCTAGCAATCCAGTCTGTCTTCCGTTTTGTTGAGCTAGTTCCTACAAGAATTGGATCCATCGCCTTGACATGAGGCTCGATGTAGAATGCAGCCCAAAGGTCGACAAGGATAATGGTACACGCCTTGGTGAGGCTCGTATTTTCATGAGTAACTCGATGTGGGGCGATCGTCGGTAAATCCAAGAACTTTGGCAATCGTCTTTGTGAGCCTTCTTGTGTTAGTCCATATCTTTCGAAATCAGCTGCCTCTATTCTTGATGGAATATCTGGTTCAGATATTGGCGTGACCCCTACAAAGATCTTCAATACTAGTAGGATGTTTAGAAAAACAAAGACGTTACCTGTACGCTTCTCCCTTCTTTTCTCTTTTGGGTCCTTGTGCTGGAAGTATTTCCGAACATAGCGTATAACCAGATCGACCAGTGATGCCACTTGTGGATATAATTCTTGGAAGTCTCCAGAGCTGCCCTTAAGGACATCTGAGACCATATATGTCGCAATACGCGGCCCAGATGATGAAAACCAATCATAGACTATGAGCAATGTCCTGCAGATGTCGGCTTTCTGGGCTCTTCCTAGAATCGTCAAGATCCGAAGATTTTCTGTTGCTTCTGGTAGACTTGCTCCAACGGTAGAGAATTGAGAAAAGATCGTTAGAAGAGATTGACCTGGAGTCGCATGTATGTTTTGATATGCTTCTCGGTATATTGCATTCTGCGCAGCACGACCCGTAATAGATTGGCGGACAGTCTTCAAGGTTTGCCCAAGGACAGAGTCATTGACTCTGGGATAAACACCTTCTTCAGCCTGATGCTCCGCCCGTATGCTTTCAAGTTCTTTGCGAAGTCGTTCAGAATCAAAAAGGGATTTTAATCGGCTTATCGTCTCAAATGAATACACCCCTTGGGTATATCCTTCGACAGCCTCTATCCCATGTTCTTCATTATAGCTCGCCAACATTTCCTTGCAATTTCTGAGGAATCAAGCTCAGTTTCTGTTATTCTGGAGTACAGAGCATAACTTACTCTAGCTCGTGTATAGAACACCAGCAATTATGTCTTGAATCATAGTCTTTCCACTTGATAAGCCACTGGGGTCCTTCATTGAACTGGCAAGTATATTATATTTAGAGAAGAATTATGTTCGGTGAGATGAAAAACACACCTGTAATCTGTAACTAAGAATCTCCTCGACTTCATACTCAGGCCCACTCTGCCCTTGCTCTGTTGGAACTTCCATATTGGTTTCGACTGGACTTGTGGTTGTTCGATGTGGACGCTTGGCAAGAGGCATGGAGGTGATTCTGGTTGAGACTGCTTTTCTCTTGCCTTTGTCTATGCCTGTGAATCGTCAGGAAATAGTAAACCAACACTTGTATATAACTTACTTCTTGGATTTTGTGAACTCTGTTCCTCACTTTGCTGAATAGGGTGACAAAGAGCCGTTGGCTGAGGTACACCAGGTAAACCCTGCAGCTTATCATTCAAGCCCATTGTAGCCGCCAGTCTTTTCTTGTATTCTGATTTGTGAATGGGTATGAGTATACGATTGCATATTCCGGTGTACCACTGATAATATGCACGCATCTGAACCAGCCAATCCCGGTTATGAATGGGGTGATACCCATCTGGATTAGGAAGCAATCTTGTTCGAGTTTTGCCGTTCATGTAGAAGATATTAGCCAGAATGTGATTTGGGTCGAGATCGAGAGTCAGGCCACAGAGTTGAAGAGTATTCCAAAAGTTGTAGAAAGCCTCACGTCCTAGGCGATTTGCAAAAACCTCTACACCCCCAAGGATGTATTCGCCGTGAGTTGCGAAAGTTCGTTGAGAGATTTTGTGAGGGAGAGTGGCGTTGGCATTGCCAAAGTGAGTTGACGGAGTTACAGCCATATTGGTAAACCGGTCGGTGGCAGCTCGAGAAGGATAGCAGACATATACGACCCGGTTTGTTGAATCAGTGGAATCATATAAATGAGCGACCTCTTGTATATATGATTCCCACTTTGAAGGGTGGCAGTAAGGCGGTCCGCCACAGTGCATGTCTTGGCCTTTCATAAATAGCACAACAATGAGGTAGTCCCCATGGCGTACGAACAGACCTGATCTGCCTAGAGTGAATGTACCAGGATCGACACCTAGTACATGTCAGTCAAGAACATAATAAACATGTGGAGAAACTTACCGAGGGGGATACGCAACAACATTACAATCATACTCCATCGCAGTGGGCAATCGTTAAAATCTGTGTGCCAGGAACCCTGGGCGCCAATTGCCTCCTTGAAGCTACAACCTTGTGAAGTTACGTTCATCTGAAGGCTGGTTGGTCCAGGATCGAGTCCGCCAAAGGAGAATGTGTTATTATCGATGGAGTCGAATTCCACGAGATCATACTCCATCTTTGAGACGCTCTTTGGAAAGAGTATCCGCCAAGTGTCATGCAAGAGACGTAATACTGGACCAATAGTGTTTTTCGCCATCATGGTGTCATTTTGAGCAGCAGGGAGAAAGCATCCTGACCCTTCGCCATCTCCGACAGTGGAGGCAAGGCTATATGATCCGTCATAGCAGTTTGCTACAGCAGGTCCAGAGCGGGCATTACGCTTGAGATTGGGAAGGCTATAAATCGGTTTGATCTCTGGAAGTCCTTGAGTTTCGTCACCCTTTCTTCCGAAAGTACGAACATATATCTCCTCCAAGAATGCCAAGGCTTGAAGCCCGTCTTTGCCATATTCCCTCAGAGAGTCGGGAGTATGTAGACATCCAATGGTGACAACCATCTCCGAGTCGGGCATTTCATATGTGAAAGGTACTCCAGGTACCATGCGAACCATGCCAGGCAGAGGATCATATTGAACAGTGCCATCATCAAAGATCCTGGGAATAACTTGGGGTACAGAATCGACACTCAGCATGCGTGCCTTCAGGATGTCCTTCTGGCTCTCTAGAAAGGGTGTTCCATACCGATAGCCACGAGTAAAGCGATCATCAGCTTTGAGATGATACTCTTGGGCCTGAGGATAAGAGCGCTTAGGGTTTGGATTCTGCAATGGTGGTGGAGGGATAAGGATTTTCTCCACTGGCTCGTCAACTCGGACGTCGGATGCTGGCCAATGCCAGCATGTATCCGCAAAAACGGGACTTTCAAAGGCTGTTAAGAAATCCTTCGGTCTTCCATACAAAGCCAAAGATGGCGGTGAAACTAAGGATCTGTCAAGTTCTTTGTCAAAACAAGACAGGAACTGAAACTTGCCTCTTTCTGTTGCTGAAGCGAACATTGTGTGAGGGCCAGAAAGAACAGTTATCGAAGAAACACCTGGTATAACAGTTAGGCCTCACCGCTACTTGCAGGAAAACACATGGCTGTGGGAGTTCAAGTCCATTTGTGGATCAAGTAAACAAACGATGTCATTGATGGTCGAGTTTCAGTAACGAGCCAAAACAACTTCGTTATGAAAACTCGACCACCCCTATTTCATACAACGTAAGTCCCTTCCTTCTACGGCCTTCGTTTTCGTTTCGCATCCCATACACCCCTCTATGCATGCAGACTCGAAAAAAGTCCTATTCAGGGCGCCGTCGTCCTCTTCGTCATATTTCTCTTCGTCGATGTCGCGTTCGCTTTCGCTCCCAGGACAGCGCCGTCGCGTCACACCCTGCTTGTTTGCTTGCTGTAATGTGAAATGTGGAATGTGTGACGTGCGACGTGTGATGTAAATCGAGCATCGAGCACCTCGTTGACACCAGAGACCACCCATCACGGAGCGGACGCGGACACGGAGTTGTCAGGCCTGCAAGTGTTCGAGGTTTCGAGTGTTTGAGTGTTCAAGTATCCGAGTTTTCGAGCTTTCACTATTTCTTAGGGTCGAAATTTCGAGCGAGTATCCGAGTTTTGGAGTGGTCGAGTGTTCGTGTATCGAAGTATCCAAGTGTTCGAGGTTTCGAGGTTTCGGGCGTGCGAGCTTTCGAGGTTTCGGGTGGTCGAGCGTCCGAGTTTTCAGTGCTTCGAGCTTTCGGTGCTTCGAGCACCACGTTGACAGAGTTTTCGAGTGTTCGAGATTTCGAGGTTTCATTCGTCGCCATCCCAGCCAGCGCGGCGTGGCGTGTCGTGTCGTGTCTTGTTTACTGACGGCGCCATCTACATCTATCTCTTATCAGCGCCCCAGATGCGTAGTGGGAGCCCCGTTCGTCGACAACGGCATTGCTTCCTCGCTCATGGTCCCATTGAGGCTCTGCAGCTCCGTCCCCGTCTCACGGCTCTTTTGGAGCTCGCCCTGGAGCCGGTTGAGGATGTGCTTGAACGTAAGGAGGCTCTTCCCCGGCGCTCGCATGCTTCCACCCATTCCACTCATGCCAATTCCCGGCTGTATGCCCGACGAGGTCCGCCGTGGTGGTCCGCTGCCGTTGTTAGCGCCGAAGTTGAAGGATGTGTTGTTGATAGTGGACGAGGATGGGCCAGGTTGGAGTGAGGGGGGAGCGCCGTGAGGTTGCATGGCCTGTTGATGGTGTTGCTGCTGTTGATGCGGTTCGGAGAGGTGGGCAATCTGCAAATCTTGCTCGTTGAATATGCAGAAAACCCTGGCGGCGACCTTGTAGTGGAGGATCTTGAGGGCTGTGGGCTGTGTTCGCAGCGTGCATAGGAGTTGGTTGGTAGGTGGTTTGGTGAAGGGCCGTGGGGTACGTTATGAACCGTGTTCACGGCAAGCTTAGGGGCGAGACGTCGTGGGGCGCATTCGAGTAGTCGGTAGACTGCGTAGGTAGGAGTCAGTGACCAAGGATTGCGTCTAAGTGATCAAATGCGTCAGTGGCGAGCGTGGCGAGCGAATAGAGTGCTCACCGATGTAGTACCTGAGTTTGGACTGTCGACGACACATGAAGGGTAACTGACCTGTTCATACTCCCTTCTCATCGCTGCTTCCAATACACCAGCCGTCCGTTGCGCACAGCGTCCCCCCATGGTCATGGGGTGGAGCGGAGACTAGAGAGGTGCCGTCGGTTGAGGGCAAAGGCTGAGAAGGCGGCGCAATGCGCCACGACGCCACACCGCCAGTAGGTTCTGAAGGCGTGCACGCGAATAGAATAATGAGAAGGGGGTTGGAGGATGGGCGGAAAGACGAATAATGGCAGAGAAGAGAGGCGCCACGGCCGTACGCCACCGAGGGCGACGCGGGAGGGAGAAATTGGGATACAAGACGATAAAAGGGAACAACGATGATCGATGATACGTGATACATAATGCAAAAGAGAGAGATGGGAGGAGTTACGACATTATGACGACGAGTGGCGGCGCCGCTGATAGACGTTGGAGAACATAACATAGAGGCGAGAACATAGAGAAGGACGCAACGCTGCGCCGCCACTAATAGGCACCTTGAAGCCCGAACCCCGGATGCAAAACATATTGAATGCACGATAGACCACTACGCACGGTGCATAATGCATAATGAAGAAGGTTACGGCACTCGTGGACGACATGAGACGACACCACACGCCGCTGATAGACACTGCAGAACGCAGAGCACCGAGAACATAGAGCGGGAAGAAGAAGGAGGGGGAGGCAGAACGAGAAGATTCAAGACCACGGAACGAGAAGTGCGCCACTGATGCTGGTAGACCCACCCAATGGCGACCCATGCCGGATTTGCCGCGAGCAGATACGAGATGGCATTGGCACGGTAGACGGGAAATGACATGGGGATCAACGAAAAAGAGGTTCGAGAAAACGAAGAGGGTGGTGGTGGGCCGCTGCCAAGGCCAGCGGTCTCGAGGACATAGACGGCAAATGGCAAACGAAAGACTGTAACATGACGCATGTCGCATGATGCTCGGGGGCGACAGGACACCACGACGAAGGACACCACGACAATGGCAGTACGACGTAGGCCGTCGAACGATCGTCGACTGTCGAGGACGAGACAGTAGAACGGGCGCGGACGAAGGGGGTGTTGATCAACGTCGGTGGTTGGTGGTTGGTGGTTGGTGGCTGTGGCGACGGGAGGGGTGGGAGACAGGGGAGTTGGCGGAAGTCGATATGCGAAACTGCAGAGATCGTAGCGAGAATTGTTGCTTTGACATAGCGGCAACGTTCCAAGCGTGGATGTCCCTCAAAAGGTCGGCGTTGTGCATAGTCTCGAGCATTTGTATCCGGCACGGTATTGTGTTCTACACGCTGTTCAATGGAGAGAAGCAGTAAACAGCGCCAACAACATACAGGCGAAGGGAGGGAGTGCGGGAGCGCGAGCCTGAGAACAGGGAGACGGCAGTGCGAAGGCTCGAGAGGGAGATGATGGCCAGGCGGGGACGTTCAAGGACCATGAATACGAGGGAGGGATACGCCGACTCCGTGGCGATAACAAGTCCTGGCGACGATGGAGACGGTTGTACGCACACGAGGCATCAACATTTGCAAACATAGTGCACGATGGGGATGTGCATCGACTCCATAACAAGAGCCACACCTGGCAATGACCCAATCAATCGAGACAACACGGCGCAACCCAACACAAGACACGGAAATCAACTTCGTGGCTGGAAGAGGCTAAGCATCAGCAGACGGCGCTGTATCAAGATGCGAGGGACGTGTGCGCGTGTGCGTGTGTCTGAGTCGGAACGTTTGCGTTTGCGTGTTTGTGTTCGTATTTGTATCCATATTCGCGGTTGCGGTTGCGATTGCGCTTATCGTCGCCCCTGCGTGCGAGGCTTGGTATCCGGCTTCCGCGTCTCGTCGTTGCGTTTACGATGCCGCTTGTTGGCGGTGGTATTGTCATTCCTCGCCGCAAGGGAGGTGGGGATATCATTGTGGCACTGGAGGGGACACACTATCAGCGAGTGATGCGCGATGTTAGAAGTGAGTGCGTACGCACCTTCGTCTACTCTCTCGTTTATCCTCCCTCCCCGCCCGTTCTGTGTCCTCCCATTATCTTTTCGCGCCCTGAAGCCTGCCAACGCAAGCTCATACATCGACGACTCAACGTACGTAGCGTCGACGGTCCGAGTTTCTTCCCCAGCCTCGAGTGGCGATTCAGCGCATATAGCAGCCCATTGTTTGGCGCGAGAGTCGACTGACAAGAATTTTTTTGGAGGGTTTTCTGAGGTGGCGGGTATGTTGGTTGGGGTGAAGAGCGGAGGGTGGAGTGGGTTGAGCGTGTTCGCGAATCTGAGTGATCGCGCGGTGAGTTGGGGGAGGGAGCTGACTCGGGGGGCTCACCTACAACACCATGGCCGTCCATCCATCTGGCTTTGGGTAGAATCGAGAACGCGAGTACGTGACTGCTCGGTTTCCTGGGTGTCGTCTTCCTTGTTTGCGTCAAGGGGCTGGGAGGTGGTGCCAAGGTCATGCCACTTTTCAGGTTGATGGGATTCGACATTGGTGTTCTCCGTTCGCGATACCTTTGCCGACTTGACTTGGATGCTGGGGCCGACGACGAGATGAAATAGTGACTGTAAAAGTGAGAGTGAGTTACGATGATCGATGCATTCGAGTTCAGATAGGAGTGACTCAGGGGAGATTGATCAAGGATCAAGTGAAATGTGAAGGTTAGTATTCCATCGCTTCACCTATGATGTCCATTCCGTTGGAAAATCTACGGACGGCATATGCAGAGCTGTGTCAGACAGTGACCACGGCAATTCAGACACAGTCAGGAAATGTTGCTGCTCTGGATTGCTGCAAACAGTTGTGTCTCCGATTTCTAGGAGAAATACAACAAGTAAGTGGTCTCCGGGGAGGCTAAGAGGTGATCTATAGTGACCATCTCTGCAGGTGTCTACAGCATTGGATGTGGAGACTCGAGTCTCAATTCAAACGAGTATCGATCTAATGATCAGCACACTTGAAGACGCTGCCTTAACATCCAACGACGTACCAGATATTGCACCCCAGTCACTTGGAACCCGCAGTAGTGGTGGTCGACGGGGAAGGCCAGCAGTTGAGATTGACCGAGAAGTTTTGGCGACCATCTCTTCTGGTAGACGAACTCGACAAGAAGTGGCGGACATGTTCCATTGTAGTGCTCGCACAATCCGCCGGTTGCTGGTCTCGTATGGGCTCTCTGAGCCTGGCCCACCAGTATACTCCGATGTTGTGGATCTTGACGGTACCATCAGACGTGTTTACAGTGCAGGGAAGAGTAGTGATCTTTCCCAGCTTACTGATGAAGAACTCGATGGAATCATGCTGCAAATCTACAACCAATTCCCAACCTTTGGACGGCGCATGATTGATGGCTACTTGATGCAACTTGGCAAACGTGTACCTCGTCAAAGAATTTTGGACTCCTACAACAGAGTTATTGGTCCTCCACAAGGTGTCTTTGCTCCACAACGACTTCACCGAAGAGCATATTCAGTGCCAGGACCCAACTCGCTCTGGCATCATGATGGCCAGCACGGTGAGAAATGCCAGATGATCAGCACATCATATTTGATTGAGTACAATATGGCAGGTCTCATTCAGTGGAAATTCGTCATTCATGGATTTGTTGACGGTTTCTCTCGCTTTGTGGTTGGCATCCGAGTTCACACAAATAATGAAGCCTCAAGTGTGGCGGATTTGTTTGAAGATATTGTTGAGACATTTGGATACCCAAGTCGTGTCCGTGGTGATCATGGTTTGGAGAATTTATTTGTGGCGGCAATAATGGAGGAGGTGAGAGGCTTGGGAAGAGGTTCATATATATGGGGAAAGTAGGTTGAAATATTTTACTGCTATGTTTTTAACATTTACGCTGCTTTCAGAAGTGTCCACAACATACGCATCGAGCGTTTGTGGGTGGATGTCACTCGTGGATTTGGAAAGAAATGGAAGGACTTTTTCCATCATCTTGAAATCCACGATGGACTTGACCACAACAATAACGCTCACATTTGGCTTCTACATTACTTATTCCTCTCGGCACTCAACCATGATGCTGCTATGTGGGCAGAAGCATGGAACAATCACAGCTTATCACTTCGAGGACAACCGAATCGCACGCCAAGGGAGTTGTACACAGAGGGAATGCTTACACGAGGAGTGCGTGGCTTGGTACCAGCAAGCTCAGGCGAGGTGGGGCCTCTAGATCAGGAGGAAGAAGAGGTGGTTTCAACAGATGAAGAATATGCAGCCTATGGTGTTGACTGGGATGACATCTCGAACGAACGACTTCGTGAACATCACAACACCCACAATTCTGACCACCATGGAACATCAAACCCATTTGTCTCTGATCTACCAGATCATATGCCTCACGTCAAAGTGACCGATGCAAGATGCCCATTTTCTGAAGATCAACTTGAAGCACTGAACACCTTTGTTCAAAACTTGCCAATGATCAATGTTGCTGACATGAACTCCAGGAGGCTCGTTTGGATTACCACACTCGAGTGGGCTGAGTCCCTCAATTTCAGTGAGGCTCATGATTAGTCGATCTAGGATGCATACTTCAGAAATGCAACAAGGAGTTGTATTATAATATAAATCTTGATTATTGTTTTTTGTGTGGGATTGAAGTTAAGCTTGAGTTCAGCAGTGTTTTGATTCAGAAGCAAAAGTCCTCCATGTTCCAAAACCGCACCTCAACTTCCAAAGCATAACCCCTGTCCCGAAGGGATAACCTCAACTTCCGAAAGCACAACCTCCGTGTCCCGAAAGCTCACCTCAACTTCCGAAGCATAACCCCTGTCCCGAAGGGATAACCTCCGAAGCATATGCTCCGTGTCCCGAAAGCACAACCCAGCCTCCGAAAGCACAACCTCCGTGTCCCGAAAGCACAACCTCAACATCCAAAGCACAATTCCTGAAGCATTACCTCTGGTCTGAAAGCATGCCCTCCTCCCTTTACCCTTGAAAACAAAGTTCCCTGTTTCCCAACACATATAATCCGTGTAAAGCTGTATATATTCACATACACAGCAAGCTACCTACAGGCCGCAACGATCAGAGGCCCAGTAGGTTTTTGTCCGGTGGCGGCCTTAAAATCTCGGGGCGCCTAAGATTCATTCAGTATTTGCCGTCTCTTGTTAGAACTGGGGCATGTTGGCACATATTTGTAAGCGCGGCGCACACGAAGGGTGAGTGGGACGTGAGTGGGACCACATGCCCTGAGCATTGAAGCATTGGAGGAATATTCTATTAGATGTGTAAACTTGTATCGACCTTTGCGGTACTCGTCACTGGCCGAAGCGCCGCGAGCATCACCTCTTGATGCCTATCTCGTGATTGATGCACCTTGCGCTGCGATAGTCTTTGTGTACCAAGCCATAGGAAGCATGAGTTGCATTAAACGTAAGTCTGTGCTTAGTGTGATACCTTCTTATGAGTCTATACTATCCCAGAGTTACACTCCTTCTTACTCGCATGGTTTAGAGAGGCCTCGGCTGCGTCAAAGGCGTAGATAGCGGACTTAGAGGCTTGATTTTATAGATAGGAAATGAAAGTGGTACATAATTTATTCCGGGACTCCACGTTCGTCTACGCGATCACGCCCATAGACCCCAATTTACCACCCTAAGGTGCAGACGAGACCCCACCGATCAAGTTCTGATAGAACTATACTAGAGTGCCCTCATGCTTACTGTCTGGTTGAGCTGGTGTCACTTCGGTGTTTGCCTGACCTGCGCATGGTCGAGACAGCCTCAGCGCGATGCTGACTTCTCACCGCTAGTCATACTGCCTGAATCGTCCAGGCTGGAATTCGGATAAAAGGACGATGAGAGCACCAACAATCGACAGGCAACTGCTTTCGACTCCATCGCAGAAATAACCTACAGCCAATATGAAGTTCTCCTTCGCCATCCTCGCTGCAGCCGTTATGGCCGTCCAGGCCTCTGCTCTCCCAGCCGCCGATGCTGAAAAGGTCAGCTATATTTTACGACACCGCACCGAGATGCATCGCTAACACTTATGACATTATAGATGGATAAGCCACCCGCCATCCAACCTGTGCAGGCTGCCGCCGCTCAGTTGGAATCCCACCCAGTGCGGTGCCCCAAGGCCCTACCCGTCGAGTTCCTTCGCTCTTACCACGCCGCAAACACCGACCACTTCTACACCACCGATGTCAACGAGATGAACACCGCCGCCACTACCTACGGCTATAACCGCGAGGGCAACGCCGGCCGCGTCTACACCGGCAAGACCAGGGAGACCACGCCCCTCTTCCGCGTCTACAGCGACTACTGGAAGGATCACTTCTACACTACCAACCCCCAGGAGCGTGACAGCTACGTCTGGAAGTACAAGTACACCGACGAGGGTGTTGCCGGACACGTCTTCCGATCCAGAGTCTGTGGCAGTATCCCCCTCTACAGGTTGTATCACACCGGCGTCATCGACCACTTCTACACCACCAACGCCGCCGAGGTCGGCACCGCCCAGGCTCTGGGCTACTACAACGAGGGCATTGTTGGCTTCGTCATGCCTTAAAGTGAGTGCGTGAATGCTTTGGATGAGCCATGTCGTAACAATTTGGTCCTAGTGAATGCAGGGAGTTGAAGTGGAGTAGTCCCGTAGTCGTGGACTTAGCCCTGGTCATAGATATTATGTATTCCCTTTGTTATTGACACGTTTGCTACACATGCTTGATGTTTCGTAAAGCTTCTTTGACCGTACTGCGTTCGCCCAGCAGCGCGAACATTTGCCACCGTTGATCTCTTACCTCCCGATCCTTGAGGACTGCTGGCTCGTCATCGTCCACATACCCGGACCCGTCATCAAGCGCAAGTCGGGAGGCGGCTGCAGAGTTGTTTGGAAGAATCGACGGCGAGATCGTGAATAGCGTCTCAAAGTCTGACAGCGTCAGGGTATGAGACCGATTACGATGAATTGACGGCTGGATGGATGATATAGAACTCGAAGTCGAGGAAAGCGTCAACGCATGCGAGATCAGCTTCTTGATATGTGTCTCGTACGCGATGTTCACGAGCGACGCAACTAGGCGTGATGGCTGTCCAAGGTTGTTTTGCGCGCAAACTAGATTGACCTTGTCTGTTATGTGTTGCAGAGTTGGCGCCCTGGTGATGGAAAGTAGGTGTAACGGTAAGCGACTTCCAGGGGGATCTACCGAACACGATCAGAAGTGCCGAATTATAGGCTAGACAGCCCACCTCCACGTTCCGAGAGGAGAGTTACACCTCGCTCCCGAGCTATTTCATCCGTTTCGGCGCGCGGACGAGGGGGGTCTATTGGAGGGGGCAGGGCCGGTAGGTTCTTCAACCTATCTCGTTCCCGTTTCCCTACAGATATCGTCCATTTCTTAAGTCTAGATGACCTGAGTGAACCGTCGTCCTCGTCGTCTGGCCCTTGATAAGGTAGCACTCGCTGCCGTTTACGAGGAGGCGGTTTGGGAACATCGGGGGGTGGGGAAGGGGGCCGTTTATAGTATGTCGTAGCGTCGAATAGCGAAATTATCATGGCGTTGTGAAGTTGAACTGCGTATGTCGGCGTAAGGCAGAGAATCAGATGATCCAGACGTACTGAGATTTGGTGCGTTGAGAATGTGGTGAACGCCATCCTCAAACTCGGTTCGGGAGATCTTTCCTGCTACAAACTGTTGAAGCGTTTCAAAGTACTCATTGGACTTTGATCCAAGACTGGCAACGAGCTGGCCCTTGATGGTGGATGTGGAGGACAAAGACATTATAGAGAAGTTGTGAACTCGTCCGAAACTCTCATTAGACTCTACTGACCGTGAGAAACTCATCATGTGACATACTGATGATAGTACTGACATGTCACTTGAATAAGCGAGCAGAGTCCCTTTCTACATCGTATTGGCAGCTAGCTCGGTATATCAGCCCAGCAGCGTCGACGCCATAAGAAATACACGAATGGAACGTCCACGAACCTCGAAGCCTCGCGGCGTCTGTAAATACTACTCCCAACCCCGTGGTTGTTTTGCTGGAAAGAGTTGCAAGTTCCTCCATGGCGATCCAGGGACAGAGCAGTTAACGCCATATGACAAGGCAAAGGTCTGCAAATTCTACCAACAAGGTGCGCAATACAATGGTCCTGCAATCATATGCACCCTAATATTCCGTTGGTCCAGGTTACTGTAAGAGGGGGGACGAATGCTGGTTTCGCCACGTAAAGGCCGGTCGCAGTGTTGGCGAGAGCTTCTCCATTGCTGGACCGAGCTCGCTGGAATCCGACGATGGCTTTGAGGACCTCTGTAGCATCTGTTTTGACAAACCCACAACGTACGGCTTACTTGGCAAGTTATCAACATGATCGGGATTCAATATGCCGTACTCATTCATTGACATTCGCACAGGCGGGTGTAGTCACATCTTCTGCATCAAAGTGCGTCTGGCTTTTCTGAGTCACACTCTGATTTCCTCACTTCTCTATGTAGTGTATCCGCCAGTGGCGCGACACCTCTGACAACGCCCCTGACAATATTGGTTCCGACGTTAGAAAGAAATGTCCCATGTGCCGAGCACCTTCTCAATTCATCACACCAACATCCGAATTTGTTCTACATGGTACACCGGAGAAAGACCGCGTGATCGCAGCCTACAAGGATAGCATGAAGAAGGTCAAATGTCGGTACTTTGAAGCAAGTATTGGCAACTCTCGCGGACGACCGGGTTGTCCTTTCGGGAAAGATTGCTTCTACCTCCACCAGAACGCTGATGGGACCCCCTACGTCTTCACAGAAGGAATACCAACGTCGTTCAGAGTCAGTCCCTCCGAATCACTCGCGATGCCTATTTTGACGTAGCTCCCAACAGAGGTTTCATTCTCAGAGATCAACGCCTCTCGCATCGCAGGTGGACTATATTGCCCAATCTTTGGGCCTAATTCAGCACATCTTTGATCACCCAATGGGAAACCTCGGTCTCAGCCTCGAAGTAATTCGTACAGGTCTCGGACAAGTGGGCGCAGCTCTGGATAGAATGGCTCCCACACCTGGGGCAGCTCCACTTGAACTCAGTCACCGGAGTCGAGGGGGCACAACGGACGATGGTAATGATCGTAGAGAAGGCGCAGCCGAAATGGGCAGAGATGACTTGGAGAGAATGGTCGGCCTTTCTTCGTCACTTAGCAAACTATTGATTGAACTGCGCTACAGACTGGCCGACTACTTGACACGATCAATTCTATTAGAATGCGTGCCGGCCGGGAGGTTCATCCTGAGTCCGATGATGACAGTGATGATCGTGACGACCCAATATCTCTGTGGCCCACCGACATGCCGGCGCTTGTCCCTTACGAACAGACTGAACAGGCGGAAGAAGATGCTGAAGCCACTCGGGCTATTTTTGCGGAGTGGCATCAGCCTCATGTAGGATCAACGCCATTTCGCGCGCCGGATGTCGCTTCAATTCCCGTTGCAGGGGATGTAAATGTTCGTGAGCGCATCGACGTTACGGGTAGCGGCGTTTCCACATCACCTCCCATTGATACGAATGGTTCGGCTTGGAGTCGACTAGTGTTTGATCATCACGAAGGCTCCAGGCCTAGATGGCTTCCAGGTCCTACCTTCCGGGCAGGAAGAGAGCGGGCTGGTGGAAACGATAATATGAGCGATGACTCCATGCCCGATTTACTTGAGCTATCAGACAGTGAGGATGGCACGGAGTCGAGCGACGACGAAACCCAAGCACCCTGCCATCCACCCCTTCCATCCTCAGAACTTGAGAATCACCCACTCGAGCCCGCTGCAGACTCTCCTTCGTCCTCATCGACCACCCCTGAACCTACCTCTGACGACAAATCGATGACATCGCCAGAGTTCACTACGGACGGACGAGGGCGAGTAATTGCTGCTAGCTCGCCCTCAGCAGAAAGCACATCTTCAATCATACCCTCCGATCAAATCAAGCCAAGCTAGCCTGCGTCACTTCCAAACACGCCACACAATTCCCCCATACATGTACCCATAGAGTGTATACTTAATAGTTAGTGAAAATATCAAATGATGTATTTATACACTTTCTGTCGGCCTAGACAGATGATTCTAAAATGCCTCTCCGCCAGCGCCGCCGCACGTCTGACGCTTCCTCGTCTAAATACGCTCACGAATTCTTTGCTGTATAAGGGTACTCACTATTCGGACAGAGGCATTACTATTACTATGACAATATACACATTTACAAAGCTACAACGGGCACTTAGAGGGCAACAACTAAAATACAGATCCTGGTGACCCCACTGATTGTTTGGTGAAGTCTAATTTTCGTGCAATGGAGCGGCCGCCTTGGTCGGGACCGGTCAGCTTGCGCTTTAACCGATTCGATGGCGCGGCCTTGGCCTCTGAGTTACCGTCAACATCATCTAGAGGTTTCGACGCTAGCTGAGCTGAAGTCGTGCATTTGGGGAGCTTGGACGGGTGTGAAGGATTCGGTAGCGCGAAGAAATATGCGTGGTGCAGTGCGTCGCGTGCGGATATCCGCTTTCGCGGTTCGTATGTCAAGCATTTCGAGAGGAGGTTCAGCGCGTCGGCCGAAGCAGCCGTGAACAGGTCACGAAGGGGCGTCTTGGGGAATTGGCCTACGGGAACGTAGTCGGGGAGTTTCGTGTGGCCTACCCAGTCTTCTTCGGTTGGTGTGCCGAGAGCGCGGAAGATAGTCTTGAGTTGATCCATATCGCTTTCACCGGGGAGGTAGGGCGTGCGTAACATAAGCTCTGCGAAGATACATCCAACGGACCAGATGTCCACAGCAGAGCTGTAGTATCTGCACCCAAAGAGGAGCTCTGGCGGCCGATACCAACTATCAACTGCGTGAGCGCGCGCACGCACGAAGGACAATGAAACCCACCGTGTAATAACTTGGCATGTCATTTTATAGCCCGGGTCTGCGAAGTCGCGCGCGAGACCAAAATCTGCTATCTTGAGCAGACCGGTAGAGGAGATCAACAAGTTATTCGGTTTCAAATCCTATACAATAAATTAATCAGACGAAACTGTGGACGTCGGTCCTTGACACGCACCCGGTGAAGGATCCAATTTCTATGACAGAATTCGAGACCCCGGAATGTCATGGCCATCCAACTCTTGATGTCGGCGGGTAGAAAAACCAGCGTCCGGTCCTTTATGACCATTTCCAGATCTGAGTCAAGGAATTCAAGGACGAGATTGAGATTCGTTTTCGAAGAGTAGACATCCAGTAACTAGCTTCTCGTTCAAGTCAAGAACCTAATGCAAAGCACAGTAAGCGTACCTCTATGATATTCTGGTGCTTCAACTCTCGCAAGAATTTCACTTCACGAATGGCGGACATGTCAAGACCATCTTTAAGTTGGCCGACCTTGATCTTCTTGACCGCAACCTGGCGTCCCGTTTCAACCTCGCGACCTGAAAGCCGGTCAGAAAGGCGTCCTACATACTCTTTGCAGAAGTAAACTAACCGCGGTACACCACCGCATACATCCCCTCGCCAACCTTGCCTACCTTCGCCCTTAGGAACGCCTTCAGCGACGAGATCACAGAAAGCCCCCATGAAGATTCGGACTTACCATTTCTTTTGCCTCTGCGCATTGGCCTTTTCAACCACGTCCATGTTATGAGCTACAAGTGATGCAAAGCGTTTGCCGCATGTAGTGTTCCAAAACAGCTTGCTGGATTCTGGGATAACCTGAGTCTGGAGATGACCCTGAGAAGTGATAGCTCCCTTTTTGGGAGTATAGTCACGTGATAGACACGATCACACTGGGCCAAACTCCGAGCTTCTGTTCCGTGTTCGACTTCTGCTCTTGCGCCGGCGCTGGCATATTGAGATCTCATTTCGCTCCTTCTTCTCGTGCCAGTTCAAATCATTTGACTCGCGATGGGGGACAAATCCCGCCCACTATCAACATTGTACGACATATTGAAAATCCAGGAAACAGCAACAACCGAAGATAGTGAGTTACTCATTTATTAGTCGTGGAGTGCTCGCTAATATGGCGCGTGTAGTTCGTAAAGCTTATAAACGACGCGCGCTGCAAACTCACCCTGATAAGCTTGGACCGACTGCTTCAGTTAGGGAGAAGGAGATGGCAGAATCGGAATTTCGCCTCGTGACTCAGGCATTTCAAGTACTGTCTGATGCTCAGCGAAGGAAGGTGCGGTGGAAGAATAATGCCCTCTCCTTGCGTAAGTGGTGCTGATGAGGTCTCGTTAAGCGTTATGATAGCTATCTGAGGCCGCCTCCGAAACCTACGTACCCAAGGTCTCAGTCTGCACCATCCTCATCTAAGGACGACTGGGACGCATCTACCCAACGACAGACAAAGCTGAAGCGTGACAGGGCAGAATGGGCCAAGAAGGTGGCTCGCGAACATGAGGAACGAATGCAGAATCTGCATAGTCGGCCTTCAATGCCAACCAGTCCCCCAGTGGTGCCTGTAGAACCCCAAATAGACAATCCGTTGGTTCGGAAATTCTTCGAGGACCTGAGGGCCCGGAATCCTGAATGGGTGCAGAGGGAAAGGGAAATTAGGCAGGTGCGGTATCTCCTATCGGCGTCATGAACAGAACTTCAACAACTAAGACTCATCTAGCGGCAAGCCGAAAGGACGCGGTTTGTGCCAAGATATTCTACCACGGGATGATGGTATCCTCTGTTCGTTGTTAAATTTCGCTTTCTGCTGTGTCGGACTGTTGTACCATAGTGTAACCTGCCCAGCTTATTGTCTAACCAGTTATCGATCCTTGCACCGTCCGTAGATGACCTTGAATATTAAACGTATGCTTCACTCGACCCCCAACCCCGCCAATCTACTCTTCGCTATCTTCCCAACGTCCACTATCGCCCTCTCGAGTTCGGACAACCAATCCCCGCCCTCGACTTCTACAGGATCGAGGCTCTCGATGCTGGGATAAGTCGGCGATAAACTGTGCTCGAACCCCAACTTGTCCTCCATTTCCTCCACAATTGCAGCACGCGACCGCCCATTCACAAATGTGATGTACCGCAGGCCTGGATACTTCTTCTCGTAGCAGGCGTTAAGGTGGCCCAGACGAGCCAACACTTCTGGAGGGGTCGAGTTGATCGTCTGCGTTGCCCCTTGCTCCTTGGCGCTGAGATTAGAGAGATTCCGGGTTTCCCCAATGCGAGGATGACCCGCGATGAATTCCGCCTTCTCCTTCACATCCAACGCAGGGATGACTTGGAAGGTCACATCTATCAGTTCCGCATACGAGGCGAACGGTGCCCTATAAGGCAACAGTTTGCGGATTTCCGGGACGACGCGGTCAAGGAGGGCAGACGATGGTTCGAGGAGAAGCGAGAGAGTGACAGCGATAGGAGAACTAGAAGATCCGTCATCTTCATTGATCGTGGACAACAACGGCAAGGCGGTCATTCTGCGACTATAATTATCAGGAAGTTGGGAAGATGAATTGGTGGCTGTAACTCTGATCGTGTGGACGGACCGCCGCGGCCCTTGAAAGGATTCTCCGATAACTTTCCTTCTCATTGAGGTCTGACGAATGCCTCCCACACGTATCCAGACGTTCAGTTATGGCCACCACCCAACCCGTACAATTTCGATGGGGTATCATATCCACAGGCAAAATTGCAGAATGTTTCGTTAAGGTGAGCTCCAGTATCGCGTGCTTGTAGCACCAGGCTAACCATGATCTCATCGACTTGAAGGATCTTCTGGTTGATCCAAAGACGTATGTCCGCGCTTCATTAACCAGAGATAGCTTATCTGAGTGAGGCCAGACGAGGCGTAGAGGATGTAGTGCACAAAGTCGCCGCTGTGGGCTCACGAACTGTCGACAAAGCGAAAGAATTCATCGCTACGGTCGCCGGTGGTGATGAAACTATCAAAGCATACGGCTCTTATGCAGAAGTTTACGCTGATAAGGTGAAGGAACCGTGTAGCTCACTCTCATTCTAATGCTCGGTGCTCACGCGCTTCTCAGGACGTAGATGCCGTTTATATCGGTACACCGCACACGTACCACTACGAGAATGCCTTGGACGCCATCAAAGCAAAGAAGAACGTACTTTGCGAAAAGCCCGTGTCCTGCAACTCTGCGGAGCTACGTTCACTGATAGCTGCTGCCAAGGAGAATAACGTCTTCTTCATGGAGGCTTTATGGACGAGATTCCATCCGCTGGCTTTAGAAGTCAAGAAGGTAATAGACGAGGGTACTCTTGGGAAACCCATTGTGGTCCACGCCGATCTATCTGGAAACTTCGACATTGATAGTACGCACTTTCGCTTTATCTGACCTCGTAAAGCACTGATGATCGGAACAGATATCCCAACAACTCACAGGATATTAGACCCTAGCCTGGGTGGTGGAGCTTTGCTGGACCTGTACGTGGTGAATTCTCAACCGATTTACCTGCAGATGCTGATATCGCACGTACCTCATCTTTAGCGGACCCTATCCTTTGGTCTGGGTGAGTTGACGGTGCCTTTGAATATTTACCGTGGTGGATTGATATGTGGTCTCCTTTGTCAGGCCATCATCGCTCTTTATGAACACTCGGCGAACAATCATGTCAAGCCCGCTGTATCCGGCGCAATGCTCAAGACTCCGATCACTGGTGTCGACGCCAGCACCGCATTCGTCCTCACTTTCTCCCCACCTTCAGACGGGACATCCTCTCTCTACGCCCAAGCGATCCTAAGCTGCAGCATCACCCTCAACGCTCCAGACCCGGGCGTCACAATTCGCTTCGAGAAGGGTACCATCAAGATCGCGCCTCCCATTTACTGCCCAAAGCAGTTCGCCGTTCAGTACTTCGGGGGGAACGGCAAGCTCGTGAGGGAGGAAACCAAGGTATTCGAGTATGTAGGCGTCGGATGGCATTTTGAAGCAGACGAGGTTGCGAGGTGCATTCGGGCAGGGAAACTGGAGAGCGATCTTTGGGGACATGAAAAGAGCCTCCTGGAGATGAGCATCTTTGACGAGCTGAGGAAGCAAGGAGCATACGAATTCCCCCCTGGGGTCGAGAAGGTGTCAGACTAATTTATGCAACGGATGCTGAAATATGCAAGTAGGGAAGCAAAGCTTTCAAGCATTGGTAGTATGTAAGTAAGGATATGCTAGAATGTAGGCAAGCGCAGTGTAAGGAAATTGAAATGCAATGTAGTAATACAAATGTAAAAGTTCACAACAATAACTAAAGTCGCAACCGGAGAAATGGCAAGTGCTGAAACTATGTCGAGGCGTAACAGGCCCACTGCACTGGGCGCGAGTTAACTCTGAAGGTCACGGAGAAAACAAGAGAAAGGGCAGCTAACTACAACATATCACCGCGGGGTCTCGCAAACTGTACACTTGTCAAGGGCCGTCGCGGGATTGGGCAGCATGCATGTGTTGCAAGTCCACCCGCCTCCCGCCTTCGGCGCAGCAGGCTTCATCCCTGCTGCAGCCCAGTCAAATCCTTGCGACGTCGTCGTCGTGCTAGGAGTGGGAACACTAGGAGTAGCAGGTGTCGCTGTCGCTTTCTGCTTCCCAAACACAAACTCGAACTTTGGCAACTTCTCAATGGGCACACTCCTCGCATAGTCCATGGCTGCAACGTCCGTTCCAGATGACGACCTCCGGGGAACCTTGAACGTAAACGCAGGAAGCGACGTCGCAGGCATAGCAAGCGCCGCGGCTTTGGGATCGTCTAATGGTGGAGCGGCCTTCGCCGGGGCCTGCTCACTGCGAGACGGGAACCCGAGTCCTAGGCCGAACGCACTCTTCGTTGGGGACTTGAGAGGCTCCGACGCTGGGGGCGGCACCTGGGCGGGAGATAACTTGGGAGTAGGGGGGACGTCGTTGTCACCTTTCGAAGCATCGTCTGCGCTGCCATCCGGTTGATAGCTATGTCGCAGCTTCGATGGCTCTCTCGGGATACTCGATGCCTTGGGTATGCCAAACAAAGGCATCGCCATCGTTGACCTAGATGCAGGAGCGGCTGTGCTTGCCGGTGTTTCCAATATCGAGCCGGTTGACGTAGACGATTCATTGGACGACATCTCGGTATCATCGACGGACTCGACTCGTATTATGGGCGGAGGAGCAGCAGCCTGGGGAGTCGAGCGTACTCCTAAGAAACCCACAGGCTCATCTTTGCGGCGTTTTGACGATCTATCGTCCATATCAACGTCGTCATCACCACTGGTTTCTGGTGTATCGTTCTTAGCAGCGGGTTTACCGAATGTCGGTCTCGAACGTTTGCTACCCTAGAACACAGGTCTCAGCTAATGCTCGGCGCGAACAATGAGAAGTCATACCTTGGGCAACGTGGCCTCAATGATAGCCTGAGGGGAATACTCGGACAGAGGCTTCTCCGTCTTCGAAATTTCTGGTTTGTTATCCGTTTGTTCTGCGTCACGCCCTGGAGGCGCCGTGGGCTTCCCTGTTGCTCGTGCCCGCTTCGGCTTAGGCCTCGACGAGGGAGTCGGTTTCACGGGGCTTGCGGTCTGGTATGGATTGCTGACGTCGGGTCTCTTTGGCGGCGTTACTTCTTTGATGAGCTCTGTCATGAAGTTTGCAGCCATAGTTTGCCGCTGAGGTTGCTCAGATGATGATCCAGCTTGAGGGGGAGAACCGTCGGCTTGCTGGCCCCAAGTCTGCCGCAAAGGAGAGGGAATGACAGGCGTTGTGGGCTTTTGTGGGATTCTGAGGCGAGATGGCGTCGCGCCGTTGGTCTTGCTGTGAGCTTGATTCGAGCTTCCATTAGTAGTAGGCGAGGGACTAAGGGGGCTATTCAGTGATGGGAATGGACATGCTTGAGCAGCGCGGGTAGGCGAAGGGGCAGGGGCACCAGCACGAGGTGGGGGTGAAGGTGTCTTAGCGTGAACTGGATGTCCGTTGGACAAGCTAACACCACTGGGAGATGCGCTTGAACTTGCAGCATCTTCTCCTAGCCGTCTTCGTTTGGTATCCATTCTTGGAACTGGAGGTTGGTCGGGCGAAGAAGTCCCTAGTTTGAGGCGGTCGGGAGTAGACCGGGAGGGCCCAAAGGCAGGTGAATGATATCGGTTACGTGAGCGTTTAGCGCTTCCAGCTCCTTCCCAGCGGTAAACGCCGTTTGGGTTCTTGGTCAGAACTTTACGAGGAGTAGCAGAAGCCATAGAAGGCAATGATGAACTCTGAGCCAGTGGCGATGCGGACCTCCCTGCCGGCGTGCTGGTGAAGCGAAATGGCTCGGAGCTGTCGGCTTTATCGTGGGTTGAGTGAAGCCCATGTGAGAGGCGGGAGTTGCTACTTACAAGGTTTACTGTTCTCAATGAGCGAGACAAGACCTTGGACTTCGACCTCACTAAGCCGTTTACCTCGGTGCTCCGTAAGAAAAGTAGACACGGTCTCTAAGTTCTTGGCTGGCGATGGGGAAACCCGAAAAGGATATGATGCGCTAGCACGCGAAGGTGTCGGGGTAGTGGGCGCAGGATGGGAAGGATGTGGCGCTGAAAAGGCGTTCTGGAGGCCGGGACTTCGACCAATACTGAGGTGCTCCTCCATCTAACCAGTGAATGAGCCTCGTTGACGTGGATGACAGACTAGTCACACACCTGCTTCCCCCGGCTGGTGAGTGTCTGCGGGGCAGCATCTGAGACCTCCCCGGCAGAGAACGACTCGTCCTCTACGCTCGACGATGAATCAGACTCCGTATCTTCTTGAGTTTGTCTGGCTCTCAACGGATTCAAGTAATTCAGAAATCCAAATAGACTCCATGACTGTTTCTTGTGGTGAGCTTGAAGCAAGTGGTCAGCTTAAGAATGCTCACCGATTTCTTGGCTGCTGGTCTGGCATACGGCGAAGAAATCGCGCTACGTTGGTGGCGTCGCTTGTTCGTTGATCTGACAGCACTCATTCTGGCAGACGCGACCAAGGCTTGAAGATGAAGGTGGAGGTCAAAGTGTGAGTAGAGTCAAGGAAATCTTGGAGGCGTTGTACTCCGCTTCAGGGCAGGTTCTCAGGATAGACGCCCGTGTGGCATTGTCCGATTCCTCCACAAACCGCCGTGGTCACTCGTCCACCATAAACAAAGAGCGATCTCGGGAAGCTATGCCACAGAAAGTCGTGGACACGCCATATCCTCCTATAGATGCAGACCCGCACGCCTCGAGGGTTCTGCGGTACATGCGACCGTCAGACTATGCAGTTTGGGCCGCCGCAACCGCCGCGTTTCCTTCAGCTTTGTACTTCTGGGGTATGTTGTCTGATAGAGAAAGTATTCTCGTCGTGACGAAGAAGTCTCTTGTTTCAGATATGGCAGACCCCTCGCGCGTCAAGATGACTTCTGCCTACCGGCTAGGTGGGACCATGGGCTTCATTGGAGGGTTCTTGTTGGCCTACCAGAGATCCAGTTGTAAGCACATTCATTTCCTCGTGGCATGATGATTTGCTTAGTGTGTTAACCTGCAGTGCGCTTCTGGGGCTGGACGGAGAACAAGCGCGAGGAGGATATGGATATTGCAGAACTTAGACAGCTTGCCAAGGAAGGGAAGCCGCTATACGGCGAATCCCATCAACCTGAGTGGGTACAAGCTTCGGCGTACAGGAATTCGGTTTTCTCGCAACTCAAATTCGGTGAGGATTGATTTCCCCACCTTCGCATTCAGTAACTTGACAACTGTGTCTTCCAGCTGCGTTCCCTATGTACGTTCTTGACACCCTGTACCACCACTGTCACTGCTGACCTAAAGTTATAGGTTCAACCTAGTCCACCATCCATTCCACGGCTCCAATACTGAGAAGTATAAACAAGAGTCGGAGGATACTAAAGAGGAATCGTGATATCCTAGACAGGCTGCTGCCACGTTTCTCCTCAGTGTTGTTATATTCATCACTTTCACAGCGCGCTTAGATGTCTAATATATACTTCAACGCACGTTCGTCAGGGCAAGGCCGTCCTGAGTTTTCACTCATGTTTCCAGCCTTGGTCGCCGCTTACATTGTATCTAGCATCCAAGCAAATACACTATCGTTGCCCAAGGTCTTAGTATGCCGGGATTATCACCAGTCCGAACATCAACATTTGAAAGGGACCCCATTCGTCGATTGCAACTTCAATATGGATAATTTACCTGGCTCACGAAGCAGGTAACAACTGGCCAGCACTTGGTATACATATGTTATAAATCAGGAGAGAGAAGCGCGATCTTGTGCTGCCAATTTGTCGTGCCCCTCGATGTCTCTGCGAAGAATGAGATGACGATATAGACGACCAAGGTTGTTGCTCGACTTACGTTGCTTCCCATGGATAGTCGAGCCTGCGCAGGAGTCAGTTGCTTTGTTATTACTCTACTCTCTATAATACTCACCATAGATCATCGACTTCCTCTCCAGTGTAGTACCTAGGTTTTGTTAGTCAAGCCTTTCCTGAGTCAGACAATGTAAAGGGACGAACGGAGTTCCCTCTGGAAGCTCAGCTAATTTGGGTTTCTTCTTGTTATGTACCACGAAGACTCCGAATTTAGTCGCGGCGCGGAGGGCTTCGCGCTCAGACTCGGGGCGTTTGGCGAGCTCTACCTCTACGTCTTTCTTCAACTCGGAAAGAGCGTAGCTTCAAAGACATCATCATGAAGGGGTCCTCATCCAGACTCGCGATCAACTCACTGGAGAGTTTTACGAGTGTCATCGACCTCGTCCTAATCCCCCTTTCTCAACTTTTGTCTGGTCCAATTCGTTAACGAAGGACTTACGACAATCAGATTGTGCTTTCCGACCAGCAATTTGCCAGAATCAGGACCACTACCCAAGAGATTTCAGATAGGTCGCCAATACGAGATAGATACGACGTACAGCCACTGCGTGCGGATGACTTCGTTGCCAATCTGTTCTGCCGACGTGCCCTCAACTGGCTCATACAGCGATAGACCGATGGCTTGTATTTGTAAGGCCTTCTTGTCCGTTTGCTCCCGCAGGAAAGTACGCTAACAGCCCCCGCGCGATCAGTTCATGTGATCGGCTTCGTGAGGACAGTATTATTACCATTACGCGTGCAGGAAAGAAGCCTCTGCAAAGCCGATTATTTGAGTACAACATCATGGGGAATGTGGGGGGAAAGCTCACCCTCCGCCTATTGTTCCGAAGAAGGATGTCAGTAATCTACCGAGTAAACGAATAGACAAAATCATACCAATGGCTACCAGGAGATCTGGGTTGAACTCCGCACCGATGCTTGGGGTTGCTTTTCTGATGAGGTTGTGGATGTCATTGTAGGTGACTCTCCAGTGTTGTACCTCGTCTGCCATGGCGGATTGAAAGGGAAAGGAGTGTAACTGGTGGCAGATTTATTATTTATAAAGGGGACGATAATCCCCTGATAATCGCATTGCACATGGATCTTATCGTACCAGCGCTTACCTCCTGAAAATATCGCGGCATGGCGAGTCAACCACCAGGCATGGAGTTCTGTTATTTGCGATTGGAAAGTCGTACTCACATATAATATCGTAGATGGACCGTCTGGTTCTGCTACTGGGTCAAAGGCGATCGCCAGCCTTGCTAAGAAACAAAACGATGTAACCAGGCAGGGTACCCAAAAGCTCAAATTTACGCCTTTGAAGCGCAAGAAAACAGAGTGCGTTACCAAGTTCTGAGTTCTTAGCATCGGTCACTGAAACTACACGTCCGAAAGGCCTACTGAAGTTAAGCCCGTATGTTATCTTACTACGCATTCAGCGATCAAAGAAGTGACCAATGCTTCAAGGAACCAGTCGCGAATGCTGCAGTTCCTGCTGAGCAGACAAGGGGACGTGGCCGCGGAAGAGGGGAGGGGCGTGGAAGAGGTGAAGGACGTGGAAGAGGCAGGGGGAGAGGTGCTCCTCCTCCCGTTGAAATGACCGCTAGCGGTCCATTCGCGATGGGCCCGACAATGGCTGGGACAAGTGGGTTCCGACGCGCTGCCCCATCCCAGGCAACAGTCGCCGTACCTACAACGGCCTCTAGAAACTCAGCTCTCGGAGTTGGTTTATCACGAACCACCGCTCCTTCCCTAAAACGCGAACTAGTGGATGCCGACGTCAAGAAGGACGACGACGAAGTCTACTCTGAACCGGACGAGGGTGTGGAGATAGTGGATATGGATGATGTGCATCAGATGGATTGGATGGCTCCGGAGAGTTTGCGTAGGTTCAAGGCAGCTACCAAAAAGAAACATGTTAAGCAAGAAGAAGATATAAAGGGGAAAGGCAAAGGTAAACACATAGCTTTGATACGCTCTCATTCACTGAATTTGTGAGAACTATAGCTAAGGAAACTGCCATGGACGTCGATACCCCACCAATGGCCGCTGAGGTAGACCTCGCCAATGCCTTAGATCTCAGCGAAAGTGAAGAAGAGGAAGAAATGGAGGACCTCGTTGAGGACTTTGCTCGCGCTTCCACCGCTGACGACGTAGCTCGCCGTTTCTTGTGTTCCGTCTCAACATTTACTGATGAAGCTACCTAGACGTTTGACTCGCGGCAGGATCGCCTCTTTTGGTTTCAGTTTCCTAGTCCGTTTCCTACTTTCACATCTCCACAGCGCAGCGAAGCACAGTCTACGACAAACACCCCCGAGCCCACGGCAACCACATCACAAAATTCAGGCAAAAAAGTTGCATTTGCGCCGGACACGAAGCCTCCTGCCCCATCTTTGAAGTCATCGCCTTCCGTTGCGCCGGAGGAAGAGAAGCAAGCTGAACCAACTATCGACGGCATCATCGGGCAACTAGAAGTGTACCAAAGCGGCGCTGTCAAGATCAGACTTGGTAACGGCATTTTACTGGATGTAAGGGGATGGTGTTCTAAGTATTCCTGTCATCGAGGTACTGACTACAACGTTTACCATAGGCTGCTGCCGCTACGCAACCCGCATTCCTTCAACACGCGGTGTACCTTGATGAAGAGAATAAGCGCATGTGTGTCCTAGGGGAGGTCAACAAACGCTTCACTGTGTCTCCAAATGTTGACATGTTGCTCAACGCTTTGGAAGCGGCAGATAAAGTGCCTGTAATGCTTGAGGGAGAGCAAGACATGATTACAATGGACGACATCATCTAATTAAAATTAGCATCTCGGTGAGTATAGCTCTCAAATACAACTAGCACTACTCAGTCACAAAGTCAAGCATCATTTAATCGTGCATGTCGTGTGTATGTATGTGTACTCGATAAACAGAGGGACCTTGCGGTCATAGGCCGTATTGCTGCATCAAATTACGCCAGCTATCGAGCTGATTTCGTTCATGGTACGCTATCTGGAATCCATGGTTACCCTCTGCATGCTGTTGAGGGCTAAGAAATTGTTGAGGGTGTGATTGAAACGGGTACGCCACTTCCGCTTGTTGGGGCGGCAATTGCCCGCCCAGTGGCTGCAAAGGAAGGTGATTGGGAAAGTTCTGCTGCACACTTGGTCCAACCTGCATATGGCCTCCTCCTTGCTCCGCATGGGGCCACTCCGCTGTCCGCAGATGTGTAGAATGTGCAAGTGGCTGCGTAACACTGAGCCGTTGGTCGCTCGTCGCGGCGTATCCCGCGTTCGTTCTTGCATCTGAACCGTAGGACATTCCGAACATCATGGAGTTTCGTCCCTCGAGGGCTTCGCTTACTACGCCACCACCCCCTCTCAGGTATGGATTGCCGAAGGCATGATAATAGTCGTGTAGCGACCCAGGGATATTGGTACCGTGGCCGACGGTCCTATTATCATGGCGATGTCCATCCTGGTGTTGTGAGGAGCCATGCGACACTGGGGAGCTTGATGTACGTCGATCCTGTATGACTGATTTCCGACCTTCAAGGACTTCAAGTTCATCAGGGAGTTCTGGGATTCTCGGGTTTACGGTGTTGATGTCCTTCCCACCGGCGCGGAATGTATCTTGGGCCCGTTGGAGTAGTTTGCGGAGGGTTGACTGGATAATTAAGAGTCAATTTTGTCCGTTGCATCCTGGGGATACTCGGCTCACTAGCGTCGAAGGAGGTCGCGTGGTTGCTGACCCTTCTTCGTAGAATGGAAGCGTCCTTTCGAACTCTTGTAGGGCGTCCCTGGAAAGCGTACAACTTGGGCTCTCAATGACCAGCGCTCCAAATATTATCTGGCGGGCGTAGTATGTGTGGTAGTTAGCTAGGCCAAGGGGTCACGCCAAATTCGGAGGAACTTACACAAGCGGAGAAAACACTAGACCAGAAAAACCAACAGTTGGTGGCATCACCTTTGTGAACTTCGTACAAGCCCCGCAAGCTAGAAATTATCCTGCATGCGCTTCTGTACGTGGCCAACACGGACTGAGCGAACTGGTGCTTCAAGGGGTCGTCTGAATCCTGGCGTATAGCTTGAGCGAAATAACTCCTATGGATATACAGCAAATCTAATAAAAGGAACGGTGAGGATCTTGCTTTAGGCGGGAAAGTGTACGCCTACTCGATTCACGTTCACAGAGGATACAGTATTGCTGCATGGCGCGGACCGGATCCGACGCCCATGATCTATGGGCCTCTGACTCGCGGACAGGAGACTGGAGGTGTGGTGGAACAGGCTGCAGTCGTATCTTCTTGTCAAGGTCCAGTAAGGCCATATATGGCGGCGCGTTGGCACTGAATACGTGTTGGGTGGACGTCGACAGACAAGCCACCGCATATCTCAGCTTCCACGCATGCCCTAATGCGCATATCATTAGATCCAATACAACGGAAAAATCAAACGATCGCCCTTACAGCCTAATTGCTTCTCACCGGACTCTGTGATGAATGGTTCGTGATCGTCCGGAAGTCGGCAGTCGGTGTGTTGCAGATTCAGTGCCGGCGGGCGGCCATTGACGATACTTGTCCACGCGTCGTACATGTAGATCTCCCAGAATATTCTTCTCCGCCGTTGGACCTCATCGGAGTCCAGCTGCCAGCCTGACGAGTCTCTCTGCAGCCCTATACTCTGTGCAATGCGCACGCAGAGACCTATGAGCAACCAGCGCTCCTCCGTGCTGCTTCGATCGAAGGTGTAGTTATAGCGGAGAATCATGAATAATGCCTGCACGGTGGCGCAGGTGGCTTCATGGAATATAGGGTCTAAGGCTAAGGCGGCACGGGAGAGAGCGAGGTATTGGTCCGATAGATGCTGTTTATCTGGATGTGGGTCGTGTAGGACGCCGCTGGCCAAAATGACGAAGAACACAGATAGGGTATGAGAGTGGACGGAATCAAGACATATGTCCTCGGTGCTGCCGTAGATAGGTTCTATGATGCGGGCCATAAATTCTGCGTTGATAACAGGGTCATACCTGAGGCCTGTAAATGCTGAATACGGAGGGCGTAATTTTTTACTTACATCCAGGCAACGTGCTTGTAGTAGAGGTCGGACAATTCGAGGGCCCTATCCCTTGATGGTAGATAGGGCAGAAGGGTATACTTGTCGTGCGGACAATCCCGCATTCCGAAAGGGAACGAGTTAACCAGCTCCAGGATCTCCACGGGTAGGTGACTCTGCATGGGTGCACGGTACCGATCTTCATCTGCAGGCTACATGATATGACTTAACCAAGGATCTTTCCCTAGTGTTCAGGAAGACCCACCGGCAAAAGTTCATGGAGGTACTACCGCAAAAATGTTTCAGCAATTTTTTGTAACCGCGCCACTTGGCGTAGCTCACCTCAGAGCCGGCGGATTCGCCGTGATATTTAATCTGACCATTGACGCCAATGGACAGGGTGCCTATGGTGTCAGACACGCCTTGGATTTCCTGAGTCCAATCTTCTGCGGAGACATTGTCGACTCCGCTATGATCCTCTGGTCGACACTGGCCCCGCGAGGCTAGGGCTCCCTCTAACTCATGCACACGCTTTGTGAGAATTTTGACCTGCTCGGTCAGCCTATTTGCGTGGGCCATGAGTACTCTGTAGGGGGAGTTTCAGAATGCGGCGACTTCGGCGAACGTATAGGCCTACTTGTTGCCTTTGGTCGCGGCCAGCGTGCCTTTCGCATGGGTCAATACTGGAACCGCCGCCGACCCACCGAGGCAAGACTTACCATTGGGACATAAGTGAGCACATCCTCGACTGAGAGAGGGGAGCGTGAGTCAGACCGGTTTATACGCCTCGTAGCTAATCGCAACACACCGAATACATGACTGGCATGGAAATACCCTATTGAAAGAAACATTTCGTCAGCTGTGAGAGGCTGTCTTAGGAGTAGAATAAGCTTAACCTATCGCACTTGAGCTTGGACCTATCAAACAATACTCTATTCAGGTCGTTGATCACATAGACATTGGAAGGACTTTACCTACGACACTCCGCACAGGAGAGCCCAGCCTTTCGGTCGGTCCAGCTCTCACCAGACGAGGTTCTGCCGTCGGTAGAGTTCATCTTGGCGAAAGGAAGGTGTCGTCGAGGGTTCATGAGCTAAAATATGGAAGGCGTTCTCTGCCTTCGAAGTTAATCGGTTAACCATTTGTAGTGATTGAGAAACCACAGTCCCCTGCTGTACATCATTACTTTCGTCTAAGCAGTGGGTTGGTTTCAAAGCTCTCTAGGGTCCTGCCTGAAGCTGACACACGAAGAAAGATGGAGTTGAACCGCCGGCGAATTCCTAGCCGCGAATAGTAACAAACGGGGATGCTGGGAGTGTCAACGTAAGGGTTGATAGGCCGCCCAAAGCATGGAAACTGGGCGACTCTTTTCGCTCAAAAGAATGTCAATCACACCCAGGTTGGTCCTATAATAGCCGACTCGCGACAGAGCACATGGTTGACGCGTTGGATTTGGGCAGGCTCGGCACGATTTTACTTGCGAGGCTCACGGAGGTGACTTTGAGGAAGACGATTGAATTAAAACCTGGCCATAGATGAGAGCCACGGACATCGAGCAGACCATTTACACACCGACACTCGTGTACACTGTATACTCAAGCAAGGAACCGATATAATCCAGTAGGCAGTCGAGGTGAGGGGTAAGACATAAGTACGGAGGAAGCGGAGAACGGACGGACGGTTACTGTTATGATATTACTGGTTGCTAGCGATTTTGTTGAATGTCCCAGCGCCATCGTTTGTGGACCGGTCGATAAGAGGCGTTAAGGGGGGGAATATGGCAAGGGAGCGGTGACTGGGCCCTTCTTCCGTTACGTTTGGCGTGGTTGTTTGACCATTAGTTTCACTAGCTCCCTACAATGCACCTTCGCAGTCTCTTCGAACTCTCTGGATAGGATATTCCTCGCTGTGATTGTCCTTGGGCTCTGCGTATCCGCGGTCCGGATCGCATAGGAGGTGACGTGAGGTGAAGATTGTCGACTCAGGTCGACTCCTGCGGCATCGTAGCATGCGCGCTTTTTCCTGTGTCCTCAGACATTGTCTCACTCTTCGCTGCTGGAGCTTGAGTGTCTAGGGATGGTTGCTACAGGTCGAACACCAGTGAGTTGACAAATCAAGTAGCATGCAATTGGAGCTTAGCAGCGCGCGGGGCGGGGGGATGTCTCTGTGAAAATGTGGAGGAACGAGACAATCAAGTGACAATCAAGCTCGTCAACGTGAATCATATATGTACAGAGTGAGAGAAATATTTACAGTGAGGACCTTGACTGTCTTGAGTATTACCTAGGTCCTTGGTTTTCATCGTTGTCCATCTTCCGAAGGCATAAAGAAGTACGTATCAGGAAGCTATTCACACGTCACATACCTACTATTATTTGTGAGAAAAATGGTCGTAGGCTTTCCATCGTAGAGATCGTACTTACATGCATAAAATACGAGCAAAGTCACCTGTAGATGTATGGCAAATCAGAGAAAGTATGATAGAAAAATCAGAGAAAGCGGGTCAAAGCCCGAAGGTACCTAAGATAAGTTTCCGCATCGCAGATAATACCCCTGCTAAAGCCAAATGCCTCCTACAGCTCACAGAACATATGGGGGTCACTCACCGTACTTCAAGTATTTGTGACAATCACAACCACACTCGGCGAATCTACCGAAGGATCTGCTTTTGGAACCCAGCTCAACTCCGAACCTCAGACTCACACCACCAACGCCAACTATTATGTCGACGTTCACTTCCCAGCAGTCTGCAGAGAGCCCACAAGCTGCGACGTCGACGCAGGCGTCGACCACAAATGCAGCCGCGTCTTCGTCTACCCAGGCTCAAGCCCCTCAGCCAACTCGTCAGGCCGCAGAAGAAGCAAGGAAAGATCGTACACTCGCCGAGTTCATGCTGATGCTGGATGAATACGAACCATTGGTACATGTTGCATGCTGTCTGGTATGGAGTTCCATATAACATTTGGCAGATCCCGAATGAAGTGACGGATTACTACCTGCAACGCGTCGGATTTGAATGCGAAGACGTTAGACTGTAAGTTCAAGTGTGGCATGCCTCGGCCGCATGCCAGCAGAGCTACTTAACCATTGTGTCGATGCAGGAAGCGTCTGCTGTCGCTGGCGGCACAGAAGTTTGTGTCTGATATAGCTGCTGACGCGTACCAGCACGCCCGCATCCGTACAAACGCACAGGGTGGCAGGGCACGAGCGAACCAGTTCCCTGGATCGTCCAAGGTAATACAGAGTACCCACTGGTGAAGCCACCCACTAATTCCTAATAGGATAAGACTCGGACGACTTTGACGATGGATGATCTCAGCGCAGCATTGGCAGAATATGGCATCAATGCACGCAAGCCAGAATTTTACCTCTAGATTCTTACATACTAATCATCCTGTATATTATCAACATTTCATAAACATGTCTATCTTTCACCAAAGCACCTTAATGTGCGTATAAATACAGGATTTCTTCTTGTAGCCCGAAAATGTGTGGCGGGGAGTCCAAAGTCATAAGAATATCGTCGATGGTCATGAAAGTCTAACCCATGGCCATGATCTGGGTTGCCAAAGGCTCCGCTGATGAAGTCTCCGTCATTATCGAAAACGAGAGATTCAGCGGGTCGTGCATCATCATAGCCTTGCTGCCCTCTCCCAACGCGCCCCACTCTACCCACCAATCCTCTGCGGCATCCCGCGCATTATAAGCAAACACATAGCCAATCTCGTCCCATTGATCCCTCAACTGGGCGTCCGACCATCGTTCGCCGTTCTCCTCAGCTTTTTGCAGTAGCGCCAAGGCCTGCCTGAAGCCAGCATTTCGACCGTCTCTCGTTGGACCTGGTGGAAGCGTCACCAAAGTCGCGTTGTTTAGCTCCGTAAGGCCGACATCCATGCACCGGTCTCGTCGCAGATCTTGGAAAGCGTTCAAAAGCATCGGTAGTTGGTCCCAGGTGCGCAAACGAGACATCAATGAACCCAAGGCCGCCGCATCCTCAATGGCCATTCCAGCGCCCTGAGTACTACACGGCTAATTGGGAACCTGACGTTAGATGTGCGCCTTGAGTTCTGTTGGAAAACGTACCAGTAGCGGATGCGCGGCCTCGCCAAGCAAGACCATTCTCCCACTCTCATGTACCCATTCGTCCGGTGGCGGTCGGACAACATATTTAGTTCGTATGCAATACTCGGCCATCTTGTAAAGTTTCTGAAGTCTGAGAAGTCAGGCTATGTCAGTATGGATGTATATCCCTGACGATAATAGACAACGTACCGAGGATCACAATTCGAAAGGTCCAGTACGTCTGGTGAACAGAATGTCTCCCATCCCTCGTCATCAGGTCCATCGTATGTCGTTGCCTTATTCGGCCAGTACAGATGTATGCAGTATTTGTCTCCGCCACGCTAGCCGACGGAAAGAAATTAGTATGATGAAAAGGAGGGTTTTCGTTGACAACGAACAGTTCCAAATGCTAAACCGCGGATAATGAGTTTACGTGCAAGTGCATAACATATGCTAAGGAAAGGAACGTACCCAATGCAACCCTCATGTCACCCATCCACATGGGCCACTACAATTCGTGTCGATCGCAACAAAGATGTGCACGTAACAATTGATGGGAGGGATGATATCATGAAGAACGATCGATCAGTGGGTGTAACGAGTTATTTTTGCAATATGAAACTGACCTCTTCTAAATCTGGGAATTCAGCGAGTTCTGGGTCCTCTCTCATACGGTCTCCTGGGATCACAACACTGCGAGACAATAAGCCTCGGGCTTCGGAAAGGAGGAGAGCAACAACTTACGAATAGTAGCTGTCATAGCTATCCGTCGCTGGAGGCTCCACTCCGGAGATGGCTTCTCTAACCGTGCTATTCTGACCATCCGCTCCGACAATGAGGTCTGCGGAGAGTATTGTTCCGTCCTCTAACGTCACGGTCGGCTGATCCTTCGTGTCATCAGCTGATACCGACTGCACTTTCGCGCCCAATGACACTTGCACTCCGTTTGATACGGCGAGATCGTACAGAAGCTGTCTCAAGTCACTGTACTACTTATAACTGATATGAGGCCTGGTGAGTCGGATCTAGAGCAGGCACGACGCACCAATATCAGGAAGAATTCCCCACCAGCCTCCTGGATGATGTCCTCTGCCCATTCTACGATGCCCACGACTTCGGAGGTGTTCACTATACAAAGAGTTAGGATTCACATGATCATACCATGGGAACGAACCACAAAGGCGGCCGACGCCACCTCAGTCAGCAACGGAGAATAACTCACTGTCACGAAAGGTACTCTTCCGACATTTCTGTGCAAGCCTGGAAAGTTCCTCCCCCAAACCCCACTCGACCAAGAGTTTGCTGCAATTCGGCGCAATTCGGATGCCGATGCCGCGCTGCGGAGGGAAGAAACGTCACACATGGGCGGCGAATACAACGAAAGTGATAGACGCACTTGATCAATGCTTGGTGCCTTTTCAAGCACGTGGACGCGATGGCCAACTCGCGACAGGGCGTACCCAGTAGCGAGACCAGCAATAGCTAAGATTGAGAGAAGTTCAGCAACCGATCAGAAGGAGGGAGCTGTCCTGAAGTTGTAGGAGGAAAGATCCGAATACTCACAACCGCCTATGACGATGGTGTCTATGGTCAAATTTGCCTGACGCTGGTTAATGCTGAGCGATCGCATGCGCTGATTCATCTCGTCTTCAGCAGTAGGTTTTGGTGATTGGTAGGAGGAAGCACTTCGGGAGGTTGGTGGAGGGGAAGAAGTGTGTTTCGCGCGGAGCCGAGCTTCATTCATCTGCACGGAGTGCATATGCCAGCTTCTCACAGGCGACTCCTCCTGCTCAACGAAACGTTGACCAGTAGGGTGATACATCCAGCTAGGGTCGCGAAATCTGGCTGTTGAATTCCTGGACGGGGTTGATACTAATGCTGGCGGGCTGTGTGTGGAGGGTGTTGATGAAGAAGCCTCAAGGGAAGAGCCAAGTTCGCCCCGATTAGATTGCTGAATGGGAACTTCTGAGCTGACACCGTCAGCGTCCCTGTCAGCCGGATTGATACCGACCATGGGGACCTCGATAAAAGCCAAGCTCGGCAGAGGAACGGAGGAGACCCAGGGGGAACTGGAGCGCGTGTTTTGGCCTGTATAACCAATGCGAGATCAATGGGCTAAACCACTACGCTGATACCGCTGATTCGATTCATCTTACAAGAACAGAATCAACAGAAGATCCGCCTGACGATGATAGGCGCTAGTCAACAACGTAAACGAATACAATGAATTCACAGCTGACATGCCTGATCTAGTTCACCAGTAGCACAGGAAATGCCCCGAGAAAGTGGCGACGTGCCAGCGTGGTGCTTTTGTATTACCACTTGGGTTTATTTCCCAATGATTTCCCTAAAGGACGTGTATCCGCAATTGTATGGACCACGCTGGTGGGTAAAGTCGCACCTACGCCTGCAGAAGTCGATTTCCACGCGTCAAATAGGATTTTTCGTGGGCGATGAGGCCTGACAGAATATCGGACGAGGAGATCGTCGTGGTTGGAGGGAAAGAAGTGGTCGCTTGAGCATATATTGAGTCCATCGGTGTGATAGTCATGTCTGGACAATTTTCCCACGACCATAGATTGACGGCGTAGCTTGCGCCACAGCGTGCCTCTTCCTCCACGCCACCATAATGACTTTGAGATTGAAGCCCGCCTCGCCCCCGGCCTCGCCCTTCTCGTGGGGAAGGTCGTCGCCGTCACCGCCGCTGAACCCAGCCGAGCTATCATCGCCGCCAACGATATGGCTATCGGCTCGCGACATGAAATTGTTTGGCGTACAGCCTTTAACTTCGACATCTGACATCGGTTTGGTTCGATGCAGAGAATGTGAGAAGCCCGTACTACGTAGCTACATAGGGGAACACGCAGGTGAATGTCGGCCAGAATACCGTAGTCACTACGGAAGCTAAACAGGTGTTAAGATAACTGCGAAAAGCTACGAGCTGCACCTAAGAAAGCTGCAAAAGGGAAGGGTGGTTTGGAAGTTGAAGGTACGCCACATACGCTGTGTCTAGCAAGCCCGACCATTGAACCACTAGTTAGATCCAAAGAAAGGATCCAAAAAGCGCAAGGCTTCCCCCACGCCTGATGATCCATCTGCACCCGCCAAAAAGAAGAGTAAGCCGGCTCCGAAAATCACCAAAGGACGAATCAAGGGGCCTGTGGATCTGGACCGTCACTGCGGTGTCATCAACGACAAGAATCTGCCTTGTTCGCGAGCCTTGACATGCAAGTCGCATTCCATGGGCGCAAAACGAGCCGTACTTGGTCGTTCTAGGAACTATGATGAGTTACTATTGGACTGGCAGCGCGCCAACAACCCGAATTTCGTCGAGCCAGTGAAGCGGGAGACCAAAGCAGAGAAGAAGGAGAAGAAGGAGCGAGAGAAGAAAGAGAAGAAGGAACAAGCGATGGCTGCTGCCGTTGCCGCTGGACTCGATCCCAGTGCGATCAAGAAAAGCACCAGCTCTAGCGGGACCAGCAAGAAAGTGAGTAAGAAAGCTGCCGCTGCCGCTGCGGCGGCTGCAGCCGTTCGCGCTGCAGATCCTCTCGCTGCGGAAGAAGCACAGGAGAACCTCGATGACGTTGATTCGGAGGCAGAAGTTGACGATCTCGTAAAGGCCATCCAAATTTCTCGGGAAAAGGGTATCGTTGGTGTTCCGCTGGCTCTACCTTGCGACGCTGGCACATGGTTTGTCCAGCGACGGGAGAAATCGAGGTGTTGTCGCGATCTATTGCTCAACGCCTTGGGACATGGTGGTGGGAGTGCTGTCAATGCCGCCAATCTAGGCATGGGTGGTTTGGGTATGGGTCTGCCGATGCAGAGAGCGGGTAGTTTGGGGATTTCAGGGATGACGCTATTGGGCAATGGTCACTGAGCATGGCACCGCGTTTACCACAACAGCTGGTCCCTGTAGATGTCTTGTCATTCGACACAATAACCCAGGCCTTGCCTTGGTTCGACATTCGGTTCACCGGACCATTCTCAATGTGCGCCATCCCCTGGCCACATACATACCATCTCCGGTACTGCCCACACTCCTGCCCATCATGGCCGACAACATGCCAGCAATTCGGCTCCTGGACTCTTGGTCTATCGATGCGGCGCTTCGACGGCCCCCGTCGATACTTACCTTCACGAGATGTTCTATTAGAGCGTCGGTTGTTCCTAGTAGGCACACATGTGGACGTTACGCGATGCAGTCTGATGCATTCCGTCCGAAAATCTGCTGACCACGGTAATACAAACTACGTGCATCCAATCGAGTCCGTCATTGAGTGAACCTGGATACGATATCGATAAATGCTCAATATATTATCCGAGGAAGAAAAAACAAGGTACGGACCCGAATTGGTAGGTCTCATTCGATACGCCGTCGATAAATATGCAGAAAATAAGATTCAGAACCCTAGCACGGGCCTCGCTTATTGATTGGTGTATTGTTGTGGGGACGAAGGGGAGACGGGGTGTGTTTGCGTCCGTTCATGCTGCCGTCAACTGATAACACCAGTCACTGGAATTCTTCCGGGAGCCGTTGACTTCACGGTACAGTCGACTCTGTCATAACCCATGACCGTCATAACCCATACTCTGCCGAAACCCATACATTTTCCCATCCACCAAGTTGGTTCGCAGGGAAATCCCATATCTCTGCGATACCTGATAACCCATACTTTTTGGGGATGTCAAAACCCATATGTATATGTTATTTTTGTCATATATTTAATTAAATTTGTTGTAAGCGGTTGAATTATGAAACTAAAAACCATTTTTGAGTCCGCACTCTACATGATTGAGCTCCCTGTACTTAAAAGGGGGCTAGAAATCCTCCAACGTGCCACTAGGAATCGGAAAGAGGAACTTCAAACTCGCATTCAGCAAAAGAAGCCTATTACGGAGGTCATGGCCGCGTCGGTTCTTCGTGGATATATTAGTGACCTCGATTCTCCGCTTTTCCGTAGATTGGAGGACTCCCTCGCGTCGTTCGGCATACAGACTCGATACGAGGTTTCTCGCACCATGAAAGCAACAAAGATTTCCGACCACTTTGCTAGCATTTGACATTTTCATGGCTTTCCTCTCTAACTATAGTAGACTTTAGTCTTGCTTTAATCTTTCCTTGTCATATATATTATAGTTACAGCCGTAGTCCTGTAAATAAATCCACCGACTAATTCGACAGCGATTTTTCTTAGACGCCCAAATAGGCGCTTTGAGTTAACCCATACTCTCTCAAAACCCATAGCCCTGCACGTCCACCGAGGGTCATGGGTTATGACAGAGTCGACTGTAGTGTGTAAATACAGACCAGCCAAGACTGTGGCTAGTGCAGCAATGGGTAACCGAACAGATGGTACACTAAACTTCGAGGACCTTAGTCCTAACCTGCAGCCTGCTGCGTGCGCGAAATACACGAAATATTATCCAATATTTACTCTGTAAGGACAACGGTGTATATCTCATGTTCGTTGTGCCCTGTCAGAGACGATGATCGCGATGCCAATCCGACGTCGACAAGGCAGGAATCAAGCCCACCGCCATGACAGTCAGACAGCCAAGTCGCGTCAGCACCGAACACAGCTGATTCTCAGTAAATATGACAAGGTACTCAGCATATCCTTTTGTTCGAGTTTCTAGCAGCTCCTTGGAGGTGTCATCTTGCAAGCACGAGTGCTCGGAGGACTTCGCTAGCTGTGAATGTCTATGACTCGCTTTCGAGAAGTTTTCGAAAGCCGGACCGGATGTCGACTTGCGAGAAGATAAGCATTACCGTTGTCAGTGTCCAATTACATTGGCCCGTTCACATATCTGAGCAACCTGTGCAGGCTATCCGGAATGCGAGACTACTAGTGAGTGAGTTCGGATGGGCGAGCGATGCGGGAACTGGGCGCTGATCAGAGAATTCCAGCCATCTCGCCGGCTATCGATTTATCACTTGGACCAACTGGAAAACGGCCTGCTGATTCCCCGGCATCAAAGTTGCACGGCCAGGCCAATGTGAGAGCCGCCTACTGCAAGGTGTGACTTTTGGCTAAAATAGTATGCCTCGCCTTCCAGCTGTCTCAGTGGTGAGTCAGCTGGAGCCACCGAATAGACCTTGGCCTGGGATGTGAATCGTGGCTTTCCAGGTTTCAGCCCCAGCACAACCCTCTCATGAACCATGGATAATTGTCCATCCGAGATATGGGACAGGATCTTTTCTTTTGCGTGTAGGGACGATGGCTTCACTGGACGATCATTGGCGTTGGTGTCGAAATACATGCGCGATGTCTCGAGCCCGACGCGGTACCAGTCCTTGAAGGTGGAGGGCCTTGATCAGATGTTGGGATGCGCACGCGTGTTGGAAAGCACCCCTGCTACTAACCGTCGAGTCCGATACCTGTTCCTTTCCACCGCCCACCCTGATGAGCAGGAGCCCAAGCCATCCACACAGAATACGCTTGACCTTATAAAACATGTACGTGTCCCACAAACATAGGATGCCCGCTGTAGCTGACCCTATCGATCCTCAGGAGGCCCAGATTCAGCAGGCAATGGTACAATTGCTATCCATCGTGGCGTCTTCTGTGCAGGTTCTCTACGTCATGTTCACGTTTCGTCGAAGTCTTATGCTTCCAGCAATGACCCTGCCAGCCCTCTCTGAACTTACGCTTTATGGCCCCTTTCCTGACGACGAGACAAATCAATTGATTTTCGAGCCATACCCCTCCTTGCGACGGCTCCATCTCGCGAATATACCATACTATCCGTCGGATCAGCGCATCCCCAGCATCGCACCTAGCCTCACCCATCTACGCGTATCGGCCAGGGAATCTGACTTTCTCGACTTCATTCGCAGACTCGCCAGGGTCATAGACCTCCAGGACCACATTGACGGTACTAACGGCATCATCGGTGGCAACCAGCAACTCAAGCTCCCAGACACCCTGCAGCGCATCCTATTTGAGCCCAGCCTCGAGCAACCTTCCTTCGGGGGAGGCTGGTTCATGTCCAGCTATCAGTACCTTCTGACGATGAAGGAGATATGGCAGGTCGCGCGGATCGACGATAGGTTGGTTGTAATTGACACCCGGAATTTATCAAGGTCAAGGTGGAGTTTCCACGAAGCTGAAGCTGATTGGATCGAACGTATCAACGGCGGACAGGGCTGTTGGAGATTTTGATGAACTTGACTTGACTTCATTAGCATACGTGACCCTCTTCATCCCCAAAAAAACCGCATATCATCTTGTTATCACCTCTGTCAACCTTGTGTATAGTATACGTGTTTTGTTACTTTGCAGAGTTTACTTTTTGCACCGTGTCGTAGTCATTCGTACCACTTGTTACCACCTTAGCAACGTTGAAGATATTTCGGTCTCTGTCATGACAAAAGCTACAATTGCATTGCGGTAGTACAGGAGCTTGGAGAAATATATTAAAGAATAAATAACTGGTGATACAAGTCCGAAAAGTGTATGGTCAAAGGTGATGATCGATCACCTCTTCTTGACCCTCCTATTCATCTGCTCATTCAATGCATTCCCGATCTGCTGTACTAGCATAGCGGCATGCTCGAGATCCTCTACAGGAACCTGTGATGCATCGTCGTGGACGAGAACGTGGGCCCTTTGTAAGGCTTCAAGTCGAGCTGAGGTAGTCTGATTCCGTTTCAAGGGAATTCGACGAGGTGGATCGGGGCTAGGCATTTCCTGTGGCTCTGTCTGAGAACGGTCACGGCGGCGCGAACGCAGCGAAGAATCCAACAATTCCTCTCCCACCTCCCCTATTCACCGATGAATAATTCAATTGAGATGGAGTTCGAGCTTAAAAGGCTTACCGGCTACAGGCTCAGTCCCTGTTGCTGACGTAGGCTCTGGTGAAGAGGCATGCTCTAATTCACTAGGGCCCGATATTCCAATCTCCCAGCTATCATAATCCTCCTCTTCTTCGTAAGGAGGGTCTTGCGCGCGGGAACTGGTGAATTGAGGCGAACCGCGAGGTGTTTCCGGAGATGAGAAGAAACCTTCGTCGGCTTTTCTTCGTTTTCCGCGATTGCCTAAGAAATATCAGAACGAAACCCGCGTTATCAAGAGTGCCTGAGACATGCCTATCGGCGTTCCATGACGTTTGGTCCGCAGCCACGTCCCACTCGCGCTTGCTTTGAGGGGATTTCCGGCAGTTACGCTGAGCAGTGAGCCTTGGCGACCAGACCGTTCTGTGTCCTCAAATTGCCTCAGATCAGGCACGGCTTGTGGGGTCCTATATGAGTGCGATGTTAACGACCGGTTAGGAGGCTCCATGAATATTTGGTCGGATCCTGGAGACAATAGCATCTTCGGTTCTAGCTTGTTGGGGGTGACGGCGGTATTGGTAAATCGCGGCTGAGAGAAACGATGAACATCATAGAGCATTTCAACTCCTCTTCCAAACGGAGACTGGGATGACGAAACGACTGAGCGGGGCTTTGCATCCAACGTTAGCCAGCCTAAGCGGGCGGAAGTCCAGTATACGATACTCACAGTAGGCGTCACATCCGACGCTGTCTCCAAAGAAAGGCCCATACCAAGATCTCCTCCAGCGGCTTCGTCGAAAGCCTTCAGACACTGCTTCAGTGAATCTGGATATACCGCGACGAACTCGTGTCTTCCGTGAAATGTTGCTTGCCAATACGCTCGAAAGGCCTTTGGGCCCAGTGCGGGAGAAGGGACTCGAACGAAGGCGGAGGTGAGGAAATCGCCAAAGTCAGTGATAGTACCCGCGGTTGGTGGTAGGCGTTGTAATGACTCCAACGCTAAGCAGTATATTGGGATGATATGCTGATTGTATTGGTCGTCGGACAGGAGCAAATGCTCATCGATGAGCCATAGGCGTAGTCCTTGCTCCGTGTCCTTTAAAAGCGGCGAGATTGCAGATGTGGGGGTTCCGAGGAAAGCTTTGCGCACAAGGCCTAGTAGAGTTAAGGAGGAATCCATGGGTTGTGTTCGTTGAGTGTAGAAATGACACAGAGATTCATTCAGGAGCCGCGAACAGCAAGCAGGATACGGTACCTGTTGGACCGCCTCCGACAGCAGTGCCAAGACAATTGACGGATTCTCCAAGAGACTGATACAACGAGAAGTAGTTAGCTTCCAGGTGCAGTAGACCAACTTTTCGACGCACATCGGGATATTTTCCTCTCCAACAAGTTGCATAAATGACTGAACGACAGAGGCTCTTTGGTCGCCTTTGGATATTGCATTCAGTACCGCGCTAGCGAGAGCAGCTTCCCATCCTTCTGTTTCGGAAGGTGACAATTTCCAAACTCTACTCGGAAGCGGACATCAGCCTGGGACGCGATACGATCAGACCTCACTCACCCGAAGGGCATTGCCAAGGCTTGGACGATGTTTTGCCAGGAAGCGTCGGCGTCGGCGTTCTGCCATATCCGCACGATCATGATCCAGAGAGACCGTTGCATTTCCACCTCATTAACCATCATCCCAATAATCTCGAGGACGCGATCAACGCCCAAGGACAATAGGTCGTGGCACAAATCACTCCAAGCTTGTCGGATTTCGGGGCTCGTGAGGTCGAAGGAGTGTCTCAGCAGCTCGCAGAGGACGGACTCCCCAATCCGCTTGGCGTACGTCATTGCATAGACGTTCTTGATTACGCCGATGAGTTGTTTGACGAAGGTCAAGTGCGTATCGGGCTTCGTCGAGGAGGTAGAGTCGATCACAAGATCTACTACTGTTTGGATTATATCTGCCTGCAGGGGGAGGTCCGTGGTGAAGTGGCAATGCTCCTGCGTGAATTCAGCTTGAGCTAGGAGCAGCGTCTGCCATGCGCTGAGAAGCTGGAGAGGGAATGAGATTGTATAAAACTGAGCAAAACAATTCCACTTACTCCGGAGTAGTCGAAATCAGACTCTGCCAACATGTTGCGCACTCCGTCGCTCCATAAGTTTCGGAGCGGATGCCAGTTGGACTCTACTTCTTGATCGGTAAGCGACCGTATCGAGGCAATATCTGGCGGCGCCAACAAGCGGATGGCGGCGGAGACATTCTCTGCTCCAGCACGGAGGAGTGTGCCATCGAAAAGTGACCTTCGTAGAAAACATGCATTTGGCCAGGAATCAACAACATTGCCTTGCACGCTCTCAGGGTCCACCGATCCCGCTAGTAGTCTGCTTAGTAGCTCTGCTTGCTTGCGTTTGACCGAAAGGCTCTTGTGTTTGCCCATATCTTGCAGAACTTGAAGCACCCTTGCAATAGCATCGTCGCTGGCTTCCTGTGTAACGGAAGGTAAAAAGAGCGAGATGATGGCCGTCCCAATGCCTTGTCGTAATTCCTGTTTAATAAAGTCGAAAGCCTTGCCGAGAAGTTTGCTTGTGCCTATAGTATTTGCGGCATTGAGCCGACCAAACGACCACACTAAGCAGTTCCAGACGTGTGGGTGGAGTAAACGGACGCTAGAACTCTTGTGTGCGAGTGACTTCTCAAGAGGAACTATCAGAGTCATGAGAACGCGAGGGTGGGTAAGAAGGCCTGCGTCACATAGGATCATAAGGGCTGCGGTGAGACACAAAGCTGGAACTGGCCCAAATCCTGGTTGTGTCGGACCAGTGATTGACATGGCGTCCGTCAGTAGTTTGGCGAGCCGTTGTCGAGAGGACTCTACCATGTTGGTGACTTGATCAGCAATGCGACGCAAGGTTACGGTCATTTCGTCACTCTGTAGTCTTGCCATAGCAAAGGCACCTAACACGTTGGTGGAATATGTACGGATTTCGGGGACTTCGGAGAACAGATTGTTGAGCAAGGGTGAGATGATAACCGAGAGTGGCTCGAGAAATTGATTCGGGTGATGTTGGATAACGTTGGCAGCAGCCTATGGGCGGAAGGTGAGTCATCATAAGGTTGGTCGACGGTAAGAGACGCGTGCCTGTAGTCCGTTAACGAGTACCTGATTCTTGCCAGCATCACCTTGTATGCATCTTCGCAACACCGAGGTTACTGCTTCGCGATTAGAGACTAATACCTCTACAGGTAAGCGTTGCATCTTAAGCAACCAGACAACTAGCAAAATCGTCTTGGGCTGGCAAAGTGGAGGAGCCTTGGATGGACCTAGTCCCGAGGTGCTGATAACGAGACTTAACAGAGGACTTAATGTAGAGTCTGTTGAAGTCATTCATCCAGCCCCACAAGACATATGGATTCAAGACTTACTATTAAAGCACCGAAAGAGCGCAGGAAAAGTAAAAATATTGGAGAGTAGACGGAGTGCCTCGTGACATAGTAGTACATTCTCCGACGCATCGTACGTGTCTTCTTCTGCGAGCGAAGAGGGTGGATTGAACAGGGATTGGATATCTCGATGAAGCGCATTAGCAATGGCAGATGAATGTCGTTGGAGGATGGGTAGCGCAAGGTCATGGGTCATGAGCTGAATGTTGGCTTGGGTTCTATTTGAGAAGAGGTTATACGCCTCTATCACGTCGTGGACAGATATTTCTTCTACTATCGACTCGAGGAGGGTCTCGATGGGTGAATATAGGAAATGGTCTACTTGATCGCTGGAGCGTGACAATGACTGGGTACTTGTTTCGCTGCATGGGGGATCCGTTCCTCTTGAGCTCTGGCCATACATTCTTTGCGTCGCGGTCGTTATCGAGAGAGGGGGTCGTAAGGTATGAATTCAGGGTGCGAAAGTTGACATTATCTTGAAACGACGAAGTTTAGTACAAGAGGGGGGCGGTCTACTTATCCTTCAAGAATTCCCGCACCGATACAGAATGTCTCCAATTGTGAGAGTTGACTTTGGATTGACTCTGTGGAAGTCAGACAGTGAGAGTCAAGGCGCGCGCGGCGGGATCAATAGTCGGGATGTTGGATCATGTGATCGACTGTTCGGAGTTAGGGGGTGGCAAATGTGGAATCTTACATCGACTGACTCCCTGCGCAGACTATGTCGACAATACGAGAATTCCCCCCTCTTTATGAACAAACTGGTGATGCAGCTTCGGATAGACTTGCTTTTTTCCACATATTAGAAAGACTGAAGGTAGTAGTAGTTCACTTTAGCCGTCCGCTTGGAAACTAAGACCCCACTACAAAATACAGACGCAAAAGCGGACTGGATGGGTTGATAATAATGTGAGGGTCAATCCGAAACTGAGAGATACTTTGTCTTGACTGACTGGTACTTCGAAATCTTGGTAGATCAAAGGCCCCGAAAGGTAGGTCGTCTTGTCGTGCAATGTCAGGTTGTAGTTTGACGATGGATGAACACGGCTTTCAGCATATCAGATCATATGTACCGTATGGCTGTCTTGTCGATGTGCACTTCAGACGAAAAGCTTGATATATCCAAGTTCGTCCTCCCTCTGGCATCACTGAAGGGACGGATGTTCATGTGCCTCCGTTTGCAGATGTGTTATGATGTCAATCGTACATGATCTCGCGGAGGCGCAAGGTATATATTATCCCATGATTCCACCAGGCTAACCTCACTGCCCCCTACGACTAGTTGGCGATATCACTCCAAGGGAAGGCTTCTCAAAGTCAGAGAAGAATCGCCTGGAATCTGCAAGTGTAGAAACCGCCGGGAAACGCTCACTTACTTATCATGGATTCTACAGGAAGCTATGCACAATTTTGTCCATGATATGTTGCACTACTCTTCAGCTGCAAAAAGGATCGAAGCACTTTGGCTAGTCAGTCGCAAAGTAGCTATTGATCGCTGACTTGGACACTACCAAAGTCTATCTCGTAGGAGTACGAAGAAGGTCGAACGGCGGAAGCGAAGTTCGTGAAAGGTAAGACCATCTGGCATTTTCGCCCTGGTCCGTCGAAGCTGACGCGAATATGATAGACCTAGATCGCTTTGAGATGGCTTGCCAAGGTATGAGGACTTACCCATGTATCACCGATATCTGGCTCAAGTACCAAGCTCTTGAGTACGAGAGACGAAATGAAGAAAAGGATCTTCAGTCGTTCTTCGACAGTAGCCTACCGTTTATTCGCCATCCTGAAGTTCAAGGCTGGGGTAAAGACCTCCTGAACGAGAGGAATGGTGGCTCAAGCTCAGGATCGAAGGCCGATTCAAGTCAAGATACTACTTAATCCGAAGAGATCTCGATAAATATCAAACATATTATATTTCTTCTATTATATTATCTTCATCGTCGCTGTCCTCTTTAGGGGCTGCCTCGATTGCTTTACTCTTAGGAGGGGAGACACCCGCATCAACTCCAACCTCATTGTCGTTATCAACCTCATCTATGGAGTGCGAAGGCTCGTCGCCCTTGAGAAGCTGGACCAGGCGTTCGATATGTTCCGAAATCTGGTTACAACATTCGCCTCTGTCAGCGGGTATCCTGAAGACCTTAGACGAATGAATACCTTATCAACGGTTTCGCATTCATGCGTTGCTCTAACGATCTCATATGTCCCGTGTTCACGGAGGTAGTCTCGTCCCCACCGCGTATGACAAAGCAAGAGCAGAGTTTCTACGTGTGTCAGGCGGATGGAGGGATCTGCTTCGCGAGTTTTTGTCGGTGGGAGAAATTGTAGAGAAGAGAGTAAGCGTTCTTGATCCTTCGAAATCCGGAAGATAATCAGAAGCATCAGTTTGACTTGTGAATATGACTTACATCTAGATCAAATTCTTCAGGACCAGCCAACGGTAAGAGGAGATACGGAAGTGCATCAATTCCTGGAGCCTCAATGGTGGAAGGAGGCACTTTGATTAAAGTATCTTCGGGGCTGAGGAACGCGCGGTGGCCTGGAACATGGAAAGCACAATTCCTTGACCATTCAGTCGTATGTAATGCTTCGCGAGGCACCCGAGGGGAATACTTACTTCATCGTCGAGGCTACACCACCTCTTCGTATTTTATCCTTGTGCTCCGTGAAAGGCACTATTTTTGCGAGGGGGTACTCCGTCCGCCCGTCAACGCTGGAATAAGGCTGGAAGAAGAATATGCGACCGGCGGGAGACTACAAAGTATAAGTTGATGTAGAGTTTAATTACGAGATCGCCTACCGTGGTGATATTGGCGAAAACGCTGGCAAGGAAGTGGAGATCTCCTTTTCTCGGTCGTTTCGATAGATCACCAGATGGATCGGTAGCGGAAGCTTGAACGAACGCATCCACCAGCAAAGGAAGAGCTAGTCGTTCTTGGGGCTCGCCTTGTGGATACGGAAGAGGAGCAGGAGATGTGCCACTTCGTGAATTAGTGGGATAAGGTCCAATCATCGGCACAGACAGGGAGAGCAGGGTAGAACAAGGACCAGACGATGCAGTCAAGTTAGATAGTAGCATTGATGCAAGATCCGCGAGGGTGGAATCGGGACTCTAGCAATCCCCATGAATATTAGGTCGACGGGGACGTACAACCTCAGAGGGACGTACAAGAATGTAGGAGACAAGGAAGTTGAGGAACAACGGCTCGGATAGCGCTGGTACCAGGAGAGGTGAGTCGGACAGGTTCACGAGAGCGCGGAACGCGTCGTGAGCTACGGCCTTTTGCTTCAATCAGCGTTATGGACGAGTTGACTTGATGGGGCCCACGAACCAGCTGATCCCGACATAAGAGCTTCAGATCGCGGATCACTTCCTTTTCTTTCGATTTTTGCAACCCCCCGCCTTGCAGGCCGGTGAAGAATATGGCTCGATGCGGCGATTCTTTTGGAGTCTGAGGAAGAAGATTAGATAAAGCTATTTGGCGAACTTGGGGGTTTTTGTCGCGGAGAAAAGGAAGGAGCTGCGTTGATTTCAGAACATTTATTCATCCAGACAACAACATCCCCTCACCTCTCGCAGCTGGCCCTCCATCTTGGAGTAAGTTTGTACAAAAGGCTCTTGATTATGATCTTGAAAAGCAGTGCGGTCGGCCCGCCTTCAAACTCTTTGCCCTTAAAAGGAAATCTCCGGTTTCAGGGACTCAGGGGCTTCCATGAAAGCTTTCGTTTCTGGCGGCAGAGAGGTAGGAACTTTGATACTTTAGAAAGTAGATGGTGTCTAACAGTGTCTAACAGACCAGCGGGAGAAATCTCTTAGCCGTTTTAATATACCGAGTACGCTTTCAAACAGACCTCTGCACTGAGTTTGAGGCCGAATGCACCGTTCTCGACGTGCGATCCAACAAACGTGCGATCCAGCAAAAGTATCACGACCTCCATAGTTGAGCGCCGATGACATGATATAAACATGACTACCCTACCGCTGCTCAGCCATACACTAACTCTGTCGAAACTAAATACTGCAAGGGCGATCGCCCAGAAGCTAAGGTACTCGCGACCCTGAATGTCTCCTGAGTACGAAGCAACTTACTTCTTGCGAGTTACAGAGGCGATGTCCATAGTTTTGTGTACAGGTCTTCAGCGATATGGAACGCCCTGGCCTTGAAGCAAACCAGATACACCTATTGGCTGACAACGCACCGTGGCTGGCTTGTTTTGAAGTTGCCCGGATTGTTTGGCTCCGAATTTCTCAAAAATTGGTATAAAAGTCGAACACACCCGTCATCCGCTCTTCCAGCTTTCGTTCTAACCACCATCACAAACTATTCCACACAACTTGGCTGGCCATGTTCAACTATCTCGCTCTCGCTTTTTCTTGCACTTTCATCATGGCGGTTTTCCTCCCTAGCTGGACTGGGTCTAGTCTCGCTCTGGCTGCTTCGCTACCTCAGCAGCTCAACGTCGAGAGGAGGATCACTATGTTCTCGGACGAAAACGCGCTGGAACGCAGGATCGTCTGGAACCCTGAGATTACGCAGCCCAACCGCCGAACGCTTTGGAACAGAAATACGACGGCGACCATATCATGGTTAGTGAATCTACTCCCCGCCATTGACCAAAGCTTAGAAATCGTTACAGGAACGCAAGTGCCATACCTAAAGGCGCTTACGAACAGAAAGGCAAGGTAGTGCTTGGTTGGTTGAACCCGAATCTAGGCGGGGGCGAACATCTTAACATAGGTAACTTAACGGGCTCTTCTTGCTTTACTTTAGAAGCCGTATAATTGACGGCTGCTCTTTATTAGAACATCCACTTGCTCATGGGTTTAACCTGAGAGACGGCCGCGTCCAGATCACTGTGCCGCAGGTAGGTACTTCGTCCACAGTATTGCAGACATGCTCACTCACGTTTCTTAGGTGGCGCCGCGCGATGACTACATCGTTGTCCGTGAGTGCATTCAAATCGTTCATCGTTGTTGAATATGTTTGACTAACAGTGAATGTAGTGTTTGGCGATTCTGGGAATGCCAGTCCGAACTTCAGCATAGTCTGACGATTGTATCTGGTCATGTATGTTTGGGCTATGGGTGATCAATAAACCGCTAAAGTTGCAAACCCCGTTGGATCCGGATTACTTGCGCGATCAGCGCTTCGACAACTACTAGCCCTTTGCGCACTGCTGGATCTTTTGAAACCACTGACAATACTTTCCAAGTTGGTCTAACAAAATCCGCTCTAGGCTGGTTAGTTCTTGCGCGTTTGACCCCTTGCTTGAATGCCTACACATGATTCAGTATAACCTAGACTTGTTGGACAGTGCCTTGTACGGTGATGACGGTCGCAGGGCACTGTATGAAACATCTGGTCGGTAGAGCCTTCAAGCCGGCTCCGAAACTCCACACACCCCACGACCTGATGTTCGTGAGAATAAGATACCTTTTGCTTTGTCAGCGGAGGAAGAAAAATTTGGAGGTGTCAGAGCAGAGCCACAAGCTCTTTGATAGCAAACCACCACCACCCCCAACACCCCATCTTCGTATCCCATTAGATTCTTCAAATCAGACACTCTTTTTTATCATATTCGAGAAAAGAGTACTAGCTTGAACGACGATAATATGACAAATGGAATTGTAAACGGCAATACTGGCATTGAGAGCCAGTTCGGTACGAGTTTTTGTTCTTATTTTTGACAGCATATTGACCGGAATCCAGCTACTCTTGGGCTCAGCAAGTCCGCTTATGTTCCCCCTCACATGCGGAACACCCAGCGTGCCGCATCTTTCTCATCTTCAAATGGGTACGTCGCCAACGAGTCATTTTACCAGCGCATCGAAGCTAACTTTTCTTAGAAACGACTGGACCGATTCCCGTTCTTCTACCCCACCTCCCGCTCGAGGCGGCTACGGTGGTACTTTTGAAAGAGGTGGACGAGGCAATGCCTTCTCTAGCCCTCGCAGCGCCAGCCATAGTGATTGGGCCTCGCGTGGACCGACTCCGAACGGCAACTCTCCCAGAGACTCACCTGCACCAAGGGAGAGAGAGACGTTTGGCTTTGGCACATGGAGAGATGGCTCCCACATCCCAGGCGGACGCAACATGCGCATGGAAAAAGAGCTCTACGGTGAGCTCAACGACCCCAGCAAGCAACAAACCGGCATAAACTTCGAGAAGTACGACGATATCCCAGTCGAGGCTACTGGTGCTGGTGTCCCAGAGCCGGTCCTCGAATTCTCCAACTCTTCTCTTGATCCCGTCCTCTTAGAAAACATTGGCTACGCTAGATATACTGTTCCCACCCCAGTACAAAAGTACTCTATTCCTATCGTTGCCAACGGGAGAGATTTGATGGCCTGCGCTCAGGTAAGCATATATCTTTGAACTAATTCGTATTATAGCTGACGTATCATGCAGACCGGTTCAGGCAAGACTGCTGGCTTTTTGTTCCCGATCTTGTCTGCCTCCTTCCACAATGGCCCTCGCCCTCTGCCCGATAATGCGAACGCGGGATATGGTCGCTCTCGCAAGGCCTATCCCACTGCCCTCATCCTGGCACCAACTCGTGAGCTTGTCTCCCAGATCCACGAAGAAGCCCGCAAATTTGCGTATCGTTCGTGGGTCAGGCCGGCCGTCGTCTATGGTGGTGCTGATATCAATCAGCAACTCCGGTTGATCGAGCGTGGCTGCGATCTTCTTAGTGCCACCCCCGGACGTCTTGTCGATCTCATCGAGCGCGGGCGCATCAGTCTTGCGAACATCAAGTACCTCGTCCTCGATGAAGCCGATCGCATGCTTGATATGGGTTTCGAGCCTCAGATCAGGCGGATCGTCCAAGGAGAAGACATGCCCGACGTCAACGACCGTCAGACTCTCATGTTCAGTGCCACCTTCCCTCGCGATATCCAAATGCTCGCCAAGGACTTCCTGAAGGATTACGTCTTCCTCAGTGTTGGCCGTGTTGGAAGTACCTCTGAGAACATTACCCAGAAAGTCGAATACGTTGAAGACAATGACAAGCGCAGTGTCCTCCTTGACCTCCTCGCTTCTCAGGCTAAGGCTGAAGACCTCGGCCTTACTCTCGTCTTCGTAGAGACCAAGCGGATGGCCGACATGCTCAGCGATTACTTGATGTCCAACAGACTCCCTGCGACGAGCATCCACGGTGATCGTAGCCAGAGGGAGCGTGAAATGGCTCTCCAGACATTCCGCACAGGCCGTACTCCCATTCTTGTCGCAACTGCCGTCGCCGCCCGTGGCTTGGATATCCCCAACGTTACTCACGTCATCAACTACGACTTGCCTAGCGATATCGACGACTACGTCCATCGCATTGGTAGGACAGGTCGTGCTGGAAATACTGGTATCAGTACAGCATTTTTCAACCGTGGCAACAAAAACATCGTCAGGGAGTTGGTCGAGCTATTGAGAGAGGCTAACCAGGACATTCCACAATGGCTTGAGAGCGTTGCTCAAGAGGCATCCTTCGGCGGTGGAGGCTTCCGTGGCGGCTCTAGCAGAGGCCGTGGGCGCGGACGCGGCGGCGCTTCGAGGGACTTCAGGGCCAGTGGCGGCGGCGGCGGATTCAGCGGCGGCCCTCGATACAACAACGCCAGCAACGGTGGTGGATATGGCGGCGGCCCTGGGGGATACGGCGGTGGAATGAACGGTGGAGGTTACCCTGGCGGCGGAAACAATGGCTGGTGGTAAATCCGCAAACTGTTCGTTTCAGCTACCTCGGTGTCTTCCTATGACCTTCCATGATCCCCAGGCTCAACCCTCTATGCTCACCTATGTTCCCTTCTGACGACTCCTCATGAAGACTTCTCTCTTACTCATCCTTCTCGCTCCATGCGCTGCTCTGAACTGTATTTGAACATCGTCTCGTCTCGTCATCGCCAATGCTTTGCTCCTCCGGCCAACTTTCCCGTCCCATTCAACTCTATCCCGGCCTTGTATTACCGCTTAATCACTCACGTCCAATGTTGTTATACGTTTCATCAAGGCCGCACGCTGCAACTCAGCAAGTTTCGCTAGACGAGCAAAGTCTCCACCTCTCCTAATCATCGGTTTCCGACATCAGTCATCATATTCTGCAACGTTTACATTTTTACCAATCGAGCTTCGCGATACGCAACACAATATCACTGATACCCCAGCACCCTACGATATCCCTTAGATGTATTGCGAACATGTGTGTCAAGATGTGGACGTTATTCGTTATGGACTGATGCATTTACCATACCATACTTTACAACCCTCTTCATAGATTACGATACGAGACAAGTCCTATCTGTTAGTAGAGCATCGCATATTTTACGCCCTTGTATTCTTGAGTCTCATAATCGAACTCTCGGTTTCCATTCCCCAAAGTCTCCTGTCGTCCCGCAGGGGTGGCAAAAAGTGTGCGAAATGAGTCTTTGGCCCGGATATCGGCGTCACGCCAGTGCATCTGCATTCGTGATCTTTACATCCATCACCGTCCCCCGCACCGCAGAATAACATACAAGGAGTGCTATCCTGTTGCGCTGACTCTTGAGGAGGATCTTTGACTCTAAGCTGTTCTTCACATTCATTCAAGCCATAACGTTATATCTGTCACTTCGACCACGTCAGCCCCATCCATTTCAAAGAAAGAAGTGGTCCTTCGATTGACGAAAATTTCAACCGTCAAGCTGGCTTCTGCTGGACTCGGTATGTGGCTCTGACTTCGCTGTATGTGGTTTCTGAGGCTTACACAGCGCATAACTGTCGGTTCTTGCATTTGCGGTGCTATAGCATACGACCCCCTCGATTCCGACAATTTTCCCGAATAATAGATTCTCCCAGGCTAGCATACTGAATATGTACCGCTCATCGTCACCCGTCTTCGATGCGTCCGAGCTTTCTGCTCTCCGACGGGTCAAGCCGCTGCCCAAGCGCCGACGCACGTCTACATCATCTGACGACCCCGCCTCCGAAACCTCCAGCAACGACATTATCCCGCCGCTGATGGAGCATCTTGAGTCCTTGAAGGCGAAGATTGCGATCGGCGCGTCGGTCGACGAGCTGCGGCCGCATGCGGAGTCGCTGACTGCGTATTTGCCCATGGGCGCTGCGGGGGTAGAGGAGAGACTGCTGAGGCAGCTGGAAGAGCGGGACGCTAGGGCTAAGGAGGAGTCTCTCAGTGAGGACGAGCATGGAGACGGGGATTATGTGGACCATCTTCAGCAGCCTGGAAATACGAAGAAGAGGAAGGTACCAGCGCATGTAATTGGTTCGCCCCGCGGGCCGGACCGTGCTTCAGCTCAGGCGGGTGGCGATGATGAGGCAGGGGAGGGGAGCATTGGTGAAGATGGGAACGGAGAGAGGGGAGCAGGCGGTGATGGCCCCTCAACGTTCGCGGTGCCACTTAGCATGTTGGCTCGAAGGCGTGGAAGATTATCAGCAGCGACAGTCGCGGGCCTGAAGCATAAGGAATTGCTGAAAAGTCGGAAGCGTCAATTAGCCGCCGTCCTTGGTGCGCTGTCTGTTGGAGATACCCTTGCTCTGGATCAGGCTCTATCTACGACCTACCCTCTGAACTCGCCGATGTACGATGACCCGAAGGGCACCAGCAAACCCCCACGCATTCGCCTTTCTCAACGGAAGGGACCCAGGCTTGGGAGAGCAGCCAGGCATGCCATGAAGTTCCGACATCCAGACAGTGTCCCCCTTCCAACCTGTCAGTTCACATTCAACTGTCCCAGCGCAAGTGAGTCTTTGGCATCTTTACCTGTTCCCTTTCTTGCCGCCACAATTTGGCTGGGTCTGGATAGGCAGCTGAATTCACCTACTCCCCAAACCGGAGACACAGTTTGTTGACGATTTCGATTGGTTGTTCAGCTGCGGAGCGCCTTGCTGCGACGAAGGAGGAGGTCGCGATGCTGCGCAAGCGGTTCGAGGCTGAGCTGGCGAAGCAAGCTTTGAAGGCGGCGAAGATGGCTGCGACGGAGCGACGCAAAGCATCACCAAACTCCAAGTCGGCACGGTCCAAAAATTCGGAACGAGCACAACGACGCCCTCGGACGTTGAATGCACCACCACCACCGTCTCAGCAAGCGAACGACAAGGGCAGTGATCATGATTCCCTTGGATCTGGAGGTAAATCTAGAAAGTCGAAGAAGAAGAAGCGGTCCGCCCTCGCAAACGCGTCAAACCCGCATCATCTGCGCAACTACGTTCCTTCTCGATTGCCAAATGCAGCCCCGCAAGTGGCGCACAACAATTTCCTGTCTCCTCCTCCTCTTCGTTTCCTTGCTGCCGATGTCCCTCCGCGCCGAAGAAATAAAGAGAACGCCTCGGTTCCTTCGACCCAGATTGCGAATGCTGCCGACGAATGGATTTGCGCGCTATGCGAATATAAGCTATTCTACGGTGACGAGCACGAGTATCGTACGGCCATCAAGAATCGAAAGAAAGTGCTGAAGAGAAGGAGAAGGGCCCGGGAACGTGCTGCTGCTGCGGCGAGCGGGAAAATCAAAGCCAAGGCACCTGAGAAAACAACACTTCTCGAGGAAGAATATGCGGAGTTCGATCCGTCCATGCCTGAGGAGTTTTCCAACAGTCTCAACCCCCGGTCGCCTTCTTGGAAGGGGGATCCGAACAGACAGGCTGAACGAGTAGAGCGTCAGGATCCAGTGAGGGTATAGACCCCGTTTTACCTCATGATCTTTTAATGCATAATGCATCACCTGTCCCCCTCGTACCTACATTCTCCCGCACGCATTCTTTATAAGAGTGGTTATTTGCTAGTCATTCACACACACGCCTCTACATGTACACCACAATCGGATTCTAATCTAGTCGTTCCTTCCTAGAGTACAGATCCATGGTGCGAGATTCAAGAAGTTTGCCCCTATTCGGACGACCCATGTGTCCCACTCACCGTTGTTCGGGCCGGCTTCAGTCTTGTTGCCCTCGATGCTGACCTCCTGAGACGAGCACAAAGTCTGAATTCTGGAAAAGAGTGCCCTGCTAGTGTGAGTATCTCTGCGTGCACTTTGCCATCGCTTCTGCCGAGCTGACAATCGTGGATCAAGCAGACAGTTCGTTACGGAACTACGCTGAATTTTGCGAGATTTCGTTTGGGCACGCCCCACTTTACGTTCTACGCAGAACGGTCCCAGTATCAGTGAGTGGGCTTATCCGTGATGCTTTCGTGGCTTGGCATGAGGACGGATGGCTTCGCTGAAGCCGATATCCGTCTCTCGTTCACAGTCACGGACTGCACGCGGTGGAGGATTTGAGCTAACTTTGTGGCCCGTTTGCAGTCCCTCGCCTCGACGAAGTCGCTGCTTACTCAAGCAGACACGCCCTGAGGGTACTGGCGGCGAAATAAAGGCTGGACGAGTCGCTGCTTAATTTACGCCACAATCATGTCTTCAGACAATCGATTCATGTATTCCCAACCGCAGCCCCAGGCGATTGCGACCAATTACGACTACTCGAGCTATCCCCCGCCCACACACGCTGCAGCTCCGTACGAAAACGGCCAGATACACCCGTCGCAGCAGAGGCCGCCCTTGCGTTCTACGTCTTCGTCGCAGCCTCACTCGCCGACGCAGCCCACTCATTTTCACCAGCCACAACCACAACCCACGTACTCTAATCAGAGTCAGACATACGCACCTGCTCCCTACATTTCTCAGTCTCAGTCTCAATGGACGGCTCAGGGATGGTCCTACAGCCCTGTCTACCCCCCACAACAACCGCCCCCGCCTTCGGAACCGTCGTACAAATCCGAGCCTCAGTATAATGGCTCGCCAACGAGTCGAATGGATACACGAATGGATGCGCGAATGGATACGCGAATGGATACACGAATGGATACTCGACCAAGTTCACCGCCTGAACAACGAGGTTATGCCCCTCCTCCTCCTCCTCCCAATCCAAACCCTCCCAGGGTCACTGAAGACAGACCGCCGCCGCCCCCTCACCACGCTCATCATTCGTCTCAACCGCCACCTCCGCATCAGCCAAATCATCAACCGCCTCATCAACCTCCGCATCAACCTTCTCACCAACATTCTCAGCAGCAGCATCAACCACCGCTGCCACAGCACCATCTGCCGCATCCTCCACCAGCTCAGCATCAGCAACACCAAAACCATCAACAACATCCTCACCAACCACATCACCAGCCTCCCGCCCATGTGTCCCAACCCCCGCCAAGCCATGCAGGACTTCCGCCCAAAAGGCTCAGAGAAATGGACTCACCTCCCATGGCTTCGGCGCCTATGCCCCCTCCACCTATTACACCAATGGGTCCTCCACCCCATGGCCTCGATTTTAGAAAGGTAGGTATTAAAATAATGGCCGAATCAGATACTCACTAATTCGTACCCATTCTGCAGCTGTTCGAGTCGTATGAGCTTATCATCCGTACCGGTGACTCTCTTTCAAGGAGCTCTGCACCTGGCCGTCCTTTCCCCTTGGATGCTATTGACGAGATGCTACAGTCTGCCACGTATGGCGTGCAGATCTTCGAATCAACATCAAACCTTCCCGCTTCTCCCGCCCTCAGCGAGGTCCGCCCACCATCGGAGGAACAGCCTCCCCCAGAACCACAGCAGCCACCGCAGGAGCCAACAACCAATGGAACCACGCCAGCGGCAAAAAAGCAGGTACGGTGGAGGAATATCGGGCCGTCGACGCGTTTACTGACGGTGCACAGAAGACGGAGGAACCCTCCCAAGACGGGCAAACATGCTTGGGATGCAAAGCTACCTCAACACCGGAGTGGCGTCGGGGCCCCATGGGTAAGGCCAATCGTCTCTCGCATTGATAGGACCTTGTCGCTTATCAATTGCGGGTACGCTAAGGTCCGCGTACTTTGTGCAATGCTTGTGGTCTGGTTTATGCCAAGATGGTATGCTCTACCATTTAAGTACATCTCGAATGCCTAGCTAACTCCGAGCCAATGGTAATAGATAAAGAAGCGCACTCGTGAAAGCCTCCGAGCTAACGGAAAGACCAACGGTCAGAACGGAGCAGCATTCAATGGTAACGGCGATGATGGCGCGTCCAACGGGGAGGAAGAGAGCGACAACGAATCCTATGCCTCTCAGGACCACAAGGATGCGTAATCTCTTCAAGCTCAGGCCCCAGGGCGCCGGCTGCCTTCTAGATCGTGAGATTGTGTGTAAGAATCCTTGATGATGCTCTCAGTATATTCGCTTAGGCTAGCTATCGTAGAGCGTTGACGTTGTGTTGTTTAGTACTCGCTTTGAGTTTCGGGTTGCTCGTATTTAAACCAGATGCCAGCATTTAGTATCTTAGTATCTTATTTCTGGTCGCTATAGATGTCATGTATCTTCGTGTATGTCTCGCCTACTCGCATTGTACAGCCTGAAGCTCGAGTTCTGCGCTTGGTGTCATCGAAATACCAACACAGCAAGAGGGCATGTGGATGTCGCATTGGGGGTACCTTTGATACTTCGGCGAATCCAATTTTACGTAGCAGTCCGTAGACTGTAGTATTCACTCTGCGAAACTGACTAGTCCACCCTTTCTTTAACCTGCCAGTACTATTGCGGTGGAGGTAAGTAGTCGGTCTCGTATATAAGATGGATCCGTTACACATGAACGATGCTAGAGTTCAAACTATCGGAATCCCCGACGTGGATCGCCACAACCAATCGGCCTCCAATACGGCTGCATCCTGTGGGAAAACCTCCTTCATCATCCCGTACCAGCCATCCTCGTCCTCTTCGATTTCAAAAGTCAGCCAGGTAGCCTTCAGGGCCTCCCACGATGACGGCATCCAGCCCGCGTACTCCCAGTCAATCAAGACCAATGGTCCCGCAGATCCTGATCGCCACATCTCCAGTCCCCCAGGTAACATTATGTTCTTGGGAAGTATATCTCCGTGACAAAACACGATATCGACGTCCTGCCGTTCCACCAGCGGGAGTATAGCAGGACGGAGGGTATCTGCGTGGCGCGGGAAGTCCAGACCGAGCCAAACTTGCTCGAAGAACTCCCGTGAGGAATAAATGATTCGCGGGTCGTCTTCCCAAAGCCAAGGGATACGCGGGTCACGGATTGGTGTTTCCATCGCAGAAGACATGGCGGGGTGGCGATTCTTTGTCTGCTCTTGTAAATCATTAAGTCGCATCCTCAATTCAGCGACGATCTTGTCTTTGTCAGAGGGGGTGAGACTCTCCCATATGTCCGCAGCGCAAACGCCGTTAATCCGGGTCATCAGAACGTACGTCATGTCTGAGGCTTCCACATAGTCGATGAGCCGGGGGGCCTCCACACCCCGGAATGACTCGACGATACGGAGAGCTTGGGCCTCATTGGGATTCGGGTAGCTTGAAGTCTTCATGATGATGTTAAAGGGAAGGCGGTAGACGTTGTACTGGATCTGGCAACCACAGAAGGCGGATATCCTGGTGGCTAGTTTGAATAGTCTAGCCTTGAAGCCTCCGGGCAAGAGAGAGAGGATGGTCTTGACGAGTCGCCCTGCCGGCATCGCTATAGGGAATTCCGTCAAGTGTCTGATTCCTCGTATAAAGTGTCACGGACAGTACCTGGTACAATGACAGTGGAATTTTAAATGTGGGCAGACGGAGGACGCTTTTACGTGAATGGTAGTGGACACACCGCGGTATACACATACACAACGGCCTGAAAGTAGACTAGTCAGCGCCCTCAGGCTGTCAGATCTCAGTGGCAGACGCTGAGGCGCGACCGGGGGCCACAATCCCGCAAGCATGTCAGTATGAACAGTGGCGCGACTATCACGTGATCGTTAGAAGGAGTCACTGACTTTAACTTGGAACGGATTAGCGCCCCATTGACTAGTAGTTGACTGTCCATCCAGCTCGGCTGTAGGGCTCCAGGGTCCGTATCAAGGTCAACGACTCGAATGATCACCAAGTATACGTAGTTTCCTGCAGCCTGCGCTGCCCAACCTACGCGCTAAAATCTTCCTCGCATTCTTCACGGCCGACGTCTCGTAGAACAACTACCGCGACATTACCAGCACCCGACTGACAGGAGTACATCGTGTTTACCGGCACTCCTATGTACGGTGCACAGACGACAGACCCGATGGAAAACAATACCACAGAGAAAGAGGGGGATAGATTGAGAACGACACTATCCCGAAGTATTCATGAAAAAACAAGCTTTCACAGTACTGACAGTAATCGCACTCACCTTGACGAACCCTCTATAGGAGCATCGCATGGAAAGATGTGATACTGCGACTCAAGTCTACAAGGCACGAACGGCCACAACGACGCACGCGAAGGAGCATGCGCGAGACCATCTGCCCAAACATTAGATATTCCAACAGACGCTCCTTTACGGATGTCTTTATCATGAACTATATATATATACTACTGTTCATGTTGTTATTGTTAGTCATTGATATTTTGCCTTGCTATCTTCCACTTTTATCCATTTCTTGTTGAGTGAACCGTCGACAGCGTTTGCGTTTCGATCACATTCTTTTCAGGTCGCAATAGTCGAGTATTGTACTGTGGGTATGACGGACGCCCACCGAATACGACCTCAGGCGAAGGCAAAAGACTTAGGTGAATATCGTTGACATTTATACTGTCTTACAACTTTGTACAGCCTGTGCGGTGATATTGTCTGGAGCATATGGGAGGCCTCTTCAGTTTCAACGTCAGGACCAAGTCAAATCTAGGACGTTTGACCATCCGTCGTCGTTGGAAAAATAAATTCCGGTCATCTGGAAATGAGTCTTGCATCATGTATAATCAGGCTCCTGGGTCCGCATTATGATATTTTTGTCGCTCACAGTATCGTCATCAGAAGTGCATCGCCAGGCATTGGACTTGAAGGCTCTGAAAGCGGCCTCGAACTTGGATTCTACAGAATGTCTCCATCAATAATCCCCACCAGTTAGGAAGCAAGATTGTTACATACTGAATGTAGGTTTACCGACGCTAGATGAGAAAACGGACAGGCCGTTGATTGGTACGTTATCGGCTGGCAAGTATTCCTTGGGGGTGATGTCGCTGAGTGAAATCGCGGAAGCGCAATCTTGATAAAAGAACTTACTCGGACAATCCAGTGTTTCCACCCTTCACGGGTAACTTCCTCGTACACGCCGGGTTCCCACCAAGTGTTGGTGTTGAAGTTTGGATCAGACCAATGGTCCTTTAACCGCACCGTCAATCAGTCGTACAGGTTCGATGCCAACGATCCGCACATAATAATCCTTGTAGTCGACGGAGTAATCGACCCCCGTGGAATCCTGTAGCCCGTGTAATTGGAACCTGTCCAAGCTAAAGTCGGTCGAGTATTGAGCACTAAATGTGTATTGCTCGTTCCCGTTGTTATTGAACATCTGCATGTCTTGCTCGAAGTCGATAGAATCTGTACAAATCCAATCAACAACCCTCGTATCGTCGTAGAGTGAACATACAGCTATAGGTGGTACCAGACTGCGAAACCACGCCGCGCGGTTGGTATGACACTAGTTTCATCGAAGGGTCGGCGTGGCTCCCTGTCTGGTTCCAATCGACGAAGTAGTATCCACAGTACCCGCTGGTGGGACCGAGATATCGCGGGGCACCGTTGGAGGAACGCAGCAGGCTGCCGCGGTCGATGGCCACAGTATAGACGACACCCCCTGCACCGGTAAACTCAGACGAACTCATGCCCCTGCAGTCGACCCCCGTGGCGTATGCGTAAAAGTCCGTGTACCAGTTCAAGTCATACTTCTGAATCAAGGACGGATCGGAAGTCTCGACACCGTATTGGCCGTCCGAACGCCAGGCTAGCCAAGTGATCGAAATACGTGCGGTATTATCGAGGACGCCCCTGCGACGCGGTGGTTAGTAGGGATTGAAGAATCAGAGACGACGGTTTACTTTTTGAAACCAATGACCCCGCTAGGCGGATCAAGCACAGACGCCATGGGTTTCATGCTCTGTACTGTGGCCACAGCGTACGAGATGGACGTTATTGCTTGCTCGTCAGGTTCAACGGCTGCCAAAGACACTGAGAAGGATCCCTTTTCAGGCAGCTTTGCGTCTTTGCCCACAGCATTCCGCGCTATCTCCTGGACCTTGGCTTTGCTAGGAACGTTGTTCGGGGCAATATGAACCAGGTCGTTCACCCTGAGGCACGGTAAGATGTCTGCGCATTGTCAAGAAATGACGACGGTGCGTACGTGTACACCAGGAGAGGCAGCCCTTTGGGCACCTCCAGACTTGGGATATCGATGGGCGTCTTGGTGACCTTGTGGATAGTCTCCAAGAACGCGCGACTGGGCGCAAAGAAAGCGAGAACTGTCTTGGATCGCATCCATTGGTCGATTTCTCCTTCGGAGAGGTTGTGATCCTCGCCTGCGATGGCAAGAACCGCAATATGCGTGCCTTTCTTCTTGGGCTGGTGACGGGCGTTAGTGGGGTGCTCGCTAGGTAGAAAACACGGCGACTTACGTCGGGGACGGAGTCGACTTGCTGGACGTCGAAATTGCTAGCGCGTAAGGCTTTCACAAAGGTGCCGGAGTGAGAGCCCACAAGAGCAATTGGGATCTTGGTGAGGTCAGTCATTGTTGCGCAGAGATAGAAGGGCGGGTGCTGAGAGTGAAGTGCAGGGAACGGACGATTCCAGCGTCCTCACTGCCGTGTTATATCCTCCAACGTTGTTCACATGTCCACCTACTTCTCGCAGTATTCTGATTGAGAGTCAAACTGTGGTCATGCTGTTACCGTAGAGGAACATGTTTCTATAAAGAAGTCCCCATCCAGAGTGATTACTCTAGAAGTAAGATCGTTAAACTCGTACCCCACACGAGATTCAACCAAGTGACTCGCCTGTATGAAAGCTAGCTACGAACGTGTGCCTGCTGTGTAGTCAACGTGGACAGCAGAATCGTTTGTGAACCTTGGACTGGCTTTCGAAGGAGACCAGCATCGTTCACATGAATCAATGGAACGGTTCTGTTCTCAAAGTCGAAGTCAAATTCCAAGCTCAGTAGATGCTCGGGCGTCACCTGCGAGACGTATCCTAATCTCGAGTAGAGCGCTGGTTCGAGAGCCTAGCGACGATCATCCAAAGTTGGGCGGGCGCCAAATTTGAGTCTCCCTTTTTCTGACACTCCTCGACTCAAAGGCGACGACGACGACAGCATATCCGTTTCGCGAAACAGCCGCTCACATTTGTGTTTGCCTCTACGCGGCTCCCGAAAGGTCGCGTTATCCGCTAATGGCCCGTTCTGCCGCCCCGAACCCTACCACCCGAAGCTCGTATCGATGTGTTTTTGCTACGCATGTTTCTTTCGAGAAATGGGATCATCTACCATCGACTCTACGTTCCATGTAGCTCTTGAAGGAACTGCGGGGTGTTGTGGCCATGGGGCCATCCTGGTACACCATCCTTGTGCGTCGGCCACACTTTTTTTGCTTGGAAAACATGCGTCTGCCGAAGCCGGAGAATGCGAGTAGAGACTTAACATCATTTGTAAAATATTCTGGAATTTACCTCCGTTGAATTCATACTTGGTTGACAAAAGCTTCTGGCTAGGATGCACCTGATGTTCACATCACTGAGTGCAGCTCGACGATTGATTCTCAGTTCATGGCTGTAAATCGCATACAGATGTATAGCTTGGTTAGGCCTGACACCTGCTCATCGCCTTTCATAGGCAGAGCCAATAGTAAGGGGCGCCATAGGAACTCGATAACGGTGAGCGAGTTGTTTCATTTACATAGTAAGAGACGACCTAACTGGCGGCGTAACTCGATCATAGAAATATGTATCTGAGCCTCAAGGCGTTCGCTCTGGCGTTGTTCTTTTAGGATCCTGTAAACCCTCAATCTGACTTCAGGTCGTTCTCAAGCGCCAATTGCCCCACTGTCTGTCAGAGAGCCCCCTCCCCCCCGAGAGACCTTCATCAAGCCTGCTGAAGGTAATGGGAACGCGTACACAACGTGCGTTACCTTTCTTGCGCACTCGAACGGAACTCTCACGTCGCTCCAGCAAGTTAGTCGATTCCAGTCGGTCAAAGGTGATAATCCCGTTCCTTCGGGTCCCCCTCATGCTGATGGATCCTGTACGCGTTCTATTGTACCTGCAGGAGAGGCGTCTCACCTGCCAAAGATACGGGCAAAGCAATGGAGGTGGCAAGGGGGTGGCAAGGGGGTGGCCAAAGCTCGCCATCACGTGACCTCCTATATCCTCAGGAGTGCGCAATTTAAGAACTAGACTTCTTGCCACAATTCTTCTTCACATCCCCTGCTTATCACTCGCCCACAACATGCTCTCTCTATCTATGGAGAGCATAACTGCGACTGCGCAATCCCTTATCAAATCTGCTATCTACAAGGCGGTCTCTGTGACCGTAAAGCTCCTCGCTCCTCAACTCGGTTGCAATTCGCCGGAAATCGTCGACTGCACCAAATCATATCTCCCATTCACCAGAATTCCTCTCTCACTCATCGGCCACATTTTATCTGCTCAGCGCTCCGACCCCGCATTTACCCAACGATGGCTCGCTCTACAATTCCCTACACCAGCTACGAAGACCACCTATGTTCAAATGTCACCGTCCCAAACCTCACATTCTATTGACTATAAAGCTGCCATAGCTGGTGGTCTTCTTCTTGAAATGGGACTATTGGTGGTGTTTACGGTCTGCATCCTAGCGGCTCGTGCTACCCTCCGCCGCTCTACCCTTCGCGCATCTTCTAGGCGTGTGGCAGAACGTCCAGTAGTGCGAGGAAGTTCTTTGGGCGCACGGGTCGCTATCTCGTATTTCCGTTGGATGACAATCGCTCGATTCCTTCTCTTCGTCGTCTTCCCCGCCGTTCCTCTGCTCATTGTAACTCGAATAATTCGAGGATGCATCCGCATAACTCGTGTGACGTGCTTCACCTTCGTGCCATACATACTCATCCAGTTGGCGGCCTTTCTATACAATGCGTGGTCGACTCTCGTATCTGTCTACAATGCCGCACTTTCCCTTGCTATGGATTCCTGTGTCGCTATATGGCATTCACAAGCACTTGGCACCCTCCTCGATGCGACGTCCTGCTGTGCAAAGTTCGCCATAAACTATCAGCACAAGTCTACTCTTGCCCTCGTTGCTACTGCATTGGCCAGACTCATCCCCGACGAGGCGGACTTCGCGACATCGTACCTCTTTTACCACCCTTTTGGGAGCTTCCTTCACCCTACCGTGCTCGCTAACGTGGTCATCCTCCTGCAAGCTATCATCTACTTGCTCCCATCTACACCTTTCTACATTGCGTTCTCCGATGTCGTGGTCGCACGCGTTCAATGCGAACTCGCAACGGCCCTGCCTATTCTTGACCAGCTCGCTCGCCATTATGGGGATCGCGCGCGTCAAGGTCTTCTTGCTCACTGCGCGGACCTCGCCACGCTTTCGCAGACGTACACTCTGATCGTCTCGCATCGTGTCTTCCAGACTTACTTACGGCCTCTACACAACGCGCTCGTGGCGCACTATCATCATCGCATCGAAAGCGCCCAAATTTCATTCTTCTCGTATATCGGCGCATTGACCGTCAAGGAAGAGCTACCGGCCATCCCCCGTTTCCCCGCGAAGGAGGTGCGCGAAATTAAATACGCGGTCTCGCTTGGCGAACGATTGGGGTCTGGTGCATTCGGTTCCGTGTATAAGGCCACTTCTGACAAACTTCCTGGAACCTTGGCGGTCAAAGTATGCGTCAAGAAGAAGTTCATTACTCAGGAGCGACTCTGGCTGGAAGCCAGTATATTGGCGACCATGGGCGGTCACTACAAATCCTTCCCCGAACTTCACGGCTACTATGAAGGCAACTTCGCTTTCAACTTCGTCATGGTGAGTGATACGCCGTTGCTTTTGTTGCATTTTTTAATCACTACTTGCATTTTACTAGAGAGGATACACAGGCGGAACTCTAGAGTCCCGCGTCATGGAAGGCCGTCTTGATATGTCTCGTATACAGCACCTGTCTGCTCAACTCGTAAGTTCAATGCATCCTTCTGCCTATTTTCGCTCACCAATACCCCCCGGAATAGCTTCTTGCTATCCATTTCCTTCACTGCCAAGGTATCATCCATCGCGACATCAAGCCTCCCAATGTACTCCTCGACGGTGACGATAGAATTGTTCTCACCGACTTCGGTGTCTCCCATTGGTTTCCAGAATGCTACGACCAAGATTGGATGGCCTTGAGAGCCTCGTCGCATTACGACTTCCCTCCTCTGAACCCATATCCCGGACACCCCCATCTTATGAGCCCCCTCAACGACAGCGGGTGCACACCAAATTACGCCGCTCCTGAAGTTCGTCTGGGATTGTCTTATTCGTACGGCATTGATTTCTGGAGCTTTGGTGCTACACTTCATTGGATATTCACTGGAAAGGTCAGTCTTACCTCTTCATTCTATCGTGGCGCTTATTTATGCTTTCATTCTTCTCTAGGACCCTGTTGTTGACCCGAAACACGACCTCGTTATCGTGTCGCGACAAAACACGGATCCTACGCGATTCCCAGTGGTCGCCCACAGGTTCTTAGAGCGCGTAAGTCTCCCTCACTTCTGGATTTAGACACCTTGCTGAACGACGCTATATATCCATCAGATCTTGGACTTCAACCCCCGTCTCCGCCTCCGCCTTTCAGCGATGATGAACGACGAGTTCTTCACTGGAATGTGGGTGTTCCGGCCTCGTAGTTCCTCACAAGCTATAATTAATGCTTGTTGTGTAGAGATTGGGAACAACTCGGGCACAGTATGACCCGAGAAATCCCTTCCACCGCTTGAAAACGTCTGTTCGGCTTTTATTACACTCCCTCCCTTCTCTTTCACACTCACGCCCCGCCAAATTTCTCCTCCTTTCTCTCTTTTTCCTTCTCTTTCCCTTCCTTTTTCAGAAAACAAAAAAAGAATAAAAAAAAAGAAATATAAAAAGAAGAAAAAACACAAAAACATTAAAAACGTCACTCTCGTCTGTAGCTACTTTTATACCTTTCTCCTTCTCCTTCTCCTTTGGACATCGCTTGTACAATATCCTCTACCGTATCGAACACCCTCTCAGTACCTACTGTATATACATTCTTCTTTTCTCTTTTCTTACCCCTCAGCCCACCCCCTCCTTCTCCTCTCCTTTCCTCACCACCCTACCACCACCGCCACGCACCGCTACTTACCTCACATCCTCCGACCATGCACCACCTATCGGCAGCTCGACTATCTTAAAGGCCTCAATTATGATGCAGCAAATATCCCCAACTGCATCTGAAAGGGCGCGTCAGGCGACGACGCGTCCAGATATCGCAAACGCCCTCAGATACAAATGATTCACCTCTGAGGGTGACTTTGCCCTTTATACGTGCTCTGTGATCCTCAAGGTTAGTACTACTCTTAGTGCTCACTTCCGCGTCTAACCTGCTCGTAGAAAGTACCCAGGATCATAACGCTCGCTGTCAGCCACTTGTGTTCATCCCCCCATCCCCCATTCCGTCATTCGGGGACTATCGTGCTCCAACCCCCCACGAGCGCACCCCGCGCAGATATTGTGCGTCTAATCGACGCTGCGAAGATATTCGGTCATAACGCTGCACCGCTAAACAATCTTGGGAGCACTTCCCTCGGTGCAGCTGGTTGACAGTTGACGCGCCCTCTGTTTGGTTTCCTCGTGAGTGCCCCGCAAACTACTTCTTTCCTTGACCTAATATATTCATTCCTCAGAAACGGATTATACGAACAGACTATGCCGAACGGTTCAGGCCTCCTTCCCAAGGGAGCCTGGGTCGAAGGCAATTATGCTGGCACGCGTAGTCAAACACTAAACATAAAACATGCAACCCCTTTCCCCGTTGGCGCGTGCCAGCCACATAGTTCTCAAGATAAACTACTCTCAGTTGAACAACAACGGGGAAGGGGAGCAATCAAGAGGGCGACGGTTGTATACCGGGAGGCAGGGAAGAGGGTGCCCTAATGTGGGCGAAGAAGGGAGGAAGGGGCCCGAGGAGGGCAAGGCCGAAGAAGAGGGCGTGCCCCTGGGGCAGGAAGAGGAGGTTTCTTTTTACAGGATTCCGATTGGCGGCTCGACGCGACCCGGCCTGGAAGAATGAATGATTCCAGACATAACGATGGCCCTCGAGTGTTATTCCTTCATGATGGTAAGTTTCGCTGTTTGATTGTAGTATTTTGCGTCTGACAACGAAAATATCTCTCGCAGGAGCGCCAGTCCAACCCGACAGGGGGTAGGAGGACCACCCCTCCTACCCCCTAAGTACTGATCTGTCCACCTTTCAGCTCGTACCTCATGGTCGACGAACTGACTGACGCGCATTGGGCTATACCAATTATTCTGTTTCTTGCTTATTTGCGAATGAATAGAATTGAAACGAAGCAATTGAAAATCCGACAACATAACGATAACAAGATGAGCAGTAATGGTAATATCCATAGTCCGTGATAGGGATATCCGTAAACGAGAAATTGGGAAATCGTCTGTTTAGATATGTAATGCTTGAGGGCAGATGGTCTCGCTAATGCTCTTTCGCGTGCGGCGTATGGCTGTTCGTGCCTTGTAATACTTGAGTCGTAGCATGACATCTGCCCATGCGATGCTCCTATGTAGTTCGTCAAGGCGAGCGCGATTGGTTTCGCTGTGGATGTTTGTCTGTTCGTGGATGCTTCGGGATAGTGTGGTTCTGAATCTATCCCCTGCTGCTTGTGTAGTATTGTTCACTGTCTCGTCGGTAGTCTCTGCGCCGTACATAGGAGTGTCGGGAAACATGGTGTGCTCCCCCCAGTTCTCTGGCAGTGACGGAGTAGTTCTTCGAGACGTTGAACATGATGGGCGGGAGATTAACTTAGACCAATAAGACGGCGAAGAAGATTCCAGCGCATCAGTCGAGGAGGTGTACGACATGGCGGGTGATGATGGTTGTAGTGATAGGTGTGTTATGGGTTACTTGAAGAGTCTAAACCGGTCTTTATCTACTTTCGAGAGCTCCACTTTTACTCGATACCCGACATCCGCGTTCGTTCTGGGCTCTGGAGTAATTCCCTTGAAAGGGGCTTTGGTTGTACGGTTAAGACGATGCGGCTCTACGACGTCCCCCCCCAATAGGAGAAAAGAGCGCTGATTTACCGCCTAGATTCCTCAACTACGCCGGTGAGTAAAACGGCAGTTCAAAAGTACCGAGTATTGAGTTATCGCCCGTCTTGAGGGCAAGCCTCGAAGCTGAGGCGTTTGCCGCTGAGGCTGTCTATAACACCTATACCCACGAACATTCATAATTCTGGAATTAAACTAGTATACATATTATTTTGATGTTATGTTAGCGGCTCGAAATGCATATACAGCATCCCCAGATCCGTAGTTGCACGACGGTAGAGTTCAATAGGGAGCTTAATAGGGGCTCACTGCATTGTTGGATGATGCTCACGTGACCTGAAACCATTCATCTCTGCCACAGTGGGCCTCACCGTCAACATATACCGCGACATTCCTGATGCTCATATGGCAGGGTACAACAGGACTCGCGAGGTAGAAGAACTACTCGCAAGAGCAGAAAACCAGCCCCCTTCGTTTACGGTCCATCTTCATCCGGAATACTGGGCACTCAATAACGGTTCCAAGTTTCTGTACAATAACCATATCGCGGTATGTTGATGCGACGCCCGGGGGACTGTTATCTGACACGGCGAATAGTCCCTGCTTGATGATATTAGAGCACATAGAATACCGGTGGACTTTCTCTCGCTGTTTGACACCGCGCGTGTGCCGTTTTACGATGGTGCGTACCAGCCACACACTTCGGCTGCTCGGTACTGAACGTTTATCGGCATAGGGTGCATGATAGTTGAGCTGCTCGACTACAGACCGCAGAAGAACAAGGATCCGTCGCCCGACAAACCGGATCGCACCCGTGTCGTTCTCCACCCTGATTCCGAGACACTCTGGGCGGACATATGCCTTCTTAACCAGAAACACGAGAATAAATGGACAGACGCGGATGCGCTGGAAGTTGAAGCCCGGATACTTGTAAGTGCCGTCGTGAAGTAGTCAAACCTGAAGTTCACTCTGTTTAGCTTGCAACCGCACCCCCTCTATGCCTTGACCCTAACCCGCATCTTACCCGCATCGCCAACCACATCCTTCGAGTTTCTACACCTACCGTGCCACTGTCGTTGAAGCGTAAGGCCGCCGAGCTGGAGCGCGAAGAGGATGAGGTTGACAAGACACGTCGACACAAACTCATGTCATTCATGAATCCTCGGCCGAACACATCGCACACGCATAAGTATGTCCCGTGCATACGATCTAGTTGTCTCGTAACTTACCTTAACCTCGCGCCATCCCAGCTTCCGTCTACTCGACATTATCCAGCGTCAGAAACAAGAAAAGGAGACAGCAGCAGCAGCAGCCCAATCAAATATGCCTATACCGAACTTATCTATCAACGCTACGCCCGCCTCTGTGCCTAATGGGCAAACATTCGGTCGCCAACAAACGCCCTTGCCCGCCAGTCCTCAGAAACCGCCCACCGCGCTCAAGAAAGATGGGCCGGAGGGGGCGAGAAACTCAAATTCCCCCCACCCCAATTCTGCGACTCAGCAGTCGTATACTCAACCAAACCACGTAGCGCCGTCTCCCAGCGCAGCATCTCCTACGCATCAAGCCTCGCCAGCGAACGGACCATATACCAACGGCGTAGATGTCACCCAGAGAACGTCCACCCCTGCTCAGTATGCACAACCTCCGCCTCCGCAACAACCCACACCCATCCCCCGCCCTCCCTCATCGCAGCCCACACAACCCACACAACCTACACAACCCCCGCGCCCCCAGTCTCGGCCTCCGTCGCAGCCTCAACAAGGGAACAGACCTACGCAGCCAATGCAATACCCCGCTGGTACCGCTGGGCACTTTATCCAATCGCAGTCGCCCGCGCTACGCAGCGCACAAGCAAACACGCCTACACCCCAGCCGCCGCCTTCCGTTCAGGCCCAGGCCCAAGCTAACGCTCAACTCATGTACCAGATGCAGCAGATGCAGCAGCAGCAGCATCATTATCAGGCGAGATTAGCCGCTCAACAGCAGCAACAGGGTGGACGATCAACTCCGCAAGCTGCAAACGGACAGGCTACCGCCGCCGCTGCCGCCGCCGCTCGCGCGAGCCCTCATATTGCCAATCAACAATTGGCAGCTACTCGATCGCCGATGCCGCAGCCTGCGCAACAGGTACAAATGCAGCAGCAATTGGCCCAGTATCCACATCTACTGCGCCAGAACCCTGCTCTTGTACTTGCCGCTGCTGGTGGTGCGCGCGCATCGACGTCTCCCCTTCCTCCCGGCGCCGTCCAACAGCAGCATCAGCAGCAACATCAACAGCAGCACCTCCAAGTCCCTCAAGCGGGCCAAGCAGTGGTAAATGGTCAGCAACAACAGCAGCAGCAGGTCCCGATGGTCGCGTTTTCCATGAATCCGCAGATGTACAATTACGCTCAAATGATGCGTCCGAATATGAATATGCCGTATTGGATGGGGGGAAGGCTGGTCAACGGGATGCCCAACGGTCAGCCTATGGCTATGCCTCAGGGAATGGCAGCACCGAATGGAAGCAACCCTCAGGCCCTTGGCGTAGGGAAGCCTGGTGCCGGGCAGGCGCGATAACAGACCGTGCTGGGAGAGACAATCGTTGTATTATATTGGCCCTCACTTATTGTACCGTGTATTTATTTGTACCATGGAGGAAATCATTAATCGTTAAGCCCTCGACGGGGGGTTCGTTCGTACACTTAGATTAGCTTAGGATATCTTGAGTAAAGTTGTGTGGTCTAGGATGGCATAGAATATTGTCGACCAGTCTACGAAATAGCACCCCCGGATGCTCTCTTCCTTCTCCTCAAGTTCTCCGCTGCAATTCTTTGAACGTCTCTATCCAATCGCTCCTTCGCCTGCTCCCACCCACCCTCTGACTTCCACGCCTCGGGATTCTTCAGGTTCCACCCTAGCTGCCGTTTCATCTTCCCCACATACCCCACTTCACTGGCACTGCTCCGCACCACCTTATCTCTCAGTCTCTGCGTCTCCGTCATAGCAGCGAGCACATGGGCAGGGGGGCCTTTGGCCTTCCGCCTGATAGTACACGGCAGAATCTCCCCGCGGGCCTCGCGCGCGCGTTCCCGGATTTTGTTCGCGATTTTGTCGCGGCGGGCCTGCATGATGGCTTCTTTCAGCGCTGTGGAGATGGGTGTCTGGCTCCGCTCTGTATCGAGGTCAAACCCCCTGTGGAGGTCGGCTCGGACGCTGTAGAGGGGGCCGTCTGCCAGAGAAGGTGAACACCAAGACAGTCAGGGTATGGGAAGGGGGAAGGCTACGCACCCCAGTCCTTCCCGTCGGGACCGGTATACACGGGGTCGAAGGAGGCTGTTGCGTGTTTCTTCAGCCCGTCCTCGAATTCACGCTCGCGGCGCAGATCGTCGATCCATTCGTTGACCGCCATCAGCTTCAGCGCCCGTCGTTCTCTCGCGGCGCGGCGGCGCTTGATCATCATGGTTATAGCGAGGGGCTGGGGCTTCAGACGCGGAAGCGGGCGGTTGGACAGTGTAGCACGGAGGAAGGACCCGGTCAGCATAGGGCGGTTTTTTAAGCGTTTCTGCCAGGCCTGATTGGGGGACGTCAGAGGGCAGTTCGCTGAGTGTAGGTAATAACTCGCCAGTTCTTCCCGCAGCATGTTCTCCAATCTCAGTCTGTCCCGTCTGGTTTTAAGGAGCCGGTCGTACCTCGACAATACGGCCTGCATTCGCGCGTCCCCCTCGTAGGCTGCTTGAAACGCATCCCGCCACTACGTCGACGGTCACCTGTCTTGGTTCGTGCAACGGAGCGCGATGACATACCTGGTGACCTTGACGCAGTTTCGCCCGCGTGGCTTCCGTGCCAGTCAAGTGCTGGTTCTGCCGAAAGAGCTCCCTCACGCGACATCTGATCTTGAGTTCGCCAATAAGAGGGGAGCAAGCGATCGTTGGGACAGCTCACCACTTCGCTGGGGGCATGACGAAGCAACCCCCGGTAGAGACCCCAGAGAGTGGGTATTCTGTGCGCGCCGAGCTTCCAGAATGGCACGCGCGCGCGGACGCGGCGCAAAGGAGAGACGAGACTCGCGATTTTCTGTCGAAATGCAAGTGATTTGGACAAGGCTGACATCCGGAAGTAGTTGTTGCCGTTTTCGGAAGAGTTTGCGATCCGCTCACACGCGAAGAGATGTTACACGCAGAAGCCACGTAACATGTTCAGTGAACGTCTAAGGAGGCACCCGCTGTATCTCTTTCAACCAAGATGAAAATCAATGGGAACAGTGGTCTCTATTGAGCCCCATTATTGGTTTCATGGAAAATAGGACTGTTGATGGAATTAATATTCCAGCTTCCTACGTAGTCAGCACATGGTGGATAATTGCGTAACAGTTTGTACGAGAACTAGCATACTGTGAGTAAAATGTAATGAGTATGGAGCAAAGAAAGTGCTATTAGTCTATCCAATAGCAATGCTGCGTGGTTAAGTGCAACAGAAGGGGCCATACGACCTCCGGAAGTACAAAGGGGAAGAACTTTGGAACGGTTGACGGCGGAATGGTCAGAGAATGTTGCGACCGAACCCCGGCCGTGACCTCGACCAATTAGAACATAGACTCGTACAGCCCAGCAGGACCTCATTGACACCGGGGGAGGTAGGTGGGGCGATCTCACCAAAGGTCAGCGCGGCCACTCGGTAGCATGGAATACCTATGGGTAACGGGAGCGACACGGAAAGGAAGGGGGAGGACATACCTTCAAAGAAAGCGCTGCGGTGTAGTCGTAGACCATATCCTCGTGGAGTACTGACTGTGGGAAAATTGTACGCCTAATGCGCTCGGCACCCGACGCGGGATCATATACACTTCGCGCTCCACCCATCTCTGCCGCAAACCACCATGTCCCTCACACTCCGAATATGCCGTTCTTCTTGGGCCCGCAATACCAGGCTCAGGACGTCGCACTTCACGCGGTCCCTTTCCTGGTTCTCGTCGCATGCATCACCTCTGGCCGTGTCGTACGCCATAGTGACCCCGCCTCGAATGCTGGTAGCGCGTCCGCCACCTCGACGGACATTCTCTACGAGCAGATCTCTGGCCGAAGCCGCGCCGAAATCTACATTAGACCCTTCGTCAGCAGACTCGGACGTTCTGAAAGCCTTCTCAGAGACTACGTTATTCCGCAAACTTGCCGACGACCCCGAAGCTCTCAGAGAGATGGCAGAATTTGTGAAACTGCTAAAGTCAAAAGGTGTGCAACTTCTGCTATACATACGACGCGTATTTTGAACTGAATGTCGCGCAGGGATTGATCCAACATCCGGTAAAACACTGGGAACAATGCAGATGCTCAAGTTGGTTGCCGACCCCGAATTTAGAGAGGCAGCGAAACGGACGCAGGAGAGGCTGTTGAAGTCGGGCGTAGACTTGAAGTCCCCTGTGAGTCGTCACTCAAAGATACTCGCACATGTGTGGTGCTGAGCACTAGTCCTCATGTAGGAAATTATGGCGGAACTCATGGCACTCAAGAAATCGTGAATAATGCGCATACATATGTATTTATACTAATATACTGCATAATATCTTACTTCGCTATCGCTCACGACTTGGCAACGCGATACCACGGCAGGCGCGGAGGGTGTATCCACAACTATGCGCGCATACAACTATGCCTCGACTTAGTGCTCCCATGGAAGATATCCTCAACTGCAAACGGGGCGTCGACGCACGTAGGAGGATTAAGATATCAACGTTGGAACCTCGTCCGAGCCCTATGGAAAGGATCAAGTTTGAAAGTATAGGACCCTTCGACTCTATTCAACCACGGCATTCCAGTGGATGGCGCAAGGCAGGTCATTTACCAGCGTACTTTATTGCGGCGCAGAAAATCATTGACGCTATGGAATCCAGGTAGTAGCAGGTAACTGTGAAGCATGCACCCGGATGCTCGTCTTCATATCGACTTGAAGTCCAAGATAATCCATGAGACCGATTGGCGAACAGGTGGAATCGTAATAATCGTGAGCGATGAGGCTAGCCGCCCTACCTCACGCCCCTTTCAGGGCGACCTAGACGAGCATCTGAGTTGTCGGTGAGGATGCTAGAGTCGGTGACGCTATCGCGCTGGCAAAGCTCCTTTCTATTTGCATCCCCACACGATTCGGAGCCTCCCTTCCGTGTAGTCCCAATTACATGGCGCCAAGATCGGAACACATTTTTTGACTGAGCGACACTGGTAAGTTACTTGTGGAATCATTGCGGGCAACGATGCTAACTGTCCTGACCCTATGACTCCGTCAGCGCAGAATATTCCTCTGCAGCAACGTTTCTCGTTCGAGTAATGACCCCAGATCCTGCCACCTCTTCATAGGTGAACTTAGATGGCATCTGAGCGAGTCAAGCGCCGCCAGTGCAGAATGTGAGCCGTCGGTGGGGACGCCAGAGTCGATGGCTCTATCCCACGTATTTTGAGCAATTATCAACCGTTCATTGGGTAAAAATATCAGAACCTACAGACAGACTTTAGCGCCGTGAAAACCCTACACTCCAGTTCCTTCGACGTCGGATAAGTTGGCTCAATCCCTGCTGTACGTGCGAAATACGGACGACTGGTGTGCACAAAGTCTCAGCAACACAGCTTAGGTATAACGTATGTGTGCAGTGTATTCTAGCGGGTGATTGGTCTGATTTCAGTCTAACCCATTACAGACAAGCTTTATGACTTTCCCTCGCACGGCCGATGATCAATTTTATGGTAGCACGCTTCTTGCCTCGCTTGTGCATTACGGGGCCACCCCTGCCAAAAGAGTCTCCCTCATCTCCTACCCTAGTCTTCCCCACACTTCGACCTCCAGTTTTTTCAAGTTCACCCTTCCAGTCCCGTCTCTCGGCCGGGGTCTGTCAGTGTGTCGACGATAGAACGTAAGTGCACGCAATCCCTCTCGTAATTCTAGCTCATTGTGCATGCATGCCTCCGTCCAGATAGGTCCATCCTGCAATGCTGTTACTTACTTGGAGGTTCTACGGCCAGCCACCCTTCTCACGACGCTTCAAAAAATGTAACTCCACCCTTCTCAGACCCCGCTGTCGTTCTGATCCTCTCACAGCAAAGTCGCCGAACACGCAGATAGATAGGAGGTGCCTCTCGGTGCGTGGCTGCTTCCGTCGATAAATTAAAATTAACAGATCTTCCTTTCGAGGACGTAGCAGTTGGTTGGGGCGTGCGTGGATGTTCCATTCCTGCGAAGCTCCACGCGCACGTAATCATTGCGAGCATCACGAGCACATCCAGCATGCGGAACGCCCCAGCGTCTCCGGAGGGAGCACGGGAACTCCCAGGCGACGTGGTAAACGTACGGTTACGGTTGGTGCTGGGGCTATTAGCGGATATTAACGGTGTGGAGTCGGAGATGGCTGCATGTGTTGCTAGCAATTATGGCGGACGGGTTTAGCTGCGGGCTGCCGTCGATTCGTCGCTCTCGCCAGGCGTCACACTATTCACGGCGTGCATACGACGTCAAGGCCGGCCAATGGACTCGGGAGGCTCCTTCCACCTGGAGGGCAGCTCGCAGGCGGTTAATGGCATCGCTCGAGGAATCATCGACCCTGCATTCGCTAACTAATTCTCGGTGCAAGTTCGTGGCTGATCCGGTTGGGTTTTCCCCGTCCAGTGCTGCGGTGGTATACTATTAGTCGAGACTGCCGTTTCGGATTCCCTCAAATCGCACCTCCTGCAGCATGTACGAGATCTGTCGCCGATGCCATTATCACACTCCCTATCTTCCCAACAACGAGGATGATCGTACAAGCAGTCGAATAGAGCCAGCCAGCCATTATGTTTATGCGTCGTTATATCCTTACGGGTAATATCCAATTATCAAACTGACAGGATAAATCCAAAGGTGATGATCGGAAGGTGTTTGAACCTTGGTCTGTGGAGCGGCAGACTGAAGCCAGGTAGGACTCAAGTGTTCAATCCCATCGTCGTCAATATTTCGTTCACAATCAATCGTTACAACAGTTTCCAAAATTTACAATCCAATCCTCGTGGTCATACATAAATCATAACAATATTCAGATCACAAATCACCCAGTACACGCGACACCTTCGTGCAAAGACACCGATGAGCTGAGTGAGTTGCAACGGTTGAGCTCGACTAAAGGCAAACAAGCATCAGCATACAGAGCAACAGCGATCAGCGTGGGCGGCAACATACTGAAGCGTAAAACACTTCAAGCGACGACGCAGTACGCGCCTCCGCCATTGCCTCCGCCCTCCTCATTGACGGGGGGCACGGCGACGGTGATGTCCTCGAATTTGGTAGCGGTGAAAGCGTCCATTGGTGATAGGAGGATGGTTCTCGTTGTGAGTGCGAGTGGTAGGCTGCTGGGGTGAGTGACCTGGGTGCCATTGGGGCGCTTGGGCCTCTTTTATGCGGCGGTGAACAAGAGAAGGGGTATTGGATTCTTGAGGCGAACGTCTCAGTGGACAATGGACCGCCCGGGACGATCGGTCTACATTACTTGCATTGCATATTCTCTTGTCGGGTGCGGCTCGCGATGCCCCCGACTATGTCTGCTGACATGAAAATCAAATTATATTGTTCCAGCAATTTGCCCAAAGTACAGGTCTGAAGTCGAAAGTCACGAAATGAAGTACCGATGGTAGGTAGTTGTCATCGAGTACCCCGGCAAAGGCACGAAGGCGTGCAGTTGCGCGCTCCCCCAAAGTCCCCGTACCCTCCTATGTCACCGCGACGACGTACCGTCAGGTTTGGAGTGCTCTTACACGATGCGGTGACGATATACTAGCCGTGATGGTCCGTCTGATTTGTGCTCTACTTTAGAGGAGGTACTGTGTCCTGGATGTTCGGCCGGAGGTTCAGGAAGAGCATCCTGCCGTCCCCACCGTTGTTGGTCCTTCTCTGAATCCATAACATGCGTAGATGAACGTGTTTCGTCGGCTATGAAGCAGTCTTTGGTATCACTTATCTGGCCGTCCAATCCCCAGAGGCGGTAGGAAACCGCGAGCAAGCCGTATAGGGTTACCTGTGACTTGGTTGTAGTGGAGAGTTGACGAGCATTCAATAATCCCTCCCTCTCATCGAGCCGTTGTCTCCACAACCCTAGTCTCTCCAACCGCCCAGCGGTTTCCTGGACCACCAGGCCAATCTCACTATCTGGTTCTCTTTGTTCTACATCACCAATCACCCTTGCGATCAAAATGCGATATACTTCTGAAGGTGTCTGCGTGGGCGTTGGCCATACATCCGGTTCCCAGCTGACTTCTTCAAACGATGGTGCCAATGCTTCGATTCCCGGGTTGAGGCGACTTCCGTTGATGCATCGAACCTTCTTGATCATTCCCCCAAGAGTCGAGCGCATCCTCGCGGCTCTACGCCGTGCTTCAAGGCCAGAAAGACGCGACCCTCGACGCCCGCCCAAGACTACGTCGGTGCCAGGTATTCCTTCGTCTGAGGCCTTGTCCTTGTTGAATCGTCAACGAACCACAGTAGGTCCATCAAGAAGGTTTCCTTCCACAGGCCCCAATGATTTGACCATCCAGTGAACATTACCGAGCGCTTTATCACTCCTGATATCGCCACAAACCGATCGGAGAATTGAGTCAACAAACAAGACGTGTAGAGGGACTGGAGTTGTAGCCAATACTCGTGGCATCTTTCCGGGTTGTCGCGATGTGTATTCAAGGCGAAGAACAATGCCTTGGCCGAAAACTCCTTCACCTCCCCTACGGGCACCATCACCGTTGCAGAGCATTCAACACACTCCCAAGCGAGCCCATTGGACCCATAATACAACGTCCTTGGCCCAAGGATTCGCTCTTGCACAACCCAACCCCGCGTATGAAGGGGCATTACACTGTGAGTAAGTGCTGATCTTAAACTAAGATCAACTGCCTTGTTGCTCTCGACCCACCAGCCAGGAAGAATCCGGCAGTGGCGGAAGAAAAGCGGGTTCCTCGCATTTTCAAAGAAGCAGCCGTCATGGGCATTGCGTGCTGTGAGCGCGGCGATGGTACACACGGAGGTGGCGTAGATTTCTCCCATGACGGCAGAGCATGTGCGCCACTCGGACACTGAGTCTTGTATGATACATAGTGAATCGATCCAGAGATAACGGTACCTGTTGCGATGTTGGGCTAGGCGTTCGAGATCAGGTGGGATGCTGCAGGAATCCTCACCCTAAACGGCGTGTGATGATGACCGCGTCTTGGAACGTTTTTGGTAAGTCTGGCATGGGGATGCCGGTACTCAGTCGAGCGACATTGTCACTCAAAAGCCGGAGGGTTGCAGCCCCCACCCCAGCAATGAATGAGTGTTAAAAACCCCAAGCGCTGAGTGCTTGGTGGTTCGTCAGTATGTACAAGCCTCGGATCCGTACCGTTGTCGTCTCCGACATCGATTAGACGACTGGGACGGCAGTTCGACGTCTTTGACGCTTCCGAGCGACTGTGATGTGCTGTCCAAGGCATTTATGTAGCCATTCTCGCACAAGAGAAAAGGTGGCATTTGACGCAAGGGACCTGGCAATTTGGGCATTCTGGTAGATGTGTTGTATCGCGGGCGGAAACACGAAGCCTGGTCGAGCGTTGGTTTGTCCGCTTAGAGTGCCGCATTCTTCCCAATCATCTTGTGGAACCAGCACAAGTCTCGAATATCAGGGTATTAGCGGAACGGTTCGGATCCCTTTGACCGCTGCTCAGAGTGTAGGTCTATCGAGGTACTCACCGAATGTTGGCACCATGGACATAGCATATGCTCTGACGCGAGTTCCGCTGGATTATTTGCGCCTTTGAGCATTGTGCAGCGAGCTTGGAACTTTAGCCAGAACCGTTGAGGGAATAGCACCAAAGCTGTGCTGAACTGATTTCTTCAAGATTGCTTATCCAAGTTCAATCAGACGCCGTTGCCACTATACACATTTTGCGGTTTACGTTCTCTCTGACTTCATTGTACAATGCAAGTGCAGGGTGACTAGTGGTGCCGCCAGTGTTAGAAGGCGGTCCAAATGCCGAGGGTTGATGTCTGTATGGTCTTCCCTGAACGCTGGAGATAATATGCTATGGCAGATGCAATAGTCATGTTCAGCCGGTAGAAATAACACGTCTACAGAGTGATTCCCCCCATCATCACATGTCATGGCTGCTGGTCGAGCGACGCGGTTGTTGAAGCCGGTATAAGAATCGTCCATAGTATAGAACGTGCCTTGAGGGAAACATGCGCTCTGATGGCGTTGGACGAGCCGATCAGATGTAAGTGGCATAAACGTCGTCTTTGGCTCGAGAGGCATGCGAAGTGGGGCGAACCAGACTTCTCATGGTCTTTCGAAAATGGCGTTGTGACTGTAGGCGGGTCGTTGCTAAAATTCCCAGATTTTACTAGCGTGAGAGGCAGGAATGGCAGGAATGACAGACAGCATGGAGCTGCTTGCTTCCTCGCGATCACCGTTACAGTAGTTGGGGGTATCGATGAGAGGGGCCGGGACAGTCATTCTTCATTCTGGCCAACGTATTTCATTGTACGATCGGTGCTGAGGGTGACATCGTTGCCTACGACAATGGGAGGCATGGGCTCGCGAAAGATGCTTTTGGCGTCGACGAAGACGACGATGCCTTGGAGTTCGCAAGCCAATTCGCAGAGTGAGTGGACGTAGGCAGGTTTGCCTTCGGTAGTGCTTTGCAGCGGCTCCATGACGTCGATCGCATCCCTGCCAACAGAAAAGGCCTCAGAGCGCTTGCCCAGACTTCGCAACGCATTCGCCATCCCAAACAGTATCAGGCTCTCGTGTTGGATCATAATGAAGTCCCCAGGCGGGGCAGCTAAATTCGCTTGCGCTTTGACGTCGTCGATGGATTTAGCTTGCCCTAACGCCTCCCATGGTATACTATACGAAGTCGCATCGTCGGACTCATCTATGGAGGCCCGATCAGTGCTCCTGACCACCTGGAGGGCGTCCTGGAGAGTTGATAGGGCTTCTAACGGCTGTCCGGCTTCGAGGTATCTTGCTCCTAGCGAACGCAAAGCGTATACATAATTGAGCGGGTGATGAACCCCGGGATCCTGGAGAGAACGGAAAGCATCGACGGCCTCCTTGCAGATAATAAGAGCACCCTCCACGTCGTCTCCCATAGTCCAGTTTAAATCCGTGAGCGCGTATCCGAGGTACGGGAGGAAGCGGTGGCCACCAGAGGTCAAACTGAGGGTGCGTAAAAGCTGGACGACGCAGCTGTCGTTGAGAACAGCGTCTTCCATCAGTCCCAGAGCGTGAAGCTCGCATCCAAGCCACAGCATCGACAAGGCGCATTCCAGGGCTCCTAAGAGCTCCAAGCGGCCTTCGAGTAGCTGCGTCACTTCCCAAGCTTTCGCTATCGTTCCCTTGAAAGTCTTCAAAGACTTGAAGACACCCAGCGGGGCCGGGTAAGTGGACGATAAATTTACATCGCCAGGAATACGTGTATCCGCTACTTGGAGGAAATCGTGAGCTTCAAAACTTTCGATGATGGTGCACATCTTCATATGAAGATACTCTCGATCTATATTGTGGAATAACTGATATTGAAAATAAAGATAAGTCGTCAGTTAAACTCGGATGAAGGCCTAGCTGGCGCTTACAGCTGGCTGAGGAACTTTGGCTCGGTCGGGCCCTAGAAACCCTTGTCCGTAGAGCCTATCGAACTGATTGATATTCGCCCTTTGTTGCACCTTCAGAACGAGCACCGTGTGCTCAATACGAGCCGAAGCGAGTGCCGTCTGCGTTGACAGTAACTCCGTGCGGGCTGAAATGACAACCTTTATGCGAGCATGCGTTTAGTCCGTTCGCCCGTTCGCGACAACAAAATCTATGACGTACCGTAAATCGAAGCAAACACGACTGAACTTGCTCCTTCAGGCGAGCAATATCATCCTCCACGTCATCCGCCTTCAACCACTGCTTCAAGCCAAACTTTACTTTTGCAAGGGCGCTATGAGATGGCACGCTGAACGTCTTCTCGCAGCGCGCGTGAACGTTGGAAAGTTGGCTGAAAACAATGCAGAGGATCAGAGCTCAGGTGCACTGCTTGGAGTACGAAGCAATGCAACTGACGAACTTAGCCGATTAAGAGACTGATGGAGCTCGGGGGCACCTCGGAGTGCGTGTTCCCTCGCACTGCAAAGGTCCTGCAAGTCGTACAGCGTTTGCAGTATATCTTCTGAGAGATGGAGAAGTTGCTTTCGATTCTTGCCGACCTACAGCCATTGCAACCAATTAGGAATGCTGTTGTAAACCATCGTAAACATAAACATTGTACTCGCCCTCTCAACCGAACCTTTGATTTTGAGTGCTACGTCGACGAGCGTGAGGACGGCGGTCGTGATTGACAAGGGATCCATGGATGGGGATAGTAACAGCAGTAAAAGAACAGGATAAGGACGGAGCAGTGTAGATCACCGCTATTATATGCCCGCTGCATGAACGAATCGGGCTATGGGGATTGATCATGGGATGCAGGGATGTGCGGAAGTATTTGTCTCCGGCGCTTATTGTAGGCTGGCTGTTGGTTGCTTGTTGCTGCGGACACCATAAACCACGGTCCCTGTCTTCGAGTGTTCTAACATTAAACATGAGCAACAGTAAGTAAGTAGCTAAACCAAATACGGATGAGGACTTCACCTGAGTGTCGTATATATAGCTCTTGACGTTAATCATTGATCAGATCAGTATGATGTTTCCCATCACAGAAAGCCAGGCCTACAAAGAATGCCTTCCAGGCTCCAAACCAACTCTCTAACATGTATGAACGTGGTATCCCTGACGCAATGGGGGAACGCAGCTCCTCTCGTTTCACTACTTATCTTCTCGGTTTAGCTTAACGCCACACGTTGACACGGTTTCCCTGGCATCATCACTTCGACAACCTGTACCACCAGCGGACAGGCCTAACAGACCCTTCAGGTGCGCCAGAGCGCAGCGCTTGTGGCGGTTAGCGCGGTCTCACGGGCATTGCTTTGTTGTTTACACGGATATTATTAGATTGCAACCCTTGCAGATCGCAAGACTGTGAACGAGTCCAAAGGTCTATAATTGCAACGTAGAGCTGGGGCTAGAATACTGGGGCATGTTATTAAACCAAATTAACAGCTGTGGAGATTTCTCACCGAATGGCAATAAGAGTCGAGGCATCAGCATTGGAGCATGGGCTGCGGCTCCTGTAATCGTATGTAGGTACCATAGTATGAACGTATCAAGTCATGAAGACCAAGACATGAGAATGGGATCCATGAGAGCAAACATCGTATCCGGGGTGAGTGGACGAGGACGAAAATGACTTGAAGAGAGATCAGTGCTTGTCCTTCGGGCGTCGACAACATCGGGATCACTAGCATTGAACAAGGTGCGGTCTTCGTCAGCGCGCTCGCTGCCGTTGTGAGTAGTTTCCTCTGGGTACACTAGATCAGAATTGGGAGGGCCGGGAGACGAACCGGGGAGAGAAGGGGGAGTCCAAGCAGCCGCCAACAAGGAGCCTTGGTTGTGGATAGGAACACGAACAGGGGTGGGCGCAGCAATTCTAGCGGCATAACGATCGCTAAGATGTTGGGCCACCCGACGCGCATTCGATACATTCGTTAAGGAAGTACCTGGGGAGTCGGACGGTCCAGAAAGAGGTATTTGTGATTGCTGATGACCCGAATGGGGAACGGCGTTCTGGGGTGCGAGCTTCGGCTCCGATCCAGATATAGGTAGTGATTGAGCGGTTTGGCCGTTGTGAGCTCGTGAAGGCGTAAAGGTATTCGCAAAGTAGGCATGAGGTGGTACGCTCGGGGGTGGCATATAGTCCAAATATCCAGACGAAGGCAAAGATGAAGCTGCTCGAGAGGCCTGATTTTGACGGTCGTAAGGCAGATCAGGAACCTGGTAACTAGCAAGACCTTTGAAAAATATCTGAGGTCAGAGCTAGATGTAAAAGAGCTGTTCGTTACCAACCTCGGGGGGCATTTGGGTGCATATATGCGTCTTGAGGTGGGCGCATCGAAGAGGCCGGGGTCACAGCAGGCTCCAGTGGTACAGATACTTCGTTCGAAAGGGTTTTATGTCTATGTTCAAGTCCAGCTCGACGACCATTCACTACGACGGGTGAAATTGAAGCCCTTGCGCTGGACGCATGGGATCGATTCAAACCACTAGTCGGCTCGATTGGGAAAACAAGAGTACTTTGAGTGGGCAACTTCGACCTTTCAACCGACATGGCCACGGGAATCGATGCAGGCAAGGGCGCCATATGATGGCTATAACGGAACCATTCAGCCTGCGATTTGAGGAACATGGTGGTACGAGTTCAAGAGTAACGACGCGACGCGACGCGCCCACTAAACCCCACTGACTGTGGGAATTTGAATTCACGTGTGGCCCCTGAACGTTTGAACCCCCCCTTATGGAGTAGTCGAGGAGTCCTTTCTCAACTTTTGTCCCGCCGCCGATATAGTTTGCATTAGTGCGGCGGGTCGCCCTTCTAGGGCAAATTGAAGCACATCGTATTTCTTTTCTCGTCCTTTGTCTGACTTATTGACTTATTTGAACCGCCTGACGCCTCAATTCATATAGAGGACGATCGGAACCGTAGTGGAACAAGCACTGTTAATTCAAATCTACAACCACTCCTGCGAACATGGACGTACCACATTACTTAGCCATCTTAAGGCTACGACGACGGATAGAGGAGCACATGCGATAGTATTTTCGCGCCTTTTCCGGGGTGCCAGCGAACCGCCAGCAAACGGCCCACCCGCTTTCGAAGCGATCCGTAGAATACTTCGAAGACGGCGTATTCAGTGGTGCTCAAATATTCACCGTCGTGATAACAGGTTATTCTAAGCCTCCTTTCAATTATACTGATGTAAATCCCCGAGTCGGGAGTGGAGCCTGCATAATATCACACCGGCAGTCTTACTTACGAAGGGGAGGTGCATTGATCAGTGGTCTATGGTCCCACATACACGTATATTGCCTTCGGAAAGTGCACGCTCACCCTATGCCACTGTCGAACACAGACTAATTTATCCTGTATAGGAACTTCGATTCCACGATTATTCCCAAGGCTAGAAGACGGCTAGTACTTTTGCTCGACCCGCTAAGCTAGGTCCCATACGGCTCGGTCAGTCCCAACCCCACCATATTCGGGCAACCTCGACGAAGTATTCCTTACCCAAACGCACCTCGGCGTTCCTATGTCGGTTGACAACCCCCGACTAGACTTGGAGAAAAACACTGCGGGCATTGCCCGAAATCATCGATGGTGATATCGTGATGACACGCGGATAGCATTCAAGTTTTAAACCCCGTATTTCCGACAGCAATATCGAATAGTAAACTCTGAATGTCAACTAAAATAAAATCAGAATAACTCATGCATGAAAATTGTGAATACAGCCATAATAAACTTGAAGGCAGAAATGGTGAGTAAATCAAGAGGAAAATCAGAATCCCCCCCCCGAGGATATCCTGGAAGTATCTTAGATGAAAATCAGACTACCTCGGGTGATTAAAATCTAAATATCTCCAAGCTTTCATCCGGGAGGATATGCTGATGATATCTAGCATATCTTCTTCGGTATTTCCTTCATTTAATCACTGAGATCATATTCTGAATATTAATTAACATACATTCAGAATATCACTCGCCGTTTTTGATCGATCGATCGATATGTATTCCAAGATGTAAGTCTTACAGCAAGAAAAGATTTGTACGTATGAAATCCCGCATTAGAGGGCGAATCTGAGCGGTAGGCAGTGCCCGCGAAGCTCTACGGGACCGCGTTGTGTGCCGTCGTTCCATGCGAATTCGGGGTCATCGTTACCGTCGACGGTTATCGTAGCTCGCAACGATCCGTTGCGATATATATATACGGTCGCGGATAGTTCGAGTAGCGCAGATTCCGACGCGCCTCTGTACTCAGAGTCGTCAGTCGCTGAAGCATGCATATGGCGATCCTTACGTGATAAAGAGAGTGTCTCTCTTCTTGATGCAATTGCCAAAGCGTAGAATCGCGGCGTTGTAAACGTCCATCGCGAGTTTGTGAGTAACGTCTGACGTATAGTATGTTTGGTTGATTGACATGATTCTGTAAGCAAGTGGGGGTTAGAGGAGGCAGAAAAAAGCCGTATGAAAGGCAGGGCGTACCTTGCAGCAACGTTGTTGGTGGTGGTGGTGAGGAGGAGGGAGGTTTGATGGCTCAAAACATTTATTTGTACCTACCTATCGTTTGTAGTACCTACTAGCCATCGCAAATACAAACGAAGACACCCTCTGCGCGTCCATCCCACTCCCAACTCTCCTCGCTTCGTGGACGATCCCACAATTAAAACCTACGCAGCGAACCAACAAAAAGGTGAACACACAAATCAAATTTTTCACTTACTCACTCATGGACCAGGGCGCACGATACCCGAAATCTTTCACTAATTACTCACTCATGGACTCGCTCCACTCACTGTACGCTGTGACGATATGTTATTCTGCTGATCATTCAAGGTGACGCGTCTGCCTATTCCCTCTAAGGTATCGCCGTGTTTCGTTGATAGGCGTCAGCAGCCACGGTGTATCACCGTTCCATAGCGTCGTGGATTGCGTGGTTAATCTTGTTGATCGAGCCGTCGCTGAACCAAAAGTCCCAGAAATGGGTCTTCATCTCCGTAATCAGACTGCGATCCAAGTGGGAGACTGCGTTATACACTGTAGGATACAGTAGCTGTCAGAATACCGCTTCGCGTGGATTACAGGATCGCTCACCTATTAATAGGAAATCCGAGGCCAAATATGCCTGCACATCCAGCATCGAGGACACTTGTGTTTGTATCATCGAATCTGTCGTAGCACTACACGTTCGTGGCGACTTCGACGCGGCCGGCCACCCAGATCCTGCTGATCTTCTCGTCGATAGAACGTCATCCACACGTAGGGGTTCTCGCGAACGGAACCCGTTCGTGACGCTCGCGTAGCCACTATGGTCCCAGAACATCCTACCCCTACCCGCATACCATTAACCCTACGCTCCCCCGCCCCGACCTTCCCCAGAAACCCCATTTCGTCGATATCCTGTTGATCACCCACCGTCGTCGCGCTCATAGGCTGGCCGTTCGCGACTCTGATGGACAAGCGGCACGGGAGTAGCTCGATTCATTGACGCAGAGGCGAGCAATTGAGGCGCTATATGCGTCATTCCTTGCAAGTACGATATCATTTCTTTCGTTGGACGTAACAAGGTGTCCTATTTGCCGTACGTTTCCAACTCGGGGAACGCCGTAGGTGACTTGGATTCGTTACGAGCAAGATGGGGCCGGGGGAGGCGATTCAGAGGGTGCAGGCCTTCGTGTCGTCGTATACCAGGGCTCTCCTAGGCCAATATGCGCGTCGGTTCTTTTCTATGCTTCGGCTGATGGCAAGTTTTCGTGTAGGTTCCTCCGGATCTACCCTCATGCGCTCATTCAAAGCATTGATCGCTTTGGATATTCAACTGCGCGAAAATGAGTACTAGTCTTAAGTGAGGTGACCGCAAATGATAGGGAACGAGAGTGAGCTGTGTTTGTCTCACATGGTGTCCCTTGGAGTGTCTAGCGTCCAACGTGCGATGTCCAGAAGTAAGTCATCCCACACGCTTGTTGTGTCCCCTTCAACTCAGCAAACTCGCCACTGCTGCCTGCTTCCGCTGCGTGCTCCAACGCCCACTCAATCATAGCCACTATCCGCCCTGCCAAAAAGCGCATCGGCCGTCGGCCACATCGTACGCATCATGATCAGCCTTAGATCTAGATTAGGACGTATCTTTCAGTTCAATCGAATGAAGGCAATTGCAATGTCCCGACTCACAGATTACCCTTGATTTTGGTGGGCCGACATCCTTCGCACTTGCAAAATCATGCAGAGTCTAACGAATCACTGAAGGCCGGGAGCTCTAAGCTAATTCCTTTCTCTCTCGCTGCTGCCTAACTTTCAACTGAAGTGAGCATTTCATGATCAGAACCAGCGGAAACCCCACACCGATTTCTAGATAGGTTTTGCTCCAGGCCAAACTAGTATCATTTCTTAAAGGCACATTACATGCGCATGTACAGGAGCGTAAAAGTTGACCATCCAAGAGGGTCCAAGTCTCAAGCTTAAGTACAGCGTTGAACACTGTACTTCTCGAGCCTCGGGGAATGAACGTTAACAACGTTAACGTTGTTTTAAAAGCAGTGACGCCAGCCAATTCCACTGCAGCACGTGCGAGGAGTCAGCAGTGTCACATGATCAATGTAAATTTAGAGCCCATATCAGGAAATCTAAACATTGCAGCTCAGCCTAATTACCTCTAAATAGTTGCAACTATTTATTGTGAGGGAAAAACGTGTTGTCTGCGTTGCAAGTCGAACATGATCATGAGTGGCCAGTACTTCCAGCCCATACCATCCTCTAGACCTTGGTTATTCACCCGACGTTCTCGCGTTACAAAGCTCTCCGTCCAGCTCACATGGTCTGACGTCCGTATCAAGATGTTATATTTGCGGGGGTTCACGACGTTAACTGTGACAGATAGTTTGTGGTCGCCCCAAAAGACGTATCCGACATCAAAATCGCAGCTAGCATTGGAAACACGATGTGGGATCAATGCAGCCATGCAGAGAAAATCTCTACGTACACCGAAACTCTTTGGCCTGGTGTTGTTGAAGTCACCGAAGGGCCTCATAGATCAAAAAAATGGGTCGGTGAGTAATTGCTCTAAACTCGATCACCGGGGCGAAATTTTAAATGTCTAATGCCGTATCAGCATCAGGCGGTTTCATAATAACCCATAGAGACACAGAAGTCATGGTACAGGTTATCCAACCTGTTCCATTAGAGTACTTCCCCAACGAGGTGATACATGGATCATGTGCACTATTCGAAAATAGTATTCAACTACTGCAACAGATCATTCGTAGGACCCTTGAGGAGGCTGGGAGAATTTCCCGAGGTGCAAGTAGAAAGCGGGATGATGAAACGGAACAAACGACACATTGTGACGGAGCACTGCAGTATACCGCATTTTGTAGGAGCTTCCTTTAATGCAATGTCCGCGACTCAATAGATCCGGATTTGTGCATGGTAATTATCCATACTGAGAGAACATCTTTGAACGGTCAACGTATAGATTATTCCCTGAATGACTGCCTGAGCTATAATTATAATATGATCTATCAGTCTGATGATCGCGTAGGGAGTGATAATAGCAAACTCTTACCCGGTCAAGTGGTAATATATGAACAAGTTTCATTCCTGGCGCAGCCTCCATGAAAGTCAACGCGCAGTGCGATACCAGATTTGAAAGTGGTATAAAATGATGCTGTCGATCTTCTCTGTCGCATAAAAAGCCCGCTACAAATCCATGCAGACGATAAGGATCCATTGTTGAGTCGATTGGCGTGAAGGCCTGTATAGAGAGATACACAGCACCAGGTGGGTTTTGATAGTCGGACTGAAGGATGTTTTCAATAGTGCCCGCTAGGAGACTGGCCCCTTCCGTCCCAGAATGTGTTGATGGGGAGGACCTGAACATTACAGAGCCGTTTCGATACTTGGCAGAGTTTGCACGTCCGTACGGAACACCTCGCCACAGAACTTCTTCGAAGGCTAACACACTTCGTGTCACCTCCTGCGTAGGGGTCATTGAGCGGAGCTTGTGGTAACATTGATCGTCTAATCTCAAAGGTTCGGATTTTGACCCTAACTTGAACTTTGGAATGTTAAATTCGTGTAGGCGATAGAACGCTCGTGGGTCTTCGCTGCTTATTTTGGATAAACTTTCAACAATCCTGGGGACATGTGCTCGTAGTGTCCCATCATCGGATAACAGCGCGGCGAGGTTGGCATTACGGGCGGATGCAAGCATCATGGAAGTCTCGGTCTGACCTACGGACGATGAGAATCCGACATGCCAAAAGTAGATGGATGATCAGCTCACCTAGTTTCCTATTTGTATTGACCCGATGGAGGAAATTGATGTATCGTTCATAATAGGGAGAACTGTGAGCATGAACGGGACCAAAATCGTTCAGCATTGTTCCTAGGTGAAGGGCGGCGTGATCAACGGGCTTGAGGGCGACGTCGGGGTATAACACACGAGAATCCGTCATATATTTGACGATGTATCGACTGTACTCAGATATGTGCTCTTGGGAAGTGGTCCTCATATTGGCGATAACGACAGCGCGAATGAGATCTAGGAAATTCGAGAGTAGGTCGTGCCTGCGTTCATCCGCCCTATGCCATAGCCGTATGAGAGTGATGGGGAGGTGGACAGTACATAGCGTCCGCGTCTGATCCGCTGATAAATCCGTGACCGACGCCCAATTCTTTGGAACACGGGTGGTCCAACTTGGCAGCAGCGTGCGCTCCATGTCCTCCCAAACATGCATCAGAACATCGATCCCTAGGACGGGAGCTCGCTTGTTGGTGTCAGGAAGATGCTGAATAAGGGTTTGAAGGGTATGATCATCGGAGCTCGCCTGCAGTATAATTATAAGTACATAAAAATGAAGTATATAAAGCCAGTATATCACCTACTTTGGTTAAGATTGCGTTGGCGAAGGGCATTTTTACTTGTCGTCCATCTCTTGAAACGGCGTTGGGGTCGATATCGATAATGCGACAAACCTGCTGGAGATGACCCACAGTTATTCTCGAGATCTTGCGTTGCAGGGTTTCCAGCCTTTCGGCCTCATCAAGGTGCTCTTCTCGTAGGAACGCTACAAGGATGCGGATAGCGGTCATGACAGGTTTCGGCTGGCGGTCGTGATCAGGTTCGAGAAGATCAATGTCATTGACATTGGGAAGTGCTGGGGGTGCATTGTCACCGATTGATGCACCGTCCTCCTCCTCCTCCTCATCTGATCCATAGTAAGAATCGGAACCAGAATCTTGGAGGTAAAGGGCCCTTGGCCTCGGTTGACTAGGCCCGGGTTCACCTCCTCCTGCCGTACGGCCACGCCTTTGCCTTCCGGCCCCTCCGCTTTCATTGGAATTGTTCGTTATGAATTGGCGGACGGACAGATTCGACTCATCAGATCTCTGGAGTCAGAAGTTGGTATTCGCAGGTGAGCATTCGGTTATAATTCCTTACCCAGCGGTGAATGCCTTGTGCTAGGACCCATCGTGTTCCAAGCACTTCGCCGTTCGCGCCTACAATACCCATCTCCATACAGAACACATACAGTACCTTCCTATGCAGCTCTAATAGCTTGAACAATAAGTTTGGTGGTTTACTTGCGACCAGCTTTTTGCAGTCTGTCAAGGTCTTTGTAAGGCGTTTGCTTAGCGCCATTTTGTCGCGCACACTCGGGACGATCGGGGTGGCATTCCCTCCTGGATTGGACGTATCAATTTGAAACATATAACGGAGGTGATTCTTGAGTAGATTGATATCCAAGGCGTGCATGCTGTCGATGACGATAAATTTGACAGGATCCCAATAGGGTAGGTCAAAGAGAGGAGACCAGCGCTGCCCAAAAGCTTCGAAGAGCATCTTTTTGTGGCGCTCTGATGGTGCGTCTCGCCATGCTTTGGCTGCGTCTCGTAGATGCTGACCCGACTTTGATGGCCATTTTAGCGGATCCAAAAGATCGATGTCGTCGATATCGATATCACAAACAGTGCATGTGTTATGAGCGCTGGGTGCGGGTTTACCAGCGACTTGACGAGCTCCAAGCATGTCACATACTAGCGGAATAAGTGCTGCGAAGTAGGTTCGCCCACTCGCGGAACCATGAGTGCGCGAGAAGAACACTCCAGACTCCCAAAATTGCAGGAAGTCATCAACAATCAACTGGATATATGGGTTTATCTCGTCGAGCGAGGGCTTCTTAGGGCCAGGGATGACACCTGCGAGGTAAACATTTTCAGGGAGGTATCTCAGGTGTGGGGGGAGATTGTAACAGACGAGCCAAATCCCAGTTGAGGACTGGGGTGTGTGGCCAGGTCGCGAGGCGTTTGGTTCGAAGCTATCTGCAGACAAGCCGAAAACGAGGCGGCCGGGGCCACTGAACGGATTTCCGTCGTGACCTTTCAGTTGGGAGAAAATATTTGCTAACCATATATCCGATATCGGTTGATGTCCAGAGCGAAGCTCGGATGGGTAGGTATCCAACAGGTCGTCGATACCTTTGCGAGCCAAAATCCTTGCTAACCAATGTTTAAAGTCTTGGTGCTGGTATAGTACACGCGGTACAATGCGCTGTCGACCCCCCACGATTGTCTCCTTCCATAATTCCGCGGCACATGGGGAGGACTCGGGCGCACGCTTCCCTAGGCATCGAGGAGGGTTTGAAGGTTCGTTGGGATTGTACGGATAGATCGAATGGCAAGAAGTGCAGCATATGAATGTCCGCAGTACGGGGTCAATGTGCAAATGTGAGGTTGCCGTCCGCGGGTCCCCCGAAATAAGTTCTGCGATCTCGGTTGGGATGGCTGTATTGCCGCCCATCAGGTCACGAAGCCCAGATAGCTGCAGTCGCAGCGCCCGCCTCGATACAAAATAGAAGTGCTGCATTATCGCCGTTGTGACATAGGCAACTTGGGTAGCTATGGGCTCGCGTTTGACGAGAGAGTGGAAGTATATATCTACGGATGACATCAGTCACGAAAAGACTTAGACGAGTTCGAGTACAGGTACCTGTGTTGACATAAGATTTGTCCTCTATCTTTCGTTGATTTAACCAGTGGAGTTCTTTATCACGGTTCAAGCGGTCCCATTGAGAACGCAGCTGGGGTAGTAGCTGCGCGTCGTGAGGGTATGTGAGTTGGGCCGCCTTTGTAAGCAAATACGCAAGGCGTAGCTCAGTGGTGAGAAATGCTGCATTGGCGCGACTTTTTGTGTCAAGTGAATGAACTCCAGCATTGACGTTGCGGGGGTCCATCGGCTCCCTGTATTCACCGGAAGTCGAAGGATTATTGATGAATTTCAATGGATGGAGTGGAGAAGACGAGGGGAGGAGATCGAAGAGGGCCAGTTCTTGCTCAACCAATTGTTGCCATCCAACGTCAGGTCCTTGCAATTGGTCACTGGTGGGCGCAGTCGTCGCGGCACCAGGCAGCAGCTGCGAGGTTCTCGTGCCATGGCCAATCGATATCCGGGAAAGTCTGTCATCTTTCCGGTGATTGTCCATTGTCCAGCGCGTTACAAGTTTTCCGTCACCAACGAAAGACTGAGATACGGAATCCCATTGCAGGCAATGGCTATGACATCGACAAAGAACGTATGTTTTCCTAAAGGACAGGCAATCTTCTTATTATCGTCGAAATCCAAACGTAAAAATCCGGGCAGACCTTTCACGTCTCTCTAACTCCATAGGAGAGTCACGACAACGCCTATATAGAAGTACTCCGAAGCGTTGACACACTTTCGGAGGATGGTCTCGACAGGCGGGCGGCTTTAGATATTAGCATTAATTTGGCAACGCGACGGTCGCGTTGCAGGTTTAAAGTTGATTGTCCGGCGAAGCCTTGAAACTCAGCAAGTACAGATTTGAGAGTTTGAACCCAGATTGTAGAGATTTAAAGCCCAGATAGTTAGAGTTCACTATTCTAACTACAAAACCATCCTACTTCGTATGTACGCTGCCGCCAGCCCTTCCATTTGAGATATAAGCTTCTTTGCCGCCGGAGTGTGACGTAAGGCACTCCTCCAAGAGGGACCGTTCATAAGGTCTGCAGCTTCGAAGTTGCCCGAACTGAGTTTTTCATGACGGCGTTGGTACCAAGCTTCGGCATCGTTCGTCCACTGAGCAAGGCCAAACTGTTGCTTAACCCATAGGTGATGGGGAGGCCACCAGGATTTTCGCGTCACCTGTTTCTCCCCTTTTGATGAAACTTGGCCTGTGGTGGTCCGTTAGTATGGATTATCTCTTCACCTCATACGGATGCGTACCAGTTTCCTGGCAGTATACACCGCATATCAAGTCTAACTCTGCCGAAGTCAGAGGGCTAAATAAGGCGGGGTCGATATCCTCGCTAGATAGTAATGCTGAGAAGAAATCGGGGGGAATGAGGGCACGAGCCATGCGGCCAACTAGTCCTCCAGTCATGAGTGCAGAGCATCCCCGAGGAGACTTGAGGAGAGCATCGCGTCGAGTAACGTATGCACAATAGTCCCATTTATTAGGAATGTAATTAGCAGGACGATATCCTAGGGCGTTGTTACCCTCCGATGTAGACATCGGGACTGAGCCTGCGCCAGTGGACAAACGAAGGGAGAATGGAAATCCTATCCCAGCGAGATTCGTTGCAACGGTAGATACAGAATGCGAATCCCAATCGCGATGGCACCGCGCGACGTATAATACTGCGAGAGGGTTTGTGACGACGACTTGTAGCCTAGCCGAACTTCCAAAAACGTAACTGACGGCGTCGCCATTCGGTTCGAGGTGGAAGGGAATATCACCCATCCAATATGATGAGACAATGCTGTCAGCTTGGCGGATGTCCAAAAGGCCCTGCGGCATGTCCAACCAAGACGACGCCGTTGTTAGACAAAGGAAGAATTTGCAAAGATGAGATACAGTTTTTGCGTCGACATAGCCTCCAACATCCTTCCATGACACCCCCATGCACTTCTTGACGAGAGCCCAATCTACCTGTGACCCTGATGATTGGCCTTGGTCCTCTTCGGAGTCAGTGAAACCAAAGATTTCATATGCGACTTGCAAGGCTGAGAACTCAGGCATTTCTGAAGCCAAATCAGAGTCGAGAGGAGCTGATTCTTGGTCAAGAGAATAGAGATGCCGCATTTCGGGATTGGGCCCCCGTTGCGTCATCAACGACAACAATGGATCATCGTCGAGATGGATTGTGAATGCGCTCGGAATCGCAGAAGCATCGATATCGTCGCTACGACGTACATCGGTATTGTCAGCCGCGGGGTCGGCATGTGGAATATCGTCGTCATCGCTATCGTCGTAATCGCCAAGCTCAGATGCGCCTTCCTCAGGGGCAAATTCGGAACATAGATCCCATTCATCGAAGGCTGAATTGTACCGCCTCTGGTTATGTGAGTAACGTAGCCAAAGAGACGGATCACGAGTGCCGAAACGACGAATGCGAATACCGTCGACATCTTCCCAGTAGAAAACGAGAGCTCCCCTCCTTCCAGGGATTTGTTGGTGCGATGCAGCCTCCTCACGAGCGAGTCGAGCTTGCCTTTGAGTCTGTGTCTCTTTCAGGACATATCGCTCGAAATGCTTCTCCCTGCGAGCGAAGAACTCGGACATCAATTCGCCAGGCCTTTGAGAGGTACCTTGGTCGACAACAAAAGAAGGAACAGCACTAGAGCTTGCAATTGGAGAGGGTGGCGGTCCCCATTTGGCGCCACTTGATGGGTCGGAAGGTGCGGAGGGAGAGACCGGCCGACCCTTGAAAATGGCAGTAGAAGCTATAAGCGGCATGCGCTGCGCTACACCGGTAGCCCACGGGAAATCCTTGCGTATTGGGTTATAAACTTCTTTCGGGATGAGGTAGGCGCCCCAACCGCGTATGGCAGGGGGGGGATACGGAGTTTTGTTCTCAGGTCCCCAATAAAAGTACAGTGGCATATTGTACGGGAAAAGGGATGGAATGTCATCCAGGAAATCACATGTGTTGATGTCGATGAAACCACCTTGTCGTAATGCATGGGTTGAACCGATAACCGAAGCCTCTAGATCGGCAATGAATTGAGGATGAAGTCTTGCAGCGGATGACACGAAGTCCCTCCAACGAAAAGTAGGGAGCGCCCTTTCGTGACGTTCGGCCAGTATTACGCAGAATGTGGCCAGCGCGATGAGTGGGAGAAACGCGTCTCGAGACTGCATGCAGCAATCCCTAGCCTCCTCTGGCGTGGGGTGCTTAAAAGAGTAACCGTATTGACTTGGGAAGGAGTAGAATGCGAAGGAGCTACTGACTCCACGGACTTCGTTCAAAAGGTACTTGATGAACCGTTGAAGAGCGTATTCCAAGGCCCGCCAAGTGTCCCTAGTTGTCTTAACGAGAACATAGCAGCCATCACGAGTCTTCCAAAATTTGAGGGACGATAATGACACATGAAGTGGTTGGAAAAGCGGGCCAGACCAAGAATGATGTTTAGGGATCAACGCAAGGTAGGGGAACATGTTAGTCAACCAGTTGGGTTGCTTGAAGATGGAAAGGTCGTCTTCCATATAGTGAATCATAGTTGCGGGAGGGGTTGGTACGACTTCCGTGCGACTGTTAACGACGGTATAGTGACCGCCGTGTATGCGTGCAAATGAAAAGGATTCAGGTTGAATCTGTGAGTTATGTGTCACTTCTGAGGCAAAAGGTTGACGGTGGATTCCTACGTACGTGAGTATCCACAGGCATAGCGTGAATGTTATGTACGAATCAAAACTTTCCGACGTTGAACGTCGTGAAAGCTCAACTGCGTCGATTGGCTATTTAGCTGTAGCGCATTCGGCTTCAAACTTCTTCACCTTGCATAATAATATCTCCACGCGTCACCAGCACGTGCGTTTACCTTCGAGCGGAATTTGAAATTGGCATTTCTATACATAGTAGCTAATTATATATAATAGAGATTTGTCGTTTAGCACGCATATCACAATAATCTTGCACTTGCAATAATCCCGGCAATAATAGGTAGTACTACCCTATGTATATAAGAGGTTGCGATTGTTATAAAAGTATAGCCATGGTACCTCGATGGTATAATAACTGCTCATGTTTTCGCTTTATTCTTCATAGTCTCGCCTTTCACCCAGTTTGGCCGATCACCCCTGCCCCATGTTAGATATGCGTCCTTTTCGTTTGGGTGGGGCACAAGCATGTTGTTGATGCCGTTGCGCAAATTCCATTGATGGGTGATATCCTGCCAGGTCTCGTGTTTGTCCTGGAGCCACATCCGCTCAGCCATCATGTTTTTATCGTCGCTATGAAGCAAGAACATGTCGCCTGGTAACAAAAGCCAAGATTCTGGGACCAAGGGAAAGTCAAGTAGGCCTTCACCTAAACGCACACAATCAATGTATCGGGGTTTTCTGTCACTTGTGCTCTTGGAGTCGGCGTTGTATAGCTTGAGCCGGCCCAGTAGTTTATCGGTCCCTTGTTCGGTATAGAACACTTTCATGTCCTTGTCGATGAAGTAGCTAGAAGGGGGAGGTGCCCTAGCTGGGTGTGACGTGGCATTGAGAGGGGCTGAAGGGTTGATGACAGCCTCTATCTGGGGAATCCTACTCACGAAAACGAAGATTAGGTAGATAAATACTAATCAAGCTGGATACAACTTACCGGCGATGATCTGTTTCAACAAGTGAGCCTGCTTGAGGTATGCTTCCGCGCGGCGTTTGTGGAGAAATACCAGACGCTACCTGAGGGAGATAGATTCGTTGTCCCAGGAGACCGTGGCCGCTAATTGAGTCAATCGGGGGTGGAATAGTGATGTATTCACGTTCAGGACGAGAAGAATGGGCGTAAGATTTTGTAGATGTCGAGCGCTGGTGAAGGTCTGATTCAATGAGTGATTCTGCTTGCGGTGTGCTTCTGCGCGGCGTTTGAGAGTGATATATTCGTTGTTCCGAGAGACCGTGGCCACTGATCGAGTCATTCTGGGGTAGAATGGTGATGTACTCACGTTCAGGAGGAGGAGGAGAATGGGCGTGAAACTTTATAGGTGTCCTGTACTGGTGAAGATCTGGAGGAGACCCAGGAGTGTCGACCATTTCAGGCTGATCATGAGTTGCATTCGGGGGCATCCATTGGCCGGGAGGGACATGATAGGTGGTGGATTGGGCAGCCTGATCATAAGGTGCACGTGGTTGCGTACGTGCGAAGGATACGCGGGGTGCGGTTTGTGACTGAGAGTCGCGTATGTTTGACAGTGTATGATGACCCGAAGCAGATCCGTTGGCGACTTCGGGTTTTACAACAGTGGGTGACCTAAAACGAACGCCGTTCATGAATGATATCAACCAAGAAATAATCCGGCCACTCGCCTTATTATATCAATAGTAGATAGATTGGCCTCTAGCGCGCGGACAAGAGATTCCACTTGATCCTGAACAGCTCCATTTTCTGGCAAAGCAAGGTGGTTTGTAGCCAGAAGAGACGCCTGGAGCAATAATGCGTGTTTATCCTTGATTTCCGATAGTGAGGCTGCGCAAAGCTCAATGGTGAAATCGGTAATCTTTGGTGAACATAGTCGCCGGAGGAAGGTGTAAATGTCCTGCTTCCTGCTGCTGGGTGGTGGTGGTGGCTTCTGCAAATCGATCGATAGTGGGGTCGGGGTTGTTGACGGCCTTTTGATTGTGGGAAGAGGCACTGTTCGAACGGGAGGCTTCCTGGTAATTATAAGACGAAAGGTTTGGCCCAGGAGGGACAATATGGAACGCACAAGGGTGTTGCGGGGTAACTACCGGGCATTTCAGTATCCCCCTCTTCCATCAAGTCACTAATGAAGGTATTTTTGAAATCGTCACAGAGGAGCTGGAATGCAATTATGTTAAGATAGAAATTTCCATTGAAATCAGGTCCGTACGTCATATTTGATTTCGTATGGCATGCGGTCATCTAGCGGATGTGTGCTGCTTGCAATTGCCCCCCGATGGACCATGGTGGTGTTCCCGAAAGATAGATAAATATGGGCGCTTGAGTTCATCGATAAAAGTACAGGGTCATGTATATGTATATTACTACTGTCAGTGTCAAGAGGTCGCATCATGATCAGAAACGTCTGGATCTACTTCTTCGGGTGTGGCCAGCCTCCTTTGAAGCCCGCTAGCTGCGAAGCCAGTTCTCCGTCGCTTTTTGGGGGCAGCTGAGGAGTTTGAAGTGGCTTTACGCTTTGACGTCAGGCTTCCGCCTATAAATCAATGTCAAGTCATTAGATGTTTGCAAGTTGGAAACAACAACATACCGGGGGCAAGCTGGTTGCATATCCGGTTGTTGGAAGTCAATCGCATGCTAGACCGAGTCCGTCGCGGACTCATTATCGTCGAAGCTTTGGGGAGTTGTCCAGAGTTCTGGTCGTTAGAAATTGATCGTGTGCCGGACTGAGTTCTTCGCGAACTTGTTGAAGTGCTCGCTAATTGCTTAACGCGTACGTTCCGTCTAACCGGAGAACCGTCAGGACTGCTTGTTAGGGGGGACATAGGCGACAAAGGTCCTATGAGGGATCTATCGTGCGGCGACGGGGTCAACGGCGTGAAATTAAATGCCTTGAAAGCCGGTGTTTGCGGTGGCGACGACGAGGGGGTATGATCCCCATTCTGAGCTCCATCGGAGTCATGAGGAGGCCCATGAGCCTCAAAAATGGGTAGCTAAATGATGAAGAAGTAAAAGCATTCTTTGGAGTACCTGCACCCTCACCTCCGACGATGTTGATAGTAACTGGGGTGCTGCATCATCGGATCCATATTCTTGTTCGCCAGAGACAACATGAATTTCTTGGGAAGGAGCCTCCTCGTCGTGAGAGGCGTCGACGCTCGGTGGTGACTGGATTGACGAGTCGCTGGATTGGTCCCCGTACGTCTCAGTTTCACTTTGGGTTACTTCAGCCTGAACTCCCTCAGGCGACTGGACCTGGTGTGTATTGTTGGACCCGCCAGCTCGTGCCTTAGCTTCACTTGAGACTATTTCATCGGTTTGAACCCCGTGATCGGTCGAGGGTACACGGTGGGGCGCATCGCTAGATCCACCTGCTTGTACCTCAGCTTCGCTTGAGATTACGAGGATCTCATCGGTTTGAACCACTTGATCCAAAGTGGTAGGGGTTACGCGCGGCGGTGCGTCGCTGGATCCACCTGCTTGAGTCCCAGCTTCCCTTGTAACTATAAAGATTCCTTCGGTCTGAGCCGCTACTGGTGCGTGGGACACTTTAGATGGTAAATGGCCGCGATGATCTTGCGCACAAGCCTGCATCACAATGTATGAGGTGAGCAGTCATCTACGCCCTTCGCATGGACTGACATGTACCTTTTCCAAGTCTCCTATTTGGTGACGTATTTTCTTGAGGTATTGGAAACACCGCTCCGACTCGGCCATCGGATCCGCGCCGATTACGACGGCGGAGGGCACCAACGTAGTGTCACGTTCAGCAGGGCCAGAGGATGCCAGAATGGCAAGGCAACCGTGGATTGTGTTGATTGTACCAATGCGCTGAGAAAGCTACTAAGGGTCAATACCCTATTCTAGCGATGGGATACGCTGGGACTGACCTCGTCTCGTAAACGTTGATTTTTGGAAGCGAACTTGATGATGGACGAGAACGACGTCGTGATCAGCATCGTACACGTACATGCATGGTTATGATACGATTACTTACTTGTGTATGTAGGCGCGCGTTCTGGACCTCGTAGGCTGCGCATTTACTACTCGAGTCACTCACCTAAATTATAGTAAACGGGTACAATTGTCAGTGAAAGATAATATGCATGCATGATTATTATTTGACTTACTTCTGTACGTATGCGTCCGATCTCCATCTCGTAGGCTGCGTATTTACTGATTGACTCGCTCACCTAGATTGCATATATAACCGCGCACAATTAATTGCAATTGTCAGTGAACGATGATCAGCATTATGCATTATTTGGTTACTAACTTGTGTATGTAGATGCGCGTTCTCAACCTCGTAGGCTGCGCATTTACTGATCAACTCACTCACCTAGATTATATATGTGATATACAGAATCGGTGAGCGATCGCGTGGCGACTGACCTTGTCCCCAACCCAAGATCGTTCCTCCTGGAGGCGCGCTCCCTCGCATTGCAGGGCGCCGATCTACACTATCATCAATATGGGGGGAAACATACATTGGATTTGCTTGCCTGATTAACTGCAATACTCGCAATCTCGGAGTTCTAACACGTAATTAATGCGTCAAATCTAGCGAATTCCGTTGGCTGAAAGAAATACAAACCTGAGCCCGAATAGCCTTGTTTTCGGTGGCGAGTAGCTCCACACGATGCATGGCCTGGCAAGGATGAGAATATATATATCACTATCAGAATGAGAAACTCACTTCGGCATGGATGTCTGTGTTCCGAATTCCAAGCTTGAATCCATCTCTTAGTCGCGCGTCTGTAGTCTAGTATCTCGAGAACCGACCTTCTGAACTTCTGTTTCATAATCGCGTCGAAGATACTCGAGCTGACAAGATTTATGTCATATGTAGGTTACCGACAGGGGGACACCTACTTCGCGGGTCATTTGTTCGTTCTGCTGGGCGGCCTGCTTCTGGGCCTGGTTGAGTTGCGCAATCTACGCAGTACCTTTGTGATGGCTATTCAACTCCAAGGCGAACAACAGCCTACCTGTCCTTCAAGCTCCTGCTTTTCGAGAGCAAAACTCCTCTCTTTTACTTGAAACTGTCAGACGGATGTGAGTGACTTGGGATCGACCTTGTTTATCGATGCGAGGGGTGTATTGACCTGGGTTTCTAAACGCTGCCTCAGATTAGACACCTAATGAGAAAGATGCGCATTTAGACAAATTGAGAATGCATGATAAACTCTCCGTTTGCGCACCTCATCCAATCTGTCCTCGAGGACGATGGCCGTCCTTCGGTCATGGAGACTGGAAGTCTATGAACAGTAGTGAGTGGGTGGAATATGCAGGGGCGACGCGGAGGATGCTGTGGAATTTACCTCTTGTTTAAGAGTTGCGATGTCTATCTCCATGGCCTGCTGCCATGTAATGATGGAGGTCACCTACATATATATTCATCAAACAGGTAGAAATGGAAGGACACAGCCATGAGGACGTACATTTGAGTTTGCGCAGCGCTCCGAGGTTTCAGCCTGATCTCAGCCATGTCAGCAACACCACCACCAGACAAATCTCAAACAGTGCTTACCAGATTGGCTATTATGTGTTTTGCCCCGTGTAGTTCCTCCTGTAAGAGGAACGAGTGTGTAGAGTGTTCCAAAGTTTCAGCCTGGTTCGCAGATGTGAACAACGTCAGACGAGTCTAAGAAAGTCTTTACCAGATTTGCCATTGTGCGCCTTGCCCCCCGTAAATCTCCCCGTAGGGCCTGAGAATCAAAGAGGTAAGCTTCGGAGCGGAGTCCATCAATGGTGACTGGACACCTTGCTTGAGGCTTCAAAGCTTTCTACGACTCGCAGTACGTCTGGTCCTTGAGGACAACAGCCCTGTTGGATGTCTGGAGCAACTGCAGCTGGTAGGGCGGGGGGCGGTGAGACGTGCAGGTGAGAGAAGAAGCGCGTCATTTGGTCTAGTAAATGCGTATATGTATCTAGGGGTATTTGGATCAGGTTCGGGCTAGGGGAAACAGGCCCTGCCTCGGTGAATGTGTCCGCTTCGACGGCGTCAAGTGGCACACTATGCATCCATTAGTTATTGACCCAGATTGTCAAAACCTTCACCTACTCCAGTGCCTTCATATCATCGGGAGTGCGTTCGGGCGAAGCGGAGATAGAAGGGATGTTGCACTTGCCACGGGGGATCAACGTCGCTTGCGAGGTCGAAGAGTCGTCGGAAGCAGGAGTGAATTCAGAGTCAACAACGGAGGGTGACTCCTCATCGGACTCGAAGCTGTCGGGAAGAGGCGGTAGCTTTCCAGGAGGAGGGGGTTTATCATCAGATCCAGAACTATCAGCTGGACGATGCGACGGCTGATCAGGCTTAAAGCCATCAGGAGGAGGCGCTAGCTCGGCAGTAGGAGACTTATCATCAGATCCAGAGCCATCGACTGGTGGAGGCGACGGCTGATCAGGCTCAAAGCCATCGGGAAGAAGTGGTAGCTCGGCAGGAGGAGGCTTGTCATCAGGTCCAGAGCTATCAACTGGGCGAGGCGACGGCTGGTCAAGCTCAAGGCCATCGGGAAGAGGCGGTAGCTCGGCAGGAGGAGTGAGTTCAGAATTAACTAGGGGAGGCGACTTCTCATTGGCGTTGAAGCTATCAAATGGGGGAGGCGAGTGCTCACTGGATTCAGGACCATCGGCAGGCAGAGGAGGCAGCTGGTCCTCAGATTTAGAGCTATCTTGGCGATCCAGCTTTGGGGACTGCCGTTCGTTGGGTTCGACACCCGGTTTCGCGTGCACGGCTGCTTTAAAGCTGGGGAATAATGCCTAATTGACCTCTCCGTTAATATTGGCTTGAGGAGACGCACAATTGGGTGAACTTACGTCTCGACCTGGTAACAACGTGGCGGACGCTGCCGCAAGTCCTGCACATATCAGAGTATCCATGTTGGTGTGGGGGAGAGGATACAAGTAGTACCTGTAGTAGCGGTTATTTATACTTGATCATAAAGAGTTTTGTGGTGCCAAAGGCTCTTTGATCACCTTTGTGTGTAGGCGGGATACGGTCACGTGTTATCCAAGCGGGCGCCTGTAATATGTCGCGCGTGAGTCTATTTTAAGTGCTAATTAGTAACAGCTGATGAGGCGATCCTACTGCTCGCGCTTCCACGTCTGCAACATAGGCCGAGACTATCCTTCGCGTCGATTTCAATCAATGATGAGCCAACGCTGACATATGCATACCGTTGGACTGTCCATTTCGTATGATCGAGATTTGGAACCAAGGGCAAGTCTCCGAAGCGTTGGGCACTTCGGAGATTTGCCTATAAGTGAATCTCAACGATATTGTGAGACGCGCTACTATATAAGCACAGAGTGACATCGAGTTTTATTGGTACATTTCGGCAGATACATCGGAATCTTGGGAGCAGGAAGTTGTGGAACCGTACACAGTGGGAGTAGGCGTGAGATACAAGCAGCTGTGGTAAGTCAAAAGTCCGGCGCAGAGATGTAATTGTGTACGAATGAGGCTGGTAATGTGTGCTTTTGCAACGGGTGTGCTGGCGTTGTGCTGGGAGTGACGATATTCAAGAAAATGGGGGGGAAACCTTGCTGGATTCATTGCCAAGGCCAGTTTCCTTCGGAGTCATGAGAAAGAGACTGAGGCGAGTACGCGAGAAACTTACTTTCGACAGTGAGTAAGTGGTGGGATGTGTTTGGCAACTGGTCCTCTGGCTGCGAAGATTCTAGCCATGCTACGCCCAGCCTGCCGTACTGCATACCACACTGAAAGTGTTCGGCCTAGAAAAGAATCCTATGAGGGTTGGCTAATTATGAAGCCGGAATCATGAACATACAGGAATAGATGAGTCGACATGGCCCTCCCATTGGTAGCTCCAAACACGACCCCTGAACTCGGTGCGCCCATGCACGACAAGGCGCCCATCGTCAAGAAGAAGGGAGACATCATTAGCGCTGACGCCAGGCATATCGATTTCTAGCAATGAAGTTGAAGTATCTTGGATGTCGTATTGCCGAACGCTGTTGGCGCGTATGTGAGACCCAAATCTGGAATAAAGCGTGTAACTTACCATGGAGTTTGCGTCAAGAGAGTGTTCCCGTCGTCGTCTGAGGCAAGCTGGTCTATCATTTCGTCGCCTGAGGCAAGCTGGTCTATCATTTCGTCGCCTGAGGCAAGCTGGTCTATCATTTCGTCGTCTGAGGCAAGCTGGTCTATCATTTCGTCGTCTGAGGCAAGTTGGTCTATCATTTCGTCGTCTGAGGCAAGTTGGTCTATCATTTCGTCATCGAGGGCAATGTTTGGAGTACCAGAGGACGACAAGGCAGCCGAAGGAGGTGCTAAGCCCTCGTCGCCCCGAGAAGATAAAGTTCGTTTGTATTGATGGCGAGAAGTGGGTGCCAGTAGTGAACGAAGCTCTCGGACCTCAGCTCTGGTGCGGGCACCAGAGCGACGCGTACGAGAGCGGGCGGCAGGTTCTGTGACCCGAGAGGAGCCGCGTTTCTCGTCCTTCAGCTTCAGGGCTGAAGCTGAAGATCTAGTGCGAAACGCCTTGCGACGAGTTCGAGTTTGGTTCCTGGGCTTTGTTACTTTATAGGTGCCGCGTTTGAGGAGGGCATTTCTGAAGTAGGTGGGAAACATCTGCGCCACATGAGCGGGGCAAATTATAGAGCATTTGTGACGTACATGGAGCTGTTCTGGTTTGAGATCCCACCTATCACTCCACTCCTTACGTAGCGTCGCATACCAGAGTTTGCGCTCGATTTCTTTGCCCATTGATTGCTCGAAGCCGTCGACCTTGGTTTTGAGCCATTCTTCTTGCTCATCATCGAAGAACTTCATAGCTTTGCGTGGAGACATATATAGTAGAAAGAAATGGCTAATCAATTGGGAATGAGGTCGAGATGCATGGCATATTGGACTTGCAATCGTAGTCTGTGACGGCCCAAAGTTCAAAGTCCGACTATTTAGCTTGCCAAATATAGATGCTATTAGGCGCAAGTTGCAATATTAATTGCGCTCCAAGTTTGAAAGTAAATATTTTATTCGGCTTATAGATAAATGACAAAGTAGATATCGATATCAAATCGGTATGCGCATCAAAGCACCACAGCAAATGAAACCAGAATTAGAGCACAAAAAATGGAGCAAAACGGTGACTAAAAGGCAAAGTTTGTCTCTTCATCTTCGTTCTGAACTTCGGGCCTGAAGTCAAAAAGCCTTTTAGGTGCGTGATTAATTAGAAATCAACTTTCAACGATATGCGTACTCACTTCAAGATACAATTATCCACCAAGGGGATGTCGGTTTCAACAGCGTTTTCTACAAGCGCCTTGCCGCCCCAGGGGGTGGTAGGATCGTCCGACAATGGACCCCGCGTCTTGACGACCAAAACCGATCCGGTCCAAGCGCGAAATCCATTAGCTTCGATGCTCATACGATTGACCATAAGGGAGTTGACTCCATAGGCGACGTCCCCAGGCTCAAAGAGAAAAGTGAACGACGTATTTTTCTTCGGGCGTGGTACGTGCTCTGCGTAGTCATCGGGATGCATGGAGGGACGAGTTCGTTCGTCCAAAGGGTCGATAGGCACGAGAGCGCCTATATCTGTCAGTGATGGGAAAGGACGGAAGACAAAATTGAAGCGGTTTCGGTGGATATTTGCATCGTTAGCAGGGCCGCTGAGATAGGGTGCTACGTCGATTTCATTGAGGCGCATGCCAAGGGCGTCGCTTCGGCGATATCGACTTGGTCGAAGGGGAACGAGCTGGATTTCCTTGGTGCAGATTCTGTAGAGAATCGCGTGCGGGTGATCCTTTGCATAGCGAATTCAGTAAGATAGCATAGCTAAGACAATGAATGAGACGGAATCATCTCACCTTCTGAGCATAATGCTTCTTCCAGACGTCACGAATACCTCGGTAAACATGCATATTTGCTCTTGCTGGGCGCATTATGAGAAGCCAAAGGAGGAACGCCATCGTGACAGCCACGGAGGCCCTAATGGCGTAAAAGGAGAGGCGTAGGATGTGCAGGATGTGCACCAGGATAGGTAGCAAGTCTGTCATGACGCTAGCTATAGATGTGGAGCTGGGGTGTGTGGTATACAATATCGCTGCCACCAGGCCTATAGATAGGATGCGCGCCAGGATAGGTAGCAAGTCTGTCATGACGCTAGCTATAGATGTAGAGCTGGGGGGTGTGGTATACGATATCGCTGCCACCAGGCCTATATATAGCAAAGACTGTGTACGTGACTAATGCATGCTGCACCATCATGCATGGACATATGCATTCCGATGGCCATGGCCATGGCCAGCTGCTATAGAGCTGATTATTAGCTGCATGCGCAGCTGCAGGCCTGGCGATGTACAAATTTTTCTTCCTTCGCGGTGTTAATCGGAAACATACACGAAGTCGAGAAATTACAATGCGTCCGGGCCCGTGGCCACGTCGGCTCCGCGACAGATCTACTCGATCCGTGACGATATCGATCGATCTAAACGTGCCAGATGCATGCATATGGGTGTCGTACGTACGGGGGACCCGCTGGCCATACATGTCTGGGTGAATTTCAGCATGGAAGAAAGCACCGCGCGCGGGGATAACTTACAATACATTAAGGAAGACAAGCATGGAAGGGAGATACACGGTGGGACTATCGAAAGGCGTAGGAATAGATATACGAGCTTAAGAGTGCATATACTTGATTAACGACGTATAGTGAACCGGAACTGGATTCATGATTCGCATTTATTCCTATAGCCGTAGCGTAATTAATCGAAGCGAGATAGCTCAATGGGAAGCGACTTACGAGAATCTGCTTCGGAGAGCGCGTATTTGAATCAATGGATGTAGCCACTGAGGCCATAAACCTGTAGATTCATTAGTGTTGGGGAAAGGGGTAGGGAAACGCGGTACATTCTGATGGCTTTGTTTACAATGACACTGGAAATCACAGGTGAAGCGAGGTATGGCACGATCTCGCCGAGACGGAACACGGCGAGCTCCCCTCTCCATGGAAGGTGTGGCGCAATTCGTAGCAATGCTTGGTTTACATCGCATGTCGTTTTGCTGTAGCCATAGATCCTGAAGCGATGACGATGGGAGCTTGCGAGGGAGACCGTGGCGTCATGTACACGGTAGGCAGCACCTCCGTGGCCTTGGAACACCTTCTTCACGTCGATTTCCGGAAGTTTATTGATGTCGACGTCGTTACCAGCACAGAGGGGGAAGTTACGCATGCGGCGTCTGTGGTCGTGCTGGGCAAACAAAAAGCCTTGCACTCCTCTCGCGTTCTAGAGGTAATCAGACGTTAGACAAAGGATAGCCGCATATTAGGTGGAAGGAGGACCCACCCTAACCCGCTGAGACTTGTGAGCGCGTGCGGCGGCGGAAGCCGCTCGAGAATTGGCCGATCTAGATGGCCCAAAGGGTAGGAGTTGAACGCTCGGGGACCTGTTGACGCTGGAGCGCTGCACGTCGAGTCTCATGTTGGCGAGGGGTAAGTTTATAATTGCTATTGGGATGAGACATAAACCTTCTATAGAAGGCTCTTATGTAGAAAATGCGTATGGCGCGTATACGTACGCATGCAATGTGCATGTATTTGATGCATATGGATGGATGCAATATCAACTCAGCTTGCTGCGTATACGTACATGGATAATTAGACACGATCGGGCGGTCGCGAGCTGAAATGTACGTATATCCACGAAAGTCGTTCGAATCGCATGCATATATATGTACAGATCGGCGAGTGGTGAATATCGATCAGCTTCGCAGCTCTCGCATGGTCAAGGGGGGAGCAGGGGGTAGCTTATATATATCAGGCCTCTTAGGCGTTGAACGCGCAAAGAGGCCTATATATTCATATGCATATAGATCTAGAGCTCTAGATATATACATGAGTTGCCTAGTAGTTGCAGTTGCAGTTCTAGATCTAGACGGAAGTTTGCAGTCCGACGTCCACGTGATTCGTCAACGTCGTGTATAGTACGCGCTGCTACACGCACGCCATCTTCATTGCGAAGAGCAACTGCGATCTATTGGCGACGCTACAGCAAGATACCGTACGTGTAAGTTCGAAGATACATGCACACAAATTCCACTGACTCTGCTCCTACAGGTACTTTTTATCTCGCGAGTCCGAAGTAAAGTGTTCAACGCTATACTCCGCCCGTCCCGAATTTGGCTGCAACTGCAGACTTCGTTTCACTGTATTTCGACGCAAGCTGCAAAACGATATAGCACGCATAGATACGACGACGTCGACGCGTCTTATCATGCAGCTACAACCAGACTCGAATTCAGACCTATCTGATTTGACCGAATCGGAAGGGGAAACCAACCTCAGCGTTTTCATTCAAGACACGGACTGCGTCGCGTTCAAAAATAAGCTGGGGAAAAATTACACGAAACTCACGTTATGCTACATCTGTCATTCGCTTGATAGTGATAGGACAACATGCTGTTTTCGCAGTAAGAGATTTAGATAATGCGAATTTCTCGGTTCACGAAAATACAATTCCTATAGATCTCCATCGAGTTCACGAGCTCCCCCAGTCCAAATTTGATTTTGACCTTCGGGGAGGCCGATTCACTCGCTTTAAATGCGAGGGTACCCTACGAGCGGAATATCCTGATTTTGTATATGAAAGAGATATATTTGAGACGGGTGTCACTGTTGACATTATACTGTTCCTGCAGGTGTGTACATATGCGTTCCGATGGCCCTGAGTTGAATGCCGGATTCCCACTCACGGTTTTTGAAGTCATATCTAGCTCCTGCTTTACTACCCATTGTTCGCAAGCAAGTCGAAATCGTCGATGCTCACGAAAAAAATATTATTCCGACGACAAGGTCACCGTACTGGAAGGACGAATGTGGTAACAACGATACGCTCACTTGGGTATCTACACTGCTTATGGTACATTATAGATGCTTGCAGCTGGACGTTAGATTTGGTATCTTGGATCTGCGAGTTATGCGGGCGACACTACTGCTTATCGTGTCAACCTTCACGTCAGAAGTGCTGCGACACGGAGAACGTACTTGTATCAGCAATCAGCCCCGTTGATATACACAGACTGGCGGCTGATCTTCAATCGGTCGCTACGCAGGGAATGCCTGTCCCTAGCCACGGCCTCAGCCCCTCGACCCCAGCTAGTTATCTGGAGGCCGTGGTTCTAGCCGCAAATGATCACCGACACATCCCAATCATTGAAGGGGAATGCGGACTCTCCGACTTCGACTATCTCTGGATTCGGGGCCTGCCCTTCGTGTGTAGGGACGGTGTTCGACCGGACGGAAAATGGTCTTCGGATTACTTAGCTGCATGTTTCGGTCCCGACAGCTGTACTCTGGTCGATTGTGAAGAGCCTTATGGCACACGCGAAGACATTGTAGATTCGTTCCTGCGATCGATGTCTACATCTGGGCCCAATGTGTGGAAGTTGAAGGTAACACATGTCCTGGGATACCACGGCAGTTATCCAACTCTGAGTCTTGACATCTTTAGGATTATCCCACCGACACGTCGTTCAAACTCAAAGCGCCCATACCCGCCTGAGCCTTTCAAAGGGCCCTTCCTGTACGCGAATACACCAGTGAATATGGTCGTTTGAATATCACGAATTTTTTCCCGGCAAACTATACTTGCATTCCCGACCTTGGTGTGTGAGTTTATACTTTTACATAGTTTCCCTTGTTGAGCTGTTATTGCAGGCCCCAAGCTATACGCGGCAATGACTAGCCGCCAGAATGGAAGCACCCGTCTACACATCGACATCTCTGACGCAGTTAATATCATGGTTGATGACGGCAAGGCGCTCTGGCATATCTTTTCCAGCGAACATTTGGAAATACTCAAGGAGTTCATTATTTCCGAATTGCGGGATGAAAAACAACAGAGCTTTTCCCGGATCGATTCTATCAGCTCCTATCACGTATATCTTACCGACGAACATCTCGAAACACTCAAAGCTCGTTATAATGTACGGCCATTCACATTTGAGCAGCATCATCGTGATGTTGTATTCATCCCAGCTGGCTGTGCTCATCAGGTTCGTGCAGCTAGCTGTCTGTTTCCTCCTCGCCCCATTATACTGATTTCCTCAAGGTCTCTAATATTACACCATGTGCCAAAATTGCCATGGACTTCTTGGCTCCTCAGAGTCTTCAACGATGCATCAAAGTTGATCGAAACCTTCGCACCTGCCGCCAGACAAACAAGGATACACTCGAGTTATCACTACTTCTGTTCCACTGCTGGATGGCACTATCAGTCTTCAAGATGCAGCTGAACCAAGCTGGGGAAACTGATATAACAGACAGTGCTCTTTCAAATCCAGCAAATAGGTATGTCTTCAATTACATTGGTATTGCCAGAATACTGATATGATGTTAGTGCACCCAACCCACACTCTGACTTCAGAAGTGCAGTCCTTAATGTTCTCAGTGAAGTGCAGCCCCCTGTGGTCACACCTGCTCCTTATGTTGGGACTTTGCCTTTGTCTGCCAATTTGTACTCACAACCTCATATCATTCCGTATCCTTATACTGTTCATCCCCATACATATGCACCTTCATCATCAGGGTTTCAACCTACTCCTGCTGCTTCTGTGGGCTCCTTTGCTTCTGTCTTTTCTGTAACACCCCATGCTGGCAGTGCTGTGCGTACTGTTCGAAAAACTCGAACATGTAAGAATTGCTCTCGCCCATATCCAGATTGTCGGGGTTCACAGCGTCGGAAGGATTGTGAATTTTATGAACACACAAACTAGATGACAATTAACTTACTTTTGTGTTCTGCCTTTGGGTGTCTTCTGTGAAAACTAGATTTTGTTGAAACTGTAGTCTATCCAACTCGTCATGGCAATGTGAATGTGTGAATTTGTAGCTGCCAAACACTTTCTTGCTTGGGCTGGTTGAAATGCGAAGGAGACACCCAAAAGTGAGAGGATAGATGCAATTTATCCACAGTCCGTCTGTGAGAGCATGTGAACCTCCTATTCCCCTATCTCTCCCTTTGAGCTTCACACCTTTGTCTGCGCGTGCACGTATATATACAGTCACTACCCATGTACACTTCTCATCTTCTTATGTTCACGCTCAATAGCACATTGAGCTTGTTCATTTCTTTTCCAGAATGCCTCCACGGAAAGCCCGCACCTCTGCTTGCCCATGCGATGCCAACGGCCGCTTTCTATCATCGTCCTACATAGCCACTTCATCAGTCGCTTCTGCCACTCTGCATCCCTCACCCCCAAACTCACCAACAGTCCCACCCACTTGGCCTTTGTCCCCAGTACTGGACATGGCAGGTGACACAGGCAACCAGGAGCCCAATCCCTTGGAGATGCGGGTCATAGGATTGGAATCGAGTGTGAACGAGATCCTTGATCTCCTTCGCAAAGCAGTGAGTAACCCTCCTCCCCCCCTCCTCCCCCTGTCCCTCCTGTCCCAGCGGTTCCAGCTGCCCTGGTCGCGCCACTCGTTCAAGGGCCCCCCCCTTTGATCCCTTATGTGCCTCCTCCTACAGCCAACACCTCTATCGGTATGTTATCAATTCCTGACTTCTTTCCTGATGTCGATGCTGCAATCGTGGTATCTATTGGCAAGCACGAGTTCAAGCCGCAGCAGCTTGGCAAACTCATTCCCAGCGTCACTGCGAAGGCAACCACCACAATGTATGCTCTTGAGGACAGCACATTACGTGCAATGGACATGGCCCCCATCAAGGACCTCCCAGACTTCTCCACCTTCATGTGCACCTTGGGCGTGTATTTTCAAATCCTTTACTGCTACACCGGGACGCCTGGCAGCATCCAAGCAGTGACCGATGTTGCCATCTCCACCCAGGCATACACCAACCTCCTCCACGAATATTCTCATTACTTCAGCTACCCTGCCATCCTCACCTACCACATCACTCACCACTCCTGTGGCATCAGGGAGATGATCAGGGGTGATTACTCCTTATGAGATGACGAGGATCAAGTGCTTGTCAGCCAGCTCCACCGATTGAGCATATACCAAGAAGTAAAGCCAGCCTCTCCGTTGTCTCAGAAGTCCTGCCCATCCTCATCCACTACCACTACTCGCGATGTCTCCAATCAAATCTGCAATCACTTCAACAACGGTTGGTGCTCGACAACGCCCTGCAAGACGGGACACATTCATAAATGCACCACTTGTGGTTCTACAGAGCACGCTAAGACAGCTTGCACCCAGGTCACCCCCAGCTCTTGAAGCCTCGGCAGGACGAGGGTCACACACCCTGAATCCTCCTCTCGTCCTCGCCCGCAGGATGAGCAACGTGATTCTGTCCCCTCCCCAACAATTTCTACTTTGCATACACCACCCCTAATTCCCAACCCCCTGTCCCTTTTTGCCCCTGGGCCCATACCTTCTGCTTGTCCTAACACAGACCCCTGTTGCAATCGCGCATCCCTCCGCTTATCCGATAACATTCCTATTAAATTGACTCTAGTTGCTTCACAATGGGCATTTTATTTAGCAGAGTACCCCGATACTTGCGAGTTTGTACAGGTGTTGCTACATATAATAAATTATGGTGCCGCTATCGGATTTGCTGGTGACGATAAACCTCAGATGTGTCGAAACCTCAAAACGGCCACAGATCACTCCGACATCATTGACAAGGACATGAGCGTCCTTCACGCCAATGCCAGGATTTATGGTCCCCTATGCTCACCTCCTCATCCCGCCTTCCGCGCGTCTCCCTTGGGGACCGTTACAAGGAAACAATACTCAAACAAATCTTGGGTAATCAACCACCTATCCTGGCCGCCTGGTGGCTCTGTCAACAATGGAATTCCTGACAGTTGTTAAGAGCCACACTCACGGGGGCTCGGGAATACGTGGACCCGTGGGTGTGCGGTTCCACATAGAAGCGCGGGGGGAAATGAGGGGAGCGAGGACATACGGGCTTGGCTTCAGCTACTGGCTGCGCCTCCCATACTCTTGCGTGCCCTGTATTTCCAAAGAGAGTCCTACGTGGGTACCGAGGGTACGAGCAGAGGCGAGGGGATGCAACGGAGGGACCTCAATAGAGAGGCGAGGATGCGAGTGCGGAAAAGGAACTAATATTCGAACTAAGGTAACTGTATGTACGGTACAGGAAATATATACTGGGAAACATGCGGCGTCCACACGTTCACAAAACAGCAATGAGTCCGGTAGGAATAAGTATAGCATGCTCGAATATGTACAAGTCCAAAACCTGTGACAAGTCTGTGTAGCCGCGTATATGCACGGCCCGAGTCCGTAGCCGGAAATGCCTGTCAGTAGCCCCTAAGGGGCCTCCTGGATGCACCTATAACAACAGTGAAGGACACATTGTCTATGACACAGTATCTCAGGCTATTGCTGCTATTCAACGTCTTGGGCGACACTCGCTACTAGCCAAGCTGGATCTGAAAGACGCCTTTTGCCACATTCCTCTACGGGTTGCCAACTATCATCTCATCGGTTGCTTCTGGGATGGCACCTTCTACGAGTACATGGTACTAATATTCGGACTCAAGTCTGCTCCATACATATTTAACCTCTTTGCGGAAGCACTCCACTGGATAATACAACACCACATCCCAGCGGAACTCGAACATTACCTCAACGATTTCCTCCCTATATTTGCCCCTGACACTCCTCTGACGCTCGCCAATGACGCAGTCACTTGGATTCAAGCTCTGGGCAATTTGTTAGGTCTCACCTTCCAGCCAGCGAAAACAGTATGGCCCACGACTCGTCTTGAATTCCTCGGCATTGAGCTCAACACCATTGCAATGGAAGCTTGCTTGCCCAACAATAAGCTTGTCTACCTTAAAGACTTCCTTGCAACTTGGTCCACCAAGTCCTCCTGCAACCTGCACGAACTCCAGGAACTTACTGGGTTCCTGCACTTCGCATCACAAGTCATTCCCTACTCATGAGCATTCATACGTCACCTCATCAAATTCTCAACCACATTCTCCACCCCTCACTCCCAACGCCATATCCCATGCTACGCTCGCAGCGACGTGCGATGGTGGTCCACCTACGCAGCCTCCTGGAACGGCGTCACACTCATTGACCCACCCCATATTCGCCATCACATATTCATGGACGCCAGTGGTACTAAGGGGCTAGGGGGCACCTACAACACGCACTGGTTCAGCTCGCGAGTCCCTAGACAATTCAGGGGCTCCAAACGGGACATCCAATTCAAGGAGCTCTACGCCATGCTACAGGCCATTCTTCGCTGGGGACATCTCTGGAAACACTCACACATTCAATTCCACATTGACAACCAGGCCATCATCGCCGCTCTATCTAACCATACCAATTGGTCCCCTCACCTCGTCAAGCTGCTGCACTTGATACTCATGCTTGCCACTGCCCTACAATTTTCTTTTTCTTCCTCTTGGCTCTCCTCTGCTGATAATGCAATCACTGACACTGCCTCTTGTTTTCAATATGCTCGCCTATTCACACTCGCACCCAATCTCGACAAGAAGCCATACTCAGTCAACCCCCAGACTCTTGGTATCAAACACTCCCTCAGCACTCAAGAATCATTGCTTTTTATTTCTGGTACGGTCTTGCATCCAGCACCAGGTCCACCTACAGCACTGGCCAGAACTCCTTCATCAACTTCATTCACGACCCTATGTGCCGAGCTCAAGCTAATAGAAGGTTTGGAAAGAGCTAGACTCTTAAGTACTAGTTGGCCATAGAGCTAGGCACCACAGGGGTACAGGGTATTAGAGGCATGTGGCAATTGCAATCCCTAAGAGTTTTTCATGTGTGGATCTAAAGCTTTGATTGGATACATGTGCTATCTGATTGAAGATTATCTTCTTAGTTTGTTGATTATCTCTGAGGCTTTGCCATTGTAGCTAATCACAGATGAATGCATGTGCTCTTCTTATTTTCTTATCTTGAGTCTCATGGGTATTAATAGAAGCAGTACTAAGTGGGTTAAAACTAATTTCACTCTCTCCTTTCCCCTTCCCCTCTCTTTAAGAGCTCTTAGCCATCAATGACTGCTCACTATCAACCTATAGTTTAGGGGGTACCAAGCAGAAGTTGATATTCATGAATCAATTTCTTCTTAAAGCAGATTGTGCTAGGCCTGGTGGATAAAATGATTATATAGTCGTGGTTCACCTTTGAGTTGAACTCAAAGGTGAACCATGACTATATGGTTTTCATCTTGAAGTTCAACTCAAAGGTGAATCAGAGCCAGAAGTTCAAGGGCCAACATCTTCCCCACAGTCCATTCATAATCATATCCAAATAAACAATCATCATCAAATATAAACTAGCCACCATTGAGCTTGTCAATAGGCCAAATGAAGAATTCCATAGGAGAGACTACTAGAGCAAAACCAAATGGCAGCTCACACAGGTTTGAAGCCAATAGAAGGGGCTTGATGTCACGGTGCAGGATGCCGTGATCATGAAGAAGTGCTAGCCGATCAATCTATGATGTATGTGATCTGAACGATGATCAAGGAGAAGTAATGCTGAGACTCACCAGTTGCATCCCAAGGCAGCAGACACTATGAAGGTTGGGGAGACAGGCTCATACCCCTTTCCAACAATGAGCTCCTGGACTCAGTGTCACCACCACTGGAAGGATCTTGAATAGTACTACTTTGGTGGCATGTCCTCCAAGAACCTTAGTAGGCATCACCACCACCAGGAGCATCTTGAGTAAGACTCCTTTGGTGGCATGCCCTCCAAGAACCAGAGCATCTTGAGTAAGGCTGCTTTGGTGGCATGTCCTCCAAGAACCGGAGCATATTAAATAGGGTTGCTTTGGTGGCATGCCCTCCAAGAACCTTAGTTGATGTCACTGATGGGCTGGTTATGGACCACAGACTACACTCTTATATTGCTTGTTTGGGTTAACATGTGATTCAGTGTGATTCAGGCCCAAATTGTCCCTGAATCTTGTCCTGAATTGAGCTTAAATCGTCAACTCTCACTGTCACTAATGCCTACAGTGGGGGTGGGGCATTATGAGATAGGGTACATTGTAGTGGCTTGTTAGATTTGAACAATCTAGGCGGTACAGGGGGGTTAAGGGGGTACGTGACTATGTAGATAGTTTCTGCCATGCCATGTATCATTTTCCTTATGTGTTTGCTGAAGTCCCAGTAAAACGCAATGCATGTACTGTAGGTGCAAAGGGGAATTCGCAGCATGTGTGAGTGAGGACAGGGAATGGTGTGTTCCCACCAAAAGCGAAGTAGGAATGAACGCAATCCAAATGCCACGTGACAAATGGAACGGAGGATGAGAATGCAGGAGGTGCCACGTGCGCACTGCTGGACTCTTCACAATGTGACTGAGGGGAAGGGGAAACTATACTTCTTCTTGTTCTGTAGGTAGATATGTAGCACTATATATACTTGTAGTATATGTGAATAACCATGCAATATGTGCATGTGTGATCAAGTAATATAGTACCTATCAAATGATGTGGCCGAAGCTGATACAGACCAAAACAAGAAGTAAACGAAATGCTGATATATGTACGATTAGGGCTGCCAGCTGTGACCGTAGATATGGTTTATATGTAGCCGTCTTACGGACTCCGTACTGTACCGTTGAGGTTGAATGTACTGTTTGCTATGGATGTAATGCGTGAGGAATCTTTGCCGTATACGGGTTAGGGACTTATGCTGTATACGGCGAGCACGGGTCAAGGCGTGTGAAAGTAAATGATGGATGCATGACAGAGCTGCGCGGGCTTGAACTCAATGTCGTCGGTACTCTGAATAGCATCGAACTCAAAAACTCCGCGACGCGACCTCGACATGCTCCTAGGGCATCATACCCATGCAGCCCCTGTTGTTCAGGCTCCATGAAGTGTTATCATTGTGTGAGCACGCAGTGATTGCCCGGGAACTCATGGATAGACGAGACATGTGTTGTGGAACTGTTTGAAAGCTGGTGGACCAGAGAACACGGTACGCTAGCTCGAGGCTTACTTTAACCAACACTACAAGAAGACCATTTTGATCCCCTTGTCAGCAGCAAACTCTGCTCAGTCGGTCACCTCCGAGGGTTCCGAATCATCTGAAGTTCGAGTTGACTTCATGGCATGCTATCAACGCAAGGAACGTACATCCATAAATGAATTGGCCGAGTACTGGAAACTCCCACAAGAAGATCCATATCTCTTTGGCATGCGAGTCTCAAACCTCAAACCATCGAGACACTGATGTTACTCAAGCAGCACCTTCGTCTTGCTCGCCGCAAGGTTTCCAATTAAGTAGATATGTACAGTACGTACAGTGCTACATGATGCGAGAGAAATAGAAATGTTTTTTACCGTAATTACAGTCGTATCACCGTACAATGTCTGTACCGTACCGTCTTGGTAATCTGCGTCAAGCGTATATGGACGGCTGAATCCTATAAGTGCCCGTACTTAGGGCGTAATCATACGGCCATGACCGTATATGGTACGGGTAACAGCCCTATCAGTACGATAATTCATGTATCCGAATCCGAACACGGTGCAATACCTACACTACTTGATTACTCTGCTATCGCGTGATCACTACTAGCTTATTTTAACATGGCTCTGCTGATATTGTAATGTGGACTGGGGGGTTAACAAGCAGACCCCATTATAAGGTGATTTTCCAACACTGGTGTATTTGTATTTATTTGTGAAAACCCATGATCAATATACAACTAGGGGAGCTCAAAGTTGGCACATAAGAATCCGCGTACGCATATGCGCGCATACGGCTGAGGTGCCGTCGATTATGTAATGGTATTTGAGTGTCACATATCCGAGTAGCGCCCACGTAGCGCTGAACGCAGCATATCACTGTTGAAATAAGCTGGTGAGGTTGCGCGAGTTCCGAGTGACTAAGTAGATATATTGTGTTTGGCTGGGACTCCAGCAAACGCATAAAGAAAATAATACATGCGCGCGACACGATATTACAGTAGTCACGTGCATCCCCTATACCCCTGTACCGCCAAGATTGCTGAAATCCAACAATCACTTCCATTGATCTACACTGATCTACTGCAATCATGCCCCACGCAAGGATCCACGACAAACTCAGGCATGCATATCTCACTCATATGAAGAGACGCGACGGGAAAAGAAGAGATGCGACAACGCGTTTACGATGTGACGAAAGTGTGACATTTGATTACATAATTGACGGCACCTCGGCCGTATGCGCGCATATGCGTACGCGGATTCTTATGCGCCAACTTTGAGCGGGACCTACTCCTTCTCCACCATGGCCAATCTGTCACGGTTTCGCGTGTTTCAACGCGCGACACTGGCTAATCTAGATATGTCAACGTACGCCTTGTGTACGCCGGCCCTCGGTGTAGCTCTAACATAGTTCCGTGAGCGGTTTCCGTTGCTTACTGTCACTAACAGTCACCAATGGTTGCTTCCTACTTCACACTCAAGACGAACCCAGAGCTCTTTCACTTATTACATAGATTGCTTGCCTTCAAGTTGCTGGCGCTTTGGACATACACTGATTCTATACAATTACCATTAACTTGAATACAGGCTATATCAATGTATGTCATCATCTATGCATCCGGCTGAGGCTGTCCGCGTCGCCCCCCATTTCGTCGTGCCAGCTAGACGAACCTAGGCACATGTCTTATGCTAAGCGAGCTACTCCAGCCAGCTACACTCACCTAGCCCAAGCTTAAGGTACGCGGATGCTCACGACCATCGTGCAGCTTGACAATCCTAAGGTTCATCTACAGACCTAGAATCACCTCCGGCCTTGTACGCCCACCTAAGCTCGCTTAGGGTACGCAACCGCGGAACGCAGTGAGTGGTATCGTCGGCAAATACATGTCGCTCTATGTATCAAGAGCCAGGTTAACGTTGTTGCAAGCTAGTACTATGTCTCCCGTGCACGATACCTCGCGATCGAGGCAGACGCCGCCGCCACAATATATATATAATTGCATCGATGCGTGTTTGCGGCCTGGAGACAGCTGCAGACGGACGTTTCACGCGTATACGGCCGCTTGAATACTAGTACTAGTACTAGTACTTGCATGTCTTTGCAAGGCGCATCGATAGATCATGTACAGAGCTAGCTATAGGGATTGTCTAGCGGCGCTGCAAAATTCCTTGCTTGTATTTGGTCTGGTGATTACATTTTCAGTAAGAGCACCTCGTCGCTCGACCGCAGATCAGCGTGTATATATGTTTCACTACCCGTTGAAGTCACGCCCTTAAGCTCATTGCAAACTCATGCTCTTAGGATTGATGCTTACTCGGGGAATATACTGCCGTGGCCGGATAATGTACGTATGAGACCTTGCGCCCGCAATATATATGAACTGGGCACCGTCGATCGCGAACGAATTCTCATGCCAGACTCTACATGAGTCTGACTCGGGGAATGGTCCAACCAATCATGCACCACATATGACCGTCTTGATGGTTAGGTGCAATATTAATGTCTAGATTTATTAATACGCATGAGCTCCTGAGATGTCCACCCAAAACACCTCAATTTCGGTCATATTCAAGTAGAGATCGTCAGATGATTGACGTACTAATATGCAGCCATCCATGGCCGTGTACCCGTGCTTAGCTGCAATATTAATGTCTATTGAGACGCATGAGCTCCTGAGATGTCCACCCAAAACACTTTTCGGCTGTATTCACATACGTAGAGATTGTACATTATTGTCGCATTGCAGTCAACAGTACTGCATATGCATATGTGACCATATATGCATGTACCCGGAATATCGAACAAAGGGCGTGAACGTGGCACGCGCTGAGGTTACGTACCCGAAATATCGAACAAAGGGCACAAACGTGGCACGCACCGAGGTTACCCCGAGAAATTGAGGTTACGCAGATTGTCTCGTATCTCATCACGTAGGAATTATGATATGGGTTGCTACACAGTATATGCGCATATATATATGATGAGGGTTCGAGGAAGTAAGCTAAAAGCCATCTTGTGAGAGCAATCTAGTGTGGGTCCGAAACATGGCGACATGGCCAATGATGTATTGTGGGTCCAGGGAACATGAACTGACTGTAGCTGACGTCAATCACAACGTCAATCACAACTTATACGGACATCGAAAATATATAGATAAATAGGTATATTTTTTGAAGTTTATGATTTACGCCAGTTCGAACTGAGAATACTGATATGAGACTATGATCAAGAAAATCGATGGACAAAAAACCCTATCATATTAATCGACAGGACACTAGAACTGAGTTTCAGCGAGCCAACCTATGTATGCATTCTTGTTGGTTACCAATGACTAGATGAGAATCGCAGCAACTCACCTGAACAGCCTATTGTCGTGCTGAAATTCGTAACGTTGATTAGTGGCGCGAACGGTGAAATCGGCCTGGGTTTGTTGCTCAAGCCACGCTGGATCGTAGGCATTGACGGGGAGGTCTTTGACGGCCCTCGCGGTACGATCGACAGTACGCGTACGTGAGGTGCGTAACCGAAGTCGAGGATACTGGCCGCGGAGATCGTCGCTGTTACGGCGGGAAAACAAGTGGATTGAGTCGAAGGGTTCCAGCCATTCACCCACTTCGCGCGCTCTCCAGCCAGGGGCAACCACCCGAAATATTGGGCGCGTCGGGTTAGCTGGGTCTTCTCCTCCACGGCCATCCTCCACATCGGATTCGTCGCTAGACATGCCATCGGGTCCCAAACGCTGCATGATGTCTACATGACGCTGTAGGAGGGGGTGTTGTTGGGCTGCTTCCAGCCGTAAATGAAACAACTGAACTCATATAGTAATTACTCAGGGGGTAGTCTGCAAGGCTAAACTGACATACCGCTCTCTTGCGAGTTTTTCGTCGTGCCAAGGACTGAGCGCGACCTTGCTCGGCGGCGTTCAATTGTGATTTCTTGTAATTTTGCTTCAAGGACTTGATCCAAGTGAAAAATGCGTCCGTAGTCGCGGTGTGGTCTAGGTCCGCCTGGGCCCAGCGACGGAATGCTACTGCAAATACTCGCGCTGCAGATTGATTCCATGGGCTTCTTGGCGTCCCAAGGAGATCATATCGGAAATTGTCTTCGTCGCAACAAGGAGGGACATTGATACCCTTACGGGCGTTCCACATATTGGCATAGTTTTGGGCTTCTTCTGCGCCCACTGATGGTTGTAGCAAGTTATCCTCCCCGACAAGCAGGGTGAAGAACTTTCTAACTTGAGACTACAAATATAGGCTGTTGTCAAAACGAAAGAAAATGGGTGGGGCATTTAACGCACTGCAAGAAGGGTTACGTCTGGACTCCTTCGCTTCGCGTTGCCTGTAATCTTTGGTTGGCTGCGCTTGCTTCGACCAGCCGCGGGGGGTGTTGGTGTCTCTTCTGCAACACGACGTCCTAGAACCTGTTGGATGAGGTCTGCCGTTCTTTCAAACCCGATACCAATTTGTTGCACAAGAATTTGACGATCTGCCCGCATCTCGTCGACCAACCCTTGGATGAGACCATATAACTCGGCATGAGGACCCGCCCCCTGGTCCTGCTGAGGGGGACCACCCCGTGGGCGATCGCGATCTTCTTCATCCCTCCATCGATCTTGCGGAAGTTCTTCTCCATCCATCTGTCCGCCCTGCGCTCGTCCTTCGCCACCCCTCTGTCCATCCTGTCCTTCATCACCCCTCTGGTCATCATGTGCTCCTCTTTCGTTGTCCCTGTGTCCGTCCTGCGCTCGTTCTTCGCCAACCCTCTGTTCATTCTGTGCTCGCCCTTCACCATGTCCCCTCTGGCCATCCGCTGCTCTTTCATCGTCCCTCTGTCCGCCTTGCATTTCACCACCCCTCTGGCCATCCTGTACTTGTCCTTCTTCGCCCATCTGGACATCCTGTGCTCGCCCTTCTTCATCCCTCTGCAAATTCCCTTCAGGTCCAGGATATCCGTCATCTTGAGAGCTGATTTCGATATCTTGATCACGCAGTGATTCCACCACCATAGCGTCGCGATTTGATTCCATGTTCATCTGGAATGAGCTATACCATTCATTCGCGGCACCCGGTACCGAGTGATCATTCGCCTGTAACCCTGGGAGTGGTATGTCTATCTCGTCCAGCAAGTCGTCGAGGGCCCCGGGCGTCATTTCAGCGACTCGCGCTTGGTGCTTGGGACTCATCGCGTATGTTGTTAAAGAGTGAGCCGCAGTGAACGAAGTGGTCAGAATTCGGTTAATGAGTCTAAGGGTATTCGAGGCGGCGCCAGCTAGGCATACTTCAATCAATATGAATTATACTCATCATTGAACCACATCCACTTACAACCTCTGTTGCGGTCACTAGCAACGCCTAAAGAACCCGCAACCTCTGAAAGAAAGAGTTAACCAGGGAGGGCGAATAAATAGAGGATATGTACCTGGACTGATTATCGAGTCGTAGGCATCAGCAGCAGGCGAATGGCTGTTAGAGGCGGCTTGGGTCTGGCCGGCGAGACTTCTTTGAGAATTCCTCCGCATGTCAGAATCGCCAGAAGTGGATGGTGATCGTGAATTGGGACTGAGGAAGACAGGGTCCGTCTCATGTGATGTGGTTGGCGAATGGATTCTTTGTTGATTGGCGTCGTCTGTCTGTGGAGGAGGCTCCCCGCCGGTTGGGTGGCTCACCAGACTTCCTTGGGAAGCCATGATAAGAGGGGCCTCTGAACGGCCGCCAGAAGAAGTGCCGGCTGCTTGTTTACTGAGAAAGATAGCAGGACTCGGATCACCGCGTGTCCTCAAGAAAGTTCTTCTTTGTCGATTTGCAAGGGCTAAAAGACCGGGGTCTGGTTTGGGAGTCAATTGCAACGAACGCTGGCGCTGGTGTGTCGCAATTGCCTGCAGTCGCGTGGGAGGAGACGATTCGAATTCAGCGTGCCTGCTGTAAGTTTCTGAAAGGCAAGCCTTTTGATAGTAAGAATCGGCTGCCACTGAGTGAGGCCGCTGCGGGTAGCTACAGACTGGGAATTCTAGATTTTAGGGACAGCGAAAGTCATCTAGTGCATCCGACGTGACTGACCTGGTTTGCCACGCGGTCTGCGAACCGGACCCGCGCCCGAAATGTGCGCGGGACCGGCAGGAGCCACAGCTGCTATATGCATATGTATTTTCAAAGCTTTTTGAATAAAGAAGGAAAGCGTACATTGTTGGCGCCAGTGGAAACAAGAGATACGGGCCGCGAATTCGGAGTAGCTCTGTCTGGGCTCTAGAGGATATTCGTCAGTACTATTTGTGAGTAGTGAGCGCGAATTTATGAACATGTACACGTACGGCTAGGGCTATAATAGCTAGTTAGAGCATGGCCGTGGCCATGGTGTGATGTCGATTCATCACTTTCGTGGGTTGGCGGTGCCGGGCTGCCGCGACCGGAGGGTGCAGTTGCGAAGCTTGCTGCATAGCTATAGCTATCATAGCTAGTAGCTTCGAATTCGTTGTCCGTTTCTCGCATTCGATATTGGTGCGCATTCTTTATTGGATAGTGCGTATTCTTTACTGGCCATGAATAGGGTACCATGGCCATCATCTTGAAGAGAGTGCTATGATGTGCATGTTCGCCGGTACGTACGTATACATATATACATGTAGCGTTATACAAATATCTAGATTGGCTTCCATTGCAGTCTTGATCATCAGCGAGTTGAACTCGTTGATGATCTGATCGAGACACGTCGACGGGAGCGTTATAGCACTGGCAGCTGACGCGCCCTAGATAGTTCGTGAAGACTAGTACTCCTTATAAGGAATGTCTACGCACGCCTCAAAGGCAAGCCAATTTCAAAGTCCGCCGATCGGCGCCACGCATGGCGACATGTTGCGCTGCTAATTGGGGCCGTCGGGCCATGCCCATGCCCATCATGTATGCACGCATCATCAACGAGTTCAACTCATTGATGAGGCTACAACGTGAAGCAACGCACGGGCTCGAGCTCGCGATCAATTATGGCCTCATGAATGCAAGTACTTACGTTTGAATCCGTTTCCATTATACTATAAATGTATTTCCTTTTCTCGTGGAAATAGCATACTATAGCCACTTCGAACGCGCCCCGAATTCGACATATATGCCTTCGTCTTTCCTTGGATCGGTTGCTTTACAGAAAGCGAAAGTTCGACTTGGGTCGCCGCACGTTTGCGTTACAAGGATCAAGTACTCATCTCCCGCCCACGGATTGATTGCGGTGGCAGATTTAGACGGCACTCTGACCGTACGTGACTACGGAGATGAGAAATTGGATTACTGGACCTTATCTATCTTATTTATTAGGTTCATGATGCCCAAGACCTCACAATTATTCGTCGCAAAACTGTGTCCCAGTCGGGAAGTAGTCCAAACGCTATTCGAGCTTTGGAATGGCATCCCAAGGAATCAGAAGTTTACGTCGGATTTTCCAACGGCAACGTCATTGGATATGACATTGACAAAGATATGAGAGCACACACGAAGGTATGTCTTCATTCGCGAGTTCAACTCGCGAACGGAGTCCAACTTGTGCGCGCATATACATTGGTCTGACACCCCAGTTAGGATCCCTACCATAGACTCTCTTTCGATGGCCCGATATACGACATCGCATTTTCTCCGTCAGGGTCTCAGTTTGCCGTTGCATACGGGGAGCAAGTTAAGATCGTCAAACGACGGTCATTCGGTAAGTCAAGCCCTTCATTCAGCAGGAGAAGCCTCATATATATATATATATATATCAGGCAAATATCACGAACACGATCTAGGTATACGGCCTCGAACCAAGCCACAGAAGCTTTTTTACTACGAGACCAACTCGCTGGTTGTCATTTCTCTGCTCAACCTACCTAACAACATTCCAGCGGCAGTGTATGTGTCTTTAGAGACTTATTTCTTTGCTTTGGCATTTGACATTTTACTCGCAGTGCCTACTCCACCGACGATTCGCGTCCTGGGACTCTATGGACCGTCTTTACCACAGCCTCGGACATCATGTAAGCTTCGAATATGAACCTTCGCTTTAGGTACTGACTGATGAAGCAAACCACCGTAGCCTCACAGCGGCAATGTCTCCAACACAGGATCTTATCACTATTGTGCATGTGCATTCTGGAGCGGAGTCGTACTCAGTTCCCGGCCGCAATCTTCTCCTCAAACAAGAGATATACGAACACGGGGTTATCCGGAAGGATCATATATACGGAGTCGACATGGTCTTCGTCGATTCAGACACCGTTGCCATAGGGGGGGCCGAGTCGATCCTTACGTTCTCAAACGTTAGGACAGGAAACAAGCATGACTCAATATCTGCACCTGTTCTTAGAGATGCCTCATCATGTAGTCTACGGAGATTGGTAAGAACTACCGAGATGGTATCCTCAAGGTTCACTCTAGGCTGACCTCTTGTTCTATAGGACGTCACTCGCCGACCCAGCGACCAGACTTTCCGGCTCATAACCGCAGATAGTAACGCTAGGAATATCAACTGTCACATCCTCCAATTCTTAGAGTCTTCTCCTTCGGCTCAAGATACACAAAAGGGAAGAATTTTTGGGCTGGGTTGCGGCAAGATTTGGGTTGCGATCTTCGTGGTAATGCTTGGGGTTGCGCTGCGGAAGTCCGCCATCCTTACAGCTGCTGTACGCTTTTGGCCAGACAACATCGCTTTCGACCTTCCCTTCAGCCTTCCCCTCAAATTGCAAGCCGTGTCTGTTCCAGTGATCGCGTCAGAACCCGTAGCTGCGTCAGGTCCAGTGGCTGCGTCAGAGCCCGTGGTCGCATCAAAGCCCAGAGCTGCATCTGACTCAGTGGTTGCGTCAGAGTCGGTGGTTGCGTCAGAGTCGGTGGTTGCGTCAGAGTCGGTGGTTGCGTCAGAGTCGGTGGTTGCGTCAGAGTCGGTGGTTGCGTCAGAGTCGGCGGTTGCGTCAGAGTCGGTGATCGCATCAGAGCCTGCCGCACCGGCGAGCCGCCTTCGTGTAGACGCCACCGAGGACATCTCTCCCCACCAATCGGCTTCGCAGTCCCATGTTCTATCAACCCCGACGACCAACTTGGCGCCTCTTTCATCCCCCTCTTTACACCTCTCAGAATCTAGGGTCATCTCGCCTGAGTCGACTCGCGCAGACCTCGAATCTTCTGCAAGTATCGAGTCCAACCACGACGACTCTCCACCGGCCAGCGACCCTATTGGCAAGGGCACTCCTACCTTCGTTGTTACAACGACGCTACTTGAAGCCACACCGCCATCCACTGTCACCGTTATTCAGATGACGGAGCGGATCATCACTATACGAGAGCCAGGCATATCCATTGTTGCGCACTACTTGATTGCCTTTTCGGTGATTTCTCTCGCCTTCACCGCCTTTTACAGGCCAGAATTTAGAGCATGGGTCACTCGCCTGAAGTCCAAGGGACCTAAGGAAGCACTGGTTACGGTGGACTGCAAGCAAGAACAATTGGAAGGAAAGGAATATTTGGGGAGTATTCCCGCTGTGCAGCTGAGTCCTAGGGGAGCCAAGGGAGAACTGGGAAACGTGCCCACGACTAAGCCAGTCAAGACGGACGACCAGGAATAATTGGGGAGTCGATTTGTATTCTTGTTGGCTCAATTCTTCCGCGTCTCAATGTCTATATATATGAGATCCTGTACTAGTGTAAGGTCTATATATTATTGCTTGCAAGGTCAACGGTAACGCTCAGCATGTGATACATTCCCCTTTCTCAGCCCCCTGCCCCTGACTGAGCAGACAACTCACTGCGCTGATCAGCGCAGTGAGTTGTCTATCTTAAGTTGTTGTCCAAATGTCTGTACTTAGGTTATGCGAACATCAACACGAACTTTACGAGCTCGAGTGCAATCCAGACCAGCGAGAAATTTACGGTTTAGTTTCTTATCCAACAACGGGCAGCACTTCGTACGAGCATGCAGATCTGGCAGTTGGCTGTTCTTCTGATAATTAAAATACACTCCGTCGGCTAACGACGTTGACGGGTGTCACAACTACAATGGCGTTGTCGGAGAGCGAGGTGAGATTCAGACAGCTTGGGTATGGGCTTCTCTGTGGCCGATGCATCCCCGCCTTGCAAGTGATTTCTTGTATACAACACAAATGTGCGAGCGAGGGGAGGCCGGGAGAATAGGCTCAACATAGTCCACGCTTTGACTTCTGTGACATAGAGCCTGCATCAAGCAAGGTATGTAGATGTACTTAAGTGCTGCAAGCGCCACCTGGTATTAGGTATAATCAGTAACCCATATAAGGAAACTAATTAGGCTGAGTTACAATATTTTTACTTGGTTCTGGGAGGTTCTGGACTTCCGATTTTGACTGTCAGGTGACTGTGTTCTCGCCAAAGTTAACGGCGCTCAGCTGTGAACGTTCACCTTCGTATCCGTATGCTCTGCTCTCGAGAAGTACAGTGTTCAACGCTATACTGCCTTGGGTGATCATTGGGAGTCAAGACGCATGCACCTAATAATCGAGGATCAACCCCGGCCGCACCATGATCATCGATATATACTGCAGCTTCGTGATTTGGTGCTGCCGTTGCGATTGCGTTGCCTTAAGTGGAGCCACTGGTGATTAGTTCACTCGTCCTCTCACCCCTGGCCATCTAACACTCACGCCGCAGGCTTGTCAGCTGTCTCGAATCTCTTCGAGCTTTGTGGGCCTCTAATTATTTGTGAGTATTCCTTTCATCGTGTGCTCATTCGTCACATATATACTCACTGACATCTATTGTGTGCCCTATCGTGACCCCAATTTACTCTTCCAACACAAGGTCTGTCTTTCACGCAGCTATCGTAATCTCCAACCCGCCTACAAAATTTTGTAGGCGGGTTGGAGATTACAGATGCCGAGTTCGGGAGTGGCTGGTTCTCTAAAGTCTTGCCAAAGATGGCAAGTCAAGTAGCTATAGAAATTGCACAACTATGTTCAGCTTCCACGGATGGGATCATCGATCGTGCTCCAGTCGATAAGGTACAGCTTCATTCGCATCGCCTTCTGCGACGGGGGTAAGAGCGGCCGCAGCAGGTCTCAATGACCCTTTCGTCAGCCACTCACCATACCGTTGCTCAGCGGTAGCTAGCTAGGACATCGCACATATATAATTATACAGGGGGTAGCTTCAACCCGACGATGTCTCAATATCTCAGGCGGCGTTTCTAAGGGGACGACGAAGCTATGATAAGTATAATGAAGAGGAAAATGGCAAATAGCGCTGATGCGCATCATGCCACGGGCGTCGGACAGGGATTAAATGGGAGAGGCGCGCGAGCGTCGGGATTTGTCATCGGACACCAACTCACTACCAAAATGGGCGAGCCGCGTAAGGAATCCATCCGGCCGGGCGTCGGCATTCGTCCAAAAGGGGCACCTACATCCACAATTAAGCCGGCCGACGTCCCTTTCATAACTCCCCAGCTACCTGTCCATGTCGCCCAGCGTCACTCCTCGCTTTGCTTTTTCTCTCTATCTCATCAAGTCAGCCGCTTGGCCTTTCTCGATCACCCCCAAGCCCGCCTCCCGCCATCCACCTTCGACTCCCAACTCTAATGCTCCCAACTTTCTCGGTCCCCCCAACGCCATCTAACACGACGCCCGCGTCTCACAACCAGGCCCAGCCTTTACCCAACCCAACCCCTGCCGTCGTCTATTACATCCCTGGCAACTACGCGGCGCGAACCTTCGGGCGCCCCATAAAATCTCCGTATCCCCTGCAGCATTGAACCAAAATGGAGTCTGCACGCCGGAGCTCCCACCAATGAATGAAAAATCAACAAAAGCCAGGCCTATAAACTCTGGGAAACCTCTGGAACACCGCAAGCGCAGAAGAACCTCGAACAAGAGAACCAAAAGACAGCCGGCGGGGAAACGACCAGAAAACAGCGCAGACGAGCGCACGTGCGCCGTGCTGGCAGCTGTGGAATGGGGTGGGCTAGCGCTGGTCGGGATTACGAGACGAAGCGTCAAAATGGGCGTACTCAATGGGACGAAAAGGATCAAACGGTCGAAATGCACGGTATTTTCGTAGGCGTCGTCATCCTTGTCCGCGATCGCGATCGCGGAGTGCGAGGAGGAAGGGGAAAACTTCCTACAGCGCAGGAATGGGCGTACGCAGTCCAGCACTCCATAAATCCTACATCCCACGACACCAGACGCCGGTGCGCGTATGTTAGAACTCGAACAAGGAGGCTGGGAGGTTAGAGGGGGATGGGCATGAGCTTGGACGGGCGGGTGCGTAGATGAAGGGAGAACGTTACCACCGGGGCAGGGGGAGACGCGAATACGGACGCTGATGGATGAAAAGGGTATGGAATGCGAACGAGGAAGGGGACAATGGAAACCACGAATGCCGAAGAACATGAACGCCCACGAGGAGAGGGGAAACGCACGAAGAAGACCATATTGCACCGAGGACTTGAGGACACGAAAGCAGCCGTCATCATCTACGATTCACGAGGGGAAGTCAGTACGCATACGAAGAGGGAGGGAGTGAGACGGAAGGAACGTTTGAGGTCAAACGGGTCGAAAACGAGCAACACAGGGAGAGCTGGGGCGGTGGCCAATCTCGCTCGACGAAGGCGAACGAGGCTGGACTTCAACGTCGCGATACGAACAGAAAATCACGTTTATTGAACTTGTGACGACGCTCAGCAGATCCATAGGCTTAAGCGTACACTACAATAAGTATATATTGTCCCGACCACTGGATTCAATATTGTTCTGTGGATCATTTGTATTTGCGATGGCTAGTATGTACGACAAACGATGAGAAGGTACAAATAATTGCTTTCAGCCATCAAACCTCCCTCCTTCTCACCGTCACCAACAACGCTCAAAGGTACGCCCTGCCTTTCATACGGCTTTTCTCTTCTGACTCTCGCTCGCTCACAGAATCATGTCGATTAACCAAACATACTATACCCCCGACGTTACTCACAAACTCGCGATGGACGTCTACAACGCCGCGATTCTGCCCTTTGGCGATTGCATCAAGAATGGAGACGCGCTCTGTATCACGTAAGATCGCTGTTATCCTAACGTTTCAGCAACTGAGGACTGTGAGTACAGAGGCGCGTCGAAATCTCCTGGACTCGAACTATCGGCGACCGTATACGTATATCGCAATGGATTATTGCGAGCTACAATAACCGTCGACGGTAACGACCCCGAATTCGCATCATACGACGGCACACGCGGTCCCGTAGAGCTGCGCGGGCACTACTTCCCCCTCAGATTCGGTCACTAAATCCTCGTATTCCATACATATATCGAATCCCTTCTTGCGCGTGTATCACTTACAACTTGGAATGAATACATACCGATCGATCGATCGAAAACGGCCGGTGATATTTTGAATATACATTGATTGATACTCAGAGTATGAGCTCATTAATAGGTGTGATTAAATGGAAGAGATACCTGGGAGGATATGCTGAATATCACCAACATATCCTCCCAGACAAAAGCTTGGGGATATTTTGATTTTAATCACTCAAGGTAGGTCTGATTTTCATCTAAGATAATTCCAGGGTATCCTCTCAGAGGAATTTTTTATTGTCAGCTTCATTTAATCACTATATCTCCCTTGAATGATATGATGATGATATTTACAATTTCAGTGCATGGGATATGATGATTTTATTTTGGTTGAAATTCAGAATTTACTATTAAATATTGCTGTCAGAAGTACGGTGTTTAAAACTTGAATAATATCCGCGTGTCATCACAGTATCACCGTCAATGTTTTCGGGCAATGCCCGCAGTGCTGTACTCGTAGTTAGAAGAATCAGATTTGTTTCCCCCCCACATCGAGCCAGATTCAAAGCCGTCCGAACCTTTCTTCTCATCTGTTGTCAGAGTCTGCCGCTGTCCGAGTCCGAGCCCGAGTCCGATCCGAGGTTGCTTTCTCCTGCCGTCCTTGTCATTCTCCTGCCGTCCTCGTCGTACTATCCGAAGCCAAGTTGTCTGTCCGCGTCCGAGCGCGTCCGAAGCCATCCGAAGCCGTCCGAAGCGTCCGAAGTTTCTCAGTTGTTCGTTTTCACTCTCGGACTCATCCTTATCACACTTTACTCACGCGGGTGTCGCACGGACTTGTCCTGCCGGAGGCGGACCCTCGCATTTTACTAGACTACACTACTAGTCTACGCGTACATTCACTACTACATTCTGGAGCCCACCGCGAGGGTTTAAAGTTCAAGACACCCCCCCGTTCCACCGTCACCTAATCATCCTATTCCGTCATTGAATTCAAATCCCCTCCCGATCCTCTGCACGATATCTTTCCGGAAGGTCCGACGCAACGGGCTATCAACTACCTCTTCCGGAAGACATCCGAATATTTTCCGTTCAAAATAGTCCGCTCTTGGGTTCCCGATCCCAACACCGTCATTTGGCAGTTCGGACTTACCGGACGCCCAGAATCCGAGCATCCGAACATCCTATCACGCCCTAATCCTCCATCCCTCCGGCACAGTCTGTTCTATAATCCCGCCGCGGCTTACCACCGACCCACTCCGGAGTCAAACGACACTACGTCCGGAACACCTTCATCGCTCACCGAGTCGTCCGAGAATCTTCCGCCCACTTCTTCACCCTCTCCTATTCCTCCGCCCACAATGGCCACAACTATGCCCGTCCGCGGTCACCATACCGCTCCGAAGTTCAACGGAAAGCCCGAAGGGCTCCATCGCTTCTTCTCCGAAGTGGAGTACCTTGCTGCCCGTGCTCAGGTCGAAGGCCGGGACCTCATCCGAGCTACAATCGGATATCTCAACAACTCCGACTGGGAGATCTGGCGCAGCAGTGGCGATGCCGCCGACGGAGACGACTGGGATGCTTTCAAAACATGTATCGGGAAGCTCTACCCCGGATCGGATAACGAACGACGATGGCGTCCGTCGGATCTGTCCACTATTGCTGCTCTCCAGTCCCAGACCCCGATGCTCACAAAGGACGATCTCGGAGTCTATCACCGAAAGTTCCTCGTTCCAGCCAACTGGCTTCTCTCCAAAAATAGCGTCTCCACTCAGGACGTCGGACGAGACTATCTGGCAGGATTCGACCCGATCACCCGTCAAAAGATCAAAGACAGATTGGCGATGGTCCACATGCAGCATCATCCGGATGATCCTTACACGATCACGGAGATCTACACGGAAGCGAACTTCATTCTCGGAACGTCGACTCCAGCGACCCTGACCACGTCTTCAACATCTCCGACAGTGAGTCCGATGGCTCCGGTTACGGTCAAAACCGAATCCGCTGACATCCGTGCCCTGCAAGCTATGATGCAGCAGTTCATGACCATTCAGCAAACGCATCCGCAGTACCCTCCTCCTCCTCCGCAATATCCATACAATCCGAACTCATTCTATCCGTATCCCCCGCCTCCGACAGCTCAAGCATACGCTTACCAACCCGTCCCTCCCAAACAAAACTATCAGTATCCGCCTCAGCCACCCCCGTCTTCCCAGAATCAGCAATCACGTCCTCCTGCCCCTCCTGCACCACAAGGGACTGATCCGAGACCTCCCCGGAAGTGCCACTTCTGCCATTCCGTATACCACACGATGGGCTCGTGTCCGGATGCTGCCCGCTACGAACGGAGCGGATGGATCGGTCGGAACGAAGAAGGCCAATGGATGGTGCTCCCGACCAGAGAGACTATCAATCGTTCCTTCCCTGGAGACTCGTTCAAAGAGCAGATCGACAACTGGATGAGAGCCAACAATAGACCTCAGGATCGCGACGCACCTCCTCATCCGATCGTCACCCCCGCAGCCACAAGTTCCGGAGTAGTGTCCGCGAATATGGTCGAGGTTAGCACCTACCACTATACGGAGGCCGACGAGTCCGAGTCTCGGGCGTTCATCGAAGAGCTTCCGAGCCCGTTTGATCTGGAGGAAGAAGAGAAAGAGGAGATCTTCTTGCAGGTTCTCATGCAGCGGATGCCCGAAGTAGCGAAGAAGTACGCTTCATCTCAGAAAAAGAAGGACGTCCGTTTCTCCGAACCAGTCGAAACGACTCCGAGCACTCCGGCAAAGGCTCTGTCCGAGGCACCCCTTTCTCCCTCGATTCCAGTCCCCTTCCCTTCCACATCGGCCCGTTCTCAGCTAGCCGAAGCCATCGAGACCGGTCGCACGACGTACCTCCCGAACTATCGGGTCCAGTCGAACATCGAGAATCCGAAGGTGGCCTCGGATGTCCTGGAACGCGCCCTCAACACCACGCTCACTATCACGCAACGGGAACTTTTCGCACTCTCGTTTGATGCTTGGAAAGGACTTCGGGATCTTATTTCGTTGAAACGGGTCTCTACGGAGACTAACTACGCGTCCGTCAACATGGCTGCGTGCTACGATGACCCCGAAGACATCGTAGAAGTTCTGATGTCCGCCACCCGGGATCCGAACAAGGAGTGCATTGTCGCAGCTCCGACCCAGTCACTCCGGATCATCCGGCCTATCTTCAACGATCGGTACGAGGTCGAATGCATCCTGGACACCGGATCACAGATCATCGCCATGCGCCGCGACGTCTTCAACAACCTCGGGCTGCTCATCGACATCGACAAGTTCATCACCATGGAGTCTGCGAACCTATCCTCGAACCAGACCATCGGACTCGCGCACAACGTGAAAATGTCTCTCGGACCCGTCGACCTCTACGTCCAAGCTCAGATCGTGAATGATGCGCCTTATGAGGTACTCCTCGGATGCCCCTTCTTTTGTCTCACGTCCGCTGTCACCCGCGACTACCCCGACGGTCGTCAGGACTTGACCATACACGATCCGAATTCGAGCCGTCGTTTCCTCATCCCTACTTTCAAAAGGGTCCACCGTTCCCGAGAGCCTAAGGAGCATTTTTAGATACCGTCGAGGAACCCCTGTGGCGAGACGAGTCTTTTATACCCCCGTTCTATTGCTCTCTTATGATATCATTACCCGATTCCGCTCCTTCTTCAGTTCCGATCAGTTGCAATACCTATCTGAAAACACTTTTATATCATACATCCCCTTCAGTGTCCGATCCATCGCTTCCTCTTCTGTCTGTCCCCCTTTCCATGAACCGAAAAAGTACATATGATGCTCCACGTGATTCTGGTCTCGACCTGATGGCTCCGGTGTATACTTGTGCCCCTCCGCCCGTACCTAATACTCATTCTTCTTGCGCGTATGACGATTTGCCGGATGAGCGACGGATCTATTCAGGTCTTGTTGATATCATCGAAGATGGCATTACTCAGAGTGCTTCGTATTTGGATATTCCCCTTTTCACCACTACTTCCTACTCTACCTTTACATCCTGGTTTATCCATAGCGACACTGACGCTCCGCCCGCATCGTCCGATGATTCCGCTCCAGGCCCAACCGCCGAAGTCTTCGCAGCGACTGCCCGGATGCCAACATACGGAAAGAAGCCCTACCGGAAGGTCGCCAATCGCACAGTACCTGTCTCCACTACCCTCCCCGAACAGTATCGGATTGTTCGACGCGAACCTCCCGACATCTTAGCCGACCTTCTCCCGCTTCCTACTCAACCACCCGACTTCACTCCGGGACTCCGGTACACTCAGGAACGCGCTGACAAACAAGCCGTCGACCCGGACAACTGGCTTTCTCCCAAGGAAATCAAACTCGCGCACTGGTTCATCCGGACGGACGAGGACACTTTCGCATGGTCCGAGGATGAACAAGGCAAGTTCTCTGACAAATGGTTTGACCCTGTAGTGATGCCGACGATCGAGCACGTTCCCTGGGCACTCCGAAACATTCCCATTCCTCCGGGCATCTACGACGAGGTCGTCCGCGTCATCCGAGACAAGATCAAGTCCGGAGTCTACGAGGAGTCCAGTTCTTCGTACCGGTCCCGCTGGTTCTGTGTTCTCAAGAAGGATGGAAAGTCTCTCCGCCTGGTCCACGACCTTCAGCCTCTCAACGCCGCCACTATCAAGGACGCCTCTATTCCGCCTCGGGTCGAAACTTATGCGGAAACCTTCGGAGGCCGGTCGTGCTACGGCATCTATGACTTGTTTGTCGGATTCGACCAACGGAAGCTAGCGGAAAGCTCGCGGGATCTCACAACATTCCAGACGCCTCTCGGAGCCAAGCGTCTCACTGTCATTCCTATGGGCTTCACCAACTCCGTCCAGATTCAGCACGGCGACCTCACCTTCATTATGCGAGATGAAATTCCCCACGTCACCGATCCGTACATCGACGATTGCCCTGTCAAGGGTCCGCTTACCCGATACGAGCAACCCGACGGATCCTACGAAACCCTACCCGATAATCCGAACATCCGGCGCTTCGTTTATGAACATATTGCAAACATGCATCAGATCGCGCACCGGATGAAGAAGTTTGGCGGAACGTTCTCCGGAGTCAAGCTACGTGTTTGTGTTCAGCGCGCATCTATTGTCGGACACATGTGCACTTACCAGGGTAGAGAACCCGACGATGACAGGGTCCAAAAGATTCGTGATTGGCCTGTGCCCGAGAACGTCACCGACGTCCGGGGTTTCCTGGGTACCATCGGAGTCATGCGTATCTTCATCCGAGATTTTGCAAAACATGCTAAACCACTTGTGCAGTTGACCAAAAAGGACGTTGACTTTGTCATGGGCCCGGACGAACTAGCTGCCATGGAGACCTTGAAGAATCTTGCCATCACCTCCCCCGCTCTCCGAGCTATCGACCACTCATCCGATCGCGAAGTCGTACTGGCTGTCGACTCCTCCACCGTAGCCGTCGGGTTCATCCTCTCCCAGGTAGGCGCCGACAACAAGCGCTATCCGTCCCGTTTCGGATCTATCACTTGGAACGACCGAGAATCCCGCTACTCCCAATCCAAAATCGAGCTCTACGGACTCTTCCGGGCACTTCAGGCCACAAAGCTTTGGCTCATTGGAGCTCGCAATCTCACTGTCGAAGTCGACGCGAAATATATCAAGGGTATGATCAACAATCCGGACATCGTCCCGAACACTGCGATGAACCGCTGGATCGCCGCCATTCTTACCTTTTCTTTCAAACTCAAGCATGTTCCAGCTCGGGATCACACTCCGGCCGATGGCCTCTCACGACGAAGAAGAGCCGAAGAAGACCCGGTCCTTGTAGAAGATGTCGAGGGTTGGATAGACGAAGCGTGTGGTTTTACTTTACAGGTTCACTCGGACGGCAACGCCTCTGTCTCTCGGGTTGCGCAGAACCGTTTCCGGGGTCATCTCGGGTCCCTCGTCCGCACGTTCATCTATGATGAAGACTCTGCTGGATTCAACGACTCCGACGATTCCGACGACATTCCCCGGACTCCGAAGGCCGCGGGTAAGGACGCCCGGATGTTGGAGATAGAGACCTTCCTCCGGACCAGCAAGGCTCCCGTCGGACTCGCTGAACCCGCCATGCACAGCTTCGTCCGACAAGCGCTCAATTTTTCTACCGCGACGGCAAGCTCTGGCGCAAGGATAACCACGGGAAGCATAAGGTCTACATCCATCCAGGCCGCCGTCTCTATCTGATCCGCGCTGCTCACGACTCTCTCGGACACAAGGGTATCTTCGTTATCCGGACTCGCCTCCTTGAGCGATTCTGGTGGCCCTTCCTTGACCAGGACGTCCGCTGGTTTGTCAAGACTTGTCATCAGTGCCAGATCCGCTCCAACTTCAAACTACACATTCCGCCGTCTCCGACGATTCCCCTTTCCCTTTTCCGCCGCGTCCACATTGACTGCATGGTGATGCCTTCCGCCAACAAATTTAACAAGATAGTCCACGCTCGGTGTGCCCTCACCTCTTATCCGGAGTGGCGCGCGCTTCGCCGGGAGACCGCGGAGACACTGGGCATGTTTATTTTTCAAGAGATTCTATGCCGCTGGGGCGCCATCGAAGAACTTGTGACGGATAACGGTACCCCGTTTGTGAAGGCAGTTGAATATCTCGCAGAAAAATACGGCATCCGACACATCCGAATCTCTCTGTACAACTCCCAAGCCAACAGACTCGTCGAGCGGAGACACCGGGACGTGCGGGGTTCCCTCCTGAAGACTGCGGATGGCAATGACAAGAAATGGGTTGAAGTCGCACCATCCGTCTTCTGGGCCGAGCGCGTCACCATCTCCAAGACCTCCGGAATGTCTCCTTACTACATGGTACATGGCATCGAGCCCCTCTTTCCGTTCGACCTCCACGAAGCTACCTATCTCGCCCCTCCTCCCGATACCACTCTCACCACTGAACAGCTCATCTCCATGCGCGCCCAACAACTCCAGAAGCGTCCAGACGACATCGAACGTATGCGCGAGAAAGTTATTCGGAGCCGGATTGCTTCCCTTGAGGAATTCGAACGTCGGTTTGCCCGGACAATCAAGGACTTCAACTTTCTTCCCAGACAGCTCGTTCTGGTTCGTGATAAGAAGATAGAAGGTGATCACTCGCTCAAGCATCTGCCTCGCTACATGGGACCTATGGTCGTCGTCCGACGCACTCATGGCGGATCCTACGTTCTGTCCGAACTGGATGGCTCCATTTCCAATCTACGTTATGCTGCATTCCGCGTCATTCCGTACTACGCCAGACACCGCCATCTCCTTCCCGTTCCCCAATCTGCGGAACCCGATGGCTCCGAAGAGTCCGAAGATCCTCCGGAACCTCAGACCGCTGCGAACTTTGCCGGACTACAAAATACGACGAACGGCCGAGTTTTGACGCCTTCGCGGCAGCCTAACCGTCTAGTAGTCTAAAAATTTTTTCCACCCAGACCAGGGTTCGCCCTGTGTTGTATCCCGGACTTCGGGCCTGTTCCGTCTCCCACCTCTCACCTCTCTCATTGATTTCCCTATTATCCGTTTGCTTATATTTTCTTACATTAGTTTAGCGTACGCGTCATCCAACGATTCCGGTGGCCATTCTCCCTTCCGGAGACTTCGGACTCGCCGGTTTCACGCTGCGTCCTTTCGCTCTCACTTATACTCACTCACGCACTTTATTTTGGCTCCCAAGAAATGCCGTTATATTGACTATGTATCCTTCCAAAATATCTAAGGGCCAAGCGCCCTTTTCTGTCCTCTCAGGCCCCGTCATACTCCGCGTCCTCCTCCCTTCGCCTGTCCTCTTCGCGTTCCTCCTCGTCCGCTTCCTACGCTCGTTGCGCCTCCTCCAATTCTCTCCGCAGGATCAAGGCCGCGATGCTTCTCGTTGCCGCCGCCCGGGTGCTCTCCGCCTCCTCCGTAGCCTGCTTCAGAGCAGCGATCTGAGCGTCCATCGACGCCATGACCTGGACAATGGTCCGCAGCTCGTGGTCCGCGCACGCTTCGGCCAGGATTGGCATAAGCGCACTCCCCGTCGCTGCCCGCGTAGTGCGAGTCGTCTCCCGGCCTTCTCCTACCCGACGTCGTGTCTTCGGCCCTGGGGCTGTCCGCTGCTTTCCTCTACCACCCGGGACCTTGCTACCGGATGGCTCCGCGTCCGACGTCTTCACTGGCCTTGCTCGGGTCTTCACGTGCGAGCATCTGACCTTCGAACCCGTGCATGCCTCGCATGCGTGGCAACTGGTTCCAACGCAGGTGTAATGAGCCTGCTGGCAGTGCAGGCATCGTCGGGCGTCCGAAAACTCGACGATCGGATGTGGGCACAACTCCTTGGGTGCGCCGAACCCGCACCCCCAGTCAACGTTGTTCGGACTCGCGCTGGCGTCTGGAGGATCCGTTAGTTTGCGCTATATCGATGTATGGGTCACCTTACCGGCCGGATCGTACTCCCCGTATTCCATGACGTCGAGAGCCGGTGGCGGTGGCGGAGTCTTTTCATTTGCGTCCTCCACATTGCCCGTGCGCCTTCGGAGTCGTTTCGCCCGAGGTGTTGTCTCGGGCTCCCCGCCGTCACTCTCCACCATCTTCCGTTTTCCAGCTCGGATGGCGCTAGCTCGTTTTCGCGTACGAGGGGCCGGAGTACTGTCATCCTCAGCCTCCGATGGGATTTCAATTACGTCCAATGTCTTCTCCGTCTCGGGACGATCAAGAGTGGTGCTCCCGGATCCGACGGTACCCGAGCCGGACACGATTTGTGGCCTCTGTGCGGCCCGACGACGCTCCTCAGCGGCGAGCGCGTCCCTTCGGCGTGCGTCACGCACCTCTTGCGCCCTCCTGGCTTCCGCCTCCGCCGCTTCCTGTGCATCTCGGGCCTGTCTCTCGTCTTCGGCCTGCCATTCCGCGATTCGCGACTGTGCCTCCAGAAGTTGTGTGGTGGCACCGGCCATTTTCTCTTTCACGTCATCCTCGACAGTGTTCTGCAGTTGGCGCGCCACAAGAATGTCCTCGGCGCCCATCAGCCACTCCTATGCGTCGTCAGCATCCTGTCTCTAATCGTCGCCGCGTTGACACCTACCTGCTCCCGCTCCATCTCGGCAACCGCAATCTCGACATCGACCCGACGCTCGTCGTCGAGCTCCGGCAGGGCCGTGCCCATATCCACGAACCGGCCGGCCTCCTCTTCGTATGCAGCGACGGCCTCTTGCTTCTTCGCGGCGCGGAGTTGTTCTAAGGTGCGGGATGGCGTGTATTGCTCCATGAGTGTGCGGCGGTGAGGCTGAATGTGATGGACGAAGAAGAACAAGAGTGAATGTTGGACTTTGTCGAAATATCAACAATCTGTCATGTGACCGCGCTTCCTTTGGTCTCATGCCACACTTTCGTTCACCCACCCACCTGCCCACTTCGCAATTCTTGCTCGCCGTGTATGTTGCCCCGGAGGGTCAACACATAAAGTCCCCGGGGGATGTAAGGGTTGAACCCTTTCGTTCCGTGCAGTCCGACCTCCCCTATCCCCTATCGACCCCTCTCCGACTCTTCGGACACGCTCGCACATGACTCGGACGTCACGAACCCGTACCGGACACACGTGATAACGGATCAGACAGCTCGGATCAATCTTTCGTATATCTTTTGTTCTCGGACTCTAATACTTGGACTATACTAGCACCATTATTCGTTCCTGGTGCCTTTTCGTCTCGGACTTTTCCTTCATCTGACATTTTTCTTAGCTACAAAAGCCTCCTGTACTCGTAGTTAGAAGAATCAGATTTGTTTCCCCCCCACATCGAGCCAGATTCAAAGCCGTCCGAACCTTTCTTCTCATCTGTTGTCAGAGTCTGCCGCTGTCCGAGTCCGAGCCCGAGTCCGATCCGAGGTTGCTTTCTCCTGCCGTCCTTGTCATTCTCCTGCCGTCCTCGTTGTACTATCCGAAGCCAAGTTGTCTGTCCGCGTCCGAGCGCGTCCGAAGCCATCCGAAGCCGTCCGAAGCGTCCGAAGTTTCTCAGTTGTTCGTTTTCACTCTCGGACTCATCCTTATCACACTTTACTCACGCGGGTGTCGCAGGCGGACCCTCGCATTTTACTAGACTACACTACTAGTCTACGCGTACATTCACTACTACAGTATATTCTCCCTCTCGAAGGTGGATGACTCCGGAGATCCGACCTGTGAGGGAAGAACGGGCCAGTGCGAATGCGGGGGATTTCAAGGCCCTGGAAGGGGTTGGCACTATGGGCTTCGAGGCAGCACTCGATGATCACACAACCAAGAGCATCGCTCTTGTTGATGATCACTTCACTCTTTCTTCAGAAAAAGAGCGGAAAACGAGGTAAGTAAAGAAGCCTGTATAAGGAGTAAGTTTAGCATTGAGAAGCGAATTACGAGAAATTATACGAACATCCTTCTCGGTGGGGGACTCTGCTTGAAAATCCGCTCGCAACCAGTGGCGCACTTATTGTGCGGTAGCCTCTTGTAAGTGTATTGAAGCGACCGCGTTGAGTCCGAACCTCGTCCTCCGAACGACGCAGCAGAAAAAGACCTCGAATGCAGCACATGCTCGTATATATATGAGTTCTACCAGACCACCACGGCCCATCGCACAATCCTTTTCGTCCTGGGTTCCGAAGGGACCCTGCCCGAACCGAAGTCGCGTATACCGAGTCGCGTACGAAGGTCCGAGAACGAAAGTTTCCTCGTCGTAGACGGTAAGGCTGAACCCAGGAAGAGCTTTTCCGGCCGGCGGATATTTTAAAGGCTGCTTGACCGTGGTGCCAGAAGCGGTTTCGTGTTTGGGTTACTGGTGGGGGTGTTGAAGCGGTGACAGTGGACGAAAACTGAGGCTAACGATAGCGACACCGCTGGAGTGGTGGCGGAATCCGAGAGCGCGCTCATCGAGTATGTACATGTTGAGCTTGAATTTCAGACTCTCGGCGCCTCTTGATTTGACTCTTGCATCGCCAGTCAACACTTTAATGTCCTGCCCCCGCACAGCAGAATTCGACTCTGATTCTGAAAACGACGGAGATTATGTGCCACCGGTAGAAAAGGGTATCATTGGAATTCTCAGCTTGATTGCGGCCTCCCTGATTCTGACACTTACTCACTAGACTCAAGTTCTTCAGACGAAGACGGGGGACACGAAGACAAAAGCATACCGCACCCGATACCTACTACAGCAGAGGACGAGGAAGCAAAGAAAGCGTGAGGCTGCGTACACCAGACCCATGAACATCCGTTGAAGCAACCCCCAGCGCCAAGGATGCATTATGGGCTAGCTTTCAAGCTTCCGTTGCATCTGTACCCCCCTCTCAAGCCCATACCGCGACAACCAAGGTGAAGGTGAAGATAGAGAAGAGATACAGATTTGCTGGTGAAGATGTGATGTGCGTCGTTGCCTATCTGTTTGTCGTAACGGACGCCCTGAACAATTCTAGAGATGTTCTTGAGGTGGACGAAGACTCTGAGGACGCGAAGAGATGGCCCCGTGCTGGCGAAACGTCGTCGACATCTGCATCCGCGTCAACGAGCTCGACCCCGAAGCCCCCGGCCAAACGTCCAGGCGCCCGTAAATCGAAAGTGACATTGGCACCTCTACCATCGGGGAAAGCCAAAAAGCTGTCCACGCTTGAGAAATCAGCCATGGACTGGCGTGCGCATGTCGCTGCCGAAGCAAGTTCGGGTTTGCAGGAAGAACTGGACGCGAATCGCAAAGGCGGAGGCTATCTGGAAAAAGTGGACTTTTTGAAACGTGTCGATGAGAGAAAGGATGATATCCTCGAAGCTAGTCGAAGTAGTAAACGGCGGAGGACTTGACCTGTCGATTCTCGAGTCCATCAGATGTATTTTGTACTGAGCCCCTATGTCAGAAGAACAAACGACTGCTCCCTTTCTCGCTCATTCCACTACCACCATGCCTGGTCCAGGTGGCAAACGTTCCGCTAAATCTCGCCAGAGCGGACGCTCGAGTGGTAGCGGGGCATCGTCTACACCAGCAGCGTACATAGGAGACATCGACAACGCTGATTCATGGGACGCCATCGTCCACACCATGTGCGACGCTTTCCATCTACCCAGTCCGTGCCATGAAGTAACGCGACGAAGGGGGACTGATGCTTAGGTGTAGATCTAACTACCAGGCACGGCCTCAAGAAGATCCATGCTGACTTCAATAATATCCACCGGAGGCTCGATCAGGCGTATGTCTCCAATAAAGGGAACGATAAAATCATGGGGGGCGTTGTAGGTGTATTTGCAAAGATGTGCACCGACTCTATACTACGAGATAAGATTATTGAAGGAGGTCCTTGACAGTCTCACCCTCGCGTGTATCCTAACGTACTGATATTTCCATAGGCTTCCTTGACCGACTGTTCCCTTTATTAGAGTTCGATTCAGCCCGTCACATGGCCTTGCGAGCGTTGACCACTGTCACCCATCATGGTGGTGCTGATTGCCGCGTCGCGATAGCTCTTCATTCTCCTACACTGGTCGCTCTGATGGAGAGGTACCCTGATGACTCCAAAATCGCAGAACTCTGCATCGTTACTTTGGCGCCCTGCGTTGCAGCCATTGTAAGCAACCCGGAGCCCCCACCATCCAGCACCATCCGTGCAATTGGCCTACAATCGGTACTCCAAGTCACAGTCGATAACATCCGAAAACCCAATATCTCGCACTATGCAGTCAATCACGCTTACAGCTTGCTGGCCTCATCGACCACACATTGTCCCGAAATTTGCAATAGGATTCCGTCGATGATCCGATTCCTCGTCGCAGGACTCAGAAGCAAGGACTGGGTCGCTCGCTGCACCTGCCTCGGCGGTCTCATCCGCCTGCACGCGAAGGGGGCGGAAGAAGACAGATTGATGCTGGATCCCCAGCGGATGATTACCGCATTCGAGCGATTCCCGCAGCACGTCAAGGACATCCTTGTGGCCTATGGTGCCCCAAAAACCGAGTATTTTATGACCTTGTCGGCCAGCGTCGCCAACCAGAAGGCCTTCCTACAGTGTGCTCAAGATCACGACATCTACGGCTTGGGCCTAAAGCTCGCTGCGCTAATTGTCAAGACCGAATTCTCCATCGCCCAAGGCGCGTTCCAGACCGAGAACCCGCGGACCGGGCGCATGGAGAACGCATCTTTAGGGCTTCCTTTTTCTATGTGGTCCGATGCCCTGCCCTTTTGCGCGAAGGCCATTCGTGACAAAGGGAAGCCCGACGAGCAGCATCTAGCCAATATCCTTGAAATCAAGTCGTTTATTTTGAAAGGCAGAATACCAGAGGCCGTGACCCTTGCGCGCAAGGGGCTAGAAAGCAGGCCGGATATTGCATATTATTATTATGCAATTACGCTGTCCGCAAACGCCGAAGAAGGCCTCCGCGCTGCAAAGAAGGGGTTGAAGTGCGCGAAGATCACACCTTTCCTTCGCTTCCAGATGCTGCAGCGAGCGGTGGCTCACGCTGGGGACCTGGGCGTCATAACACTCCAAGATGCGCCGATGGATGGTGATCAAAAATGGGAAGAGGGGGTGACCTTCCTCACTAGTGCTTATGAAGATGCGAAGATCTACCTAGAAGAAGCTCCTCCCGACAACCGCAACATAAAGAATGTTTCTTATTGGTATATTCTCCTGACGCTGGTGATCCGTGGATCAGAGATTGACTCCAGCTTGAGCGAATTGAAGGTGCGTTTGGATCTGCAAAGACTGCTTACTCAGATACGTTGACCGTTTATCATTAGACTGTTTTTCGTAGGCTGAGTATAGCTGACGAGATTAGCACCATCTTGTCAGCGCCGCCTCCAAAGACGATGCTGCGACTAACACAGCAAACTGTGACGAAGTTGTACGCTGATGCAGTGAAAGAGTGGGGGGAAGTCATATCGCGGTTTGACGAAGGAGCGACAGACCGACCTATCGTTGCTGAGACCGTGGAAGATGACTTATCTGCATGGTTGGATGGTGCCCAAGATGATTGCGAAGAAGACGCCGCGCCCCATGTATTCTGTGGGCATCCGAACGTCAACACGAATCATGTCAAACTTTACAGGTGTTCGTGGTGTGGCGCTCCGAGCGCTGCATTGCGAAAATGTGGGGGGTGTACGAAAGCTAGGTATGTTATCATTTATATATATATATATATATTGTACACTTCTCTGATTTGTCACCGTCGTAGATACTGTGATTCTGGCTGTCAGAAATCACATTGGAAGGATCACAAGAAGTCTTGTACGCGATGAGCATAGGCGTGATTGCGTTGTATTTACGTGAATCTATGATTTGCACAAAATTAACCCTTGAGCTTCTCATCGGAATGAGATAGTAGAGAAGCAAAAGGAAGCCTCCCTCAGACCGGGATCGAACCAGTGGCCTTGGGATGATAGTATCCATTACAGTCCCACGCTCTTCCAACTGAGCTACCGAGGGCTTATACTATGGTGGACAAGGGTGTTCATCATTCCGACTTCAGGTTATAATCGTAGATGATCATCCTTACCTAGGCTACATGGGCTCAGCTTGTTGATAAACGAAACGACGTCCGTCGGCTAAGTGCATGACCCAACTTGTTACTCACATGCTTTTGATCAGGCCCTTGGGAAAACCAAGAATGATGAAGGTTTCGTAGAGATATCTACCGGCCTACAAAATCCTAACAAAGAGGGTTTAGGGGAGTAGAAGTCCACAACTAGGCCCACTTACCTCCTTCCCCAGTCGTTCCCAGATGCTGTGCTGGACCAAAGCCGATCTCCTTCGAAGTCCTTTGGACGCAGTGTCAGAAACTTGGCATTTTCCCTAAGTCGCTAAACAAAACAATCAATAGTCATCTCTACCGCAAGAGAGACAGACCAACGTTGTCCGAGCGTTTGGGGCTTCGCGTTAGTCTCCCAAGCTTGTGGCTCTAGCACCAACGATCCGCCGGGCAGCAACACATCGTACACGCGGCGAAAAAACCGCAGTAACGCGTCATCACCGCCGTTCAAATAAATCCATTTCGTCAGCGAAAAGCTGAGGTACCTTCAGCCTACGAGAATATTTTTCCATATGTCACTCACGCGATCACCGCATCGTAACGGCCAGCATCCTGCGGTATCGTATTGTTTGTCCAGTCCGCTGTTCAAAAAGTTAGGTTATGAGGAAACAGATGCTTATTTGCAGGCTGGGCTGAAGGCATCGGTAATGGTTCAAACGTATGCTCAAGTGACGCAGGAACGTATCCAGGCTTTTGAAGGCGATCCATTGATTTGTCGTCGATGGTAGCAATCGGTTTTTGAGTTGACCAAACCGTCTTTTCCCGCTTCCACGCGAAGCGCGTTCAAGTATCGTCGATATCGACACCAACCACTCTTCGAGCTCCCCACGACTGAGCTTGCAAGTTAGGAAGATTTGTCAGTAAATCTAGCCAGCTTGAGAACACGACTCACCAATCTCGCAGGTCACCCAGCCTTCATTGCAGCCGACATCGAGGATAGAAGCTCCACGAAATAGCTGGGGCGGTAACAAGGAAAGACGCGAGTATTTCACAGCTGGCCGTTTGGCGTAATACCTGTTCGAGTGAAATTCTCGATTCCCTACGTTAACGTGCCAGAGATGCCAGCTTACCCACATATGATAATTTCCATGAATCGGCGTTAAGTTCAAGTTGACGGACATAGTAGTCTGGCTTTGTAATTCCCACGGTTACACTCGAATACAGGAGGGATCCCCTTCGAGATACAAGTCCACAAGGTTTTCACCTTTAGTGTTGTGTCGTCAGTGTCGACGTAGTCAGGCTCATCGCGGTTCTGAGTCACTCAGTCGTAACTTGAGAGGATATTGGTAGAAAGACCTCAAAGTTTCAAAGACCTGATAGGATTGGGTCTCGCATCGTTTCGACTGAATAATTGAACTAGTACGTCGTGAAGTAGGCACTATGACTTCAGTTCATTCTCAGATTTACTTCAAAGCACTTACCTTCTTTAAAGGCCGAATATGGAGTACTATGAGCGACATGCTTAATTACATGACATGCCACGAAGCCCAGCCCAACGATTGCAAATGATGTACATAGTTGTATTTGCCGAAACACTCCATCGAATGCAATAGCATTGATTGTTATGGCACGCGAAGCTACAAAGCTCATTTTGGCATTGCTGCGCGATCACCGTTCATTGACCATCAATCATCGCTCTCCTTATCCACCCACTTGAATTTCTCTTCACGGTCGGTGACAGTATCATTTTCCCCAGGGACTTTTGGTGCCATTGTACTGTTTTAACGTATGTTAAATATTACATGATAAGTGAATAGCTTGGACTCACAGTTCAACAAGGCCAGGTATGGTAGGATCATGCTTCTCAGAGTGTCCTAATCCTGTCCAGTGTGCGATATCGACCTTCGGAAGTAAAAGTTGCTTGGTTCGCAAACATCCCACAGCTAATGCGATGAAGACAGTGGTTATGAATAGGATGTCTTCATCGTAAGAATAACTGCGTGAAATGTACAATGCACTGGGATCTTCTGCCGAGCGCACAAGGAAGTAGGTTCGCTTGTACGACGAAAGAACGCCATAGAAGACTTTTTTGGCATCCATTTGGCGCCATACCTATGGATATGTAAACAGGTGGGACTGAATAGGTGATTAGAAACATACCTGACACAATAGCTTCGTCGTCTTTGTCAAACCGTTAATCCTCTGAGGCCAATTGAACTTGGCAGCGCGCCCGAGCTTCATCTTCGGCCAAGTTTGAAGAAGTTCATCCAAGGTTTCTTCACTCTTGTCTAAGACGACCGGATTCTTAAACTCGAAAACGGCTACTAAGTCTTGAATATTTTTTCCAAAGAGGATACCATCAGGGACTGGCGATGAGCCACCAATGGAAGATGCACCAGGAAAGTCATGATGTTCGTCTCCGTATAAGCAGTGATGAATGACGGCAATAGCGGGGCGTATGATAACGGCCCATATATAATCTTCGGTGTCATGCTCTGTGAAAATTTGACGGGGCAGGTGAGACGAAGTGAGGTCAGGCTTCACTTTGTTGAGCCACCATGCGCCATCATCAAACTCAGGACCAGCGAGGAAATCCTGGATGTCCGGAAGAAGCTGATCTAACATAGGAGAGAATGGAACCACCTTTCGAAGCTCGTGTGATGAGCTGTTCAGGTTGAGGTCTGACTTTGTCAGTCCTTTTGTGGCCGTGGATATTCTCGAGCTAATAGAGGACGGAATTTGGATAGGGATAGCAGGTGGTTTCAAAACTTGCAAAAATGCGGCAAGTCCGAAGCTCTGCGGGGACTGCGGCATCGATTGTGATACGGTACTGGCGAGCTGCTGTCGAGTAGGATCTGGGCCGAAAATATCCCCCGGGGGTGTCAGGTCTCGCTGATTAGGAGCCTTCTTCGCATATTGCTCTTGCAATGAAGATGTCCTATTCGAACTGAAGGCATAACAATGAGTGAATGTTTAATGCAACAGTATGGTTTGAAGACATGATTATTGCTTACATGCGAGTACTTCGTCGTTGAAAAATTGGAGGAGCGATCTCCTTTGACCTACGGGTAGTTCGCAAGACTTTCGCCTTCGGGGTTGTATCATGATCTACGCCGATGTCGACGGGCCCACCGTGGTCGAAATTAGCGGCAACGGGAGAGAACATTTGTATAACGGACCCAGTCGCCAGACTTCAGAGTTTATGTAAGAGATCTGATATCATCGGCTTCATCTGTTGACTCTCGTTATTGCCAGCAATCTTCACAGAATAAGGGCAGAGTCACTGGCACAACGTTTCAACTTAAAGTCACGTGAGAAGACACACTTGAATCACTTTTGCATTTAGACTCTGACCACCACGACGTTGAAGATGAACAGTCCACTTGACCGTATAGTTATCGAGTGCTGCCTCAGCGATGCCCGGTTCAACCCGGCCCAGAACATAGAAATGCCTCGTATTCGCGCTGTTCCCACCACACAACCTCCGAGTCCGCTCACAGGTCGGATCTCCGAGGTGACTCCCCTTCAAGAAGGAGAATTTACGCAAGTGTACAGAGGCACGCTTCGTATCCCCGGCTCTAAAGCCATCGACGTCGTTATCAAGACCGATGCGTATGCGGCGGTGGCAAGGCCAGCAGCGTTCAAACGCGAAATCAATGCCTATGAACGAAAGCTCCACTCTTGGCAGGGATACCTAATCCCAAATTGTTACGGGTTGTATCAGGTTGAAGACGACGATCAAGTTGTATCGTTCCTCGTTCTCGAATTTTCTGGGCTTCCCATCGATTTCAACGTTGAATACCCTGAAGACCTCAAGTGCGTACATTACGGCGTCCAAATCCAATCCAAAACTGACATTCTCTCAGGGCGGAGATCTTAAACAAGCTCAGTACTCTACATCGTGCCGGGTTCTGCCACGGTGACCTCGAGGACTACAATATCGTCGTCGACGACGGCCAGGTTATGTTCATTGACCTTGAAGATGTCGAGCCACACGAGTGTCAGGTAAAACAAGCCATCATCCCAGACGACCTTGTACCTGCTTCCGCTGAGTTTGGGTGCAAGGAGATTTACCATATTGCATATATGTTGAAGGTGTGGCAGAAACGTGCGTCTTTGTCTTGCTCCTTATCGTCGGTTTCTTATCGACGATCCAGGTTTCGTCCATTTCTACGGACACGACTTCAATCTCTCAGAGATCAAGCCTGGAGGGGCGGGACACTTGCTAAGGCGTGTTCGTTTCCGACTCCGTACCGAGAGCGAATTTGAACGGGCTTACACGGAGGCCGAAAAACTGATCCAGGATCTCGAAGAGTGGCGAGAATGGTACAATACCATTACAGACGAAGAAAGAAAATACACGCTCTTTCCGGAGAGTGGTAGTGCCAGTGAACCCGAAGACTCAAGTTCAGGTTCATCTGCAACGGATAGTTCGAGCGATTCAGAATCGAGGACTTCGACTGCGAACGACACATCTCATGTGTCGTAGATTTTAATTTTGTACTTTTGCATTGACATCCCTTGGATGCATTTCTCATCTGGTAGTCTGGTATCCATCGTATTGAATCTTTCTACTGGTGATATAACAGCGTATCAGCTTTAGGCTTCTTTCGTCCAGACAACGAAGTGGGTTCACTACTACGGCAATAAAATTGCATATGAGACCTGCTTCGCGTCCGCTACGGTGGCACGCCCAAGTAGTAGATCGTGGGTTATGTTGAAATACTTCAGGTCTTGTGCAACCTCGCCTAGCTGATATAGAAATGCATCGACCGATTTCAGAATATCGCCGAAAGTTGCTCGGGGCCTACAGCCAGCGTTGTTGTGTTGGGTTGCAATGACTCGAAGTCCTTTGGGTGTAGTTTCAATGAGCTAGTAATTTCCGAATTCGCTAGACGAAATAGTCAATGGTCTTTCGAGGCTGACAATGCTTTTGGCCTTCGCGTAAGTCTCCCAAGCTTGTGGCTTCAGTTCAACATGTAGTCCAATCCAAAACCGTTGAAGCCCATATGTACACGTGATTGCACAGGGGTGAATGGAGAACACCAGATTTCAATTTCAGCGTTCACCGTCTCCTCCTACAACGCTGTCGCGAAATCAATGACTCGTTTCAAAATCGCCAAGGTTGCTGAACTTCAGGGTGAGATGTCTACATCTGCGATCTGATTGCTCAGCTCAGCTCCCTCCCTACTCTCAGGACATGACGAGCGAGCATGGAACATTGCCTGGAACCCCGCAAAACCCCTGCTCGCATCCTGCTCAGCCGATAAAACTGTGCGATTGTACCACTACGACCACGCCACAGATTCGCCGGATCTCCGGTTCACGCACAACACCACGATCAGCACGGGGCACACCAAGACTGTACGTGCCGTAGCGTGGTCCCCCTCGGGTCTCAGCTTGGCCACCGCTTCGTTCGACGCGAATGTGGGGATATGGGAGCAGGAAGGCGGCGACGAAGGTGAGGGGCCGAATGCAGGGGAATGGGAGTGCTCGAGTCTGCTGGAGGGGCACGAGACAGAATGCAAGAGCGTCGCATATTCGAGTTCGGGCACGCTGTTGGCTAGCTGCAGCAGAGATAAAACGGTTTGGGTGTGGGAGGGTGAGCGATCGTGCTTCTTTGCTCTTGACGGATGGTGTTCGCTGACTGACTGCCTGATTCGTGTCGTGGATCAGTCCAACCTGATGTGGATTTCGAATGCTTGGGCGTGTTGATGGAGCATACGCAAGATGTCAAATGCGTCGCATGGCATCCACACGAGGAGGTCACTAATTCCTCCTTTGACCGATCCCAGGCAACGTAACTCATCGCGTAACCCCCAGAGCAGATCCTGGCGTCTGCCTCTTACGACGATACAATAAGACTCTACATCGACGATCCCTCGGATGATTGGTTCTGCTTTGCGACGCTTAAAGGGCACGAGTCGACGGTTTGGTGCGTATCGTGGTCCCCGGATGGCCGATACCTCGCATCGTCCTCCGACGACAAGACGGTTCGGATATGGAAACGGGTCAAGGAGCACAGCTGGGAGTCGGTGCTCGTCCTTACCGGGCACGAGCGGAGTGTATATTCGATTAGCTGGGGAGTGGGCAAGAGCAACGACGACGCGTCTCTTGGTTGGCTCGCGAGCGCGAGCGGAGACGGACAAGTGATGGTCTGGGAATTGACCGTATGTCTAAATTGCCCTGTCTCTCTCTCTGCTTTGACTTACTTACTCGACGGTTAGAAACCTTCGGATAGCGATACCGCCCCGATGTCATCGACGCCGCCAGGACACTCGATCATTGCCAGACTAGAAGCTGCTCACGGCGTGTACGATGTCAACGCGGTCGCTTGGTGCCCACGACAAGGCTACGAGAATATACTCGCCACCGCAGGGGACGATTGTTCGGTCAGAGTATGGAAAGTAATACCGGAATGACGGCGGCCCCAGCACATAAGTATACGTAGACTCTAAATCATGATCGCCTTCAAAGTGTTACGGAGCGTACCACCAAGCTGTGTCTTCTAGACTATATTATTCGCTTCAGCACCTCGCCGAGCCTGTGTATCAGGGTCTCGTTTTCGTCCTCTGTGCCCACGGTAATCCGCAAGCACCCTGGGCAGCCCGGTTCACTCCCCCTGTAGCGGACGACGACACCGTTCTCCTCCGCGAGGGACTTGTATACCTTCTGCGCGCGCGTGTTGTCCGGCTTGCCTCCGGGGGCGTCAAACACGGGGACCACGACGAAGTTGGCGTCGTTTCCCCCTATGGAGTGCCCCAGACCCAGGGGGGCGAGCGCGGCTAACGAAGCCAGCAGCTTCCCGCGCGATGCGACCAGCGTGCTGATTTTCCGACGCATGGACTCCACCGATGGTGGGGACAGCGCAGATAGCGCGAGATGGGCTGTGGGCGTGGAGATGTTGTACGGCGCCTTCGTATTGCTCAGAACCTGGATGAGCGGTGGTTGGGCGATTGCAATCCCTAGTCTACCCAAAAAGTGGAATCAATGAGTTGTTGAGATTAAGACGGTGGACGGTGTCGTAAGATACCTGATAGCCGCGAGCCCAAAGCTTTTGCTGAGTGTCTGCATGACGCATAGGTTGCTGTATTCCTGCACCAAAGCAACGGCACTCGCATGGTCTCCTGCGAAATCGATATAGGCCTCGTCGACGACGACGATGCCTTTGAAGTCGGGATAGTCAAGGATTTCGCGTATCGATGAGAGTGAGATTAGGGTGCCAGTAGGGTTCCCTGGGGAACACAAGAATATGAGTTTTATCGAAGGGTCAGCGCTGACCGCTGCCTTGATCTGCAATGCGAAGGGGATTAGGGGAACAAGGGGCTGCTGCGTTCGCTCAAGCGCCTCACCTCTCCGACCCGCACGCTGAATCTCCCCCCATCCCCGCCCTCGCCAGACGTGCCCTCCAGCTCAAGACTGCATTTCACAACCCCCACATCGTTGACTTGCGCACACACCGCGTACATGCCGTACGTCGGCGGCGTGATCAGGATCTTCTCCGTGCCGGGGGCGACGCAGACGCGCATGAGGAGGTCGATGACCTCGTCAGACCCGACGCCCAGGAATACGTGGTCTGGCCCAGGGATGCCCCGCAGCTCTGCGATGCGGCGTTTGATGTCGTCGTGGGACGGGTCAGGGTAGCGATGGAGGTTGAGCTCCAGTGTGGATGCCAGCTCTGGTGCATCGAGGGACGCTGGGTCATTCGTTATGGAGTGCCCCAGGGAATTTTCGTTCGCATCGAGGAGGATGCCTTCCTGGTAGTCGTCCCGCGCGCAGCGGTATGGGTGGAGAGAAAGAATGTTAGGCCGGATCACTTTCTCGATATCGAAATGGGCAGGCTTCGCAGGCCCTTGCAGGGGTTTGAGGCCATGAATGGGCATCGTACTTCCTGGGGTTCACTGTGAGCTTGCGTCTTGCAGAAGAGTCATGTAAATTTGATTTCGAGGTCGAGTCATGAATCGCGATTTGGTGGATAACCATAATTTCCCGATTTGGATATGTTTCAAAAAAACATTTGCCCGACGTCGAGCACATCATATGACCGGGGCAAAGCGTTGAATCTTGGATCTGATCCTCCTCCAATGCTCTCCACTCAGAACGAAGACAACTCTGGCGACTGAAGTCCCGCCGAAACCCTCAAAAGTTGCTCCAGTTCGACGCAGAACTCGCAATATGAATAAGGTCTCGGTTACCAAAATTACTTCGGAGTGATAGACGATCTGGCAGGGGACTGACCGAGTCAAATCTCCAACTGGGCGACTCATAGATGGAACTCCAAAAGGTGGATTCATTCTCTCCTATGCTGAAGCTCCTTCTGGACATACAGAACCTTCTCGCTCGGGATCCGTTCGACCCTTAGGCAACATCACATCTACCTCGGCAAATCTCTACAGAACACGACGCCGAGGATCACATCTGGGCCGTTATTATACGCCCTGTTCTTGCGGCATCATTCAATGTAAGTTCGTTGATATCGTCTGCCCTACAAAGATGTCAGTTTCCCGGGAATTACTGTTTCATAACCAACGTACTTGGGGTTTTCTTGGTAAAGATCAACATTGAAGTCAATGTGGAGTCTGCAACTTCATAGCGAACGAGATGGCTTCTCTGTCATCCAATGGAAGAGTACAGCTCAAAAAGGATCAAAGTGGTGGGAAGATTATACAAGAAACCAAGGGAATGGGGAATTACAGAATCAAAATCTACGTGTCGCTTGCAACAGTGGTAGCCTTTGGTTCTGAATCACTCGAGCTGTCTGCTGATGATGAACCCGAGTCTTCTGGTTCACTGGCACTGGCGTCGTCTGAGAAGACAAATTTCCTCTGCTCATCCGTGATGGTAGCGTAGAATTTTCGCCATTCCTCGACATCCTCGATCAATTTCTGGGCGTCTACATAAGCCTGTTCACACTCGCTTTCGGTTTGAAGTCGAAGCCGAACGCGCCAAAGCAGATGTTCTGCACGTCTGGTGTAATCTCAGCAAGATAGATATCGCTGCCGTAAAAATTGACGAATGCTACGAAGTAAATGAGAAACAGTAGAAAGAGGGAAGACACAAATCACACACGTTTCTGCCACACGTCTAACATATAGACAATATGATAAATCTCTCGGCACCCGAAATCGGTCACCGTCGGCTGAAGGTCGTCTGGTATGATACTGCATTTCAGCTGACAGTGGTGCGGCTCGACATCTTCAAGGTCAATGAACATCGCCTTGCCATCGTCGACCACGATGTTATAATCCTCGAGATCTCCGTGGCGGAACCCGGCATGGTGCAGGGTGGTGAGCTTGTTTATGATGTCTACCCTAAAGGAATCTTCAGTACCTAGAAATACTTTCCTGCTGCGTGATTGACGCACTTGAGTTGTATTGGATAATCAACATTGAAGTTGATGGGGGACCCAGAAAATCTAAGGACGAGAAACGAGAAACTTGAAGTTGGTACAACCCATAACATTTCGGGATAGAGTCTCCTTGAAAAGAGCGGAGCTTTCGCTCGTAGGCATCGATTTCGCGAACGAAGTCGTCTGGCCTTCGTGCCACCGCGTAAGCATCTGTCTTGACCGCAACGTCCATGGGTTTGAAACCGGGAATGCGGAGAGTGCCTCTATACACTTGGGTGAATTCTCCCTCTTGGAGAGGTACCACTTCGGTAATTCGACCTGTGAGCGGCGGACGTGTGGAAGGGGCAGTGCGAACACGAGGCATTTCAATGTTCTGGGCGCGATTTACACGAGCCCCGCTGAGGCGGCACTCGATGATCACACATCCAAGAGGGTCGCTCATCTTCGCCAGTGATGGTTGTGTTCAGAGTTTAAGTGCAGGCGGGGTGATCACGTGAGGACATACTGCTATCTCGGTGATCGATATCATCTAGTTTAGCATGTCACCAGTGTAAGTAGCAGCGCTGAGGTAGGTCTTTGTTTGCAGGTACAGTCCGTCTTAGGCTCGCGACCAGCCACTTCGCTATTTTACACTCGTGCGTGTGTTTCACACTCCGCCACCGAAAGCGGAAGGACGTTTCGTCGGTGCAACACCATTTAACCATTTAGTCCCGATTTAGTTAGCGGAGTTTGAATCTGCGCCTTTTGTTCAACCAACAATGGAGGACAATAGTACAATGAGCCTACGCCAATGGCCACATCTGCAGCATCCACGGCTATAAAGTCTCAGCATGGCGTTCTCAGAACCGTCACTCTTCCCTCTCCTTCACGACTATCTTCTCAGAGCCCGGTGCTCCATAGACTTTTCCACCTTTGAGTCATTACACGATCTTCAAGTTTCATTCACGTCTTTTCATCGCACCACTTCTACCGACTACTTCGATCAACGATGTCTTTCAGAATCTCCAAATTCCTCCTTTTCTTCGGCGTCCTAAGCGTGCTGGCACCCATACGAGCCCCGATTCGTGTATACGGCGCTCCCACTCCGGCACTGTTCACGCGTCACGAAGGCCACAATGACTCGGCGTCGACCGGGGACTTCAAGAAGCAGAACGGGATGGACGCGCAGAAGCTCAACGCGCAGTTCGCCGGCTTGAAGAAAGCAGACCCGTGCAATGGTGCGTCCTTTTTCAATTATATCACTCATGATCTTAATATCCGATTAGATGGAGAACAGGCTTGCGTGGAGACATCTTTCGCGCAGTGCGTGGGGGGGAAGTGGGTCCTGACCCCGTGTGCGAGCGGCACCGTATGTGTCGCCCTCCCCCTCGTCAACAAGCCTGGAACGAGCATTGCGTGCGACTCGGAGAACGACGCGACGGCTAGGATTTTGGCATCGGGCGCTGAGGGTGGTCTCACTGGAAGTGATGCAGCATCTGCATCAACATCTGCAGGGACCGGTGGGGACGATGACGAGCTGGAATGCGACGACGACGATGACGACGAGCCATCCGCACAGCCCACCAACGGCGACGATGACCTTGAATGCGACGATGACGAAACAGGTAGCCCAGCCTCATCCTCTGCTGCAGTCACTTTCTCCGCTGCTTCGACTTCCTCTGTCACCCCCGCATCTTCCGTTTCTGCTTCCGTTGTCGCCTCCGCCACGGCTCTCCAGAAAAATACGAAGCCCGCCGCAACGACCATCTTCCTCAACTCGCCTTCCCCTTCCTCTGTCCTTAGCAAGCGCCAATTCGGACTCACTTCCGTCGCTATCGTTCCTGTTCCAGAAACCACCTCTCTGGCCGCTGTTGAAACGCCGGCGGTCAGCGTGCTCCCGCAGACAACCGTAACCGTCAGCACTTCGGTCTCAGCGTCAATCTCTGCTACTTCTCCCGCCGTAGTGTCCACACCCCAGCCCGTGACGATCATCAGCTCCGTCACAGCGGCACCTGCGCCCGCCTCGACCACACCCGCAGGCGGGGTCACTACCGTAACCGCCATCATCTTCTCGACGGTGACTGTAACTGTCGGCGCGTCGTCTGTTCCCGCATTGCCCATTTCGACATCTGCACCAGCCGTCGTTGTGACTCCCGCTTCCTCCATCGTCTCATCAGTAGTATCCATTCCATCGTCAGCCTCACCTGTCGTTACCTCCGTCACCTCCATCATTTCGTCGTCCGCCGCCCCCGCCGTGTTCTTCTCGTTTGCCTCCCCTGCACCAGCAGCAACATCGTCTCTTTCTGACGCCGGTAACGTCAACCTCGCCCCCACACCTGCACCCGCACCCAACACGTCCCCTGCTGATGCGGCAGAGATCGCGCGCCTGCTGACTGCTACGCTGTAAATGAGCTAATTACCTGTAACGTGGACACTCATTCATTGCATTATTGTACTCTTATATATATATCATCGCATGTTTTGTATTAGATGTAGCACTAGCTTTAATGGATTTTGTACAAGGTAGTCCCGAGGGTGCAGCGTCACCGCGACATTCCCAGTGAACGAGACATTACACCAACGCACCACGTGCCACTATTCTTGTATTTCTGAGCCAGAGGCGATCCTTGATAACATGATACATCCGACAGTCCGCACTGTAACTATAGGTGGTGATGCGTTAGAATTGCACCGTAAGGACAGTCATTTTATACATCCATAGGACATTTATGCCTGTTCCTACTAACCAAGTATGGCTGTCTCGGTCAACTCGCCCGGAACGTTCCCTCCTGACAAGAACGAGGCGAAATACAATCCACCATGCGTGTGTCTGCAAGGAACTGCTTGCAGCGTCTACTACAGGTATCACTTTTATCCCTTTCTCGTGGAACTGGGGCGAACATCGAAACTGTTGACTTGAGCGCTGATGAAATGATCGTCCATATTCCATACAGATCGTCTGGATATACTGTCAGGCTTGTGTAATGATATGCAAGATGAGGCGAGGGTATGATATGCAACGATGGTATGGTATACGACATTTTGATTGATAGTACAGTAGCTGCGATGCATATTACATATAACAGTATTCCAATCACCCATAGCGAATGAGATAACGCAGAAGACGAGACAGCGGAGTCGACAAAATCCTGAAGAAAAATATAACAGAAAATCGAGACGAAGCCCTAGCTGATGGGAGGGCCACGACTAAGTTCGACACCTATTTTCTGGACGAGCGGCATCCCCAGCGGCTCGAGCACGTCTCTCCACATCGCCTTGTGCCGCCGTCCTTCGAAGATGGCTCTCGAACGTTCCCCGGTTTCCCCTTCAGGCCCGAAGACAAACACTTTATCTTCGTCCCAGGGAGCCTCGCCGTTTGCGAACGCGATCCAGCGCTCCTGAATCGTGTCTCGGACTCTGGCATAGCTCCATTCGTTCACGGGGGAGGTCATGCCCCACGCATCGTCCTCTTCGAAGCGGTCATCATTGTCCAGACATATAGGCTCAAACTTGACGTCCATCTCCTCATCATCATCGACGTCGAACGGGCCATCGTAGAAGTCAATGGAGCACTCAGACGACTGGCTGCACGCCGGAAGGGGGACGTTGTCGAAGAGGTAAATGAGGTCCGCAGCATGGTGGGGCATGCCCCGCACGGGGCCCTCCTGATCGAACACGTAGCGCCACACCCCATGTCCTCCGCGAGCCATCTTGGCCCCCTGCGCCACACACTCCGTCGGCCATGCGATTCGCGCGTCGTTGATCAGATCGAGCACGCGCCCGGTGATCTCCTGCTCCGGCGTGTACGACGAGATGTCGTACGCGTGCAGGAAATGACTTGCGCGCGAGAGGGACTGACAGACGGCTTTGAGCCTGCGGACCACGGCAGGAGCCGTCCACATGGAGGCAGGGAGGGACCACAGAAGGGAGTCTGCCGTGCCGTCGCCTATGATGAGCGGCTGTAGGTTGTGAGGCAGATGAAGAACAGGCGTTGAACCTCCGGAACGAAGAGGTGTTGATACTACTGAAGTACGGACAGATTTGTGGCCCGGAGTGTGGCCTGGCGTATGGCCATGGGGACTGAGATGGCCAGGACCCGCAAGGGCTTCGCTCAAGTGGTTTAATTCGTCTAAACGATGGTGATTATGATGGGCGTCACTAGGCGCAATGGCGTCTCTCCAGCCTTGGCGGAGGAAAATGCCATCGTCGACAACTCGCAACAGGTGCCCGTAAGGTACAAGCTTTTCGGCCTCCAAAGCCCTCAACTCGTCGAGGTTGGAAACCCGGAGGGCGGACATAATCCGCGACAGCTGCCAGCCGGCGGAGGATACATTAGGGACGTTGAAGTCAATCACAGCACTCTGAAGAATAGCACGGTGAAATAGCGGCCGTGTTTCGTTTTCTGCGGAAAGAAGATGCGAGAGGATGTCTGCTGCCCCCGAGGACTCGCCGAACAGCGTGACGTTGGAGGGATCACCTAAAGTGCGATTTCCCGTCAGCATGGGAACTGCTGATAGTGGTGGTCTCGTCTCACCTCCAAATCCGACAATATAGTGATGGATCCATTCGAGGGCCACGCGTTGATCGCGAAGACCTGATAAAGCATGAGAATGAAGACACGCGATTACGGGTCGATTGTACCATAATTTCCGACCCCCGAGTTACCTGAAGCTTTGTTGTCGCTTTGGATCGTCGGACTAGCAGCAAACCCAAAAAGCCCCAGGCGAAAGCTAAACAGTTATGTGCCTTGATGAGATATAGTTTCGAGGCATCAAATCAAGACCGCTTACTTGAGAGAAACTACTATCACTGGCTTGCGCAGCAATACACTTTTGCGCACCAGTGCGGCGCCATCGTAAACCCAACTGGAGCCAGTACCTCTATCTCCGCCGCTGAATTGGTCGTCGAAGTTAGCGGGGATGAAAGCAGAAATAGGAATGAGCCAAGCTTACCCGTGTATCCACACCATGACGGGGAGGCGAGAGTGCGAGTCTACGCCAGCGGGACAGGTGATGTTCATGTTCAAGCACTCAAACTCATTCTGCTTGAACGCCTCATGAGGGATATCGACCTCCGATAAACCAAACAGTTCCTCTTCGAGAGACTTCTTCAGCCTGCGTTGGGGGCATATTGGCCTATCGGTAATGAGTTAAGTGATACCAGCGGAAGTATTAAACGACTGGTGTAGTACTGACCCATATTTTGTGGCGTCCGTTCGTCGTGGATACGTGGCAAAGAGTTTCGATGGACGGAAACGAGTGCTCACAGACGCGTACTTGATACCCCTATATTGGTGTATGGGTATCTCCGTTGAGGATACTGGATGCTCCACGCCAATAAACAACGTTCCCAGCAAGGTATGGTAGAGCTCAGGATGGAGGGCGTGTAACATGGTAGAAGTGAGGGGATTCGAGAAGCGGTTGGTGTGATGTCGTCTGTACAAAAGGGTTGGAAGCTGGCGACTGAAGTGTAGTCAATTGCGTACAGGGTGGTGTTAATTTGGTTGTGGGGGTTGGTGAAGAAGGGTGAGTGTCAGTACCAAAGGGCCGCCTGCAGTTATTATGGTGACGGTGAGATTCGGAATCGAACCAAGACAAGGTTAAGTCCAGTCATTTCGCTTTAGGCGGCAAGATATTGGAAACTGAGGGTGTTTGCCAAGATAGGAAATATCAGATGTCACGTGACATCTCAGATTCTTCCAGTCGAGAACTGCGAGTAGCAATTCGGAAACTTCAGAATGTTCTGTGCTGATGCACACGGGGTGAGGCTGGGAAAAGAGGATAGTCTCTGAAGACACGTACAAATGGCATAGAAGTGACGTGAAAGGTGATGCTTCCATCCACTTTGGTGTCATGGCGGGGGGATCATGGGGTCACTGCCCCTTCTCCAGGTTTGCAATTACACAGAATTACTCGGACCACAGGTGACCCTCCAAAGGGAACCTTGGGAACGTGTCCTATTGCAGCCAGACGCTGATCGCTGGATCAGCATCGACTCAATTTTATCAATGGGAAAGACTCCCACCACTGGAAGTAGAAGCATGTACTGCTACGGATTACGGAACGATATCATCTCGGGGTGATGATAGTTTTCTGCTCCTACACGATTAGACTTATGTTCACAGCCTGGACAAATGATGCAAGCCTACACAAGTACTAGACAACGTATTGAAGCCCGTGCTTCATCTTTGTAGCGAGCGCTTGAGAGTTTGTGCTCGGCCCCCACAGCATATCGCAAATACGATAGGCGAAGATTGTTCTCGATGTCGGACGATGAGACCTAGCCAAAATATTGCCTGACTAGTTGATTGGTGTTTACAGGAAGCGAAGCTGTATATTTACCGCGTCTTTAATTGGAAGACATCACTATTGGTCGGTATACCTTCGTATGGGCGTTCATCTAGCCTGAATTCATTTCGCCAGATTCGTTGCCTGATGGATTACGTCCGGAGTGAAGAGAGCAGGGAAGGGAGTTGATTCCTGGTGGTGGATGTCCTCTTATCAATATGATTAACCTCGTTTTTAATCGATAAGTTGCCAACAAACACCGTCGCTTGCAGGGGCTAGGAGGGTGCACGACTTGTACGTATTCATGTCAGCTACTCGCCGGCAGCATTCACGTATCTATCGTGGCGCCGTAGGCCGTCCGTGCAACGTTCTTGTACTGTTTTTAACCTTGCGAGTGTTCTTCTCTATAATAGAGACTTCTTGAAGATGCATAGCGCTTGGACTTACAGGGAACGTTCTCACCTAACCCGGTGCGACGGCGCGCAATCAACATCTCTGGCTCCATGCAAGTGTGGGGGCTGGATGCATTTCCAGACGGAAGCACGCCGCGGGAAGCATGCAAGCGAGATGCTACTGAGTGCTTCAGCTTCGAATGAACGGGTGATTAGCTTAGGATATGTAGAGCCTATAGGTAAGAGTTAGTTGATTCAGGGGCATCCCATAAAGAGCAGACTCGTCGACGTACACTTGAGGCATGCATTACGGTCCGCCAAACGAACGTAAAACGACGGAAGATTATCGGTGTCCTAAAGTTCAACAACTTACGGTACGACGACTCTATTGTTAATAGTTAGTTGATTCGGGGACAAGAGCAAACTTAATGCGTACGATTAATACATAAGATACGGCCCACCTAACGAGCGTAGGATGCCAAAACCTAAGCCATGATCCTGAAACACACCAGAGTCAACATCCCTACGGGCAACACGAACTCACCAAGCAGCACGAGATCCTCAATCATCGGTGTGGCCCAAACTGACCAACAAAGTTCATTACGGGATAGAAGTACAATCCGTATTGCCATCCAACAATTACAATCCTCCTTTCTGGTCCTTTCACCCTCTGACTCTGACGACCTTTCTCTTACCCTTTTGTGCTCCACCAGGGAGACTTGGGGTACCAGGCGCGGCGCCAGGTAACCCTTCCTGTGCGTTCATACCGGCTTTGACTGCTTCTATCAAAACACCGGTCGACAATGCGGGGGAGTACGGTGATACCCTGGTGGCCAAAGGCAACAGCGGCTCGGGCGGTATGGGAAGAAGACGTCGGCGCTTAGGCTCTGAGTCTTTCTGCGGCTGTAGCGGTACGCTCGGGGATTTGGATTTGGATAATAGTGGTTGTTTACCCTTCTTAGACGACGGGGCAGTGGAAGTGAGATTGGCTGGGGCGGTTGCAGCCGCTGGCGAGTAGACGTATGGTGACTTTGGTATATTCTCGGGTTTCAGGTGCTGGATTTGCATTGAGATCATTTCGAGAAGCACTTTCTCTGATACAATAATTCAGAGAGTACGTCGGAGGACGGCGACAGGCGCACTCACTTGTCTTAACGATCGGGTTCATGAGCCGACCGTCCTTCTTCCACAGAACTCGAACACGGCCAGGATTTTCCCAATCCCTCGGGTGAGACTTGTTCACTTCATGCAGCGTACCCAAGCCGAGGCGATTGGCGGCTTCAGCAATGTCCTTGCTGAGTGGCCACCATAGCGCCTTCTCTCTCTTCACCCTTCTTTCTCCAGTTGTATATGGACGCTTCGCATCCAGGTAGATAGGATAGATGCACGTCCAACTGGTTGTAAACCTGATGTTCAGCAAGTTCGAGAAGAGGTAGTAGATGTACGTACGCCTTGTAGGGTGTGATGTCCGTTACGGTGTTCTTGGACTCTGGGGTCTCTGATGATTCCCCTCGTTGTGGCCTCGATGGTGACGCTGGGCCTGGACGAGATGCATATTCTATCTCGTCGTCGGAGATGTCGATCTCCTGCAGTAATGGCCCGCTCGTGCCAGTGTTCGGAAGAGGCTGAGACGGTAGAGGTAAGTCTGTATCGTCGTCGAACTCCTCGATGATTTGAGTCCGTCGTGACATGATCTCTTATAGATTTTGAATCAGTGACCAACGAGTGTCGCTTGTGGTCGTCGTGCGTTGCGGAGAAGCGGTGTAGGAAGTTGTTCCCACGCCCCCGACTTTCCTTCATGCAACCTCGAGCTCGATGCTTCTAACGGCGCCGACGCTGGCATTTTTCATATTCCGCGTATTGTAAGTCGCACTTTGTCACCGAGTTCACGAGGAAATGATTCCGAACCACCATTTCGAAGACTGTTTACATGTATTCTTCAAGCTTGTGTCTGTGCTCAGGTCGACCAAGCAGATGGTAGTCCACCCAGACACCAGAACGTCACGCAGGAGGAAGTTTCATGTCGACCAGTAGGGGACTGTGAAGCTTGTCCTCATGAATTGGTGAGTAAGAGCACGGCCTACTGCTGCTGCTCGTCGTGATGCAGGTTTAGCTTCATGAACCATTTTGTCAACCTTTTGGCAACCGTCGCCGCATGCATTGCGTGAACATCACCGCGACTGCTTTATTTCCTTCAATACCAGTTCATATTGGCGCACCATTACCCCCACATTCGGCTCTAACCCAGCCCCATTCAAACGACAACCGTCAGCTCGACGAAACAACCGCATGGGAGTCTTGCGGACGCATCGTGGATCAGGAGCGCGCAGATTTCTGGGAATTTATAGCGTGCAATGTTCTGTTTGCAGGAATATCTTTGTTCGTCCTTTTTGCGCGATCACGTAGGCTACAGGCGCTCCAGGCGAGGCAACTGGCCGCGCGTATAGGGTTAATTAGAAACACTACACGTGTTAGACCGTAGATATGTTTATTCGTGCGTCTTTGTTTTCTATTGCTTCGCTCTGTCGCTGACCTGGCATCTACCAAAGGCTTTCGGTGTTATTAATCATGCATCTGTCCCCACACACATTGTCAATGAACGCCTTGAAGTAAGAACGGATCCTGAATGAAGAGGTCACCTTCCAATTCCGTGAGCGCAGTTCCCACTTACTATGTTATTATTGAGGTACGTTAATTAATCTCCAGCGTTAAACATATGGTGACCATTATCGAGTGCTCCTGACTGTCGTAATCGCTCTATAAGACTCTTTCACATTCTGGGCCGGAGCTCCCGTGTGTACTAACATGCAGCCTCAACATGGATCCGCTGGAAGCCAAACGCAAGTTTGCCGTTACTATCTTCACGATCAGAAGTACTATCTGGAAGCCGCAAGTTCTCCGGCTCTTGCAAACAGAATGTATACCACACACAACGTTTCAACTAACCTTTCTTTCTTGCCCATACCATTCTGTGATTGACCACCCTCACGCTTTCCACGCAACTCAAGCTTCTGCTGATGTCGACGTCGCGGGTACATCGTCTCCTTTTCATCTCTTCTCCAAGTACATAAGACGATCAGGCATCTTCCAAACCCTCCAACTTACTCCTACCGACCTTATCAGGCGCTTCTTTCTCTCTGGTATTTGATATACCACCGCGTCATGCATCTATCCTTGCCCAAATCGATATTTGTTCTATTCTCCGCCCTACCCCTGGCATGGGCCGCTCCAGCATGTAGCCTGGTGCCTCCGCCAAAGGCCTCTGCAGTCAGCCATGCCTCAACTGTTAACAACGTCCCTGAAGAAGTCCTCGCTACCGCCTGGTATCCTGGCTGGCTCGGAGACAAGTTCCCTCCAAGCAAGATTTCTTGGGATAAATTCAACGCCATGACCTTTGCCTTTGCGTTAGTACCTTCACTAATTACAACCCTAGATTCCTGGTGAGCTGATGTGCGATGTGATTTAGGGTGACTACTCCCGATCCGTCTGTTATATCTCTAGACGATGTTAGCAAGAAGACTCTTCCAGAGATGGTCAGCGCCGCGCGTGCGCAGGTGAACAGGATTCCACTTTATATTTATGAAGGCTTGCTGAGCAGGTCGCTTAATCTAGGGTGTCAGCCCATCTCTATCTATTGGTGGATGGACCGGTTCCATTTACTTCTCGAGCGCGGTGGCCACACCCCAGAATCGCTCGGCCTTTGTGAAAGCAGTTGTTGGTTTGGCAAATACATACCAACTCGACGGTATCGATTTCGAGTATGATTTCTACACCCAAGTCCTTTGTCCCATGCTGATGCGTTCTTACAGCTGGGAGTATCCCAACAAGCAGGGGATTGGTTGCAACATTATATCGCCAGATGACTCCGCCAACTTTCTTTCTTTCCTACAAGAGCTACGCAAAGATCCCGTTGGCTCCAATCTCACGATCTCTGCAGCTGTGGGCTTGACTCCGTTCATGGGACCCACTGCCCCCATGACCGATGTCTCCCCCTTTGCTGATGTCCTAGATCACATCGGTGAGCCACTACTTACACGGTCGCCGTTACATGACGCTGATATCGATGGTGTCTCCACTCAGCCATCATGGCGTACGATATCTGGGGCTCGTGGTCGAACACGGTCGGACCCAACGCTCCACTGGACGATTCTTGCGCCCCCACTCAAGCCGGCTCAGCGACTTCAGCAGTCAAGGCATGGACGGCGGCTGGCTTCCCTGCCAACAAGATCGCGTTGGGCATCGCAGCGTATGGCCACAGCTTCCACGTCCAAGCCAACGCGGCTCTCGACGGATCGGGTGGAATCCAAGTGTCGTCGGCGTTCGATAAAGGCCAGCAACCTAAGGGTGACTCGTGGGATACGGCCGACGGGACTACTGTTGACCAGTGTGGAAACCCGGAAGCTACGAGTGGAGTGTTTAACTTTTGGGGCTTGGTAGAAGGTGGATTTTTGAATAATAATGGAACTGCGGCTAGTGGTATCGACTACCGCTTTGATAACTGCAGTCAAACGGTAAGCCCTAGGACTGCATCGGGAAAGAAATTGGATGTTTCGGCTGACCTGCTGTTGACTTTAGCCATTCGTATATAACCCTGCTACGCAAGTCATGGTGGCTTATGACGACGCGACATCGTTCGGTATGGATTTCGTGGCATTGCCCCTCTCACGTCTGCTGACAATGACCGGATTCGTAGCTGCCAAAGGCAAATTCATCAACGATCAAGGTCTTAAAGGTTTTGCCTTGTGGAATGCTGCCGGCGATTTCAACGACATTCTCCTCACTTCAATCAGCGACGCCATGGGAATCGAGACAGAATGCTGACGAGCTCCCCAATTATAATTATGGTTCTATTTATTCCTTTTCTTCGGGATTTGACTCTCCCCCACCATTCTTTCCAATCAAGGAAACCCTAGCGTTAGGTTAGGGTCTACGTCTTTATAACAATAACAATGCATCCAATGCCGCTTTAGTTGCGCCCATCACACAGGATTATACTCTAGACTACGCGTACCCTCCGTCTGGGCGCCCTTACCCAAGGTCAGAGACTCTGAGCTGTCAACTACCCCCAGTCCACCGCGTGCTGGAAACACGGTGATAGAAGCTTGATATGATTCAGAATTTACTTGGAAAATAAAGGCCAGTATAGGCTGATGAACCAGCCTCTCTTCGACAGTATGACAGTCGACAGAGGTTGGCGGGAAATCCGACCAAGTTCCGTCCACTAGTTGTACACGGTATTCCGCTTGTTCCGGATTTTTGTACTCGATGCAGTCTTGGGAACAACTTGGGAAAATCCACTAGCCGAGAAGTATTTACGTCTTCCGGAAGGAGGTGTGCGCTCTGGCGGCTTCAAAAGCTTCAAGTCCTTCGTAAATCCCTCTCGCCCTTAGTCCAGAGTCGAAAGTGACCCAAGTCAACTCCCCTAAACTCTTTACCTCGGCCGACTCCTGACCTCACTCGGTTCTACCCGGCGTACTCCGTTTTTGATCTTCTAGGGGACCGATTCAGCGATATGTTGCGTTCTCTGCTCAGACCTTTGCCTCGTACCCCAATCATCTCACCAACCGTATACCGAGGCATTCCCTCATCCAGAAGAATGGCCAGCACGGACTTTGTGAGTTTCGCGAAGAAGGAGTCGATTTGTGCCTAATGCTTGCTTGATTCTGTCAGAACAAGATGCTATATACGCCCCTGCCGGAGGCCGACCCCGTCGTCCAGAACATCATTGACAAGGAGGTCTGGCGGCAGTTCACTGGTCTTGAGTTGATTGCTTCGGAGGTACGGTCTATGTGCCAGGAAACTTGGTGAATGATCCTCAATATTTTGTAGAACTTGACCAGTCGTGCGGCTATGGATGCCAATGGTTCGATTTTGACGAACAAGTACTCCGAGGGTCTCCCGAACGCTCGCTACTACGGTGGAAACGAATACATTGACGAACTTGAAATTCTCTGCCGGAAACGCGCTTTGGAAGCCTTCCATCTTGACCCCGCGAAATGGGGCGTCAATGTTCAACCATATTCCGGTAGCGTGAGTCCTTTGCAATTCGATGCTCCGGCCTCGTCTTAACGTATTTTTGTTGCTAGACGGCCAAGTATGTGTAGCCTTGCGCCCCTGTCTCTACCCATTTCTAACATACTCTGTAGCTTCGCTGCGCTTACGGCTTTGATTCAGCCTCAAGACCGTCTCATGGGATTGGGTCTCCCGGACGGTGGCCACCTTACTCATGGTTACTACGTCCGTCTTCCATCTCTGCAGTTTACTGCACCGACGCTCACTGTGAGCTATTTATAGACCGCTAAGAAGAAGATGACCGCTTCATCCATCTACTTCCAATCACTTCCATATGCCATCACCAAAGACACTCATCTCATCGACTATGTTGCTCTCGCCGAGCAAGCTCGGATATTCAAGCCCAAGCTTATCATCTGTGGTGCCTCTGCATACCCCCGTGATTGGGACTATGCTGCTATCAAGAAGGTGACGGAGAAGGAAGGCGCATTCCTTATGTGTGATATGGCCCATACTTCTGGACTCGTCGCTGCTCAGGAACTTAACGATCCTTTTGAGTATTGTGATGTTGTTACTACTACCACGTAAGCCATCATCCTTCTTTTCTGAAATGATTTACTCATTCGCTCGATTTTAGACACAAGACTCTTCGTGGCCCGCGTGCAGGTTTGATCTTCTTCAGAAAAGACCTCCCGAATTCCCCCGACCTCGAGAAGCGAGTGAACGAGGCTGTCTTTCCCGCTTGCCAGGGTGGTCCACACAATAACGTAACTCGCCTTTGTCTCTTATTTACTACATCTATTAAACTCAATATTTCAGACGATCGCAGCTGTCGCTGTCGCATTGAAGCAAGTTGCTGACCCCGCGTTCAAGCAATACGCCAAGCAGGTTATTGCTAACGCTCGCACACTCGGTGCTCGGCTCGTCGAACACGGCTACAAACTCCAAACCGGCGGCACAGATAACCATCTAGTTCTCTGGGATCTCCGGCCCCTCGGACTTACCGGCAGCAAGGTCGAGAAAGTCTGCGATTTGATGGGCATCACAATCAACAGTATGTATCACCCCGTCTATTCTTGGTTCGTGTCCAGTTTATAACTCTATGCAGAAAATGCTGTCTCTGGTGACGCCTCTGCCCAAGTACCTGGTGGTATCCGCCTTGGCACATCGGCACTTACCTCCCGAAACATGCTCGAGGCCGACGTGAAGCAGGTTGCCGATTTCCTGCACCGTGCTGTTCAGCTATCTCTGCTCCTGCAGAAGGAGGCTGGGAGCAAGCTGCTCAAGGACTTCGTACGCGTTGCCACCTCTCAGGAGGAGGGCAAACAAGGTTTCGCCCAGGTGAAGCAATTGAGAGACGAGGTCCAGAAGTTCGCCACCAAATGGCCGCTCCCTGGTGTCGATGTCACCACGTTGAAGAAGCCTGAGGGACTTCACGAACTCCTGTAGGGTTGTCGTTGGCGCGATTGATTTGCTGGTAGCTACAAAAGATTCAACGCTCAATGGTCATTTGCTTGATTTATTTGGCATCATAGACTGGACGTTCAACATTGTCCATCTTGTATTTATAGTAATGCAATGACACGTTCGTGATAGCAGATACCCATGCGACTACACGAGGGAGCGATTACACGGGGGAACTGGGTATATGGGAACACAATGCAAAGCTACAGCTTCAAGTATTTGCTGTACGCCGTAACCCATGCCTTCTTTCCATCGGTTTCGATGACGTCCTACGAAGTATGCCATCGATATGTCAGACACAGGATTGATCATCAGAGCGCGCCGGATGACATACACCATGGCAAGGTATCACCCGTTCAAAATCCCATTCAGCCACAGTACGAGCATCTTGCATCATGATTCTGAAGAAAGAGGTCAAGGCATTAGGAGACCTTGACGATTATGGTCGCGTACTTCTTATCCTTTCCTTGTGCCCACAGGAAATGCTTCTGCAGGCTGCCATATGGATCCAGCTTGCCTAAGATGGGTATTTTGGGCGACGTTTTCGTTTTCGAGTACTAGGCACCCGGAAAAAGGCAGTGAGCAGCACGAATATCAAGGACAGGCAAGTCGATGGTTATTACTTGTTCGGTTCCAGGTAAATTGAAGAGTAAGTCTGCTTGAATCAAAGTCTTGGAAGCAACGTGAAGCCAGGCAACATCTACACTGGCATATCCGGAGAAGTAGCTGTTGTCCATCCGAACAACATCTTGTTACGCTCAGCACTGTGGAAAGAGGACCGAGTACGTACCACGCTTTAATCTAAAAACACAGTCAGTGTCAACTCACATTCGTGCTCCATTTACAGACCTCGTCTTCAAACCCGTACAAAGTACCTGGTGGGTCAGAACCATACGCTGCAGAAACAAACGCATGTCAATGTCCAACGCACGAGCAGAATGGTCGGCCATCACCTCCATCGAGTACAAGTCCCTCCGCTTTCTTTTTCTCCACCAAAGGTTCGACCCCAATGACCTTCGCCTCAGGATACGCAGTCTTGTACTCCGCTATAGTCCACCGTCGACAATGAGCGAATGACAGCTGGCGTTATAGCTTAAGGAGGCACGATTTATGTCTTACCGAGGAACAAATGATGGACGGCATCAGCGCCCATTATCCATCTACATACACAGTTCAGTGTGCAGTCCAAAGATGGGATACGTTCGAACTCACTTTACTGGTCCTAGTTTGTCTATCGTTTCCTTCGTATCATCAGTAAGCGGGGTCGACGCCAGAACCCACACATCCCCTGTGGAAAGCTTGACTGCCGTTGATCGTCCACCCCAGGGCAAGAAACCGAAGCGCGGAAACGGTCTGAAATGAACGTGAATGACTCCAGATATCTAAGCAACTTCTTGTTGACTTACCGAGAAAATATCCAGATGTCTGAAGTCACCTATGAATAGTTGGCAAGATCGTGCGGCAACGGTTTAGATGCTGTATCATTTGAGCAAAATTCCGCATCCATACCTCGCGAATAACAAGGTCAGGAAGATTCGGGGACATTGCAAGATTGAGCTGGGGATACGATCGACGTTTGTAGGCTACTTATACCCCCATTTTTACCAACGACCAACCAAGGATCAGGGAAATTGAATCTGAATTGACATTTTCTGTGATTGGTTGTACAGTATCATCGAAGAGATAAGTGTTGCGCTCTAAACTACATTTGTGGCGTGTCGTGCTTAAGATACGCAGGGGTACGGGCATGCACGGCAATCCTGAAACTTTCGTCCTCGTGGCTACTTCATGGCAATTGTGACTTAGCAGCGTCAAACCTCCGCTTGTTCTTGGCCAGGAGGGCTGAATCAACATCTGAAGCACCTTCCCCTGCTTCGATGGCCCCCGACGCGAAACGAAGTGCCCGACGAAACTTACCTCGCTGAAATGACATTTCTGCAGCGTTTCCCAACGACTTCACTAGTTCGGATCGTGCACCCGACAATTGTGTCCGCCACTTGCCCTTAGTAGCTTCGTCGAAGGCGAGGAGTGCAGCGGCGAATTCAGCGGCCGACATGTATATTCCACCCGCATATTCCAGTTTGCCTTTCTTCATGGATTCTGTTCCCTTCTCCCTTCGCGCAGCGACTACTTTCATAGAGTATTTGAGCAACTTTCCGATTGTCTCGTCGCTGGTCATTTGTTGTAACTGGCGTAGGGTGACCGTCTTGGATGTACCATCGGGAAGACGCTGCCAAGACGGTATTTTGTCGAGAAGATCTCTCTGAGCGAGGAGTGTGAGCAGTCGAAGCATGGCAATGGGACCCATCACCAGCTCAGGCGGGACGACGTGCGGCGCCTCGATCGACTGAGGAACCGATCGCGTATAGAGGGGTTCGCGATGTATCTCCTGATTGCATTCTAAACCCAGGTAGAGCTCGGCCTTGTTGATGATGGATTGCGGAGGCTTTGTGTTCTGAGCGCGTTGTGCGCTGAGATGAGCGACTCGAAGCAGTGATATGATGTTTGCATCGGTGAATGTAGATAGATCCGACGCGTGAGTAGCAGTGGCTATGAGGCGTAGCATGCATATTCGCGAAGTGCCTACGTTGATCATCCATAAGACTCGCAGGCAAGGAACAATGTAATTCCCAACCTCGATATTCAAATATTTGTATGAATGAGTCTTCGCCAGGGGGTTGCACGGCGAGATAATCGCGTGTCACTCGCTTGAAAAACCTAAACACAAAACGATCTGTCAAAAGAGACAACTGCACACTATGAAAGCAACAAACTGAAGACTATCTTGCCACTTTTCGTCGTCTAGCCGTTTCTGCACGCCAATGATTTTCTCGACCCAGTTATCGCGTGAGAATAAGATCTGGAGAGACTCATTGAATGCCTCTGCTTCAGCATCATCGGAGGCCTGAGCTGCATCAGGTAATACAGTGTGTACACCCGGTACATTTTCAAGCAAATCCATGAAGAGCATAGCTATTACCTCACAGGCGATAGAGTCGCATTGATTTTCCGGATACCACGGTTCCCTGCGTAAGGAAGCGCATTTGAACATGAGGTCGATAACTTCTGGGTTGTGACGAAGGATGTCAAGGCGGGTTTGATGAGTGGGCGGTGGATCACGGCACATCAAACCGTGCATCGCCCACATAGCGTTCTCTTGGGTCAATCCAAAATATCTCGGCGCGTATGCCTTAGCTTGAGGAAGCGTCAACTTCGAGCGTGTTTTAGGGTCTGTATAACAAGCCAACTAGCCACCTACTTCTCTGCCAATGGCTATACTGGTTTGCCAGCTAGTAGAGGGGGATGTGAACTGCTTGATGAACAAATCCGGACCAGAAGCCGTGAACGAGGCCAATTTCGCTATGATATCTGCGGCTTGTGCGCCATTTATCATCTCCCCAAGGAAGCTTTCAGTGGTCAGGGTACGCAAGAGATTGGCTGCTACTTGGTGGTGAAGACATAAAGGGTGGTCCATTTTCTGTTGAGGCGCTCTAGTCAGAAAGACCATTATACCTAACATGACAGGGAGTCGCTTAGGCTGACATTAAGTGCGATCTTTACAATATTGCGTTGGACGAGGTCAGTGACCAGTGAACGGCGCTCTGCGGTCGTTCCGGATGTCATAAGCCGCGCGATTGTATCCATCGCTTGATAGGATGCCGAAGCACGAACACTATCGAGTTCTTTCCTTTGCGTCAAGGCAAGCATGGTCTTTATGAGGCCCGTTTGCACAGCGACCTTTGAGAACTCATCGTAAGCCGTATGGCCACCGAAATTGATATTCGACGTGATCCTCATTTTGATCGCATGCTAGAAATCGCGCATGAGACAAGGTCGTTCGCACGCAGGGTCTCAGACTACTTGCCGTGGAATGTCCGACGTAGTCGGGATCGGTTTCAGACCGAAGCAACTGTGCATATAGGATGGGCAACACTGAAGTCAAGTGGTGCGGTGGTAATTCCAATACTACCATGGGATCCATGGGGGCAGTATTTGACGAGATCAAGGAAAGGAGCGTAAAGGAGAAAAAAGGAGAAGTGCCCTTTTCCGGTCATATGATTAAATGGTACAGATAAAGGGGTTGCATAGGAGGAACTTGAGCTTCAGAGTACAGTTGGGCGTGATACAGATATGATACTGCGAATTTTATTTATGGATTCATGAACGTCGCCTAAAGATCCCTAGAATACGACCACGCCGCCTTTCTTTAGCATCCAACTGGCGTCGGACCTCGTGTTCTTCCTCTTCTTCGGACAAATGTCCGCCGAGCGCGTACCATACGACGGACGCCATTCCAAGTGTAGCCGTGAACACACAACTACGAAAGGAATCATCATGAGTAAAAGGATAAATCAACACGTTAATTCGTGCGCACCCAAACATTGCGCCGATACCTCGGGCATGCCACCCATTATTTTGAGGATAAGGACCAAGAGGAAGACCGTCCAGTTGTGTCGTGGAAGCAAATCCGGCAGCATTTCCAGAGAAAGGTAAGTTTAGAGCCTTACAGTTATCGTACATGAGTTGGGGTACGGTGTTTCGCTGCTGTGCTTCCAGAGGTGCTTCAATGAGTTGCATGGCAAGACCGACTTCGAGATGCCATTCAATGTGGCCTACACGAGTCATCAGGAGGCTGAAGGAAGGCATCAAGAACCTGGTTCACGTACAATGGAGGAACCACACTCCCGGGTTATCCGCCACCACGCGCAACGTCACAGAGTGCATGGATGGTATTTGTACGGTGTCTCTGCGCATGGGGTTGGCCTGGCCTTCTTTGATGGGAGGATTCAACTCAGGGTCATCCGAAGTGTAATCCTCTGATCGACCAACGATCATGGGTTTGTGCCCATGCAAATGGCTAGCGGAAAGGATATTAGCAGAGATACAGCAGCAATGAGACGAAGGTAGCCTTACAATGGATGCTTCCCGGCATCTCCGTTCTTGATCACAATGTCGACAACGTCCATATGGTCGACCACGAAGCTCAAAGGCCCGTATGCTTGCTCTACTGTCGCATTGCTCCCCAGGCTGAGTGCTGAAAATACCGCCGGTACTTTGGGTGAGTTGTAAGTGATCTGGTTGAACATAGCGTGGTTGGTCCCGTCGTCCATGGTGTCGAAGATGACTTCGAGTTCGATGGTCTTGGTGGCAGCGGGTTGAGCAATGACTTCGATGGGTACCATGTCGATATCATCGACATCGTGGTACTCATCAACGAACCCGAGGTCCGTGAGAGGAGAGGAAGAACTGTATGTTATAGAACTCGTGACATCTACGGGATGGTCAGCAAACAATGATGCTTTTGATGTGTCGATACTTACTAGGGTTCAGCGCATCCGGGATGGTGTCAAACATATCGACATCCATGTTGGCGTGGATGGCCCAGTTAGCCGACGTGTCGTTACGAGCGGTGACCAGGACTGAGTATCTCTGCGCAACGGTCACACTGAGCAGGTCGATTGGAGATTCTTCAATATCAGTCTGCATGACATGGTTAACTTAGTTGAGAATCCATCATTTTGCGGTAGACATACCCCATCAACTTCGATGACGCGCATGTCGTGCCCGTCGATCCAGAAGAAGAAAGCGGCAAATGCGGAGGTGTTCACGACGCGCAGACGGTATGTTTTACCAGGCTCGAACGGAAGAGTGGCATTCTCATTGAAGCCAACGGCGGCAGTAACAGGGTGGGGGTTCGTACCCGAAATTGGACCCAAGTACGATGCATTCTGCGCGAAATATATGAGAGCAGAGTCTAATGTCCGGATCAACAACACTGAAAACATGGAAGGTCGTGGAAAACATACCCGGTACAGGTTCAGCCCCACCGGGGTTGGCAATGTTGATGAATTGTTTGAGGAGGACGGCGTGTTCATCGTGGTACCAGTCACCGAGGACGACCGTAAATTCGCCATCGTAGACATGAGGTTCCCGCGGTGGGTGGAGCACGACCGGCGCACGGAGGCCGTCGACGTATTGTCCCTAGTAACTATAAGTAAAGCAGGATGAAGATACCATCTCTAACATGCCTTAGAGTGGGCGTGGACCCAGTACGTGCCCCATTGTCCCGACGTGTCAACAGGTACAACATAGTCGAATTTTCCGCCAGGGGGAATACCACTGTGCAACGTATAAGGACATTGGCGCCAAGTCAGCGCGGCAAAGGTGACCCTACCATTCTGTGACGCCAACCGCACCATCCATCCAGGATGTAGAGTTGAAAAACATTCCATGGTGGTGCAGAGTAGCAGGTTCATCCAGAGAGTTGGTAACATGTACCACAAACGAGTCTGTGGTGTTGACATCAATGGGTGGAGGCCTAGATTACATTTCTCGGTCATTTAACTTTTTTAATGCAGGTGATAGGACACTCACGGCCATGTTCCATTAACACCAATAACGCGACGTTCGAAGAGGCCATCTGGGCTAGCACCCTGCACGTATGTGAGGTCCCACCAGAGCTCTTTAACACCAGCAAAAGCTGGCAACGCCGAGGCGAGAAGGGTGGCGGAGAGGTAGCGGAAGCGCATCGTGGGCGCTGGTGGGGAGGGGGACTGAAGGAGGGGGGATTCCTGGACTCGAAGTATATACACATGAGGTTATTTACGGCGTCGGATTTATGGCGAATAAGTCTCATTGCTACCCTCCTTTTGTTCCGGGTGGTGGCATCGTGCCGGAATAAATTGTGGTGTAACCTCAGATGCATCTGGATGATTCCGCCTATCTGATAACGACAGGTTCTGGAATCGCATGATAAGACCGTGCTTCTGGCACATGCGCGCACAGAGAAGCACTCGTCAGATGTCCCCCGCACTCTTGTCCTGCCAGCATGGCCCTTTAATCTCCAAAGTTAGTTCCACCTGCGAAATAATGAGTATTCTCAACGCAGCGGATGAGGAGAAACTCGCCTCCAATATTCTACTCATGTTCGAGCAACAGACTTGCTTCCAGGGCACTTACAGCCTCGGCCGAGTCAAGTGGAAACGTAAACAGGGAAGAGGTCCAGATGTAAAAATAGAGCGGTGGCTGAAACTGAATTGATGATCTAGAATCTTATCAGATAGGGATTCCAACAGGATCTCCCTTCGGACATCCACATCGCGTCCTCATGCTCTTCCTCCCGAATCCCATCTGAATCTGTTCCAGAAGCATATTGGGGTTTCCACCATCCATAAAGAGTTCATGAATTCGACCATGGTCGCCCGTGCAAGTATCGCTCACCCCCTCGTACCTTTCAGGCGAAGCGACCATGGCCAAAGACCTCTTCTCGGTCCCAATTTTCTTCATCGTCTTCAGAGAAACCCTGGAGGCAGCCATCATCGTGTCTGTCCTCCTCGGCCTTGTCGAACAGATTGTGTACCACATACCCGCCTCTGAGCGCGGTACAGCTGCGTCCGATGACAATTCAAGCCGAAAGTCGGGCCACGGTTCGGACGGCCAACCACAGCAGGAGGCCTTGATACACGAAGAAGACTCACAGGTTGCCAAACGTCGACTTATCCGAAAACTGAGGATACAGGTGATTTGGTCTCCCGTTTTCGTGTCGGTCCCTCTGACGAAGGGACTGCCTAGATTTTCGTCGGTGCTGGATTGGGCCTGTTCATTGCACTTGCCATCGGCGCAGCGTAGGTGGTTCCCGCTGACGCCCCCTCTCTAAACTCAACCACGAACCAGATTTATCGCCGTTTGGTTCACTCAAGCATCTGACCTCTGGGCCAAGTCTGAAGAACTCTGGGAGGGTTAGCAGGCTCATCTACCATTGTCGTGCATTCCTCACATCCGCATCCCCCCAGGCGTTTTTGAACTTATTGCATCGCTCATGATCTTTGTCATGGGCATTACCATGCTCAAAGTAGATCGCGCCAAGACCAAATGGCGCATCAAGCTTCAGCGTGCCTTCGACGGCAAACGTACGCGTTCGTCAGTGGCTAAGTTGATCTTGCTAACCAATATGATACAGAGGTCGACGGTGGCGCCAAGACCGGAAAATGGGCGTTGTTTGTCCTTCCCTTTATCACCGTCCTACGTGAAGGGTTGGAAGCCGTCGTATTTGTGGGCGGTGTCTCCCTTGGCCAATCGGCGACAGCCATCCCTATAGCTGCTATCGTCGGTATCATCTGCGGGCTGGTCTGCGGCTTCCTCATCTACTCCTTCGCGAGCCGAGCAAGTGGGTATTTCCGCGGCAGACCCTTCTTCTTCCCCAGAGGACTGACCATCTGAACCACAGCTCTAACGGTCTTCCTCGTCGTGATGACCAACTTCCTCCTCCTCATCGGCGCCGGCCTGTTCAGCAAAGCAGTCGGCGCGTTCGAGACGCACGCGTTCAACAAACTGCTCGGGGCCGACGTGGATGACGCCGGGGGGGACGGCCCTGGCTCGTTCCGCGTGCAAGGGAACGTGTGGCACTTGAATTGCTGCAACCCCGACAACGTCATCGACGGCCACGGCTGGCTCATCTTCAACGCTCTCTTCGGCTGGAGCAACAATGCCTCACGTACGTCTGTCTCTCGTTTCTGCGTGTCGACTGCCTCGCTCACTGAGATGTGGAACCTAGTGGGCACGGTGCTTTCCTACGTCTTCTACTGGATCGCTGTAATCGCGGTCCTGATTTTCATGAAATTCAACGAGGCGAGTGACTTCTTCCAAACGTCATCTGCACGCGTTGCTCAAGGATTCCTTCCTCCTCTCTAGGGGCGCACGAAGTTGATGGGGTACGAATCCAGTGCCGGTGGACGCCGCCGCCAATTACGTGACGGCAAAGCTGCTGAGAACGAGAAGGAGGGCACGCCTGAAGGAACGGGTGTCCTCCCCCATTGACAACCCTAACTAAGGCCTGACGCTCCACGCCATTTCTTCTGAATCTTCGCGACCTAGCTTCTTGGGTCCAAAATATGCTACTTCTTTCGTTTCGTCACACTCGTCCCATGTCCTTTTAGTCGCGTTGCAATGTAAAACCCAAAGATTCGGAGCCGGAGCCGCGTAACAGCAATAACAGCATAACAGCATTGCAGACCCAATCGGAAAATCTGTGGGAGTCGTACGTGCGTGCGGCGTAAGAATGACATGCTCCTCGTTTTTCTTTTTCTGTGCTCTGCGACACAGCGTAGGAAATTATGGATTGAAGTATGCTTTGGAATCTGATAAGATCAGCAAACCATCAGCATGTGGCCTATCTGATAAAGATAACGCTATTTATAACTCGAAAATCTCTCACCGGAGAAAAATTCGCTGATCGGGTGCTACCACGTAGAATTGAAGTCCGTAGTTGGTGAGGTACGTATTCGGACTTGGGTTGGGTTGTTGGTTGTTGTCAAACTGGGAGTCACGGCCACGACACGCGGGTTCATCATGAGGTGGCCGCTGCGTGGTGATGCGCTTGCGCTTTGCGCACCGGCACGATTGCGATCGACGCTAAAGATTCCAAATTTTAATTCGAACGGAAGGTTTACTTGAACTCGAAAATCCCGGGGTTCTGATCTGTCAGACAAGTCACAATATTAATAGGTTATTTGTTTTTTACAGTTTGAGGCCTGAGGGGCTGGGGACCTGGTGCGCATCGGACTCGGAGCTTCGGCCAGAAGTCTGGCAGAATGGATCCACAGCCTATGTTAAATGTTTCACGGGAAAGTGTCAAGGTCCCAGTACGTCCTGGCGGTCAGTACCGGCACTCCAGAGCTACATACATACACGGACATTGGTGCAGTTGTTCCTGGCGCTCTGGTGCAAATGATTCAGAAGGGTACCTTCGGGGTGGCTAAGGCCCGCGTGTTCCTAAGTAGGCTAACTGCCCGTAAATCGAAATCGAAATCGAAATCGCCATGCTCATCGGGATATCTATTGACGCTAGGACCCTTGATAATACGGTCAAAGGCCTGATCCCAAAGTCGGCCAAAGTGTACTCTTCAATCAGCCCCGATGTGTACGAAATGGATCAGTCCTAGCGAAGATATATGCAAGTATGTACGATTTTCGGAGGAGGCCCCTCGGGCCTCCCGAAGTGTATAAATTTAGGCTCAGGCCTCTCTAAATGGTCTCGGAAATGTACGAAATTTGACCCAGGCCTCTTCAGAAAGCCTGAGGACCGTCCCAAGCGTACGAAACCTGTCCCAGCGAGCCCTAGAACGCGCTAATGCCGCCTCGTATGCACAGAAAAGACCGGCTAATATACACAAAAGTTGCAAACCGGAACTAGTGGCTGATCACGACGAAGGAATTGGGCCCCTCCGAGTCTTTCGTGATAAAGCCGTTACTTTCATCAGCTTCCCCTTTGAGTCCACTTGGTCCAAGTATTTATAGAGGACCATGCTTCTGACACCAGTCTTTGCGACTGAACACGGAATTTGTTGTCTGCGCGTCGGACATTTACTTCGTAGCACCGCGTACTCGTAGCGTTTTGCGTTAAATTTTGAATTTTGAACTGACTTTTTACATCCAAAATAACGACACGGTAACGACTCAGTGTGTGCGATGACTAGTAAGTAACAAGTCCTCGTGGACAGACATGGACCTCGACTGGTGAGATTTCAAGACGCGGGACATTGTGTACGAATTTGGATCAGCCCTTAGATAGAGACCTCTCGGATGTATGAAAATCGGACCAGGGATTTGACCCATTTTTGACTTCCAAGTGTACGAAACGCTTCAGGCCGGCGGCCTTCGGCCGCCTGAAAGTGTACTATTTGGGATCAGGCCTTTGGCTGTATTATCAAGGGTCCTTTGACGCTACACTGCAGTGACAGCAAAAAACCAAACAAAAACAAAAACAAAAACAAAAAACCAAAACCAAAACCAAAACCAAACCCAAAACCAAAACAAATCCAAAATCCAAACCCAAATCCCAAATCCAGCTCAAAATCCAGCTCAAGCACACAGGTCCAGCCTGAACAAACAGTACAGCAGTGTGGGGGCCAGACACGTCGGGCACCGCGACGTCTTCATCACACACTCGGTGATACACCTACATAGGCATAAACATAAATCAATCAATCAATCAATCAATCAATTTTTATTTTTTTTTATTTTAGTTTTTTTGGAGGCCGTCAACGGAGGAGGAGGAGGAAACTCACCTATAGCAAAAGACATGCCCGCACATAGTCGCCGTGATGTCCACGCACGGGTTCCTATTGCATATCCTGCAATGGAGGCGCGGCTCCGTCTCCGTGGTACAGTTTTGGGGTGCGGAGTCTTGAACCAGGGTGTGCGGGGAGGCATCCCGGAGGCGGAGAGGGGGAGGGGGAGGGCCGGTGGTCCCATCCTCGCGCACATCCTCGACTATATAGATATACAGATAAAGCACCGTGGTGTAGTCAGTGACCGTCTGAACGCTAGCCGCCAGCCCCGAGGAGAGAGGAGAGAGGCGAAAGAAGATAAAGCATATCACATACCATCGGACTTGCAGAAGCGCTCCAAACCCGAACGCGTCCTCGTACGCGTACCGCCCCCGGATCCACATCCACATCCACGCGGCGAGCTCGCCCCCGAGCTCGCCCCCGATTCCGGCAGCGGCAGCCGCTCCGCCATAATACTCTCCCCGTACTTCTTCCACCCGCCCTCCCCATCCCCGTACTTCTTCCACCCGCCCTCCCCATCCTGCGGCGAGTCCCCAAACCGCGACAGCGACGACGGGGTCAGCAGGTCGTCCGGAGGGCTGAGGGACGAGGCGAGGTGGAGGAGCGTATTCAAGTGCTCCGGGATGGTGATGGGCGTCAGTTCGAAGGGCGAGGTGGACGGCAGGGTCGCTAAGCCCGCGGGCGCGGCGACGGAGGGCGATCGGGCGAACGGCTCGCTGGTGTCGCTGTTGTCGCTGATGTCGCTGATGGACGACGACGACGACGGGGGCGAGTCAGAGTTTCGGCTCGAGGCCGTCGAGATGCGTATAGCGGGCTTCGTGAAGGGCAGCGTACTCGGATAAGTACTCGGATAAGTACTCGGATAATTGGCATATCTGGCACATCTGGTGCGAAGAGGCCGTGGGGACAGAGCCGGAGCCGGAGACGGAGACGGAGACGGAGACGACGCCCGGGTGAAACAACGTTCGGGTTCGGGTGCAACCTCAACCTCAACCTCAACCTCAACGGCGGGGTCAGGGTTCGTACCGCCGAGGGAGAGGGGACCGCCGAGGGACCGCTGCGCCTGCGCCTGCGCGCCCGCGAACATCGGCGCGTTCAGAATCCGCAAATTGCTGCTGCCCGCAGTCTGCGCCAGCGCTTCGACGAGCCCGGAATCTGCGAGACCAACGCCGGAATCCTCCAGAGCGTCGTGCGGGGGCGAAGCTGGCGTCTTGCGGGGGCGGGAGCAGGAGCAGACGCACGTCAGCACGTCAGCATGGTATCAGGTATCATAGAAAGCACGGTATCATAGAAAGCACGGTATCATAGAAAGCACGTCAGCAAGTCAGCGTGGGATCAGGTATCATAGAAGCAGGGGTACACACTACCGATGTAATACTAAATGTAAAATCGCGGCCGTGCATTTCTTCGTCATCGTCGGACCCGCCCACACCCACGGACTTGAGCGTCGCGTCGGGGCTCTCCGCGTCTGCTTGCAGTATCTGGGTCGGGCTAGACGCCGACGACGACGACTCCTCAAACGCAAACGCAAACGCAAACTCAGGGTCTTCGTCGTCGTCTGGACGCGGTTGGTGTATTTCCGCTGGCGGGACAGTCGGAAGAGGGAGAGGGACCGGCGGCGGAGTAGCACGTCGGCGATTCACCGGTTCGGGAGGGGGTGTTGGGGTAGGTTCGGGCGCGGATGGCGGGGATGTTCCGACAATTGCAACGGGGGGTTCGGGGATCTCTGTAGCCGTAGGCGTAGGCGTCGATGAAGGGGTTGATGAAGGGGGAAGAGGCGGGGAAGCGGGCGGGGATGCAGGCGTGGACTGTAGGATGGGGGGCGCGGAAACGGCCTGAAGCAATTACCGTGAGATGTCGGCAGTGTGAGGCGTAGTGAGGAGCAAGGCAGCTGAACTGACCTTCGGCGAGGACGGCGAGGACGGCGAGGTGCCTGTGCCTATTTTATGCACGCTTTCATAGTGCTGTTAATGCAGGCAAGTCGTCAGATATTGTGTATTGCGCGCTCCGCATGGATGGCCTGGGCTTACCCGGACCCACTCTGCGTAGTCTTTGAACCCGAGATTGTGCGAATGGCAGGTTGGGTGCGAGGGTGATTGGAGATAGTGCGCCAGCAGGGCGTCGGCGCGCCCGTCGATCTCCATGTCGCAGAGTTCGCAGCGCACTTGTGGGTGACACGTCCAATTGTGCTGTGAAAAAGTCATGATGCATGAGTCATGACGCGGACGGTCGCAGATGAAGTGAAGACAGCGTATCGTGATGGGAGTGCAAGAGACGGGCGCACCTGCTGCAGTTCAACTGCGTCCTTCAGCCCCAGGCGGCACGGAACGCACGTCGGGTGAGAAGCAGATGCGCGGTAATGTGCGCTCAACGCCGTGTGGGACCTGAACCGGACATTGCACGTTCCGCAACCGCGTACTCGGGGGTGGACGGACGCCATATGCTTCAGGCCAGCTGAGCCCTGTGGTCCAAGGCACTCGTATGCAACTTAACTACGCACCATGTCGTACCCTTGCAGGGACCCGAAGAGCTTGTCGCATATGTCGCAGTATGGATGAGTTACATTGGACGCTCGCAGATGTCGCTTCAGCCCGCCGCTGCTGCTGAAGGATCTGATACCGCAGATTAAACAGGTCGGCATTGTGGGTAGATGGAGAAGTCGAGGAAAGGGCTTATGGATGGGATGTTAGGTTATATAGTTGCTGCGGGTCGGCGTCGTCAGCCATCCTCGTGGCAGGCCTTGAGGATGTAGCGAGGACATCGAGGGTGTTCACGTAGATGATCAGTTTGACACACAGCGACCCCATGGGGTCACACCCCTATTTCTGCACACGAGGCACGGCTGGACTCATTACGAAGGGCAAGGCGATATAGCACAATGGTTCCACGAGCTCATGCATCCGAAGATGAAGACAGCAAAGGTAGAGATATTGGCCTGCATGGCGTAGAGACGCATGGTGAGGTGCCATTCATGGTCGAAGTGTGGGTTGAGGTAGTCGCGCATGATGAGGCCGTCAGTACCAGGCCATAGACTTCACATGCTTGTACGACGCGATTGCTTGGGCTTTGCGCTGCGCGTCCATAGGCATGGTCAACACATCTTTGAGATCACTGTCAGTCACCGAGTCTTTCTTTCCTGCAGTATCTCGTAGACTCCTTCGCCTGCATCGGAGGCCCCCTCTTCGTCAATGCCAGCCATCCTTCGCGTATGTTCCCCCACTTTTATCAAAAACCAATGATTGACACTCCATCTCAACAAGGTCCTAAATCCTAAATCCCATACCAACTCATTCGAACCCACCATCTTCCGCCGGCTCGTACTTGGAGCTTGGCGTCTCTGTGCACACACTCAATCTCTCCCATCCACATATCTCGCCGTCACTACCTCCCATTCCCATTCCCACCGACCCTCCCTGCCTCATCCCACTCGCGTATCCCGGCGACGCAACGTCATCGCCCCTTCAACCTCCTCGTCTAACGCCTGATCGGCAAGCAGTCTGTACAACGTCCTGAGCACATATATATATTTATATGCGCATTATACCGTGCCGCGTACCTTGTTTGCCCATAATACAACCCACGTCCACACACACTGTGGCCTCGTCCACCGCCGAAGCGCCTCCGAGTACCACGAATACCGACTACCATTACCACGGCGGCGAAGCCAGAGTACTGAGCAGTCGTCGCCAGCTCCATGGCCAGGGATCCACGACGACGCGTTCAGTGCCAAGGGGTCCATGTTCTACGAGCACGTCGGTACGCGACCTGTTAGCGAGTTGTAATCGCTGGAAAACTCACCCAGAGAGCGCAGCGTTGACGGCCTCCCAGGTACCCTCGAGATCTTGGCAAGCGTTAGGTGACAGGTCAGGCCCTCACTAGCACTCCTTCTTCACTCTCTCCCTTCGCTCTCCCTTCGCCTCCCACCGCCCCTCACTCATCTATCCTACTCATCTATACTACTCACCGATGATCGTAAGTCCCCTCGTGCTCCTTCCTGATGAGCCCCCTTCCTCCCTCTCTGTCCCCCCCCCCCCGCCCCCCCGGTCCCCCACGAGCCTCGCCGTATACTCAACGATCAACGATCCACTCGTCGCTGTCCCCAACCTCGCTTCCTCCCCGTCTCCAACCTCACAGTCCCTCTCATCTCGTCACCACACCGCCCAATCGCCTCACCCCCAACACCCCTTTTACCTCAAGGCTTCGGGAATCGGCGGGCGCAAGTCAGCGACCGAGTCCAGGCGCTCGTGAAACCCTGTTCGCCCAAATGCCAACGCCGCCAACGCCCTTGGAGAGCACATGCGTCCAGCGCCAGAGCGAGGAGATGTGGACGAAGACGAAGACGAAGTGGGGGTTTATGTTTATGGATGGCCAGAGACAGACAGTACGTACGTACGTACGTACGTACCTTGCATCAATCCCACCACATGCTCGAACGAAAGGGTGCGAGCGTCATCGATTCGATTCATCACTGAGCCTGTAGAGGGACATGATGCCGCTCTACCCCGTGCGCGGACTGTTGGACCACAACACCCACCACCACCTGTTACGCGATCACGACCACGCACTTGTCTGATGTGCCTCGCTCACCGACCGTCCCCAATCGCGATGCGGCGAGAGCCCTTGTTCTCGAGTACGGACAGAGAATCATCAAAGCCGAACAGGCACGAGACGAAGCAGAGCCTCCTACCTCTTCCCCCCCACCCTGCTCCAGCTCGTCGGGCTAGCAATCGCGATAGCAGCTTGGATGAGGCTTCTCGACCGCCTCCGACTTGTAGTCTCATCGCAGCAGCCGACACGCCACGCAACCGGTGTATCACCACCCGCAGGCCCGCTTGATCAACGACCAATATGGCGCCTCGCCTCACCTCCATCACCCTCGCTCACGCTCTCGTTCACGCTCATTCATGCCTGACGATCCACGGCGCATCAATAAATCCTTCATCCTTAAGTATCAAATAGTAGAGGTCGCTAGACATACACACAATGAGGAGGTCCAGACAATAATCGCACAACTTGACAGAATAAACCAACTACACTGTCCGAACTTGACAGGCAAAGAAGAGAGACAGTGCTTCAGTCAAGGAAGGCTTTGTATGCTTCCCTCCACGCCTTGTTGCCATCATTCTCAATCACATCCTAGACAACAATTAGCGACATTGATTGGTGCATACTTCTTATGGTCTCCGGACTTACGCCGTGGCAGGGGATAATCTTCTCGAAATTCCACCCAGCTACCGTCCTTGCGTCTCTCTTCATTTCCCTACGCGAGTAATTGAGGGTTCAGCTGCGATACGTGGTGAGGCGGGAAGTCGGCTTGACTCACTCCTTATTTTCGCCCAATTGCCAGACGAGCTTTGGATGCATCCAGTTCCACGGGTTGATTTGCCCCCAGGATGGGACGTATCCCGACGAAGTGGATTTAGAGTACTGGTGTAATTGCCCCAATTTCAGCCAAGTCTTAAGGAGGAACGATGGAGAAGAGGGAGCATGTACCTGTTCGGTTGCAGGGAGATTGAATAAGAGATCAGCTTCCACCATGACCTTGGAATCAGCATGGAAGAACGCGACATCGCGATTCTTGAACCCAGAGAAATAGCTGGTTGTACAACGCGCTTAAGTATGTAGCATCGTTGCGAACCGACACCAACGTTGCGCACCAGTGTTGAATCTGTGATGATATTTTAGCAACAATGCATTTGATTCATTTGGCGACGAAATTACGCGCCTCGTTCTCGAATTCAAATGTTTTCCCGTCCGAGTCAGAGCCACCCCAGACTAAAGACATTAGTGCCTCCCGCAGCAGAAAATCCAATATTCACTTACCTCCGTCAAACTTGAGGGTCTTGTCGTTGCATCGCTCTATAGCTGCTTTGGGAGCATAGAGCTTCGCATCTGGGTACGCTTTCTTGAACTCGCCTAACAAAATCAACGTTGATTTCAGCAGCTATATGCGCATCAATACGGTTCTTACTGAGAAAGAGGTAATGGACCGCGTCGGCGGAAACGATGTACCTGACGTTCGACTCGCCGTTGAGTACGAGTGAGTGGGATAACGAAGAAGCTCACTTGACGGGCCCAAGTTCATCTAGCTTGGCTTTTGTTGGCTCGTTCAATGGAGTAGATGCCAACACCCAAAGCCCCCCATCGTTCAATTGGATTGCAGTGGAGCGCCCGCCAATGGGGACGAGTCCAAAACGCGCAAATGGTCTGAAATGCCGTTAAACCCCACTCAGCACGCTGTTCCGTGGACGACGCTATAGACATACCGGGAAAACGTCCAAACACCCTTGGTAACCTAAAGGCCACGTTAAGGTTAAGGCTCAGTGCGAAAGAAAGCATTGGGAGTGAGTCAGGACCTCTCGTATCGCTGTATCCGCCATTTACGATGTCGCTGGGGTGCCGGAAGGTTGAGGAATGGAGGAAGAAGGAAGGGCACACTTTTGGGCGCACTGGGGAATGACGACGATGCCATGTGCTTTCGACCGAAAGGGCAATAAGTTCACACGTCAATTAAACTTTACTTCCATACATGGCTCGGCCCTGTGATCGATTCTCGAGTCAACAAGTTCGTTAATACATTTGCAAAGTCATCTTGCATGTTTTTGGTATCCCAAATTAATCATGGCCTGACTCCAGCGGCGAAATGGTGTCCCCAAGGGCATTCATTATTCCAATGTCCAGGTACACGAAGCACATCAATTTTCAAGGCTGGTACATACTCCGAGAGCGATCTCACTATAGCGCCCACTTCGTCCTCTTATGTTTTGGCGTCCTGGTGGGAGGTCAATTTACCCCACGAACACGCCCGCCGATCAGCTTCCGAGTCCAGGAGCCTATCTTCCGAGGTTCTGGGGAGCACTATGACTCTGGGCTATTCACTCCGGTCGAAACGCCAGACGCCCTATCAGACAACGAATTCAGCGTTCTCCGCCACGCGCTTCGACGTCGATGTACCCCGTGTACGCTCTAGCATCGCAGCATCACAGAGTCGGACTCGTTGGCAAATTGTCTAGCAGGGATCAGAAGCGACATAATTTACTGTGTCATCGCACCACCGAGTCCTCTTTATCCGCACTCCGTAGTTTGGGAATGCTGGGTCACCTCTTCTTCTACTTTTTCGAGAGCAGGAGCGATCCTGATACGGACGATGTGTTGCTCTGGACGAATGGCGGGCCTGGGGGCTCGTCCGTCGTAGGGCTGCTGACGGGGCTGGGATCGCGTCGTATGCTGGATGCGTCTGGACCCAAGTATCACCCGGAATCATGGAACAGCAAGGCTAACATATTCTTCATCGACCAGCCAGTCGGCACAGGATTTTCATACGCCGAATACGGCGAGGCGGCGGTGAGTGCTTGACCTTGGCCGCTGTTGCTGTATTTGCGTATCTGTGTATGGTGCAAACGACGCGTAGGAGACGACTGAAGATGCAGCCGAAGCCATGTCGCGGCGTTTGTGGTGATCTTCTTCGAACATTTCAGCAAGTTCAGAGGACGCGCATTCCACCTGTCTTCGCCTCAGAAATATACGACCACTGGCAGAAGCAACAAGGCACAACGCCGGTTAACTTGACCTCGATCATTGATAGGCTCCCTCCATTCCATCTCTACGCATGCTCAAACGTCGATTAAAAACGTGCGCAGGCAATGGGGCGACGAATATGTACAGTCTAATCCTGTCTTGGCCCGTCCTCGACATAGTGTGCGTGGTTCCAGCTTCCCCGCGCCATCTCTCTCATTATATCATCATATCATTGTATCATCCGCTCCCCCGTACCGCGTATACGATACCTCAGCACCTGCGTCGCGGCCAAGAAAATGGCATGTTTCTCTCAGTTTTCCGATGTTATCCGGCTCACTTCCTCGTGGAACATGTGTAGGTTCCCCGATGCAGAAGGTCTTCACCAGCCACATCCAACACTTCCTGAACGCACCCGCCACCCGCGCGCTCCTCGGGGCCGATCCCGCCGTCCCGCACTTCGCGCTCCTCAGCCCCGGCGTAAACGCCGCCTTCTTCAGCAACCGCGACCACCTGCACCCGTCCGAGGCGCGCGTCGCGGCGTGCGCGTGTTGAGATACGCGGAGACATACGACTGGGTCGCGAACTGGGCGGGCAATGAGCGGTGGGCGCTGGATACGGCGTGGCGCGGGCAGGAGGAGTTCAACAAGCAGGCTCTGCGCGAGTGGGCGGTCGACGGGAGGGTCGCGGGCAAGACGAGGAGCTCGGGGGGCTTGACGTTCGCTACGGTGGAAGCCACGGGACATATGGTACGTTGCTCTATTTCTGCGATATGTGCGATCTACTCCTCTGACGGTCCTCTTCCGCCATTAGGCTCCGTGCGATAAGCCCAAAGAGACTCTGGCGATCCTGCTGCGCTGGTTGTCCGCAGAGGCACTGTAAGTTATACGCTGTATTTGCTAGATGATGCTAAAGTGTAAAGTGACTTCCCCAATCTTTCACGAGAGACTGGGGTATGAGCCAATGGCAGAAATGCCGCGGTCTCTGACATGCGTGAAATCCCCGACCAAGCTGTGCAGCGTCACTGCTATCGACCCCTTGAGGTGGGGGCAACCTATGGCGCAGAGATTCCTCAATGCATCGCATCTTGCTACTAAGCAATCATGCAGCTTATGGAAGTTCTTGACGTTTTGAAGCTTTCAAGTTTATGTGAATAAATCAAAGTTCTCAACCCTCAATAAATGACTAAATCGAATGTAAGAATACAGGTTTTGCCTACAGATACTGGGAAAACATAGCAAAAATCACAGCAAATACACGACTTGGACAAATTACAGTCACTTCTCTGTGCCCTGCTTCGACCGCCGATGTTGCCTTCTCTGTGGACAGCAACGCTGAGGGACGGCGCGGGGAGATCACTAACGTTGAGAACTTACCTTGGCCCTCGTTCTTGCGCCTCTTCCAAGATCTTCTGCGCCTTCGGGCTGTTCACCATCCCCTTCGTCTTCGCCTAGATCCGAAAGTGGTGAAGATGCCCTTCTCGAGCTTGGAGCCTTTTCGAGGGCATCTTCATCGCCGATGATTGAGCTCATCTCCTCGTCATCCTCTGAATCCTCTGAATCCTCCTCCTCGTCGTCATCATCATCATCTTTTCGACGCTTCTTCTTAGGTCGTCTGAGAATATGGTCAGATCTAAGATACAGCGCAGGGAACTGTATGAGCTGACCTCGACGTAGAAGCCTTGCGCTTAGTGGGCGCCTTCTTCTCCTTCTCCTTCTTCTCCTGTCAGAAGAGTGCTTTAGTCATTTCCAGGAATAGAGATGTCTAAGCTCGCTAACCTTGATAGGCTCTTTGAGCCAGGCAACGACTCCTTCGGGAAGGTAGACGGTCTTAATGACCTGTTTCGAGACGTCGTTAACTTGTCCACTAAAAGGCCAACAACCTAACCTTATTGGCGGCCTCAACGGACGGCAAAGGCCTCAGTATATCTGGGGGCAATTTAACCTTCCCGGGGTAACTTGATATGCTCCATGAATGATTGTGCGCGTGGATCTTAATCAATTCTTGGGCCAACTCGGACATAACATAAAGGTTCTGCAAGAAGAAGTTGAGTTGGAAAGTCAATTGCAGAAACTGAGGCCTTACTTCGCTATGAGTATGAGAATCAGCGTCGCGAACAGTTTTGGCTTTCGCTGCAAGGTTATAAATAAGAGATATGTTATCTGGCGTGGCGATCAGGTCCAAGTAAAGTTGGATATGTCTGCGGTCAGGTAGATCAGCAAGGTTTCTCAAGAAGCTGATGATGGGAATTGCTTACTTTCCCATATCGAGTAGGCCATCATTGGAGGTGTCATAGTCGGGGTGATGGGCGAGGAGATGAAGTAGACGAATAAAGATGAGTTCAAAATGTTCAACCTTGAGGGCTGCGAGTGTTCATTAAGCAAAGGAATCCATTGATGACGGGGTACGAACCTGGGGGCAGCTTCTTGAAGGCTGCGATGACGTAGTTTGCTGCCTAGCGATGTATGGGAGATAAGCACAAACGACAAGCAAACGTCGAATACGTACCAAGGCCTTGACGTCTACCTCGGGGTCATGGATGGTCATGAAGGGTATCAGGTTGAATCGGGGCGGTAGCTTGCGTGATTGCATCAAAGAAACTACTTTGGTGAGGAAGGCAAAGCGAACATTGTAGCACGTATCCTAAACCACGAGTGACGATAAGCTCTCCTGCACGCAATAGTTCTCGTCAGACGCACCTGCACTGCGAGGGCGAGCGATACGAATTTCGGCGACAGTGCATGCAGGTAGGTCTCGATTGCGCAGAGATGTAGCAAAGATACCGCAGCTTGCAATCGTAGACGTGCCTTGGACTTCGGGCTGTCAAGTAAGGATAACGGGCGCGTCAGAGGGTAGCGCGTAAAAGAAAAAATTACGACTGACTCTTCCTCTTCTGCTGTACCAGGGATCAACGTTCCTCCTTGTTCTAAAGTAGTCACAAGCATCTTAAGGACCGGAGTAGCGATTTCCAGCGGGTTGTCATCGGATGCATGTGAGAGGCACCGGTTCCTAAACATCTTCAGAGCGAGGACTTTGACTTTGATGGCCGTTGATAGACTATCCTCCTCAGCCCACTCTTCATCATCCTCATCCATTTCGTCGTCTGGAGGTGGAGTAGGCACCATGAGTATATTCTGTAAGACAAATGCGGTGATTTGCTCGCTATGGCGATCGAAAGTTTCCGACGCGAACCGAGCGAATTGGGCCAAGACGGACATGCGGGCAAGAAGTACATCGTCTGAGGCATCTTCGAGTTCGTTCGTTATAGTCTAGAAAGATCTCAGTTGCGTGCAGTTTCGAGGACGATGTCCATTAAACATACATCAAGGACTTGGGAGCAGTTGGCGGCACGATCCTTCGAAAAGGCCAAAAGCCGGGCGGCGAACTTGGCATGCCTTGGGTGCTCCCCAGTTGCGAACCGAGTAATCCTTTCAACGGTCCTCCTATATAAGCAATTAGAAAGACGCGTCGACCAAAGGGAGGATGTCTCACTTGTCCGAAGGTACTAATTTATCATCGCAGCGGGCTATAGCAGCTAGGGCTTGCAAACATGTTTCCACAAGTATTTCGTTTTTCTCGTTTGCTATTGCCTTTGATAGTTCGGTTACGTGCGACTTGTAAAGAACGGGAAAGTGCTTCGAGATAAATGCCATCAGAGTCTGTGAGTGTTTCGCTGCGGTTTGTGTTTGCATCGATGCCTTGCCATTGTCCTTATGAATGGCTTTGATGAACGTCGGTATAGATGACTGGTTGAAGATACGGAGGCTTGCTCTATAAAGTAGAGTGTTCATGGTAGAATTTATGGCTGGGGAGTTTTGTTCAATTCTTCGCGTAAACTCGTTCTGTGGAATAACGTGTTAGGTCGAAGTATACAATCTCAAAGGAAATGCCCGGACCGTCGCCTTGACCAACCCTTTCAGATCAGTCTGGGGGTCCATACAGCTTTTTAACAGTTTGTAGAGTCTCCCTTCGTTGAGTTTTGCAAACGTGTGAAGGTCTTCAGACGCTTTATGGGGTTCCAAGAAGCCGCCTAAATTTTCGTGTTAGCACCCTTTTCACCATTGACTAACGCTGTTACGCACTTGAGATGGCTTGGATAACTCCGTTCAGTTTGCGCGTCACTCCGTCTTCATTCTCGTCAATGACGCCTCCCTATTGCCAGTCATTCACAACGTAGACATGTTGAATAACACGGGACATACGTTATACTTGGCGCAGGCATCCAAATAGTGGTCAAAGACGGTTGGGCGACTAAAATGATGGTAGGGAAATGGTGTTCACAAAGAAAATCGAGGAACATACGGTTGTTTCATACCCGTCAGTAACAGGAGACCTTGAATAGCCTTCTCATCGAGAAACTTCATGACTGTGAGTAACCGCTCTGTCCATGCACCGTCGTCAATTTCCAATGTGTTTTTGGATGTAGACGGGCGTGTTGTCGTAGATGAAGGGAGAGGAAGAATATAAAGTGCGAAAACCATCTCTATCGTACCCCTGGTAGCCATATATATGAGCGCTGGTATAGGTCGAGTTGAAGTGATAAACACACCTCACTTCCGTTCCCAAGCTAAGCATGTGCAGTATGTCGTTGGGTATCCAAGAGAAATGCCTGATCGCGGCTGGATCATTGTTTTCTCTGCATCGAGGGAGCATCACGTTTACGTTGATGGACACTAAAGTGACAGATCACTCACATTTCCGGATAAGCGAGGCTAAAAAGCTTCCCCAATGCCGTCAGAGCCTCGGAACGAACATAGTGCTGTAGATTTTTTTTATTGAGGTTGGAAAGTTAAGCGTGAATGTATGTACTCGCCTTCTTGTCCAAGCCTCTTCCAGCAATCACCTTAAGCTGCTTGTCCGAAACATGATGTAACGCGGTCTCGTAGTCTAATTGTGAATATAGTTTGCACACAGCCCCTCTGATCTTCTCGTCGGGATCAAATAATTTTGAGTTGAGGGCGTCTTCGAAGGGTAAGCAACGTGCAACAGGGGGCAGAAGCAACCACAACTACCTTCTATTGCGTCTTTCACTTGAGGTAGATTTCCGATCAATGCACCGGCAGTTTCAGCAAATTTAAGTCGAACACCTGCATTCTTGTCATTGCGCCGCTTGAGCCATTCATTCCATGTTGTTGGATAATTCTTCACGAGGTCATGTCCGTGGCCACCGGGGGAGCCGTACATCTCACCCAAGACTTGCGTTGCTATTGATCTAAGTTGGACTTCCTCAACTCTGAGTTCTTCTTCGAGCTGGGGGATAACGCTATGAAGTAATGCCGGGCATGATCGATGAAGTCGCTTGATGAGTTCGTGGGCCGTTCGTATCTCGTTGAAGTCTTCGGGAGATGTGGCATGTACAGAGGATTCGGACACGATGATGTCGGTGAAGTACTGTGATACGTGTCGTTGGAGTTTGTCGGCAGTCGAATTACATAGTTGTACTGCTGTTCGATAAGCGGCTTGGTCGAGACGCTACGATTTCGTCAATATATATATGTGGTAAGTCACCGAATGCTAGGCATGCCCAAGTTGAGGAGATAGTGGTGAAGCCAACACAATAGAATTCTCAGAGAGTATGCCAATTGTTAGGGTCGCCGAGAGGAACTTGAAAAGACATGTGTCCTTCTCGGCTCAACTTGGGCAAAGACAAGGCAATGGATTCCAACAAAAAAAGATTACTCACAGCGTTTTGGTCCATGAACTGAGACATGATAGTTTCGAGTACCTCCGATGGCAACGCGGGGCACTCGTCAACAAGAGCGACAAGTATATCGACCAAGTATAACTCGACTTTCTTTGGGAGGTCCCGACGTACCAGGGCGAATACGGCGCGAAATATCTCCACCATGAGTTCTTCAGAGTCAGGAAGGTCACCCGCTAGCACGACAGTCTTGACCGTGGACAACGACTCCACGAGATGGTAGTATTCATTGTAGTAGGCCGAGTCGGGGCCCTTGAGTCCGTTAGATAGCTGCTTGAAGAAGAACTGGAAGATATCCCTCAATTCCGCGTCGGTGTAAGGAGCGTTGGGCGCGCAAAGTCTGAGGATATCCGCGAGACAACACGCCGTGTAAGCTTTGATACCTTTGTCTTTGTGCATGAGCAAGGATATGTTTATCAAATCCTTCTGCACGGTCCCCAGCGACCGCACGTCGACCTGCTCCTGCTCCATCGCCGCGAGTTCCAGGTGAAGGGTCTTGAGCTTTCTGAGGATAGCATCGGTGGACTGTCCTTTGGTGACAAGCTTCTCTTTGAAGACTAACTTCTTCGTTGCCGGTCCTCCGTTGGCTCGAGGCATTCGCGAGAGTGACGATAGAATACAATGTCAAGGGGTTGGTCGCGACTTTGTCGCGCCCACGCGCCCACTGACCGTGAGAGAATAGAGTGACTGACCGTGAGAAAGCATTTACGACAATCTGGAGAAATGGGACTCTTGGAAATTCGTATTTGCTACTGCCCACAATGGCCCCGTCGTCGAAACGCGCTCTTCCGTCCAAGGAGGCCACCCTTTTCAGAGAGCTTTTGACTCTCTACGAAACTAGGCAGCTCAAGAAGGGTGTCAAGACTGCCGATCAAATACTCAAAAAGTTTCCCGAGCATGGTGGTGAGGATCCTTCTCGGTCTGCCATGGCGCGCGACCTACCAACAACACATTTCAGAAACCCTGTGTATGAAAGGCCTGTGCCTAGCGCAATCAGGCAAGCGCGAAGAAGGCATTGGCTCGTTAAGAAGGGCATGCGCTTCGATCTCACATCGCATATCTGTTGGCATGTCTTCGGACTTATTCAGAAGGACGAGAAGAATTACGAGGAAGCGCTGAAATCGTACACGCAGGCATTGCGCTTTGACAAGGTGAGAAGTCAGCATTTGTCGCGTCGCCCATTAACCCTCGGATAGGAAAACATCAATATTCTGCGGGACTCGGCACAGTTGCAAACCCAGCTACGGATATATGATGGCTTAGTGGAGACGCGACACACTCTCCTTCGCCTCCGACCATCTCTCCGGCAGCACTGGATCGCTCTAGCCGTCGCACACCATCTCAATGGTAACTTGAGTAGCGCGAAGAAGATCCTAGAGCACTATGAATACAGTCTAAAGGTATGTAGGGCCTTTATTGCTCTGATGAGTGCTCATATTGCCAAAGAATATACCCGATTATGACGTTGAGCATTCAGAGACCCTCCTCTACCATGTTCGTATATTGGAAGACTTAGGGGAGTATGCCGAAGGCCTCAGTCTTCTCGACATCAACTCAAAATCGCGTGCTATCGTTGACCGGACGGCCATAATGGAATTCCGTGCTCGTTTACTCTCGAAGCTGCGGGACACAGATGCGTCGAACGCATGGCGTGCACTCATCGACCACAACTCTGATTGCTACGAATATTATCGTGGGTATCTTGCGAGCAAAGATGTTGATCTTGACAACCCATCGGATGAATCGCGGGCCCAAGCGCTAGCCATTCTTCAGGAATTTGCCTCGCAGCTACCGAAGGCCGCCACTCCGCGTAGAATGGCCCTTTCGTTTGCAACCGGTATGTATCTTCTTCCTGAATCGGGCGCTACCTGTAATAAACCAGCCGTTTAGGTGAACAATTCTCTGATCTGATTCAGCAATATCTAAGGTCTGGCCTTACGAAAGGCGTCCCTTCGCTGTTTGCCGACATCAAAGGCCTGTATACTGAACCGCAAAAATATAAAGCCATTCAAGAGGCAGCAGAGGCCATTTTACAGGAGAATACCCCCCCAGAAGGCCAATGTAGTCACGGCGAACCCACTACTTATCTATGGACGTTATGCTTCCTCGCACAGCACTACTCCTATGTACCTCGAGCCACCCCCTCACAGCCCCTCCCGTCTCCTGACTTCGAACGCGCCCTAGCCTTGCTTTCTACGGCTATAGCACATACCCCTACGTTACCCGAACTATATACTCTACGAGCGCGAGTGCTAAAGCGCGCCGGCGATCCCTTGGGCGCTGCTGCGGCCATGAACGAAGCACGACTGCTAGACGGGCAAGACCGTTTTCTGAATACCAAATGCGCCAAGTACCATCTTCGTGCTGGGATGATTGACGAAGCAATCCAATTCTTCGGCATGTTTACCAAGGTATGTTATATCCTGGGAACGATGGGTGTCCTTGCCGGCGTCGATTCAACTAATGCGTACAGCTCAGAAAGACGCCGCTAACCCTGGCGCAGACCTCGAGGAGATGCAGTCAACACTGTACTTGATCGAAGCCGGAGATGCGGAATATAGACTAGGCAAACTGCACTTGGCACTGAAGCGATATGTGGCCGTGGACAAGGTAAGGTTGATTTCCTGGATGTGTGCCGTCGCTTAACTCCCATCGTGTAGATATTCCACGAGATGGAAGACGATCAATACGATTTCCACGGTTATTCGTTGCGCAAATTCAACCTCAATATCTATCTCAAGTGCGACGTTTTGACTATTGGTTGAAAGACGAAACTGACCCTCATCGTAGCCTTCTTGCTTGGGAAGATCGCCTGCGTTCCCACCCGGCCTACGTCACCGCTGCACTGCAAGCCTCCCGAGTCAGATACCCATCTCTGCATATTTCCTCCCTTCCTCATCCATTATCGTAGATATTTGTCAAAGTCCACGATGACCCGTCGCTCATCACCGCCGCCTCGTCCTCTGGTGCGTCCGGCTGGCCTTGAGTCTCGCTTACGACGACCTGAGCGTCTGTTCTGCAGTGCGGCTTTCAGACGCAGAGAAGAAAGCGCGCAAGAAAGCCAAGAAGGCGGCGTCAAAGGCCCACGACGACAAGAAGCCAGGTATTTCCGCAGTCGTGTAGTGGCTACTAGCTCTCATGTGTCCCGTAGCAACGGCCTCCACCGCCGACGACACTGTCGAAAACACGCCAGCCAAAGACGACGATCCGGATGGCGTCAAACTGCTCGGCGCAGCAGACGGTCTCGATCGTGCGGCGAAGCTCTTGCAGCCCCTGGAGTCCCTTGCAGCAAGCAATATCGACGCTTGGTTGGTGATATACGATGTCGCTGTCAGACGAAGTAAGTTGTCATCGGTGATAACGTTCATCAGGCGACTCAATCAGGTCTAGAAAAATACCTCCAAGCCATAAAGGCGCTGAAACACGCTCAGTCGCTCGATTCGGAGCACGCGGAACTGCATACGCGACTTGTTGATTTCAAAAAGCGAGGTAACGCTAAGACACGGCCAACTCAGCGAGATACTGACTTGTGTGTAGCGTCGGCCTTCCCTCAAGTACCTCCAGCACCCATAGGACCGTTGGTGACGACATCCCTTGCAACTCTGCTGCCCGAGGAAGTTTCTCTAGAAACATACAACTCGCTGTATCTGCAACGACACTCGGGTTGTGCACCGGCGGTTCTTGCTGCTGCACGGGTATTACATTCGCTTGGTTCGGCTATCGATGAGGTCGATGCTACGCTATTTACGACGTTGGCCGACGACGCGCAGCTGGACATCGTGGTAAGTCGATCGTGCGAGCACCGTCTTGTTTGTGCTGAAGAATACTACAGACCGCGTCGAAGATCCTCGATTTCTTGAAGGCAATCAAGTCGAGTCGTGTGGAAGAGTATAGACTAACTTGCGTTTCCCGTTTTCCTTTGTCGACGGTGTTCATGACGCAGTCGGAGCTGAGCCAAAAGCAGAAACAAACTGCAGAGGGTACTACTGCTCTTGTCGAAGCAGAGAAGTTGGAGGTTGTTCCCTGATGGGAGGGTATCTGGTTCAGTCCGCGGAAATAGATCTTGCTCAGCGTGGGCTATGCTTCACGTAGTCGTATCGACGATCTTTCTTGAGTTGTGATGAGATTACTCAAACTCTTGTCAATGTTGCTAGATTTGATGATGACTGACCCTGTGATCTTGTGAATTCGTTCCTACGTATTCTGACCGGCATGTCACTTCCTCTCCACACATAGGATCGACGACGACGCGCCTTTGGTATGCATGCCGAATTCCCTGAACGAGTTTTGGCTAATTGATTGTTCTGCCTGATAGTTATTCCCCCGTTCGTTCAACATTACGAGGAGTTGACACCTCAACCGCGATGTTCCCTCCAGGGGCCTTGAGTGGTTTGAGAAGATGGTGGGATGGCGAAAGCATCAACCACAGCGTGTGCCAATGTTCCAGCCCCAGGGGTAACGGAGAGGCGCATTCGCCTTTCTTCGGCGTAGACTTCCGTCAAGTTCATCCTGCAGTCGGGCTGCTTTCTACCGATACTAGCCACACAGGGCGTTTGATGTTCCATGCAAGCTCTAGTACGCATTGCGCTATCTACCAAGCGCATCAATTAGCCACCCAAAACATCGGTAGCAACAATTTTTTTCGGCCGTGCGTCTTGCGTCAATCCTCATCGTCTATCGCGCCAACGGCGGGCAGATATTTCTTCAAGCCGACAATGTTATCAACCAGGTTTGCTATTTCCAAATCCCTGCATTCCGTCATTTTGTCACTTGGCCGGAGCCTAGCGTTCCCTAATCACTCCTCTGTGAATGGCTGATAAAGCCTGGTAACGTGTTGCGCAATCCTTCCCCGGATGGCGACCCCGCTTTCTCAAGCATAACGAAATAATGTTCTAGCGGGGGAAAGCCTGGGTGTTGCATCTGATGTATTAATACTCGACAGTGCGTCAATATGAGCGATTTGCTCGGTAGTCACTGTACGTTCTTGCCCTCATGAATTACGGCCACATGTTAATTGGAACATAGGGGGCGACGTCCCCAACAGGGACGGGGAAGGGCTACTTACATCCTGCTTCGTTAACTGCGCGGTCCAATACTCGCTCAGTGGAGCAAGGGTGGTCTTGCGCCATCGTACGCTTCGGCTACGCAATCTGTACTTATGGTCCTCCGTCTCATGACATATCCAATGGGAATTGCTCAACCATATGCAGTCCTCGCTCATACTCCAGGGACATGGTGTGCTTCCTCGCAGGTTGACCTTGGTGCCTTTCTTTATCGCGCCGCCGCCCGAGGAAAGAAAATATATATTTAGGCAGCGGTATTCCACAGATGACCCACCCAGGCAGCCTTTCGATTGCAGACGGGACTTCTCATGGCCACCCCTACTCTACTCATGCATGTCCGCTCCAAGGCGGACTCGATATCCAGCAAGGACACCAAGGACACCGCAGGTTCCGATGATTTAGTAGATGCGGAGCCGAAGCCTTTCAAGCTTTCCGAATGGTTCTTCCGTCGTGGCGAGAAGATCGACCTCGATTCGATTGCTACCAGGAGATCGGTGTACGACGATCCTGCGTTGGCACCCCATTACTTGCCGAAAAAAGAGTACGAAAATCTTCACCGGTTCGATCCAAAAATTCGCTGGACAGTTCGCGAGGAAAGGGTGAGCGCTTCCATGCTTCACTTGCTTCATATCACGTCTAATGTGGTTACCAGACTCTTGTCCGCAAGATTGACTGGAAGGTCATGTTATGGGCTGCCATTAGCTTCTCCGCCCTGAACCTCGATCGCGGCAATCTCAGTCAAGCCAACACAGACAATTTCCTTCCAGACTTAGGCATGACAACGGACGGTGAGTCTTTAATCTCGGCTACTTTACTGGCTTCGCTAATGCGATCGTCGGGATAGACTATAACACCGGTAACACGGTATTCAGACTCGCATTCCTTTGCGCTGAGTTACCTTCGCAACTTATTTCGAAACGGCTTGGCCCCGACGTTTGGATTCCCATCCAGATGGTTGGTTGGAGTGAGTTGCATTCGAGTCATTTTGGTCGACAGCAAGGCTAAGCATTGTTTATTGCAGGTATTGTCACCCTGGCTCAGTTCTGGCTTACGGGCCGTTCTTCTTTCCTTGTTTGCCGGGCTCTTCTTGGGTAAGCAACAACGCGAACTATCGAATTTCTTGTGTGCTTACTTTTGCGTTACAGGATTTTGCAGGGCGGGTATGTCAACCTGTTGTTATGTTGAGACTTCAGAGATTGACGGCCTTTCTAGTTTCATTCCGGATCTTATCTTATATCTCTCTTGTTCGTCTTCCCGATTCCCTTGGAGGTTGATCATTGCTAATCTCTTGATCAGATTTTTACACTAAAACCGAGCTCCCGTTGCGATTGGCGTTCTTCTGGATGTCAGCGAATGTGTGCACCATCGCGGCCAGTTTCCTTGCGTTCGGTGTTTTGAGGCTGCGAGGTCATGAAGGCAAAGAGGGTTGGCGGTATGCACCTTTCATTCCTCATCGACCTCCATGATCACTAAAGTTTCTTGCTTAGCTGGCTCTTCTTGGTCGAGTACGTTCATTTTATCAATCTGCGATGAACTGCTCCTCACCGTTTTTACAGAGGTTGCATCACACTTGCTGTCGGTATTGCTACGTTCTTCAAAATGCCGCCCTCTCCAACGGACACGAAGAAATGGTACCGTCCAAAAGGCTGGTTTACCGAGCGAGAAGAGTATATCGCCGTTTCCAGAATTCTCCGAGATGATCCCACCAAGGTATACCTCATATGCATCACGTCGAGCGCACTTGACTGACCAACATCGTTACAGGGTGACATGCACAATCGTGAGGGTCTGTCACTCAAACGACTGTGGCAAGCTATGTGCGATTATGACCTGTGGCCCTTGTACATCGTGTCAGTCCTTTCCCCCTCCCTTTCGCATCTTGAAATTCTGACATGTCATGCAGTGGATTGCTCTTTGGTATCCCTATCTCGCCGCCTGGATCTTATCTTACGCTCTCGCTTCGTAATATTGGGTGGGCACCTCATTTCGCTTACCCGCCCCAGCCACACGTCATACTCACATCGCTTCATTTAGATTCAATACCTTCCAGACCAATTTGCTCGCTATACCGTCAACAGTCGGAAATATGATTAGCATGCTCGCGATCACCTTGATCTCCGAGGTCGTCAATGATCGTTCCTTTGTCGCCATGGGTGAGGATATATGGGCATTACCGTTCTTGGTAGCCATATACTGCCTACCCGAGAAGCCGAATCAATGGATATACTTTGTACGCTTTTCTCTCCCCCCTGCCGATTGTTTTCTAATGCACTGTGTCCAGGGTCTTGCGTCTGGACTGCTTTCATACCCGTACACTCATCCGATCCAAGTGAGTTGCTCAACATCTTAAACGACTCGTTCTTATGTTGTATTTCAGGTTGCATGGTGCTCTCGCAACGCGGGTGCGGTCGCCAGTCGGACGGTGAATGCCTCACTGTATAATATGTAACTACCCTCCCATCCCTCCCCCGTTATCCCTCTGACCGCCCCACAGGTTCGTTCAAGCAAGTGGAATCATTGCAGCACAGATATACCGCAAAGACGATGCGCCCAGATGTTCGTCCCAATCTACGAAACTATACATCATCCCTCATTGACCCTTTATTTTCCAGACCGCCGCGGTAACACGATTCTCATCACTATCTGTGTCTTCAATATCGCCGTCTTGTATCCGGCCACAAAAGCGTACTATATGTGGCGCAACCGCCAGCGCGCCAAAATTTGGGATGCTATGACTTCCGAGGTGAGTCTAAAGCTTCCTGTTTTCTCTCCGAATCAAATCTGATGCACTGTATTCGGTAGGAAAAGGCCACTTATCTGCAAACCACCAAGGACATTGGAAACAGGCGTCTCGACTTCAGATTTGCCCACTAGATCATCACACCATAGACTCTAGAGACACGCCTCCCACTTTTCGCTATTCCGTAGGATTCAAGAACGTTGTAGATTGACAAATGATGTTGTAAACGTAAACATGAAATTATGAAAGAAATGAATGATGTTGTAATCTAGTCCGTCCGAGAGGTTGAATCTAAGCCGTAGAATGAAGTTGAACGATACAGTATTGGTTTTAGCAGATAACGCAGTCCTCCTTGAAACTGAGATTGTACATAGTTTTGTCAACGATTTTCTCGATCTTCTTCCAATCGGATCGCCGCTGGACGAACTCGTATATATCCTAAAATATAATCTTCGTTTTATCACCAATGGCTAACGAGTTTTTGTGCTCACCTCAGGTCGATATGCACCACCATAGCGTGTAACATCCCGGACGATCTGAGCAAGGTCCTTCGCATCTTCTACGACGAAGACGTGCCCTAGCATTTTTAGGTGAGAAAATTCGCTCGTTATTGTTTGAACCTTGGGGGAAAAGGTACCACATTAGTAAGTATATAGCTTGGGGAAGAACCACGAAGTCACCTTGAGTGATGCGATGAATGTATGATAGGTGTTCAAATCTGCGATGACTTGGAAGCCACCGCTAAGGGAGATGATCTGGCGTTTGATGTGTTTCTGCAGAATACTGGCAAAGGTCGTTTGTTTCGCGCATGTCGGTAAGCAGAGCGATACAGCGTCACTTACGCGATCAACCGTATACCGACCTCCTGGTAGAAGACTTCCAGCACCTCCTTGCTCGTGCTCCCCTTCAGCAGTTTGCAATGCATGTCTAGGCACTTGATAGCTTCGGTGCAAGCCAGTGTAGGCCCTAGATCGAGAGGTGCATCTTCCGGAGGATAGTATTCTCGCGGTTTTGTCAGTTTGGTAATGATATGCTCCACCTGTTCAATTCTTCGAATTAATGAATACTCCGTGGAAGGAGGCCGGTTCTGCCAACCTGGTTCATAAGCAGCTCAGTTCCAGCATTGAGCCCCGCTGCAACGGAATCGTCCAAAGAGTTTTCGAAACGCTTCTTCTCTCGCACGACAGCATTCAGAAAATCCGTTTTGTCGATATGGGGTGCCTGGAAAAGCCACGAGCGTACGTCAGTCATATAGGAAAAGGCAAGCGCTGAAAAGGCCCTACCAACTCTTTATCAAAGTACACCTGCACCATCGACTGTATAGTATCCCCAATATGTACCAACTCGAAGAACTGGACCAGGGGCGCCACGCTTGTCGTGTCCTCGTGATCTGCCGGTTTATACGACGTTATTTGCAGTATGGCTCTACGTGCGAGTTAGGCGCTTCAACCACCTAGTTCTGCAGGAGCGAGGCAAGAATACGCACTGAGAGAACCCCTTGATGACGTGGCGCTCGCTCAGTATTTGCAGGAACAGGATGAATATCTCCTCTATAGTGTCTCGGACGCGGTGCCCATAATGTCCGGGGTAGCCCGCGAATGTCTCGACCCTCTTCAGCGCCTCGCGGTCTGCGTGGATAAGTTCTAAGGAAACATCTAGTGATAAAAGCAAGTCGAAGTTGGTGCTGGCGGCCACTTGTCTAGCAGATGCAGCTGTTGTCGTTGTCGATGTCGATATTGAACCTTCAGATCCGCCGAACTGCGTAACAGAGGAAGCAACGGATGCTAACAATTGAGTGAGGAGTCACCACGACGTTAGACCAGTAGGCAGGGTGAGATACTGTTACTTACAACGTTTGTCACCTGACGACCGCGTAGGTGCATCTTCATCGTCGTCGCCGACTTCAAACAACGCCCCTCCATCTTGATCCAACTTCTTTGAATATCCGTCGCTTGGCGCAGAGCCTCCCCATCGTTGCGGATTCAGCATCGAGATGCCTTGAACAGCAGCGGACCCGCCCGTAGTCAGCGCAGCTCCTACTGCACCGACCGTACGCGGCACGATCGTCACGGGAAGCAGCAGCACGGAGGTGAACGACGCAAGCACATTCCGCTTGACTTGCGCTGGATTATGCGAGCCGAGGAACCGAGCTTGCGACGTCGACTCGGCGACGCTGATGCTGGCGTCGATAGAGCCGCTGCCTGCATTCTGCGAGGAGCCAAGGCTGTTATTTGCATGGATGGCATGGTATAAGGGTTGCGACTCACGCCCTTCTCCCATGCCTTGCAGATTACTTCGAACGCATGCTTGGTTGACTCGACTTCTTCGTCAAGGTATTCGTCCATGTTTGGTTCGAACATTTGATACCTGGTCAGTGAGAGCGGGCATCAGTCAGGCCTTGAGAGATGGGACTGAAGTTCTGAGTTACGCACACTACGTCCTCTGCTCTAGTTTTTGAGACCGCCGAGTCTTCTCGCACTGAAGCCGCCTGCATCGCATCGACCATTCTCCATGCCTCGCGAAACGTGGCGGCAGCGGCTTTCAGGAAGGTGTCATTCGACACTTCGCGCGCACGAGTGAGAAGGGCTGTTATATATTCACCGACCTTAAAATTAGCCTTTTAGTAACTTTGAGTCCTGGATGGGGCGTTTAGCATACCACGTCAGTAGCCAGTCGATCGGCAAAGTTGAGCAAGACTTCTGAGGCAGGGGGAAATACCCTGACTGCCAAAGAGCCGTTCACGCGGATTGCTTCAAGTACATGAGTCATGAATTCGTCCATTGCATCGAAATCCAGTACACCATCCTTTCTACACAGTATATTATCAACGGAAATCCGAACCTCCAACGAGCCAATCACGCACTTGAATTGTCCAGCGGCTCCCAGTTACCTTGCTCATAGAATATCTCCCGCTTCTCTGCCCACACCTTACCCATCTCCCAGTCGCCCGTTCTATCCCATACTTCCCAACTAGATTCAGCGGCCTCTCTCATCGCGTCCTCATCTCCGTGCTCGTCAGCGATATCAAACGCTGTCAGCGCGTTGGAGTCGAACCGATCCATAGCGGCCCGCAACGAAGAGAACAGCGTGTCCCATTTGCGAAGCGGCTGGATCCGGGGCGACAGCCAGCAGGAGAGGAGATGAAGGGCCTTTGCTTGACTTCTGAGCGAGGACGTTGAGTTCGCGGCCAGAGCAGAGAGAACCATGTGCGGCGGCGCCGATAAGGCCGTAGTGAGCGGTTTGAGCAGTCGGTGCGCTCGCATGTACATCGTTCTCGGTGTGACGCGGGTGGGGACCAGCTGCGGCGTCGGAAGAACCATACGGGCAATATCGTCGAACCCACCGCCAACGAAGTCCCCCATTTCTTCAATAGGCGGGTTATTCACAATATCCACAGAGGCGAACTCCCCGAATTCATCATCTACTTCTAAAGTAGGCGGGGCCGCTGATTTGATAGCGCCAGTTTTGCCTTTCGAGTTGGCCTCCAGTTCGTCCAAGACGTCTGAAAGGGCGTACTTGTCTACGGCGAGCGCGGCCCATCGTGCCTGCCATATCTTTTCGTCTTGTGCCAGAGCCGCGGTCGCATGCGAGCATCGTGAGTACGCCGGAAAGTCGGGAACAGCTAAGTGCGCTAGAATGAGAAGATGCAAGTCCGATGGGAGTCTTCCGACAAGAGGCTGGGCAATGGCTGGCTTTGGTCCCTGTCCACGAGAAAGTAGTCGAGCGCTAGCGGAGGTTGTAGCGTTGTACAGCCTCACGGGTTCGAGAGTAGCGAATTTATCCATGTTTCGTACGTCGATTTCTGTCCTAGCACATCGTTTGACCTTTCAGCAGCGCCGGATTCGACCGTCGTCGTCGTCGTTGATGTCGCTGCGCAACCCAGCGCCGCCCCGCCGTCGGTCACATAAATTCTTGCTTAGGTAAGCGGATTTCTTCAACCCACACTACTTTCAAAGTGCGGGCGTAACACGCTGTAGCTCCGAACCACGAGGAAGATGACTCCTGCCACAAGTCCCGACAAATTACCTCCTGGAATAGCTGGCGAATGGGTTGGATTCACAGAAGGGGGTCAGAATCCCTGGAGAATACTAGATCAAACGCGATACTACACGAACACCTATATAGTTCAAGATGGTCAGGTAAGAAATCTCTAATAACCCAGGTCCCGATGTTCAAACTTTGATTTCTGTGCTGACTTGAAGTATGGGGTATTAGATTCTTCTGGGAAGGAAGAAACGAGGGATCGGACTTGATTAGTACGAGACGGCAAACTGTCTACTTGTCTGTCTATCACTGACCGGCTTCTGTGGCGTCGAAGTTACAATGGGTTCGGTAAAGACGTTGAATGTCCTCTACTCCTGTGTAGCTCAGAACATTGCCCTACAGGTGGCAAAGTTGAAGTCGGTGAAAGCTCCAAGCAAGCCGCTCGGCGCGAACTCGAGGTTAGCACCACGAGTCTCGCTTTCGGCATTAATTGAATCGTACACCGGTATGGGACTGGTCTAGGAAGAAGCTGGCATAACCGCTCCGCTCGATCAAGTTGGTACCCTCCTATTCACCAAAGAGGGGGTCGAATGGACATTCCACATCGACATATACCGCGCAGAGGAATATGAAGGGAAAATAGTAGAGTGAGCAACGGAGAAACCTCTGTTTGTTTGACTTTGATGCTAATCTGTCTATGAGAACAGAACAGAAGAAATGTGTCCCGAGTGGTTTCCTGTTAGTCGGATACCGTACGATCGGATGTGGGAGTCCGACGGGTACTGGTTGCCTCTTGTTCTGTCGAAGAAACCTTTCATCGGCCGCACAGATTTCGACGCAAACAACCGCCTTCAAAAGTGGTGGTTTGGCCACGATGGTGGGGTGGTGTCAGCATAGCGCGTTCACACCCTTCTATTTGACTATACTAAATACGACGATGACCTGATGTACATGCGATGATGCATACAACAGTATAGAATGCAATCGACCGTGGTGAATCTCACGTCTCCCAATACTCCATACCCACAAGATATTCATAGTGCTTCAAAATCTTGGCAATATCAATGAAGGTCAAGAACTTAGACGCTTTCAATATCTGAAGGGGGGTTGTGCTTTAGTCAATGACATGCGGGGGGATCAAGCAGCATACCACGAGGTGCCATCGCAGAGCCTCCCATCCAGCTGCGCGGTGAATCATTCTCCAATACTCATCGACGAACATGATGACGCCCTGATAATAATTTGCCAGAAACTCCATCCTGGATCGGGCATCAGAAAGCACCAAGGATCAACAGCATCGGCGTGAATATTATTATCAAACGCACCGATGAAGAAATATCCACCGCCCCCACAATGCAAGCACGACTTTCAGCTCGTCCGCGATGTGGTCTTCGTCAAACATCTCTTCTTCTATGTCGAGAATGTACCACGCCATGAGCCCGAATGGCTCCATGGGCAGGGTCCCCAGGAGGTCGTACAGTCGCGGGCCTCCTGGGCGGCACGAGTAGAACATTGTAGGGCCTCCGTATTCGGATACATAAGGGAGGTAAGGGTATCGCGCGGCCGGTCCTAAGGGATTTTCCTTCGGCGGTGGCGTCGGACAGCGAGCGGGTAGGTTGGGTGGTCTTGATGACGGAGGGCATGCTGCTTGAGGCGGCTGGGTACTGGCGGGTAAAGGTATCTCAGGGAGGTCGATAGCGGCTGGCAATGGTGTTTTGGGCTCGACTTCATGTGGCGGCGCGGCGGCGCTAGCATCTGGGTGGGCGGCTACTGGATCGCTGATATTGGTCGCTGGTGACGACGGCGGGGGCAACTGGGGTGATAATGAGCGCAAACGTGCGGAGGGTGCTGGTGATGGAGGCAATACAATCAACGGTTCCGCCAGGGGCGATGTCGGAGGGGGCAGTAATGGTACTGATGAGACATTCACATATGGGACAGAGAGCTGCGTCTCATCTAAAGCTTGTACTACCGAAGGGGTTTCGGGTGCGATGGAAGGGGGTAGCGCTACCCCTTCAAGTGGCGCTACAACTGCAGATGCTTCTGCCTCATCGGACACACTTGGCCTAGGAGCCTCATGAGGTTCGTCCATCTCATAATCAGCATACTCAAGGGGAATGTCTTCGAGGGAAAGTCCTTCCCTAGATGACGGTGTCGACTAAGCTATCTGAACCCGGGGTGCTCGTTAGGCTGAACTCACATTTCTTCGATATTGGCGTTGCTGGTCAGCGTAATGGTGACGCGCCAGCACTTGTGAAACCCATGATATATTCTGCTCGTTTAGAGAGGAAAGGCGCTCACCGTGGCCATATCCACCCAATGCGCAAGTACCGCCGTATGATCCCACTCCAAATGCGCTGCAAGTGTTTCTCTGGTAGGGAATCGGCCGAATAAATTGCACAGCGGACAAAACAGACCAAGCCCTTTGACAGTATATTGAAGGTGGCCCTCATCAAGGCGATAGACCACCTCCAAGGAGAATTCATCATTGCCCTTTGGGTCGGCATCGGTATGTCTGCCTTCCTTTCGACACCTTGAGAGAAATCCTCGACGAAAGTTTCGCCGAAGGAAAGGGAGACATTTGACCTGTTGCATCCGCCTCGTATGAAAGGTGAGCTTGTTGAACGCCTCAAGGAGTTCCTTGGGCGGTGCGGTACTTGTCGATGGATCTGAAGGAGCATATTCTTCGGGGTCGAGTTGGTCGGTGTCATCGGAAGACGTACTCCAGTCCGATTGAGAAGCATCGTCGCTATCAAGTTCGATAATATCATCATCATCATCAGTCGAAAAGTGCGTGCCCGCAGCGGTTTTCCGTGCAGCTTTGAGTCCGACTCCAGGGACTATCCTTGGTGGTCGACCTCCCGGCCTCGTCATAAGCTTTCGCCTATAGAAAGTACGATCAACAACAAACGGCCTCATGGTCAACTCAAACAGACAACAAACTTCAGATTGTTTGGAGTTACCCGATCGTCTGGTTCAAAGCATACCACATTCGACGACGACGAGGAAGAGTCGTCCATGGCCGGGGTGGGCGAGGGAGAAACAAGGTTGATGGTTGTGGTATTTGTGGAACTGTGTGAGTCTTTGGAGCTCGATCCAGATACCGTTTTTCTGCGAACTTGCCGAAGTGGACTACGGGTAGGCGTAGATCCAGCGCTGTGATGGCGGCCTCTGCGTGAGGGTGATCCTGGGGCCGGCGTGTTCGCGAATGTTCTCGTAGGATGGAATCTGTTGGAAAGGCCATGGGCGGTCGTTCTATGCACAACTTCATGAGGTCCGCGAGCCTCATTTCCGCGATCAAGCCTGGTCGTCGGAGTCATTCGTTGTGACGGCTTCGCCTGGGAGCTCTTCTTGATACTGTGGACAATCGGTGGGAGTGCCTGTCCGGTCGTCGCCTTGCCCTGGACTTGTTTGCCACTGACGCTAGCTGCCAGTGAATCAACAAATCCCCTTGAGCTAGCTGCCTTTCTGGCTATACTGAGTCATTAGTGTATCGAGGACATAATCATGAGTTGCACTTACTAGCGACCCATGGTTTGTCAGATGAGAATGGGTTCCCGCTGGAACGAAAGTCTGTTGCAGGTCGACTTGAGCCGGGAGGAGCGTGGTAACGCGGCCCAACCTTTTTAGCAGCCTCTGTCCTATGGGTTCGTGCGGGCATAGTGGACGGTGCTCCCAAAGGTTGTATGGGGAAAGCTGGGATCCTCTCGGATGTCGATGTGGTTTTTGGGGTGAGCATGCGCCTGCGGATTGTCGTAGGTATTGTTGCTACTTTGCGAGGGGACCGGTCCTCATCAGACATGATGCTGCTACACTGTGTTCAGACCTCAGTTGACATAACAATAGGACTGTGTGAATCTACCGTCAGTGGTGTTAGTTGTGGTACTCGTGGCAGTTACTTCCGAGAACGTTGAGGACCCGGGGCTGTTATCGACGAATGCTGACTCAGCATCATGGGCGCTTGAGGAACAAGGTGCCAAGAATAGCCGCGTGTTAGTGGTTGCTTGACATCGCCATGTTGAACAAAGGACACAATAGCAGAAAGGCCGTTCATTGTCCTTGAGGTCGGATAAAATGAGGACGATCCCTTCAGAGTTCCCCATCTTCTTCTGCCCCCATCGAGCCAGGTGCTTCTTGCTTTTCCTAGACGTTTCTCAGTTCCGTTCCGTATTCACGACTATCTTCAACTTTGCCAAATAATATCTTCGATTGGCCTTTAAAGAAACACCGAAATATATATACAACATATCCAAGATGTTCTCTCCGTCTGCTCTCGCCCTCGTCGCTCTTTCGTTCTTCACCATCATTGCCGTCTCTGCGCCTACTTCGCCTGATGCTGCCACCCTTCTCAAGAACGGCCAGGAGGCCCAGGGTCTCAACTTTGCCTTCCGTACCCTCAGCGCCAACGATGACTGCACTAGTGCGTTTTCTTCTGCAGACGCGACGAAGTGTGTTTTAACTGACCACTGCATTAGGTGGAGACACCGGCTGCATCCTCGGTGCATCCGCCCAGTGCGTCGATGGGAAGTGGGACATCACCAACTGCCCCAGCCAGACCCGCTGCTATGCGCTGCCCTCCTTCACCGGAGAAGGAACTGTTCGTACATTTCCATGCTCGAACCACGTACCTTCTCAACGTGGCTTTCCTTTTTAGTTTGTAGCGTGCACAAGTGAGCGCAACGCCCGCTCGTTCATCGACGCCAGTGGCGCGGAGGGAGGAATCGCTGTCGCCCCGTCCAACAGCACAAACAGCGCCAACTCCACAGCATCCGCGTCCTCCACCGTGTCCTCGTCGATCGCCAGAGCCACCGCGTCAACCAGCAAGTCTGTGGACGAATCCCCGAAGACCGTCACAGTGACCTTCTTCCCCTCCTCCTCCTCATCCCCAGCCATTGCGATATCCACCGACCTCCCCGCGCAGACAATCACTGTCGCTCCCGCTGCGGCGTCCAGCCTCGTCGCCAGCATCACCGCCAACACCGCATTCTCCGTTGTCTCCGTCATTCAACCTAGTGGTGCTGCTTTCCCCGCCGACGCCCCAAATGCGAAGCCAGCAGCTACCACGATCAAGTTGACCGCCGCAGCTTTGCCCGTACAAACCACCGGCGCTGTTGTTGCTGCCAACAACGCTAACGCGTATGGGTACTGAGTACTCAATATCCCCCAATTGTCACGAACAATGCATTTTTGTAGCTACTAGCAAGGGAAACATTATTGTATTATTGTAGTAGAAGGAAGAATACATCAACCAAGCGATGGCTCATGCTGAGCAAAGTATTGATGCGAGGACCTCGCGAGGGGCTGTTCCCGGCCGTATGTAGAACAAGGAACCAAGGTAAGAATATTGGCCCATGTTATAAATACAGCTAAGGCGTGGCTTAGAAGAACCAGGCAAGGAAAGGAAGAGAAAGGAAAGGAACACTGGGATCACCTTCAACACAGTCCGCGTACTCTTTTCTCAAGGTCAATCGGGTCTCTAGAGAGTCACGGTAGCAATCAGCCAGACGAACTTCGACGCCATCTCGCTATGCCTCGTGGCCGATGTTGAGGATGCTATCTCGCCTGTGGCGGGGATGGCAGTGATAGCTGGAATCGAGATCAAATCGTACTCCCTCTGGGCATGTCTGCCAAAGCACAATATCACAGCGACAGCGCCGACTCCTCTGACGATCTGCCTCCTCCGAAAATGTTCGATATCCCATGTCCCTCTCTGATTCGCCCACTCTGGATATACTCCACGCACCGTACGACATATTTATCTTACCGCTGGTGCCCCCGAGTTCGTTTCTCGCTCTTAGGGCATTGGCTCTGGATTGCCACAGCAGGACACACATTGCATGCCTTGAACTGCTGGTTGGTCCAGAGGCATGCGCAAGGATGCGCAGCCTTAGAACGTCTTTCTATCATCGGTTGCCCCACATGAAGGCGCCGATAGAAGCGATACTGAGGCGTTCAGTCGGAGGCATCAGATATTCGAGATCGCGAGGTTGACAGCCGCCTGTGTTCATGATCAGAGGTTTTGGTTTGGTGCTTTACCAGCAGGTGTAGGACACTTGATTGATTGACGCTAATGTATCGATTTTTACACACATGCTTATAGCGCTTCCTCGGCCAACCAGCGCAGAAGCATCTCCAGTGATTCTTTTGGTTTGTTGTATGGGACCTTGATAGTCAACGCGTCAGGGCTTAGAGTAGGATCACAACGGCTAGAGCGATGGCTTACCATATGCCCAGCTGCCTCCACCGTAGCGAATGTCAATCCCTTAGCACTCCTTGTCTTACCGGCGAATTTCCCGTCGACTACCCAGTCACGCAGGGGCTGCTTGTTGAACTCCTCCTTACCACTCCACTCCATGTCCAGCGTCCACCGCTCGTTCCCCACCCAATGCGCGATCCAGTCGTAGGAACCCACGTATATCAAGACACGTATGTCCCGCTCGAGCAGCGCCGCAACATGTTCAACGGACGTGTGCATGTGGTCCAAGTTGTTAAAGAACGCGTCGTGTAATTCCGTGTTTATGAGCTCGAAGTTCCCTGCGGCGGGATCAGCTCCGATGAGTTCGCGCGTGTCAGACGCGTTCAGGAACTTTTGAATATGTCTGGGGACGTGCAACGCTTGGGCATTAGCATATAAAAGGACAGTCGAAAGACAAACAAAATTCAGACGCACCTCGTTAGAGAGTAGCAAAGCGACTTCTGGTCCTCGCATTTCTGAGTGATATCGTAGGGATTCCATCCTGTCAAAATGTTAACATGACTTAGCTCCTCGAACATCCTACGACCAACCAGCAGCAACGTATGGCCCTCCGAGAGCCGCCTGGCAGGTCGAAACAGCAGAGTTACAGTCGATCCCATCAAAATGGTCAATACATGAGGCCTGGATCCACTTCTTGCATCGTGGGACCTATCGCGGGGAGTTCATAGAATATCGAAGGTCTTCTAATTGAGGCTTACCATTTTCTTAGCTGCCACGCAAGTGCTGCAAAGTGCGTATTCTCGGTGAGCCACGGATGCCATAGTAGAAAACAAAGAATCGCGTACGAGATATCAAGAACAGGACGTCCTATCTTCGAGCACTCAAAATCGGGCCAAGATAGAAGCACACTGTACATATTCGTCCACCCATTTCCTGTGTAACATTTCGTGAGGGGAACAATAAACGGCCGGAAAGCACACACCGATCATGATAGAGGTCAGGTTGATTGGCGTCAGACCTTGTTCTACAAGTTTTGCATTCTGATCATATATTTCGGAGGCGTAAACTGGCAGATAGCGTCCCTAAAGGAAAATTCCTCAGCAGTCTAAAGGAGTAGTAGAAGTCTGCAACTCACGGCATAAGATTCGCCCGTTAAGTGGAACGCACGCCCTTTGAACTTGGTGAAATGCTCGAAGAATATCACCATAAATGCAGCGATATCCTTGGCTGCATCTTCCGTTGTCTCCTATAGTTTTCATACAGTCAGGGGGTAGCCCCTGTGAACAAGATGGAGCTGACCGCCGTCTCCCCGAATTCGGCGTACGAGAATCCAGTCCCAACTGGTTGATCAATGAAGAAAATATTGGCCTTCGTGTTCCACGATTCTGGGTGAAACTTGGGCCCCTCCGCATCCAGCACGCGGCAAGGACCGAGCTCCATGAGAAGGCCCACAGACGACGAGCCCCCAGGTCCGCCATTAGTCCACAGCAATACATCGTCCTTATCAGGTTCGCTCCTACTTTCAAAAAAGTAGAAAAATAGGTGGCGAGCTTGGATGTCAATATATCCCGTGTACGCCCTAAGATAGTCACGGAGTTGACAATGACATGTCCAGCAGGGCTTCGAGGTAACATACTTTACTGTATCATCGCACCACCGAGTCCTTTTGATTCTCACTCCATAGCCCGGCAATACTGGATTGCCGAGAATACTGAACTCCTTGTCCGACAATGCGTCCAGCCTTTCCATCGGAGTGAATAGTCCGGAGTCATAGCGCTCTCCAAAATCTTGATAAATCGGTTCTTGAACTTGGAAAGCGAACGGCGAAGGGCCTCGCTGGTTCGACCTTTGCGCCCCCACTAGCACAGCGAGGCACAATAGGATAGATTTAGTGATAATCATGAGTTAGAGAAAGAGGGATGGAAACCTATGAGACACTCCCAGCAACATATTGCAGCCTAAAAGTAGAAATTTCTCAGCCATCATGTTCCCCCACGACGTGGAACGTGGTTCAGTAGGTGACTCACTCAGCGCCCTTAGAGTGTTCGCATGGAAGATCGATGCCCTTTGGGGTATCATAAGCTCCTGCGCAGTCCCATCGTGCATAAATTGTCTCACAGCGCGGAAGACCATGAGATGGATCTATTATTGATGTGGGAATTGCATGCCCTCGATTTCAATGCAGTGCTTCGAGGTACAGATTTTCCTTGTATGTGATTTCCTTGAGACCCTTACTTACTTCAATTGTCCATATCTTCGTGTTACAGTGCGGACTTAACAAGACTTGAGAAGAGTTGCATTTGCATAGCAGCGACAGATTCGAAAGACGTTGTCGAGATGCACTTTGAAGTGAGAGAAACGAAGCGTAGACACTAGCTGACGCGGCTTCACCTAACGGCGTTCACCTGATTGAACGTGTTGTAGGAGAAGATTAGTATGATAAAGCGATAGTAGGGAATATTAAATACAAAACGCGCGAATACATTATTAATATCAATACTACACTGTCGACGAAAAGTCAGCCCACTGAAGTCCATCGTCCACCCGGAGAAAGGGGGCTCACACATATATCTTTAAATACGAAGGCCATCATGATCGCACTCTGCCATTGCCTTCCATCTCCAGCTCGACGAGCATATCAACAACTCTGTCTCTGGCATCTTCCAGCGCCAAAGCGACGACGCCGTCTTCCTGCCACACCGATCCAGATCTTGATGCTTTCCTTTCATCTGCACAATCAACCAACCCCTCAGCCTTCGGTCTGTCTTCCACGTTACAGTCGAAGACCGCATTGCCCAAGGCCCGCCTCAAAGCATACACAATACGTATGTCTTTCTGGCTTGGACTCGGCGGCGGACTCAACAAAATTGATACGCCCGAGCAATTTTGGGCACCGCTAGAAGTAGCGTCGTGGTGCCCAAGACCCCTCGAATGCGAGAGAATGGATGATGGGAAGATCTTTCGATAGAGGAGGATAGCGTTGAGTAATGAACGGATCTCGCCGTTGATGCCTTCTCGGATGAAGTCTTCCTGGTTCGTAGGATTATGGGTAGCCTCCAGGCCATCCCCGTTGGCCTGTAGGCGTTCAAGTATATCGCCTAGCTCGGCCAAGCTTCCTCCAAGACTCCGAGCGGCGTCAATAGTTTTCCTCTTCTCAGCTACCGCGGTCTCCTCGTCCCAGAGGTCGCCGGGTTCAACAGTGCTGGTATATTGTCCACCGCGAACCGGCGTTGTAGTCGATGACGACGACGGAGGAACGACAGTCGAGATGAATTGCATCATCAAATGCTTCTTGGTCCTCTCCTTTACGAGTGTCCCAGCTAGGGCACCCAACGGTGTAAGCGTATACCGCTCCCTCTTCTCCCCTTTCCCAATATTCAAGCCCCTCAACCGTTTTGATGCCTCTCCAACTTCCAAATCCCTCAACACCAATTTCTCATACTCTCGAACCCCCCGATTTCCATCATTCACCAGTCCACTTGCAATGTCTCTCCTCTTATCAGGGACACCAGCGCAGAGACCTGCTTTCTCCCTCGCGCCTTCCCACAACGCGATAGCGTTCTTCCGACCGAAGATAGGGATGTCATGAGCGAGAAGGGCGAGCGTTATATGGTCCGAGGCTGATGCGCTCAACCACGATATGTAAGTACGCATTTGGATGTATGTTTGAATGCGCGTGTAAAGCGAAACTTGAGAAGGACCTGCGAAAGATAAACTCAGCGTTAGAAATATGATTCGACCGTGATAAATCTAAAATTACCTCCAAGCACAGCGAGTTCCCCCAATCTGACCCAAGCTCTCTGCTCTAACCCCTTCCTCTCAAATCCTCTCCCTTTATCGCTTCCAGCATTCACCCTTCTCCACATCCTCAGAGAAGAGGATCCCGCCTTTGCAGCGTTCAAAGCATTCCTCAACCCGTCTGCTTCATTCGGTGTTCCTCGCCTGGCTGGGGCAAGTGCTTCAGCAAGCGTCAGAGTAACTTGGGGTTGCTCAGGGACTACGCCAGACTTCGAGACCAGGCCGACTTTATGGAGGACGGTGTTGAGTTTGTTTACAGCACGCCGGGGTTTCCACGGCACCCAAGGTAATACGACCGAAGCGAAGACAAGGGCGGAGACAAGGAGATGGAACGACTGGATGACTTCCTGCCATCCCCACTCAGACTGTGCGACATACGCAGCGTTTGCGTACGAGCTGTTCGGTAGAGGATTCAGTACGTGCCCATGCTCAGTATATTGACCAGAATCGGACGAAGGTGATGTCGATGTTAGCGGGGAATTGAAAAATGAGAATAACGCGAAAGTCGCAAGGAGGTATTGTTGAGGATGGTTAATTTTCCGATTGCCGTTATCGTCTGTGGGGGGTTGCATGACAATGTCCTCCACCTTCATCGGTGATGAACTGGTGCTTGTGGATGGTGACGTATGGACCATGGTCACTGGGTGAGCGACGATAGGCATCGGGGTCGGCGCTGCTGGCGGGAGAGGATTCTTTCTTGGCCTACCACGCTTTCTCTTTTCAGGAAGAGCACCAGGCACTAGCACGGTTGTCGGCGATGCTGCAGCACCCGGCCGCGGTTGAATCTTCACAATCTTCTCCTTCGAGGCGGGTTTCGGGGCGGGACTCGTCTTAACCTTCTTCCTCTTCCTACCGCCTTCCTCATCACTACCATCATCGTCGCCCTCGTCATCATCATCGTCTTCACCATCACTTCCATCGAAATCGCCCGGCTTGTTGGCAGCATCACGGCTCGTAACCCGAACGACCAATTCACTTTCGACTAGTTCATCCTTTTCAGGGCCGCCAAACTTTGCTGTCCACACGCGTTCCCATTCACGTAGGAGGTCCGGCCCCCCTACAAGACCCGACAAAAGCGATTTGAGACCATCTTGTTCGTTCTTGAGGCGCTTCTCACGCTTCTTCAAAACGCTGGAAACATGTGTCAAAAGACCTCCACACAATATAGGTGCTAAACGCACCGAATGTATTCCACGGCCTTACCAAGAACGTTAGCTTTGCTGCACTTCCTCGCTACTCTGACACCGTCAACAAATCCACGTTCATCGATAATATCATCTTCTGTTTTATCTATATCCGTGGCTTTCTCTACTTGCTTAGAGTTCTTCGCATTCTTGCCATTCTTGCGATCCAGGACTCGAAGGGCTGGCACAGCCATTCGTAAGCTCTGGATGCGAGCATTCAGATTCGTCCGGTAGCGTCTCTCGATTGTGGTGTGACTTGTCTTCGGGCGACCGCTCGCGCTGACTTGTACTACGGATTCACTACTGCTGGATGTTTGGGCAGGCGACGGTGACGATGAAGTCGACATCGTAGGCCGAGGTAAAATTGGGATGGCCTTCTCTTGCGATTCCGGAGTCGGGACTAACGGCCGCTTCGAATGAGGTGAGTGCCATCGAAATCGGTCAATAGGCTTACCTGTCAGAGAGAGTCCATGACCGCCTATCTGCGAACCTACCGGTACAGCATGCAGGACACCTGATGTAATCCTGACTAACTGAGCAAGCTCATCCGCTGCTGATGCGGGCCCCGAAAGCGGTGTGCTTGGTGGTTCCCGTTCCGGCACAACAGCAGTCGAGTGCTCCAGGACGGGTGATAGGGAAGCGCCAGACGATGAAGATGATGAAGTCACGCTGAGCCGACGTGGCTGAGGGACGGTCAGCGAATCTGCGAATGTCGACAACATATCTCCATTGAAGGGGTACGGAAAATGGGATTCGTGATACGTGAATGGGTAGTGTTGCTCAGGAGACATGGCTCCCAAAGACGCAGCTGCAGGGTTATAATGTAGTGCACTGGGGTCGATGGACATATTAGAAGCGAAATCCATGACGCCAGAATATGGATTGACTAGTTGTTCTGATCCATTCCATAGCGATGATAGTTCTGACCAGTCGGGAAGATGGCCAGACGAGTCGCTCTGCCCTGCACTCTTCAGGAGCAATTCCAAGGCGTCCGCTGGGTCCAAGCCCATCCCGAGGTCGGCAGTAAGTAAGGATGGCGAATTAAGATGGGAAGACGAAGACGACGAGAAGCTGGATTCTTCGCTGCTCGAAGACGTCGATGGCGACGGTGACGGGGCCTTGTGCGACATGCTGCTCGAATTAGCGGTCGAACAGCTATTTGAACGTTGTGGTCGGGAGCAAGGAGGATCGTTCGATTTTAGTGCACAAGTCAGGCCATTCTGGAAATGGGTGCTATAAGCCACGTGATATCCCACAGGGGTTCAAAGTTTGCAATCAAGCGCTCTTAGCTCTCTGTTCAGATCGTCCTCAAAAACATGGCAAGCCATGAGCATTAGGCTAAAAGTCGTGCGTCTGCTAATGTTCTCTGTAGATCATTCCAGTTCGCTGCTTTTCTTGCGGGAAAGTCGTAGGTGATAAATGGAACCAATACCTTGAATATCTGGCGAAAGACATGAGCGAAGGGTACGTCGTCCAATATATTCTCAGACGTTTCTATGAATTAAGAACGGGATAATTGAACAGTGATGCCCTTGACGAGCTGCAGCTGAAGAGGTATTGCTGTCGTCGCATGGTGTTGACTCACGTCGACCTCATTGAGAAATTGCTGCACTATAACCGTGCGTACCTTTCACGTCTCTGGACTTTGTGCGTGGGGTTTTACAGGCATCACCAAACAGCTATGGAGCGCTCGAAGGACAAATCTGGCTTCGGGGCGTCGTAAAGACAAACTCTTGGAATCTGGACCACTAATGACATCGAAACACTCCCTTCGAGCCTGGCGTTCCCGTGATGTAGGTGGAGTTTGGCGGGTGCTGGTGATATAGGCCATCATATCCTTCCTGGTATCGCATTTTGTATGTAGGTATGTCAAGGTACGCCTAGGCTGGCGTTATCAATGTACGTTTTTCGTCGACATATTGGAGCTGGGCAGTTTGCGGGTTCCCTTCAATACCTTATGTCGTGGCTGAACCACTTCAAAGCCTTATATTGTTTATCGTAATCGAAATCTACAGGAAATCTATAGGTCGCAAACAGTCGCAGGACACAGAATAGCGCTGCTCAGTCAGACAGAACCACCTTCATCTCCTTCATCTCCTTGGTGGCAGGTACATCCAGAGGCGGAGCACTGGTCAGCTTGTCCGACCCCGCATTGTTGTCTCTCTCCAAACCCGGCTGGTTCAATGTTGGCGGTGGCGGTACGCCGACGATGATCGAACCAGGCGCTGGCCAAGGCAGCATATCCAGCGGCGCCATCTGCGCGACTGCGTCTTGCTTCGCTTCCTTCGCTTTGGCCTTCCTCTGTTTCTCCCTCTCCGACTTAGCGAGGCGCTCCTCCCTTTCACGGGCGATCCACGTAGAAATACCATCCAACGCCGCATTTGGAAGCATCCTGAAAGAAAGGAGATAGCCTTGAAGCTCCGCAGCTGTGAACTCGTTATCCGGGAACTGAGATGCGAATTCGTCTGCCAATGGGTGGTAGACGGATCCTTCATATGGCACCTTCTCAAACGATGCCGGCGCTTCTTCCGGAACGGCAAAAAACCGGTTGAAGATTGCTGCTGCCTGGTCCTTGCTCGCGAGCTTGTACTCTACCTTCATGTCGATACGGCCCGGGCGCAACAGCGCATCGTCGAGCCTGTCAACATAGTTGGTCTTTCAAATTCAGAAATTCCACCGGGCCCATGTCAGCCTGCTTTACGACGCACAACGCACGACGCGTCAGGATATCACACTCTCACCGTGGCCACGAATATCTTCCCGTTTTCGCTGTTCACGCCGTCTAGAACGTTGAGAAGGCCCGACATCGTGACGGAGCTGCGGCCTGGCGGCGGCGGGATGCCCATCACCATGTTCTCAGCGACGCGTGAAGCGGACGCCTTCGCCTGTGCTTGTCTTTGCTGCTCCTCTTCATCGTCACGGGAGGGGAATGCGCAGTCGATGTCCTCGATGAGGAGGATCCCGCGTTTGGGGATATTGTCGGCGGCCATTTGGAGCGTTGCATCGGTGAGGCTAACGTGGAAGATGGACAACATCAGCTACAGGACCCTCGGAGGCGAGTTTGAGACTTACCCGCTCGTCGAGAGGGAGAGCGTATACAATTCAAGGCCGAGCGCCCCCGCCTGCGAACAGTTGGTGAACGATTCCACAGATCACAAGAGCGGACATACCAAGGCATAAACAGTGGAACCTAATCAGCAGATGTCTTGGTCAGTAGCACGACACTACGGACTTGTAAACGACGTACTTTTCCCAGTCCCCGGTGGTCCGTGCAACAGATATCCACGACGGTACGGAATCCCAGCGCGCGTGTACCAATGTTCAGACGTGATGAATTTACGCGCGTCGTTAACAATAGAGTCCAACACACCCTGTGGGAGGATGACTGAGTCGAGGGGTCGGTAGGGCTTCTTCTTGAGTCCGTCCAGAACTGCCTGTTTCCGTGTCCCCCAAAGATGCCGTGCACCATCCCCTGGTTGACTCCGAGCGAACGCACTACGACCTGCTGCTTGCTCTCCGTGATGTAGTAGCGCTTTGCTTCCTGGATGAGGTCCCTGAGCGCGCCCTGGTTGAGGGTGTACAGGCTAGATATCATACACAATCATCAGCATCCGTCAGAATGTCAAATTCTGCGTGCTAGTACACGCACTTCAGGCGCAGAGTACCCGGGCCATTCGATGCTTTGATCTCATGCGGGAGACCCTGGGTTTGGGGCGCTTCCCTAATGACCTCGACCCAGTATCCGTTCCAGCGAAAGAGCTGGGGCGTGCCGTAGTTCGGAAGGAACGAGACCGTTCCCTCGAGTTCCTCGACGTCTTCGGCGCCCCCTTGTGTCGGCGCTTCTTCAGGCCGGATGACGGTGACGCCCCATTGCTGCGTTGATGTCTTGTATTGGATGGTGTAGTCCCGTGCATGGTACCAGACCCGTTTTTGCGCCAGGAATATCATAATCCACTCGTGGACGGGATCACCATCAATAAATGTTGCACTGATGAATAGCTCTAGGACTACGTATCAGAACCGCAACTTTATCATCATACAAAGACCTACTTGGGCGGAACCGTGTGTAGATCCACTCCCAGGATCTTCTCCCCAACTCGATGGTCGAGCCAAGGAGGAACAACTTGATGCTGTTCGAGATCTGCGAGGCAGAGAATTGCCCCGCAAGACTAGGAAATACAGATTTCAGCATGGATCCTAGGCCGAGAAGCGTCACGGAGTTGGCCAGAAGGCCGTTGACGGCGCTCCCTGCGGTTACTGGCGCGGGGAGACCAGGATTCAACGACTGGTATTGCATATCCTGGGAGGCAGAAGGAAATTTGGGCGGGCAACAGCACTAAGTACTTAGGCATATGAGCCACATCTGACGGCGCTAGATATGATCAAGGATGTGAGTCACAAGCAGATAGCATAACCGCTTGTTACCTGGTTACCAGCAAAGACGACTTAACGGAAGGGCCAACTTTCTTGAAGCCCCCTTCGACATATCGTGCTGCTACGGATTTCCCTTCACCCCGACTATTCAGCTTGAGCTTCATGCGCGTGACAGTGTGTAGCGACTCGGGCTTGCAGCCCGAACCAGCCCTCGGACATGTACCATTCACTCAGACTTCATCAGACACCTACTCTATTGGACATACATTTATTACCTAGACTAACACACCCTTTGCGCTACTCCCCATAGTATATAAGAGCTACCTGTCCACTGTGTAGTAGGTAGCCTAGTTGGAACCCTCGAATACCACGGCTTTACCCCTGTCACTTTTCGACGGCCCACTTACGCTCTCGTGTGGCGCGACCGTTCTCGCTCGCGTCACACAGTGCGTAGATAGGGTCGGAATTCCGTTGCCACGGCTTGCTGCCACGGCCCGAAGTTCAACGTACTTACGGCACTTCATTTTCATCTCGCCCATGTTTGCCTTGGGCGGCACGATCCTTATCGCTGTGCTAATCTGGTGCTACGTTCGACGGAATGACAAGGCTCTCAAGGCCCAACCTGCAAAGGAGTTTGCTGCATTCTCGCCTAATCGGGTTACTGCCAAGGAAGTCCTGACGACAGCGGCGGAGCCCGTGGACAAGCTCACTGTGGCAGATCAATTACCTCCAAGAACCGGCCGCAGGTATATTGTCGTCGGAGGGGTGAGTGGTGGAAGTGTCCCTCTGATGGCTGTTGACCAGATTTCAGGCTGGCTTCTTGGGTGGGTGGATCGTGGTGCAGCTGCTAGCGGTGAGCCTTTCGACGCAATATGGGGGCTCGTGTTGACTTGCGCAAAGAGGGGAGAGGATCCGAAGAAGATTAGGGTCCTTGATTTAAAGCCCCCCCGGAGGCACGACCTTCTGACGGGGAGCGCCAAAGACGTAGACTTCATCCAACTAGATATATCAGACAAGGGCGCCGTTTATGCGGCGTTCACCAAACCGTGGCCGGACGAGGGCCACGACGATGTCACCATCTTCCACACCGCGTCAAATATTCGCTTTTATGAGCGCCATCCAGCTTTACTTCATCGCTCAGCCAAGGTCAATGTCCAAGGAACAGAGAATATCATTGGCGCTGCTAAGGCGATCGGCGCAAACATCTTGCTGTACACATCGTCTGGCTCTGTTGCTGTACGGCGGTCAAGATTCTGGCTGTGGCCATGGGAGAGCAAGGTCCCCTTCCACTTCCAAGTTATCGATGACGACGAGCATAATCCTATACTCCCTCGACGACACGAACAGTTCTTCTCGAATTACGCGGCGACCAAAATGCACGCGGAGACGCTGGTGCGCAAGGCGGACAAAACGGGCCAGCTTCGGACTGGTTGTCTTAGACCTGGCAACGGAATATTCGGTCCCGGGGGCGATATGCTCTGCGGCGCGTACCTTGTGAGGAAAGTGAACCCCACTTGGGTGCAAAATACCTTGCAATCCTTCGTCTACGTGGAGAACTGCGCCTTGGCGCACCTTTGCTACGAACAGCGGCTCATTGAGCTTTCCAATGGGTCACGCAACCCAGACATAGGTGGTCAAGTTTTCCATATCGCCGATCCTGGGGCGCCCCCTACCTACGGCGATGTTTATACGACGCTGGAAGTGCTTACCGATGGCGAGACCTACTTCCCTGAATTTTCGCCCACGGTGATGCTCTTCATTGCCCATATAGTTGAATTGTACTACCTTGTGCAATACTACCTCTCCACATCCTCCTCCCCCATTCCTCGTGCATTCGGAAGATTTTTGCCAACCATCAATGGGGATCTAGTTAATTTACAGCCATCTCTCTGGGCGCTCATGCAAGTGCATCTGGTATTTGACGACTCTCGCGCCCGGCTCTCCCCTGAGCAAGGTGGCTTAGGGTATAGGGGTTCATGGACGACGTTGGAGGCACTTCACAAGATGGTAGCTGAGTACAAGAGCGGTGTAAGCAAGTTTGACAATCGCTCGGACGTGGGGGGCGTCAGCTTAGGGTGGGCCATGGGGCGTGCCCGACGCGGTATCGGGAAAGTGGGTGACAATATCGTCGAGTCATTGAAAAATTGATCCACTGCAAACAAAAAACTAGGATGTAACCGATGTTGTACAACGTGCATATACAATAACAACCAAAGTGGTAATATGCTTTTGGGGTGCCTTGTTGGATAGAATGGCGATTGTCCTATCCTATAGGCGGACAAGAAGAGTAAGTAACGCCCCGGAGTCAAAAATGATGCTCAGCATCTGAGCGGTCGTCCTCTGAACCGAAGTCAGTGTCCCATGATGAAAAGTCGCCGTCCGACATAGACACGTCGGTTTCGGGTACGCTGGCTACGGAGTGCTCGCTGAGCGCCGGGGTCACAGCTCTGCTGCTAGGAGAGTGCGCCAAAGCGGACAATGTGACCGGTGCAGGGCTTAACGACCTCCACGAGTGATCGTCAGAAGACGCATAACTCAAGGCGGGGCTCGGCCTCCGGGTGAGGAGATTGACGCGGGAGTGTGTCTCATCAAAGTCTGAGTCTACATCACTACCCTCCGAGACTGATGGATAACGACGTGGGTTTCCACAATCCTCCGCATCGCTTTCCGATTCAGTCGCGGATTGGTAGTCACTCTCGTTACCACTGACTGAGTGGCCATCGACGATACCGCCAGGCATAATCGTCTCCATGCTGGCCGTGCGCTTGAGCCGCTTCTGATTATCTTCCCATCGAAGAAGTTCTTCCCTTTCTCGGGCGTGGCGCGCAAACATTTCGTCCCAGAGTGATTTTGGGGCTGGGTGCAAAAACGGACGATTTATCCAGTCGGTATCCAGCAGAGCTAGACATGTCACATCTTTCCATTCTGTCTCGAACGGGCTGTAGAAAGATCGCCTTCGAGTTCCTTCATGATTGAACTTCCTAGAGTAAGAGAGTAATCAGTGTCTGTCTGATTTAACTAGGAAACGACACGTACAGTTGCGTATACATCGTCATAGCCGCATCCTTGTTCAAGGCATGGACGAGCGATGCCTGGACTCGATGAAAGTTTCCCTCGTCAAATGCCTTTACCAACATCTGCCGTACGACTTCGCTGCCATATCCACGCCTTCGAGCTCTTTCTTCCAAGATAATGCCGATATTCAGCTCTCCAGGTGGTCTGTGAGTGGATGTACACGGGGTGACGGTGAGATAGACCATCCCAATTGCTTCGCGAGTCGTTGCAAACTCCCATTTGTCATAATATGAATATTCGGGTGGCGGTGCAAAGGATGTTGAGGGTGTACTAGGTTGAAATGCCCAGAATTTACCAGCGTTTGGCTACGAACAGCGATCAGCCTCATGTTCGAGAATCGAACCAGAAACCCGCTTACAGTCTGCATCGCTTGTGAGTATGTATACCAGGAGACAGCTTTCTTGACCTCTGTCTTAGACTCAAGCATGATGATAGCAAAGTAGTACGCATTCTCGGCGAAAGTCATGAGGTCCAACGCTGGGTCTGCCGTCTCAATGGTGCACATCTGCAGCTGTTCCCAAAGCGCGGACAGCTTGTCGAAATTGTCATCCTGCCCGAGCAATCCTGGCGAAAGGCACATTTTCGGCCACTCCAGAGTGGGGGAGGAGGGCTCTGAGTCATTACTTGACTGGACCATTGGATGCGAGATGCTGGACTGAGTAAAGAGTGAGAGATCATGAGGGTAGACGCCGATACTGGGTATATATATAGGAAACTGCGCAGTGCACATCAATTCTAGCGCTTGTTGCTGTTGAATTAATTGTCAGTGTAGGTTTAGCACATACATAATTGAGGGTTTGATATCTGTTTCCCACACCATTGCATCAGCACGATGTATATTGAGCGCCTTCAATTCGAGCCTTGGTGCATCGCACGTCAAGAGGGGCCGTAGTCGTCGGAAATGAAGGAGCGCGTATGGATACGACATGCACGGGACCAGAGCAATCGGATGCTCTGGGAATGTCCCGACCCCCATATTTCAGCGGGTGTAGACCAGCCACGCCCGACCTTCAACTAACCAGTCTGATTGGGATTTGACGCGAGAGTCACTATGATCCCACCTCATACCATGCCTTCTTACGGCAGAGAGGCTCTGGCCCAACAAATTGATTTTAGTTGTTTGCGGTCGCAGTGGCGCGTTTTCCTTTGCGAAGGTGACTCATCATTTGTGTCACGCGCTGAGGAACATAGCCTTGACCACATATCTCAACGAGAATCCCCAGAGAGATGGAGAATGAACGTACGTATGTCGGGAATGGAGCGGGGGGAGTCTAGAGTCAATGTTCAGCCGATAAATTATCAGACCATCAGTAAACGACTAACGAGCAAGTAGTAGTAGGACATACCTTAGGCTTTGTGGTGCCAACTACTTTTTGTGCCCGAGAAGAACTACTTGGATCCCCTATTGTTGGCTCAGCGAGGTAGTGGTCAGTGTCTGAGTGGTCACTTACTAAGTCTCAGCGGACTCGTCGGAGACTACCAGGCCCCGGGGAGTGTACCAGTCAGGGGACACAGGAGGTTAACAGGAGGTATTTGTGGAGACTGATGATCGCCTTTCACACCAGTGATCCTGCGAGTGGAATGAATGTCAACATGAAGAAGAGCAGAGCTGCGGTGGTCTGTCTGGCAGCTAGTCACGAACAATGTAGGCTGATGGGATGGACTCTACTCAAATATACAAACGCGGCCTTTTCAGTGAAATCCTCCAATGCCAATTGTGAATATCGATGACTATAGCCTAACAAGTAAGGTGCAAAGTACACACAAAGTATATACAGCTTAGAAATACACAGCTTACAGAATACAGCATAACTTGAAGAACAAAGAAATGAACGGGGGACGAGAAATCGTAGGTATTCATGTCCATGAGCGCACTCGCTGGGATCTGTAACACTGGAGTAAGCCTAGAAGCTTCAATCGTTGATCTCCTCGTCTAGCACTCTGAGCGTCAGCCTCGCCCCATCAGACGGCGCAACAACCCTGTCCCAATCAGCCTGACACCGAATGACTTTCAGCCGAGAGCTATCAGTGAGTGACATAGACAATGTGCTAGTCCTCTGCCTCGGCTTCCCAGACAACACTCCCGGCGTCAGCAAACCCCCGTCTTCCGGTACCGGTAAAGGCAGAACGAGATAAAGAGCGAACGAATCCTCCAACTCCACTCCCTGGGAAGAGAATTTCTCCTTGAGCTTCGAACGAACGGAGCAGAATGTGACGTCGCAAGCGAGACGTAGAAGGACAATGACAGATTGATAGGCGGCTTTGGCAAACATTGATGGCCCAGAAAGGTTGGGGGACATAGAAATGGGGCTGAGCGCTGGGGAAATTGGGGATGACGGAGATGGAAGGGATAGGTTTGGGGAGGAAGGTGTACCATTAGACTTCATGCGACGCAGATGTTGACGACTTGTTTGGAATCGGCTCTGCGATCCACGGCTCGGAAGAGGCGGAGGATTTGGCATAGGGAATGCATCTACGACATGAGTTGATGCGAGTTTTGGGAGATCGACTTGTACTTACCATAGAAATGTGGATCAATGTCATCGTCATCGTCGCGATCCGAATACGGCTCATCGTCAGAAAGAGAACGATATGGGATGTCGTTAGGGCTTGCTGCACTCAGAGAGCGCCGTCTATTTGATAAAGACATAGGGATGATAGCGTCGGAAGACCTGGTGGTCAAAACGCTGCTGATGGAGTCTCGTTGTCGGTGGTTTGTGAAAACGGGACTTTCTGGGAGAACAACGCCCAGACCATCCAGTATGGACATTCCGGACATGCAAGAGTCACGGCTTGCCAAACGGCGGGCTACAGACCGACAGTGTTAGATGGAGGCAGCAGCAGAAGAGCTAATGCACTACGTACATGATACATTAGGACTTCTCCTTGGATATTCACCATTCAATGAGCCACTCCGCTGCAAACGTCTTGCAGGCGGTATTGGTGATGGTTCATTGCTATCGAGCTTCGTGGGGAGCACGGCGTCTTCTGGGAGCGATTCCAACGCAATAATACCGCGGTTGTGAGGAAATATGTAATCAGGTGCTAGTTTTCCACTGTGGTTTGCAATGACAGCGTGATCGTCAGCAACAACATGGGTAGGACTTGATGTGGCTAAAGAACTCTGTGAATCTCGGGAGGAGGGCGAAGATGAAGAAGAAGATATGCTCGAGCGGGGTAAGTCTTCATCTGATAGTATGTGTGCTGATTGAGTAGCGGGAGCGGAAAAGATGCGTATCGGGGGCGGTGGTCGAGTCACTGTAATGACCGAGACGGGGCGCTTGGGGCCTCGAGTGCTCTGCTCCGATTCGGTCGAGTACGCACTGCTGAACGAGGTTCTCGGGAGTGTCGAGTCTCTTCGGGGGGTCTTCTGCGCTAGGTCGAAGTCTCTGCGCCAGTACCCAAAGAAATCCGTCACGATCCTACTTTCCCGCAGTTCTTGGATGAGAGAGGGGACATCATCTCTGAAAAGGCCTTCGATAAGACTGGTAAGCTCCCTCTGCCGCTGCTCCACTAACGCCATGCTCGCGCGAAACAGCGTGCCTTTCTTGGACAGCCGAGGTATGGTGTCATGTATATTTTGAGCGATGGATTTAGGGTCGGGACCTGGAGGAAGGGATTCGAAGGATGCAGCTTCACCTTGCAGATAGATGCCGTTCTTCTTCACACCCTTCCCCTTCACTAGCCTCTGCCTCTTCTGCCTCGCCAGTCGCTCATACTCCATCTCAATTGTCTCTTGCAGCCACAAACAATCCTCCCACCTACGCCAGACCTCGTATGCAGCCATAGAGCGACGAGCAGAGTTTAGTGAGGAACGATCATGGAGAGGGCGTATGAGCATTCCAAAGCTATAATTCCCGCCTGGACGGCCGTTAGTCATTGTCACGGTAACAGTGGTCGACTTACCTTGCTTCTGAGGCCCTAGCATCTCTACTGTGAACTTTAGCGGTGCCTGTCGATATACAGCTCGTTTGTAGTTCTGTTAACGGGGTCAACGCTTATCCTGCGGAAGAAACATAGTCGCGCGTACGTGTGGTGACACCGGGCCCTCTAGGCAGCCTTGCCCGCCCTATTCAACAACATTCGGTCAGTCTCCAATGTCGGGATGACCAGTCTGATAGAACCTACTGGGAAATCACCGATCATCGTCACGAACGGTTTCAAATAGAGGGAGGGAGGTGGTCGTTGGTGAAGTGTCTGATCAGAGCTTGTTGGCAGAATGGTTCTCGCCGGATGTCCATCATAACACCTGCCAACTGATGCTAACACGGATGGAAACCTTATCTTATCACTACCGGATATAGGCGCCCTCTGGTTCTCACATGGAGCACTTTGCTTTCAGGCAGTTTCAGACGGCGAAGCCCCACTTGATAGCCTTGGGCGCGAGTGACCCACGCGGAAGTAGACGTGAGGAGCATGAGCCTGCGTGAGTGATGGCAACGGTTCCTCAAGACCTCATCTTGTGCCAACACAAGGACTGGAACCATTGTAGATCATCATGCACTCGCACGGCCACCTGGTAACCATCGCTGATATTTGAGATTCAGGAATTCATGACTTGTGCATGGTAATGTGGACTTACGAATGGGGATCCACCACCGTTGTAGATCGGCCGCGAATAGGCAGTCCTACACCGTCCTACAGCGCGGTAGCTCTAGCGTGCAAAGTTTATAGCATCCAATAGGCACAGTCATATTTCGACTTGGCTAACGTAGATGGCGGATTACCGGAAAGTGGGTGGTGGATCGCGGAAGGCCGAGTCCAAAGCTCGTTCGACACGTGACCGCAGAGGAGATCAAGGAGTATGCCGCAAGCAATGACCAGGGCCTGGTCAAGGTAGAACGGGCAACGGATGGCGTCACCATTACTATTGGTGAGGGATCTGAACTCGCGAGTGGTGAGAATTTCCGGTGGGGTGTAAACATCGCCGTAGGAGAGAGCCGAGCCTCGCGGGAAGACTCTGCGTCGAGATATATGTGTCCGTTTCCGGGATAGCCAACCTCACCTGCGTGACGCTGCGCCTCCATTTGCATTGATCTTTGATGAGTAGACGTATTCGTGATAAATGTCTTGGAAGAGACATCAACGCCGATACCCAAGGGTAGCGTAGTTTCATAGCTAGGCTCGCCAGAACTCTAGGCTGCCGCATCGATATTTCTTCAAGTTCAAGGTCGTCAATTGGGTCGACGGGTGCAAAGGCCTGGTGATTGCGGGAATATTAACGCGGTACGATATTGCTTGCTGTGTCCTGACGCTCTTGTCTACTTGCAAGCTCGTGAGCGCCACATTTAACGGCATCCAAGGAGCCAAGGTGTTACGTCTGTGGCGCTGCCATGATATCAAGGCGGCAGGTCAGGTCCTCTTCAGTTTCGTCTTCCTTTGCAAAAGTCAGCGCTGAAGCTTTGAAGCCTTGAGACTACATTTACTGGAAACCGAAGCATACCATTGACAGCAACACAATCTACCCGATGATAGTGGTCTTCCATCAACCCTCTTCTGCCAGGCGAATTGCTTCACAATTTGAAAGCGCAAGTCTTTGTAATTCAGCTGGTATTCGTAGAAAACACAATCAAAGGCACCGGAGCTGGCACAAGTTCAAATGGAAGGAATGTTTTGTACAATAAACGAAGTGCACCGACTTTGGAAGCACCCGAAGCCCCTGAGGTCATGTGATGATTTGCAACTCATGCCAGTGGATGCCAGTGGCAGGCTCTGGAGTTTGTCGCCAAACGCCCACTCAGACTGATACTAGTTGGCGGAGACCTATTTCAATGTCCTTCGCGTTTGCTGCTGAGGACCCGAAAAGGCTGACGCTCTAAGCCTGCCACTCAATGATCGCTATCACGGCTTCTCAGAGACTTCATCTAGCCCATACCATGGGCCGATGGCATCGAATATCCTCGTATCTTGTCATGGAACATCGCAGCCGACGCGAAAGACTCGTCTCACCTGCAGTCTCTTACAATCCGCGACATCAGACGCCCACGCGACGTCCTGACCAGATGGGCTATCATAGTACCTATGTCAGTGGCCTCCGTATACCTCAAGGGTCAATACCACGGACATCGTGCATCTCATCGAAAACACTGGACCTCCATACTGCTGCGGCATAGCGTAATTTCGCCGGACGAAATCATAGTCGCATCAAGTAAACGCAACATATCAACAGGCTGACGATTTGCTTCTTTGACATGAATCGCCACTTACCTCCTGGGTTATCGAGCCGACTCAGGCCGACTCCTTCTCCTGTCCAGTAAGCGACGAGGTCGGGATCCTGGCAAACAAAAAGTCCGTCGCCAGACTTCGCGGCTAATGATCAACTACCTCCGCCGTCTCCATCACGCCCGCTTGTTCATCCAAACCCAGCCATTTTGTCGGTTCCGCCGTCCCTTCAATAAGTCTATTCCTGGAAGCATCATAGGGTGGTGGTAATTGGTCGGTGACCGCCAGCATGGATTCAAGACCATTGAGCTTTCTGTGGCCTCCGTATAGGAGATATCTCTCCATTGCACGTCTAGATCACGGAATTGTGTGCCGGTGATACCGTTCTTTTGTCGGGAAGTTCGAGGTTGACGGTGGCTGCATGTCATACAGCATATTGGAACCGTGTAGCTGTTCAGCAAACTCTCGCCGATGCACCACTTAGGCTATGGCGCTTCTCACGCCGTTCGTTGGGATTTCCGGATGCACCATTTTCCTGTGAGACTCTTGAACATTCTTCTCGCTCCTTCTGATAGCTTTCGTATAGGAGTATGGTTATCCATGTCACGATCTTCGATTTGTTTTCGCCGATGGCTACATGTCATACATCGCAATGGGTTGCTGTCATGAGAAGCTCTTGACAGTACATACGCCACTTCGGATGAGTTTGTTACTTCGTCCGTCAATATCTCCTCTGGTATGCTCAATTCTCTCAAGCGGTTACTGCCTCGATTTTTTACCCGTTATAAATTAACTTCTCTCCGCCTCGAAGCTCTGCTGTGCTCCAATTCGAGGCACCGAAGCACGGTAGCTTGCTTCTACCCCACAAGATTCCCCAGAGAGTATAGCATATTCTATCCAACAACCTTGCACTAGAGCGAATCCCGTATGTTTTAGGTTTGCTGGTCCGCCACTGATTCGTAGCTACGTAATGAGGACGGGGAATATGCTTTCTCCACAAGGATGGTTCTACTCTACAGAGGTGGGTCTGGAGTCCCGACATCTTCCAGGTCGCCACTACTTTGCCTAGCCAGAAGGACTAACTTACACGCCAGGAACTCCTATTGGTTTGGTCCTCCTCCGAACTGCTGTATTTTCAAACAAGACAACAATAGATCTGTCTATTATGGTTCGGGTGCGCGCGGTCCGAACTGGGCTATCGTATGTATACCGTCCGTCAAATTGCGTCATAGAACCTGAACAAGAGCTTCCCAGACATTAGTCCCTGTGACGATGGCAAGATACTCAATGGTAACTTCGGGTCACGATCCAACGGGGAGGTTGACTCGAGGAGTTGGCTGTGGCATTGTATTGATGCGGCTTGCCATAGAACCCAACGTGCCTGTATGCCTGATGGCCAGTGGCCGGGCGATATTATACTCCTGGGATATAATTCGCTTAGCATCAAACGGGGGAGATGCTGTATCAGACCCATGTGCAGCGGCAGCAGCTGCAGTAGAAACTCCTAGAACTGGATCGCTGGTTTCGGATCTCCTGAGGAATCGCCACCTACTTTACCTGGCATGAAGGTAAACTGAGACCAACGCGAGGCTACAGGTATCGACAGATCTTCCGCGTAGCTAAGCTCGCCACAGGTCGGCAAAGTCACTTGCAGGGTAAGCATTGTCTTTGTCGAACCTTAGTCAATCGGCGCTATCTTGATTGAATATTTGCAAATCCATTATCTGCAAACATTATCACTATCACTTTCGACGTAGAACACTGCACTTTGCTAGTGCTTCGCCCCTTGGCCTTGAGGCGAGGACCTACAAGGACCTCCCCTTGTCGTAAATTAGACTAGTGCGAGCTCTATGCAACGAGGCTGGTGCAAACTAAAATAAAGTGACGCACTATTTTTCCAGGTGGACTGTGGATGTAATGGTGCCACTTCGGGCCTCCTGGTATGATACTATAGTTCCCATTCGCTGGGAGTTTGAATTAAATAATGTTGTCCTGAGCTCCAAGCCACTGGAATCTGCAAGGGGAATTAGTGACGCTGGTATGATAAGTTATCGGACGCCTTGTGGGTGAAACAAGGGTATCCGGAGTAGAACTTCGCTATAGATTGCATCAAAGCGAGAATAACGATCTTGTCTGAGAACATAACGGAAGGAGGAGTGATATTGATCGCGTGGGAATCTCCTGCCACATGGGGAATTTGTGTTGAGGTCGGTATCCCCAAACTCAGGACCGATACAAAAGTCGTTCGACTCTGGGAGTTGGCTCCATTCCTCCTCCCATTCCCTTCCCCCTTCCCCCATCTTTTCTGGCGCGAGGCAAGGTCCCTTGCTTCCTACCACCATGTTCCGAACGCTGCTTCGACCGTTCGCAATATATGCAGCTTACTCTCCCATAGAGACCATCGTATTTTTCTTCGTCGTCGGCACACTCGCATACTTCAATATTCTCTCTGCGATAAAGAACTCCGCTTTTTTGGCCACCCCGTACCCTAGCGGAAACCCCTACGCGTCAACCGATGTTCTGCAGACGCCCATAACTGATTCTTTCGCCCCGGTCGCGGATGCATTGGCTACCGACTCTGCTCTCAGTGGTGGGGTGCGCCCCGCTTACGCCGTCTTCCGCAACGAGAAATGGGTACAAGCCAGGGAGAGTGACTGGATCTACAGAGAGGAAGAGAATGTCGAGGGAAGCGTAGAGCTTCAACCGTTGGTCTTTGCTCTCGAGGTAAGTCTCCGGACCGTCTTCATGTCTTCTCCGGCTTCGCTCTTCTGTTCCGGGGTTGTCTCCGAAGGCCTCGTCTCTACGTTGGCGTTGGTTTTGCCTATTTTCATCTATTAGAGCTGTGCTCCCGCGCGCGTCGGCGTCCCAGTGATGCCGTTTGAGCTAGGAAATGATCCCTTGGGTCCAAACACTTTTCTTGTCCAATGGCAATGATTGGCGACTAAACTGATATTCATCTCATAGAAGTCATCCCACCGCAAGCTTACGCTGTTGACACTGCCTCTGGCATCGTCTCTCAAGAACATTACTGCCCACTTAACACATGAACTCGTCTCTGCCAACGGAAACACGTACTCTGCGCTTTGCTATAGCAGTCCATCGAAGGAGTCAACTGAAGTCGAGTGCTTCTCCACTCGCGCGCAGCTCTCGCGCTCGGAACGGGCTCTGACCCATACTCTGACTTTTGTCCCCGGTGGTCGCGATGAGTTCGTGGATGCCTTCCTTCACTCGAGCAAGACTCAACGACCAATGAGTTTCCCCGCCGACAAGTCCGGAACGGAGTATGCTGTTTTGCCACCATCATCGCAGTCTGCTTCATCTCCGGTTCCGTCCCCTCATCCTCTTACGCATTCTCCTTCGACGCACAACACTGTCCAATCCTATGGTCACTCTTTACCATGGTTCGCTTACGCCACTCGTACGCTCGTGCTCAGGTTCTACGACCTCGCTAGCAAGGCTGATTCGCTGGACATACTCCTTATCTTATTGGGATATGTCCTGATGCACTTGACCTTCATCTTGCTCATTCGGCGATCACGGGCTCTCGGAAGCACTTTCAGCTTACCCGCGGGGATCCTCAGTAGCGCTGTTCTGGCACTTCTCCTCAGCTTGCCTATTGCCATGGCCAGCGGGATCAGAATTGATTTCGTTGCCCTTACGGAGGCGTTGCCATTCCTCGTTTGCACCGTTGGGTTTGATAAACCCGTCAGACTGGCCAATGCAGTCTTCGAACATCCTGAGGTCTTCCGCACGCTCAACAATAAGGGGAAGGACAAGCATGCCCCCCCTCCAGGACAACTCAAGCCATCCGCGAGGATCGTTCTTGAATCACTTTCGGCCGTGTACGCCCCTATCATCAGGGATTACTTGCTAGAGATTATTGTTCTCGTTATTGGTGCTAATAGCAAGGTCCGTCCATTCGTTTGTCAGAGACAAAGCTTATCCTGACTTGGAATGTGTTATTGTCATTCGGAACCTAATAGGTCGGCGGTTTGAAGGACGTATGCGCGTTAGCCGCTGTTGTTTTGGGCATGGATTGCTTCCTTATGTGCACCTTCCTGACCGCAATCTTGGCAATCATGGTTGAGGTGAGTATTCTTCAATGGGTCTATATACGATCACGTGCTATCCTCGCATACTTCGATCGCGTTTCTTCTTCCCTCGTGGAAGCACGATCACTATCTCCCTTTTATGTCCCCCCGCTTCTATTTAGACTTCATGCTAACTTCATGATCTTCAGGTTCGCAGGATCAAGCAAGTCAGGCTTACCTCGCGATCCCGAAGGAACTCATTCTCCAACTCGGCTGTGCCATCGCCCTTCTCCCGTTCAGCGTCGTTCATCGGTGATTCGTTCGTTCCTGCGCCTGCTGCCAATTCTTCTATCTTGCGGCGCAATACCTCTTCCATGTCTATGACCCCTAGTACCCACACTCCTACCATGTCTACCGTTCGTTCGTTATCCCGGAAGATGTCGTCGACACTCCTTGGTGTAAAAGCCTCGATCGACCAATCCCGCCATACGAAGGCCTTGGAGGAACTGGCTGCCAAGCAGGAGAACCCTGTCGCACGCCTCAAACTCTTGCTCATTGCCAGCTTCCTGACGCTTCACATCATGAACCTCGTGACGCCATTAACGACCCCGGTGAAGCCTCACAATGCCGTCAGCACCTCTTCAGGTTTCATCGCCAGGAAGGTCGACATCACTTCCCCTGCCATTCGTTCCGTTTTGGACAATCTCGCCCTGGCTGAGGCTGGCAACGATGTTGAATTGATGGTGAAGGTCTACCCTGCGATTTCCGTCCGTGTGGTCCCGCCTCCTTCCCTGGACACTGCATCCGACAACGCTTCCGACTCGTCCGATTCTAAGTTCGATAACTTCATGAGTGGATGGACGCGTCTTGTGGGTGACCCCGTTCTCAGCAAGTGGATCGTCGTTGTCCTCGCCATCAGCATCAGTTTGAACGGCTACCTACTCAAGGGCATCGCTATGGGCATGGGCATGCAGCAACTCAGCGCCGTCGCTGGAGTGAGATTTACTGGTGGCGAAGAAAAGGAGAAGTTGGAGCCAAGCAAGACCGAAGACGTTCGAGTTCAGGAGAAGAAGGAAGTCCCTAAGGAGCAGGATATTGCGCAGCGAGTTGTTGTAAGGAGGAAGTCATCCCTAGCAGACAGCCGATCGGCTTCTACGGCCAGCGGTGCCCCTGCAGCTGGCGTTCCTGCCGGTTCCATCCTTCTTGGTGCCGAGCCTGTTGTTGCCCCGAGATCCCGTCGTTCATCCATCGCTCGTCCCACCTCGTCCTCTTCGTCCGATTCAGACGACAATGCTCTTCAGATTAAGCCCAAGTCTAAAGCTACGGAACCCCTCGTCGATGCTAATGGAAACGAGATGGAACATGTTGTCATTCGTTCGTTGAAGGAATGTGTTGATATCTTTGAGAATGGTCCCAAGCCCGCCGCCGTCGCCCTGTCTATGCTGAACGATGAAGAGGTTATCATGCTCTGTCAAAACGGCAAGATCGCTGCCTATGCTTTGGAGAAGGTTCTCGGTTCAACAGAATTGGAACGTGCGGTGAGGATACGCAGGGCACTCATTTGTAAGTCTTTGAATGCATCCCCACGTTTGTCTCTTTCTCATCATACTTGTAGCTCGCGCGTCGGCCACCAAGACGTTGGAATACTCGGACATCCCCTACTCCCATTACGACTACTCCCGCGTCCTTGGTGCTTGTTGCGAGAACGTCGTCGGATATATTCCCCTTCCCTTCGGTATCGCTGGACCTCTGAAGATCGATGGCAGACTGGTACCTGTGCCTATGGCTACCGCTGAAGGCACTCTTGTCGCTTCTACGTCCCGTGGCTGCAAGGCTCTCAATGCAGGAGGAGGAGTCACCACTGTCCTTACGCAAGACAACATGACCCGAGGCCCAGCTATCGACTTCCCCTCCATCACTGAAGCCGCTCGGGCTAAGGCATGGATTGCTTCAGAGTCTGGTTATGCTACGATCAAAACTGCCTTCGAAAGTACCTCGCGATTTGCTAAGTTGAAGAGTCTCAAGACGGCTATGGCTGGACGCACCCTCTACGTCCGCTTCGCAACGGCCACGGGTGACGCTATGGGCATGAACATGATTTCGAAGGGTACCGAGAAAGCTTTGGAAGTTATGCAAGCGGAGTTCCCGGACATGATTGTCCTCGCTCTTAGCGGCAATTACTGCACAGACAAGAAACCCGCGGCTATCAACTGGATCGAGGGCAGAGGCAAGAGCATCGTCGCCGAAGCTGTCATCCCTGGCAAAGTCGTCAAGAGTGTATTGAAGACCACGGTCGAATCCCTCTGCAATGTCAATATCAAGAAGAATCTGATTGGTAGCGCGATGGCCGGCAGCATGGGAGGTTTCAATGCCCATGCCGCTAACATCCTGACTGCGATCTTTTTGGCGACTGGTCAAGATCCCGCCCAAAATGTCGAAAGTTCGAATTGCATAACTCTTATGGAACCGTAAGTATTCGTTTTCCCGTCGTGTCTCGTCAACTACTAACTAGTCTATTTATAGTACTAACAACGGCGAAGATCTCTTGATGACTGTCTCTATGCCTTCTATTGAGGTTGGAACTGTCGGTGGCGGTACCGTGCTTGGACCTCAAGGCGCTGTTCTCGAGATGCTCGGCCTCAAGGGCGCTCATCCTACTCACCCCGGCCAGAACGCCCAAGGCCTCGCCCGTCTGGTTGCTGCAGCTGTCATGGCCGGCGAACTGTCCTTGATCAGCGCCCTGGCTGCTGGTCACCTCGTCCGTGCCCATCTCGTCCACAATCGCAGCCAGGCCAATACTCCCGCTCCCTCACAACCTGTCACCCCCGCACCGTCGTCGCCTGTTCTATCGCTGGCTAAGCCATTGAGCGCCGTTACCCCATCATCGTCAACGAGTATGGAAACCCTCCCACCGTATTCTCCAGGTCCTGGTGCCCCGATACTGGAAAAGAAGGATTAGTATATATTCACTGAAGGATCATCTTACTTATATTCACCCACTTTTACCCATCCGACGCATACCAGATTAGACATTTTGCAGCTTTGGATTACGCTGTCCATATTGTATGAATCTTTTCGATGCTTTACTTCTTTTCGCCCAAATTTGCACACCCATCTTCATAGATACTGCTCGAATAAAATAGAGCGAAACACGTAAAATGTACTTATACACCCTCATAACTAATGCAAAATTGTTTAAACTGGCCACTGTTCAACTGGGGATCCCCTGGAAATCCATGTCGAGCTCTGTCGTACATAGCTCAAGTAAAGAGAGGCGTGGTATTGTTTTCAGCATGCGTCAAAATCACGGAAAGGAACAAATTCATTTAGATCAGGATACATAACCGCGCCAGGAGATTTATGCTGGGGTTCCAGCAAGAGCCTTCTCTAGCAGCTCGACCGCGATGGCGGCCGATCCCCAAGATGACTGGAACCCAGAGCCTGCGTGCCTACGATGGACGTTACTTTGAGGCCAACTCCGACACCAAGTGCAAACTCACCCGTAGTTATATACAACGGGTACCTTCGCGCCGTCCTTGCGACCCTCAAACCATTCAACTTCTAATCGAAGTCCCCCTGTACGCCCTGGGCGGAACCCACACCCTTCCTCGATGATTATTGGAACTACGTCCTCGATAGTGGGCTTGCGGACTGCGCGGATTTCAGGAGGTGCGAGTTCGGGGCAGATGGCGAGCGCGCGAGTAAGAATATCAATGGTCGTCTCTGGACGAGCTTTAGGGTACCTAAGAATCCACATTTAGAATGATAAATGGTGATTGGATATGTCAATCATGTTAAGGCACGGACCAGTCGTTGTCCACTTTCGTTCCCCCTACAATGACCTGCATGCCGGTTTGTTCTAACGTCAGCAAACCTCTCGATCAAGGTGGCATTCATAAATACTACGCACATCACCACTGCGTCGCGGGATAACGTAAGTCCAAACGTCTTCCTTTGAGAGGGTCCTCCCGAACCGAATCCAAGGGGCGCGGATGAGGATAGTTTGTCCACGTATGGGATGAACAGTTTTGTCGTCTACACCGCCGAGCGTTCGCGCGCCGAGGCCAGCACAGACGACGATGGCATCTACCTCGATCTTCGGCGCGTCCTTGGGCGTGGAGAAGACTTTAGCCCCGCCTTCGAGGATCTGGATGAGGTGCTGGATGGACGCGCGGTCGATAAGGCCGCCCGCGGAGAGGAATTGCGCAAAGAGATAGTTGAGGTAACGCGGCGTGTCGATGGTGAGAGTGTTGAAAGCCACGCCACCTATCGCGTCGGGGACGAGCGAATCCTTGGGGAGATAACGAAACTTCAAAGAGGCGCATTAATTTGGGAGGTGTATTCCACGACTTATACAGCTGGGCTTACGTCTGGCATATGATCTAGAGGGCTGGGCTCCGGCCGCTCGTCGTAATAATGCTCTTCTTGAGGGATTCGAAGGAACAAGCCTTCAGTAGCACTGCTCGGTGCCGACATCTCCCACAAGACATCGAAAGTATCCCTATCAATCTCTGTTCGTGTAATCAGCCTTGGGTATGAAGGTAGGACAATTGACCACGACATCACGCACTGTGCTTCGGGGTGTCTCTAGGCTCAAAGCTGACATGGTGAGCACCCTGTTCAGATTTGAGTCGTGCGTCCGATCAGCAGTGTTTGCGAAATAAGACCGAAGAGACGCACAGCCCAATGACTTGTATATTTCACCGTCTTGGGATCTGAGGGGAAAGCCTCAGCGATGATGGTGACTTGGTACCCTCCCTTCTGTTGTAATTTGAGCGCCGTCGTGAGTCCAATAACCCCTATCGATTAATCGACAATCAGTTACTCGTCGAACACGGGGGCATGCATGTAGAGCAATCGAAGCTGAGGCCCTAGGAAGAGTGAACCCACCAGCACCGACGACTACTACTTGTTTCAATTGTTGATTGGCCATCTGTTGCTATATTTTTGAGTGATTCTGGGTGAGTCGCAATGGCTTTATATGAGTGCAAACGTTCAGCGCTACTCCAAGTTGTTGCGATCAGGTTCCGAACTGTCCAGTGTCAAGTGATACGCAAGAACTTTGAAGCGCTACGCAGCACGGCATGGTCTCCTCAAGTCACTTCAATAATTGCACCATATTCCGGTGGAGTTCCGTTATCAATCAATGAAGAGAGTTGACTGAGAAAGTATTACCCGAATTATAGATACTCTAAGCGGGCCGCTCTCCCGGAGCAGTCCTTCTAAGTAGCTTCTAGCCTTCTAGTCGCTCTTGTCAGACTGCTCGTCTATGCCACCCTCCTCCAGCCTAGACTTCGAAGGACTAGCGACTGTCCTACTTCCAGCGGGGGGCATGCCTTGGCGCTTCGCTACCCGTTTTGCGCGTGCGAAGAGCCCGACTTCGTTGTCGCGTATGAAGTTGACGATGACCATGGGCCAGGACGGATGCGAGGGGATTGTATCGTAGAATTCTGGAGCTAGGGCACGAAGAGCGGGCAGTCGAGTCCAGGCAATTGAAGGGAAGTCGTGATGTTCGTTGTGATAGCCGACCTGCGAGTGAAATGAGGGATGAATATACGTACACGTTGTGAGTAGAGAATTGTAAAGTGAGTAGAAACATACGTTGTACGCGAGAATATTGAGAGGTCCGTAATAGCTATACGTTTCTTGTGACAGACCGTCCCAGAGGTAATGCTCGGCGATGAAGTGCCCAGCACAGGGATGCAAGCTACCAGCGAAGAAACTGCTTGCAATAAGATATATTAGCGGTCGGGGTCCGAAGGTTGAGACAAGGAGATAGTCGAAGACGAGCTGAGCCGCGATGTTGAAGAAGTGCCACCGTGTCAGCGTTTGTGCGCGCACGAATGTGGGGCGGAGAGCGTAGAAGAGGATTTGGAATGTACTGCGGATATGAGCATAGTCAGTTCGGCTGCACAAACAGAAAGAGAGGTGACATACGCGAAGAAGACTTTGCCTAGGACATTGTTGAGGCATAGTAGTTCCAAACGCGTTGGAAGGTCAGTATCTATTCCGTCTTGCCCCATAAACTTATGGTGTTCGATGTGGTATGGCTGAAGTAGTACTATATAAGCGTATACTCGGCCACATGGATGGTAATGCACACACCTTGAAGGCCGTGGAATATGGAATGCCGATTGGAAGGTTCGCGAATATGGCCAGTAGTTTATTTGCTGCTACACCACGGAACGCAAGGTTGTGGGTAATCTCATGTATAGCAAGGAAGAGGTTGTGGTTTGCCGTGCCACCGATCGCGTAGGCGCACACAAGGAACACGGGGGACAGTGGTTTGACGTGTCGGAGTGAGATGGCGACCGCCACCTGGAGCGCAACCACGAAGAAGACCACGAACTTCGTCACTGGCTCATGTCCCATGAGTTTGGTGACCTATAGAGCATCAGCTAGCTCTTCCTTAACCCCTCCGCCTAAGGCTACGCACCTCTGGGTGAGCCTTCAATATAGCCATCCTTCGCGACCGATGAGGCTCCTCGGTCATCAACCAAAGGAAGTCAGAAGGATCCTGCGGTGGTGCTATATGTGCGCGACCATCATCTTGCTTCGTTGGAGTTGGGACCACGGTACGACGGGGTGGACGGTTCTTGCCCTCAGCAAGCGACTCTGCACCGCCGTAAAGGCTGAAATCTATCAGGTAAGGCAATTAGGTGAGATTTCCTTGGAACCGCGCCATCCTGCGCACCTACTCCTTCCTGGGTGTTGGTAGGAGACATGGGGCGCTCAAAGACCTCCACGTTGGCTGTAAGTGTAGTCTCTGGAAAGTGAAACTAGAATGGGTCCATATTCTCGACCAAGACCAAGTTCTTTTCCCAACAAATCCCACGGTCAGTAAGAACGAGATGTTACTTACTTCCCCACACAACCCACGCATATACACATACTTGCTACACAGATGGAGCCAAGAGCGTCCCCATTTCGTTTACATCGGCGATGGATTAGCATGCCACGAACCCAAAGCCTAAACAACGCCCCGGAGGCGTATTGAATCGAAGAACGTCAATTGTCGAGCACAGCAAGCCAAAATAGCAACGATTATCTAGGGGACCCAGAAACAACTGAATGCAAGTATGTCAAATTAGTGCTATATGAATGCGGTGGATGATATATGCAGCGTGCATGGAGTGGGCGTAAGGTAGGCAAAGCAAAATCCTAGATGAAAGAACAAGTGACCTATCTACTCTACAACACTACCCGTAATTCAAAGGACTTGAACGAGTGCCATTTGGAGGGCCTCCTGGTGGTCTACCGCGACCAGGGACGCCGAGGGAAACGCCACCGCCCAGTGGGCCGTTTGGACGAGCGGGAAGTCCATTTGGCGGTGGGCGATGCATATTTGGTCCGTTGGGAGGAGGCCCTTGACGTCTGCCGCCGGAGTTATTGTGCATCATTCCAGCGTGCATGTGTCTAGGTGGGCCGTCAGAATGTTGTGGAGGACGTGGGGGGAGCCCTAGGGCTAATGAAGGAGGGGGGCCGCCGGGTGTAAGGCGGATGGGAGGGTTGTTTACTACGTGTGTGGGTGGGGGAGGGTGGTGGGAGTTGTTGATTCGGCGGTGGTCGTGGCGCGGGGGCATGGGGTTTCTGGGAGGGCCGCGAGGGGGAGGATGGTCTTGGGGGTGAGAGGGAGGTGGACGTCCTCCTGGAGGCGGTCCATGGTGTGGTTGGCGATGATGCGCGCGGCGGTCGAATTCGTGTGACGCTTCGTAAGAAGGAAGGCTAACAACGGTGTGAGACACGACGGGAGTCTCCAGCCACAAGATACGTACGACTTGGGGTCAGCTGGAAGGGGGTCCGACCAGAAATATCTATGATCTAGTGCTTAGAAGCCGTCAGCCGCTCTTTTGGGTTGCAAACCAGTAGTTGGTCAAGGAGGTCTACGGTCTCAGGGGAGGCAACCACGCTGTTGACGAGTGAGCACTGCGCGGTTACAAGGAACAGTCGCAACTTACATGTCGTACGTTTGCTTGAGCCGCCTAGAATAAGTGGTGTTGAACCGTTTCACGCCTTCACATCCAGGTAGGGCATCGTGGTTAGGCCATGTGTGCTGGTTCGGCGTGCCGCACAGTTGCCAGATCTTCTCAAGTTGATCTACGTCCGATGTGCCAGGCAATATTGGCTTCCTGGTAAACATCTCCGCCAGGACACAACTAGATCTCTGTCAATGGCAAGCAATGCGATACAGGACACGCTCAACCTACCCGATGCCCCATATGTCGACCTCTCCACCGTATTGCTGAGCCCCAAGTAGCAACTCGGGCGGCCGATACCACCGAGTCACGACGCAATTCGTGTATTTCTTCTCTTTGCCTCTGAATGTGGCACTCGTGGTAAACGCGCGGGCTAATCCAAAATCAGCTATGCGCAGGGATCCTGTGTTGGATATGAGAAGGTTGGCAGCTTTCATATCTCGATGCAAGATGTGGTTCTGTTTCACGCGTCAATAAGTGGGCAAAGCGGGGGGACAAGAAGCTCACGCTGTGCATGTATTCGGTGCCCTCTAGCAGTTGCTTCATATAGAGTTTGATATGACTCGGCTGCAGTTTCACCCGTTCGTTCTCCAATAGCCCAGCGAGATCGTGGTCCATATATGGGAACACCATATATACCGATAGAGGCTCCTTGCCATTACCTGCGCCGGTCAGCATCAATTCAAGGAATGAAAACACAAGGGCTCGCACTTCGTACAACAAACATATCAAGAAGATTAATGATACACGGGTGGTTCAATGCTTTGAGGATCTTGATTTCGCGTAGCGCAGTCACTGGCATGCCCTCTTTCTCGTTGTGCATGAGAATGCGTTTGAGTGCAACAGCTGTATTTGTCCGTTTGTGCAGCGCCTTGTGCACCTCACTGCGACCGTCATTCGCAATGGTCGACTGTGAGCAATAGCAGCGTTCACGTACCCGAAAGTCCCCTCCCCGAGCTTAGTCGTGACATTGTAATCCGACTGCTCGCCACACCCTTCGAACGTGCGTCCGTATGCCTTTTCTTCCTCCTTTCTCGACCGTCGCGCGTGTCTGATTCGTGGTGTCGTAGATGGTTTCAGCGGTGGCGGCGAGGAGGCGCGATGGTTGGTATGGGAGTCTGGAGGAGGCGCAGGCGGTGGCGAGTCTGGTGGCGGCGGAGGCGGAGACGCTCCCTTCCACGGATTATACTCGACATCCCTCCTCCCTCTATCACGCTCCCAGTCTCGTCTTCTATCTAGGTGATAGTCTTTATGCGGTGGGCTGAAATTCGTGTACACAGGCGAGCGGTAAGCAGGTAATCGGTGCTTCGGGGATGGGGAACGAGGCGAGTAGCCCCGGTGTCGAGAACGGGTGTAGCTGGGCTCCCAGTGGTCGGCTATTCGATGAGCTTCGCGTGGTCTCCGCTCATCGCGAGGCTGCTCCTTTTTCTTGAAAGGGAAGGGGATCTTGGGTCGGTCTGGCTGTGTCGGTTCCGGTCTCGGGGGGAGGGAGGCAGGTAGGGCTGGCGGGGCTATATCGTCGAGTTCGCCTTCCTCAGGCGACGACGGTGCATGTCGCTTCGCATCCCTGGATCCAGAGGGTGACCTTGAAGCATACCTTTTTCCTGGAGAACGCATCCAGAAAACAAGGCAATTAATTGCCACAAAAGTTACTGACTTAGCATTCAGTCATATTCCCACAATCATAGTAGTAGTCTCACAGTCATCACATGACCCTTAGCTTGGATTGTTATAAATAGAGTCACTAATGATTCACGCAGATTCGCCGTGGCAAGTTGAATGCGTTGTACCCTCAAATTGGGTGAGGTATCTCAGTTTTTGAGACGGTACATCTTTGCTGACTTTGACTGTACGTGCTAGCATGGCTTCTTCTCAGGTCTCAGGAATAGAGGTACGCGAGGGCAACCCTCCAACACCTCTGGGACCCATGAACAGACTTCCTCCAGAAATTCTGTCGCACACCTTCGAGATATTGCAGGGCCCCGTCCCTGTCGAGCAGCCTTGGCCTGTTTTCACGCAAGTGTGTCGATGGTGGCGTTCCGTGGCGCTCGCCCATCGACCTCTATGGTCGCGCATCGACATGACGAAGCCCAAACTCACGAGAATATCTTTGAGGCGATCCAAATGCGCCCCCCTTCAACTCCATTGCGACGACATCGAGGGGTCCGGTAACTTCCACTTGCCCGTATGGAAAAACATCGTCCAGCGTCTGGCCCGGGTTAACGAACTACATCTACACTTGCAAAGCGAGACCCAGATGCTGTATATCTTCAATATCCTGATCGAAGACAGCAAGATTCCGGCTCCTCACCTCGACATCCTAGAGATCGAGCTCCAAAGACTCATGGATTTGCAAGAACCAATATTTCTATTCATGGATCGAGCTGTGCCATGTGTACGACATCTGAGGCTAAAGAATTTCGATACTTTCCCATGGCGCACTACATCGCCCTTCTCGCGGTTGTTAGCTCTTGATCTGGAATTGGAATCTCTCTGGGCAGATTCTGATTCCCTGGACATATCTGCTCTTCTGTCCATGCTGGAAATGGCGCCGAGTCTCGAGAGCCTTCGCATCGAGTCCCATTTCGTCCCGCTACTCGGCGACCCGGGCGACAAAATTGTGGACCTGCCTAATTTGCACCACGTCGACCTCTCTTGGAGCTCTGCAAATATTGTCGTACTACTAGAGCATCTTCGCTATCCACTTGCAGCGACGGTCATTTTGGCGGGCGAGGATTCGTTTGCCCACGGCGCGTGGAGTATTGTGGAAATCTTGTTCCAACAATTGACGGAGGATACGATGGATCCGCCATACAAGCTATCTATCAAGATCGATTCGGAATCGTCGCTCTATATGCAGGCTTGGGGCCAAGCTGGTGTCCCTCTTTGGGATCTTACCTTGGAGAACCTGCCCCCGCGCCAGGAGACACTCATCTCTTCCCAAATTCTGCCCTTCTTTTCGACCGCTAGCGTCCTCTTCCTTTCGATCTCTAACGGAGACGTGGATGACTACCTGCGGCTTCTTCGACCGCTGCCAGAGTTGGAGGAGCTGCATGTTACGACGCTCATGCGGCGGCCAACGTTCTGCGATCCGACGATTATGCCATTCCTCCCACAATTAAAGATGCTGGAGCTTCAATGCGATGTACCAGAGTCGTACGACACCCGCACACTGAGGTATATCCGGTGTGTGGTCGCCGCATACATCGAACACAAGCGCCTCCATGGTTCATTGGGGAGCCTAGTCATTGCTCCCAGCGAAAACTACAGGTTTTCCCGCGCAGTATTTCGCGAATTATTAGAACACACAGACCTCAGCTGGACATTGAAGACAGGAAAGCTGATTGGAACTCGCGCTCGGGCCTCGAGCTGACGACTTCTATAAAATACGTAAATGGGTCGCGTTCAGGATTGTATGTATCAATGATGATAACGATCAATATCCAGTTATAGTGGACTAGACGGCATCCCAAGGGACTACCTGCGTACATGCTGGTAAGCACCAGTGGCGGCGAGGATCAATTTGACGCATTCTTCTCTATACGCAGGGACTTCAAGAAGGTCAGGGTAGTATCCCTGAACATACGCCCTCGTGTGATGGTACTCAAGCTCTCTGATCACCATTGTGGAGTTCAAAGGGGGGAGATTAAGTATGCTGAATGTAACATGCAAATTATGTGAATGTCACGTGCCAACGCGATTCTGAATCTCGTTCAGTTGGCAACTAAGTCGCGTGCATGCATTTCGTCCCGACCAACCAATGTCGCCAGGCCGGCCCGGCCACTGAGACCCACGCTGAATAGCTGATAAGGAAGCTCGGGAGTCGAGTTTTGTCTGCAGCCACCAACATGAAGGCATTGTATTACCACGGTGTAAGTCCATAATATCTCATTAACCGCGTAACCAGCTTGACCAAGTCTTCGAGCAGCCGCGCGAATTTGAAGTAACGGATGTGCCAATCCCTGAGATATCTGATGATCAAGTCCTGATCAAAGGTTCGTTGATCGCAGGAGTCGAGAAGCAGGGTGCTGACTGCTGCGAATCGACCGTCAGTATCACTTTGTGGTATGTTGTCGCTTCGTACGGGAACGCAGAGATCGCTCAACGCGGATGAGCACCAGGTTCTTGCGGTACTGATCTGCACATGTGAGGTCTTTTCTGCGTTCTCGAAATACCTAATGATCAAGCTCTAGATCGGAAGGAGAATTCATCACCAAATTTCCTGCGAGTGCATTACTTGACCCACATCACAATGGTCCTGACGAACAAGACGGTGTAGCTAATTCCTGGGCACGAGGTTGTAGGCGTCATCGAAAAGGTTGGAAGGTCTGTAACAGAGTTCTCCCCCGGCGACAGATGCGTCGCGGACAACAGTATCACGGTTGGTGCTTATTTCCTCCCGAATTTGACACCTAATTTATGTGATCGATCTGCAGTGCGAGCACTGCTTTTACTGCCGTCGTGGTAATCCTCTGCTTTGCGAGAACTTCGCCAGCCGAGGTGTCACCATGGCGGGGGGATTCGCCGAATACGTTGCATTGTAAGCATTTGTCGATGCACCGGAGACCTGCTTCCGACTCGGCACATTTCAGCGAAGCCAAGAAGGTCTACAAAATACACAACCTGACAGACGAAGAGGCGACCCTCGTCGAGCCTGCTGCGTGCGCAATACATGGAATGGATAGATTAAACGCCGCCGTTGGTATAGACGCCCTCATTGTCGGGGCTGGGCCAACAGGTAAGACCTCCGTTGACATCCATGGCGAAAACTCACGCCCTGAAGGTTTGATCCTGGCTCAACTCCTCAAACTGAACGGCGCGGCCAAAGTGGTAATCGCTGCCAACAAAGGGATCAAAACCCAAGTCGCCAAGGACCTCGACGCTGGCGATGTCTACATTGAATTGGATAGGGACAACCCCGGCCCTCAGTGGCGGCAACTCAAGGACGACAATCCTTATGGTTTCGATGTCGTGGTAAACCGAGTTTTGTGTCCTCCAATTCCACGTCGCCGATTCACTGCACTTGCCTGTATAGATCGAGGCCACTGGCTCAGCGGGTGTCGCCAACGAAGCCATCAACTATGTCCGTCGTGGTGGGACTCTCATGATCTACGGTGTCTATTCAAATGACGCGCTCGTACACTGGTCTCCTGCCCAAGTGAGATAGCACCCCGCTCCTTATTTGCGTACGAACTGACCGGTGCCCGTGCGATCGCAGATTTTTAGCAATGAAATCCGAGTATGTCCTCACGTCCCCTCCGTCAACCTCTTTCTCTTAGGGTCGTTGGATTTAGATAGTTGGGTCGTTTGCGCAGGTACTTTGCTTCCCTCGAGCGGTGGCGTACCTTGACAGCGGAAAAATCAACGTCAAGGGAATGGTGAGAATTATTCGTTTGTCCGGATCGTTGACCTCCACTGATGGCGCAATTCAGGTCACGGACGTATTTAGGCTGGAAGATTATGATAAAGTCTTGGAGAAGATGAAAGACAAGAGCGCTGTGAAGATTGCTGTTCGACCAACGTAGACTTTTATCCACGCGATGATCAGAGCATGTCGGCTTAGAAGTGAAGGCGCGAAAGAATTCCGAGCATCTTGTTCCCACAGCAGGCTCTGCACTGACTCCCACACCTCTATTGATCCTACTTCTAAGGAAACTTCTTGCTCGTCTGATGTCATGTTTGAATGGCGGGAACGGGCCTCTGATCTAGAGCGCATCATTGTTTATTCATCTTCGGGCTTGACATTTCGGGAATGATGTTGATAATCGAGGGGCTACGGCCTTACCAATAGTACGTCGTTGGCGTTTGTCTCTGACTGGTTTTGACTGATCCATCCTAACTCCTCTGTCCCCTTAGGCTAGCTCCGTCTGAATAGGCATAGACTACCGAATGAGATCCGACACGTCGACGCGGGCAGGCTCTCATCAATAATTCTCATGTCCTCGTACACCTAGAAGCTTCGCATCAGCTCATGACGACAACGGCCGCTGGTGCCTGGCTCTAACCAAGGCCGCTCAGAGCCATAAATACCTCTCCTTGTCTCTTTTCTCGTCAGCACCCACCATGCTCTCTGCTCTCGTCCTCGTAGCTCTAGCCGCCCTGTGCGCTGCGACGTTCCAGCCTATAGGGGCCCCCTTTCTTTCCCCAGTCACCACAGCACCCGGCTTCGCAGCGCAGGTCATCTTCTCGAACCTCACCGCGCCCCGCGGGATAGCGTTCGACGACCAGGACAACCTGCTCGTTGTCGAAAGGGGCCTCGGCGTGACGGCGTTCACCAAGACTACCCAGGGAGGGGCCTCTGGGTGGGAGCGGACCGTCGTGATCAGCGACCCTGGGTTTACACATGCTATCGAAGTCGACGGCTCGAGCCTCTTCGTGAGTACCGCAAGCGAAGTCAGGCTGTACAAATACGATTCCGCGACCAAAACCGTCAGTGGATCGACCGTGGTCGTTAACGGACTCCCTGCCGATGGAGGTGATTTCTGCCACTTTTCTCGACGAAAGGAGCGTCCCTAATTTCAAAGGTCACCGGCAGAATTGACGACGCACGCATTGCTACTCTACAAGCCCAAGACCTCTGCGACGCGCTCAGCCACGGTCTTGTTCGTGGGGAGCGGTCCTCTCACCAACATCGACCCCACGGCCCGCGACCCAGCGTCCGGTCGGTCCCAAGTTCGTGGCTTCAAACTGTCTACACCGGGCTCCGCCCTCCCGCAGACGTGGCTTTCCGGGGAGCTCATTGCGTACGGAATCAGAAATCCCGCTGGCTTCGCCATCCCTGCAGTACAGCTTTCCGCGGCCGACGCGCGGCCTGGCCTGTTTATTCTGGAGAACGGGGCGTCGATCGACGACGTGCCTGGATTCACACCGAAGTTTGTGAACGACAACCCCGCCGACGAGCTCGAGCTCGTAGCAGGGACCGGCGCTCTTGGCAGAGCGTACGGTTTCCCCGACTGCACCACCTTGTGGAATCCGACGGCAGACCCTGTTGGGAATCCGCAGTACGTTGGGCTGCCGCAAGGCGCCCAGTTCAGCTTGAATCTCGATCCACTTCGCAACGACGCATGGTGTGGACAGCAAGCTAACAACGTACCTCCCTCGTTGAGCTTCCAGGTCAGTTGATGCCCGAGTCTCCTCCGTATCTGATCATTACTGTCTTCCCAGGCGCACTCGGTACCTCTCGATATCAAGTTCTACGAACCCGGAGCCGTTTCATCCGTAACATCATTCCCCACAACATATGCGAACGACGCATTTGTTTCCTTCCGTGGTTCGTTTAACAGAGATCCCCCCACCGGCTATGGCGTTGTCCAGTAAGCCCTGTACTCTTACAACCCACTCGATACCCTGATATACCCGCGAATAGTGTGCCTTTCCCCATCACTTCCCCAACTCAAGCATCTCCGTTTATCGTCCAAGCAGCTGACTTGTCCACTTGTCCTGGCACTTGCATCCGCCCCGTTGGTTTGTCATTTAGCAAGGATGGACGCCTGTACGTCAGTAGCGATAGTAGTCGCGAGGTATGTTCACCGTCTCTACTCTTGCCTATTAGAAATTTGGTGACGCCCCATGCGTAGCTTTTCGTTGTCCAGCGTGGTCCTACGTTTACCGTAGCACCCCCAGGTCCCACGCTTACTATTCCTTTCCCAACCCCCGAGGCTTCGTAGAGCGAACGAACATATAAGTATACAAATACAAAGATACGAGAATTCGGTTCTGTAGTAAATACGTAAAAAATCCCTGATCCCCTCTTGAGCGCCCTCAGTACTCAGTCGCAACACTTTAGCGGCCTGCTACTCTAACTTCACTCCAGAGACCGAACGCTCATGTCCTTTCCATCCACTGCTACTTGTTTACTTTTCGGCTTCCTGATCATAACCTGAAGGAATGAGTTCTAAAAGCTCCGATCCCTGATTTCGGTCTTTTTCGGGCTAACGAAGACATGATGATCGTTACAAGAATAGTAGATGCCATCGTCGAGTCGAGTCACGGAAGTAAATTTCAAATTTTGACCAAAACCACATCACCATAGAGGCCTTGGGCATTACAATGGCAGATGGTCGCCTTGCTCGCGTGGTCTCGCGACTTCAAAATCTCCCCTCGATCTCGCTGCCGACCGACTATCCTAGGCCATTGGGCGCGAGGCTTGTTGAGGCAGCGCACCATGCTCGACTTTCGGAGCAGACGTCTCTAAGTCTCCTGAAACTTGCCCTCTACACGGAGAGCGAGTCGGACGATGAAGACGACTCGGCTGCTAAGGTCAAGCGACCCTCTGCGTTCCACCTTTTGCTGGCGGCCTTTACCGTTTTGCTGCATCGCTACACCGGAGATACGGATATCGTGATCGGTTCGTCGTCTGCATCTGCCCGTGATCCTTTGGTGCTTCGCCTTTCAATTGATCCCACAGACCCGTACTGGGCAGTGGTGAGGCGGGTACAGCAGGTCGAGACAGAGGCCGAATCAGATGCACTGCCGTTCGAGGACATTGTTCACGCTCTACGCAAGAACAAGGACGATTCTGGTCACGAGGACCCTCTGTTTCGCGTCCGCTTTTTCGACGAGACCGATCAACCCAAGGAGGACTTCATTCATTCCACCAGTGTCACCTCTGACCTGACGGTGTTCATTACACGGCCGCCTGTCTCTACCCGAGGCTCTCTGGCTCCTGAGATTTCTCTCCGAATACTATACAACTCGCTGCTGTTCACTGCACCGCGTATATCGCTCATGCTAGATCAGCTGTCCATCCTTTTGCGCAAGACCGCTGCAAATCCTTTAGCCCCTGTCGGCTCAGTTCCCCTTCTCACTCCTTCTCAATCAGCGAAATTGCCAGTGCCAACGGCCGATTTGGACTGGTGTGGCTGGAAAGGTGCCATCACTGATGTCTTCTCTCGCAACGCACGAGAACACCCGGACCGCCCTTGCGTTATCCAGTGTCTGCCAGTCGTGTCTCTCGATGAGCCACAAGAACGCGTAACATTTTCCTATGGGTCAATACGAAACGCCTCTAATATTCTTGCCCATTATCTTCTGAAAGGAGGTATTCAAAGGGAAGAGGTTGTCATGGTCTATGCCCACCGTAGTGTTGATCTCGTCGTCGCGGTCATGGCTATCCTCAAGGCTGGTGCCACTTTCTCCGTCATTGGTGAGCTATATTCCCGATTGGGACAAACCCTCTCTCAAACGTAGCACAGACCCCGCATATCCTTCTTCGAGACAAACGATCTACCTTAGTGTAGCAAAACCGCGAGGGCTCGTCATCCTCAAAGGCGCGGGCATCCTCAACCCTACTGTTCGCGAGTTCATCTCCACAGAACTGGAGATTCGCGTACAAGTTCCCGCGTTAGAGGTCTTCCCAGATGGGACAATACTAGGCGGCGAGGTCGATGGCGTAGACGTCCTGAAAGCGGAGGCCCACCTTGGAGACACCGATCCTAATGTTGCCCTCGGCCCAGACAGTATCGGGACCTTGTCGTTTACCAGCGGTAGCACAGGTATCCCGAAGGGCGTCAAAGGTCGACATTTCAGTCTAACCCACTTTTTCCCTTGGATGGGAGAACGGTTCGGACTCTCAGCGTCTTCGAAGTTTACGATGCTTAGTGGCATCGCCCATGACCCCATCCAGCGTGACAGTACGTATATTTGTCGTCGAATCTTCTCATCGAGCAGCTCATGATATGCGAACAGTGTTCACACCTTTGTTCTTCGGTGCTGAATTACACGTCCCCACTGCAGATGATATAGGCACGCCTGGTCGACTGGCCGAGTGGATGGCCGATAGTAAGGTTACCGTGACTCATCTCACTCCGGCTATGGGCCAGCTCCTTTCTGCTCAAGCAACCCGCCAAATTACTTCCTTGAAAAACGCGTTTTTCGTTGGTGACGTTCTAACCAAGCGCGACTGCCTTCGCCTTCAAGCCCTTGCCGCGAATGTCCGCATCATCAACATGTACGGGACTACAGAGACCCAACGCGCTGTGTCCTATTTCGCTATCCCCCCTGTCAGTGAAGATCCCACTTTCCTGCAAACACAAAAAGACATCATGCCAGCAGGCGAGGGCATGATAGACGTGCAACTCCTGGTCGTGAACCGGAATGACAAGACGATCCCTTGCGCCGTCGGAGAGGTTGGCGAGATTTACGTTCGATCCGGCGGTTTGGCGGAAGGCTACCTCGACGCTGATTCTACGGCAGTCAAGTTCGTGAACAACTGGTTCTCCGCGCCTGATTCACCTCCAAGAAAGGATACCATACTCCACCCAGCACAGGGTCTCCCTGGCCCGGAAGCGAGATGCTGGAAGGGCATCCGCGATAGGATGTATCGCTCGGGCGATCTGGGACGCTATCTACCCGATGGTACTGTAGAATGCACCGGACGAGCTGATGATCAGGTGAAGATTCGTGGATTCCGTATCGAGCTCGGAGAAATCGACACCCATCTCAGCTTGCATCCCCTCATCCGAGAGAACGTAACTTTGGTCCGCAGAGATAAGGACGAGGAAAAGATCCTCGTTAGCTATTTCGTGCCGTTGGATGGGCCAGGGTTGGATGAATTCGCCAGTGATGTTCCGGAGGCTAGCGACAGCGCGCAGGACAAAGCAAGGGACCTTACTAAGGGCATGAAGAAGTATAGGCGACTGATCAAGGATATTAGGGAGCACTTGAAAAAGAAATTACCCTCGTACAGTGTGCCTTCGCGTGAGTTCTAATCCTCAGTTTTCCGATATGCGTCTTGATGTTTCAAATCAGTTTTCGTTCCACTGCAGAGAATGCCTTTGAACCCCAATGGAAAGATCGACAAGCCTGCCCTCCCTTTCCCAGATACTGCACAACTAGTATCTGTTGGTCCATCTACCACGGGTCGGGCGGCCAATCCAACTGAGGAAAAGATGCGTTCCATTTGGTCCAATATCTTGCCCAACCCTCCATCTCCAATACCTTTGGACGAGAGCTTCTTCGATCTCGGTGGTCATTCAATTCTCGCCACCCGTCTGGTCTTCGAGATTCGCAAGGCTTTCGTAGTCAATGCCCCGCTGGGCCTGATTTTCGATCAACCGACAGTCGCCGGCCTTGTGAAAGCTGTCGATGCATTAAGAAACGCTGATCTCGGGTTGGCCTACAAGGATACGACCCCACCTTCATCCACAGGCCTCCTCGCAGTTCCAGGAGCACCAGCTGCACAAAAGGAGTCGACCTCCGTTGCGTATGGAGAAGACTATGTCAAGTTACTCAGTCAGCTTCGCGAATCATACCCGCCGCTATCATCTAGCTTTGCCACAGATCCTGTCACAGTATTCCTAACCGGTGCGACTGGCTTCTTAGGGGCATTCGTCCTCCGTGAACTATTGGCAAGACAGGACAGAGTGAAGAAAGTCATTTGCCATGTCCGTGGGGCTACGGTTGAGAAGGGTTTGGCGCGTTTGAAGGAGGGATCCACTGATCGCGAAGCATGGGATGACGCTTGGGTTAGTTCAGGGAGGTTGGAAGTGGTGACCGGGGATCTTGGCCAAGAACTCTTCGGATTAGGTGCTGAGACTTGGAATCGTGTTGCTGAGGAGGCTGACGTTGTGCTCCACAATGGCGCCCTGGTATGCTTTCTCCCTCCTGTTGAACAGAAATGCCACTGACTCTTCACAGGTGCATTGGGTATATCCCTATGAACGCCTGCGGTCGGCCAATGTCTTATCAACTCTGGCCGTCCTGGAGTTGGCCGCCACTAAAAAGCCTAAGCAAGTTGTGTTTGTCTCTTCGACATCAGCTCTGGACACAGAACATTATGTGCGATTGTCGGATTCGCTTGTTGGTCGGTCCGACTACAAGGGCGTTCCGGAATCCGACGACTTGGAAGGCGCAAGGTTGACTCTGAAGACAGGCTATGGTCAAACCAAATGGGTGTCGGAACGCTTGTTGTTTGAAGCAGGTCGAAGGGGCCTCAGTGGACACATTGTCCGGCCGGGATACGTCGTTGGCGACTCTAAGAGCGCCGGTGAGTAATCAACGCCAGCCTGTCTTTCTCTTTGACTAATAATATCAACGCCCTTCAGTCACAAATACTGACGACTTCATCTGGCGCATGGTCAAAGGTTGTGTCCAGCTGGGCCTCGTCCCGGACATCAATAACACGGTTAACATGGTTCCCGTGGACCATGTCGCTCTGTGCACTGCATTAGCGGCCATTTCACCCATATCCGATGCTCACCAGACCGTGTTGCACATCACCGCACGACCTACGCCTACGTTCAACGACATGTTGTCGTCGCTTCGGCAATACGGCTTCCCTACCGAGCAATGCGAATACATCGTCTGGCGAAGGAAGCTAGAACAGCACGTCATGGAAGTGCAGGATAATGCGCTTTTCCCTTTGCTTCATTTCGTCCTTGATGATCTCCCAACAAGTACAAAGGCACCAGAGCTAGACGATTCGAACACAACAGCCTTGCTTCAGGCACATACACCCAATACTAACATGACAGTATCGGACGAGTTGATGGGCAAGTATCTTGCGTGGTTGGTCGCCGCCGGATTCCTTCCCCAGCCAACCCTTCCCAATCCAGAAAAGCCATTGCCCTCGTTGAGTAACGCAGGTAGCGTCAAGGCAGCTGGTAGAAGTGGAAACTAAAATCGTCCGAATGTACAATGCCAAATAGATGTATCATCAAATGTAACCCAAACTGTAGGCCCTCGGTTGTTAGAGTACGTGCAGCCAGTAAAAGTAATGCAGAAGTTGTAGTAGCCAAACTTGGAATGCGAAAGCATACAAATCATGTATTCTGAATGGAGTCGCTTCAACTTCAACTTGATTTGGGGCAAAGTTGGTCCCATGATGCTATATTGTGAGGTGAGCATTGGATGGATGAACGCAGGAGGTAGCAGCGAACCGGGGGTTGGCTGATCGTGGACAGACTTAGTGTCTTCGGCAAAAACGATTGCAAGACCACTACACGAAGGAGCGAGTCAGTTACGCATTGACATTCAACCTAGACAGAATTACTCACAGTTCTAAATGCCAGTCGATGTGGCTAGAAGGTATAAATGAGTTGACGATCCGTCCTTTCACAGACATGCTACGCACCAATGTAAGAACCTACACGCGTCGGAAACAGTTCAACAGAAGGCATCATTCAATAGCGCAAGACACTCACCATGGGCCGGCGTTATCTGTGGTAAATCGAATGGTTACGTTGTCGCCTGTGACACCCGTAGATACCACATCGCGGCGGACCGGGTTAGCGAAGTTGTATGTCGAACTCCCGGCACTTCGAATGACATCGAAGGAGTGCTTCGCACATAGTCAGCCAAGTTATTCTCATTAGACAAACTGAATATGTGTACATACACCGTGAAGATGGAACGGATGCTGGTCAAACGTAGACAATCAGTTGCAGGTACCCGGAATAAGTGGGATGGCAAACGTACCGGACCACCAGTTGCAAGTCCAGGAATGGATACCTCGATAACCTTGTTGGGAGGGAGAACGTAAACACTCCCTGCTGGCAGGAGAGACGTGGCATCCATAGCCCCGCTCAGAATCTGCAGCAGCACGGGGGCAGTCGGGTTAACGTAGCTGAATAGAAAACAACATAAACGTTCAGCTTAGTCAACGTAAGGCAGAGAGGACCACGCACGATACACCATTTACGCTAAACTTAAACTTTTCCTCGTCAAATGCAATACCAAGGTTGATTGATACGTCTGCAGCGCCGAGTTCGTGGGGCCCTGGTGCCCCGGGGTTTTCCAATGGTACAAGGTCGGTTTGAAGCATTGGATGCGAGCTTCGAGTCTCCGAAGAATTCGGATTTGCTTCAGGAGCCCCTACATATCGAAGAATGGCGGAATTGAGGCCGCCAGCGAAACCTATAGATATTGAACAAACATAACATTTTCAGTTACGCATTTGTCAGATTTCAAAGGGACTACCTTGAGGCCCTAAATTAGGGGAAGCTCTGATCCAGTAGTTGTCCACCTGCTGGTTTGCATTCAGCACGAACGAATATCTCTGGCCTGTTTATCACGTTGTGAAGGGATCCGATGTCGCGAGAACGAGAAATTGTACCTGGGAAGATCTGGATGCTGTCCACAACGAGCGGCTGAGTGTTCACACTATCCACCTCTATTATGGTCATATTATGGCCATCGATGGCGAAGACATGATTTGGGTCACAGGAGATCGATACGAGGCGGAACCTGTATCGGCTGCCTCGTTTGACATGGATGACTGCTAAAGGGGACTCTGGCCCGTCTTGATAGAGACCTAAGCCGTTGATTAGTGTAGATTGTGAAACTCTGTATGAATATATAAAGCTGAGAACTGGCTCATTCAAAGACGATAGTGAGCACGCACGGCACGAGCCCTGCGCTAGGTGCAGGTACATGATACCAATCGGCCAAGGTGATGACCGTATCCTCTGTCCGTATGATCAGCAACGTACTTTGTATTCATAAGGTCGTCTTACCGTCATCTACATCATAGAGAGACCTGACGTACATTGTGTCTATGAGTAGGAGGCATCGACAAGAAACGTAACACTGACCTGTGTGGGTCTTCTGGGTCGTACACGACAAAGACACCACGTAGTCCATCGCAATACTGCGTCGAGAGATGCGAGTGGTACCTAGTGAGATCTGTGTCAGGTTCCAGTCGTTCCTCCTCACCAAGGGAGATGAGATGCACACCAAAAAGTGCCCGCTTGATCAGGAGCCGAAAATGAGTACAAGAAAGAGTCGCCCGGGACGATAGGACATTGAGTAACGAAAGCAGGCCCTGCATTACGCTCGTCAGAAGAGAGTATTGCAAATTTTATCGTTTTACCGTCAGCCCAGTTGCTTCCTTTCTGATAGAAGCCATGCCAGTGCTGTGAGGATTTTAGAAGGGCGAGTGAGAAACAGGAGAACGGCCGTGGAACCCGTTAACGTACGATACTTGTGTCCAGAAGCATCGAGTTATCCACCAACTCGTCAATTACATTGATCTGAAAATGATCACCCTAGAGAAGCAATAGGTCGGTCCTCGAAAAAGGAACTCGTTGATTCAGGCGTGGTCACACCTTGTTCCCGGTGATGAGCGGGCCAGGAAATTGACCGCTAGACGACGAGAGACCAGCTAGTACAGTGCTGGAAATGTGTCAGCACCAGAGAAAAACATCCAGCTGAATATAATTGCTCACGAGCGACTGAATCCATCTGGTGCGATGACCTTATTCACGATATGGAGGTCTGCCGTAGGCCCATTGGCAGCCGAGGCAAGGTGGGCGGTATAGAGGAGGAAAGGGAGAAGGAAGGGCAGGCAAACAGCTGGAGACATTCAATAGGATTAGGCTGGGGGACGAATGAAGGCCATCAACCACATTTTATACTCTAGCAAAAATCGTAGAACACATAATGAGCCAGCAATCGCTGATGCAAAAAGTAAATTTGATAGGACCGAGTCAAGGCACGATCGCCACGACTTCAATTCAGCGTCGGATACCCGAGATATGAGCACCGTGGCATTGACGGGCCGTCCTGTTATGCACAACTAGGAAGTAAGTCGCACTTATGTACTGTCGTACCACCCGATCGTGTCGCATCAAAAGTTCAATAGAACCAGATCTGGTGCAGGACATGTGGTCGCATGCGGAGGAGGCATTTTGGCGCCTCAAGTCTGTCCATTATTGGGTTCGATATGCTCGAGGTGTGAGCCAGAAGCCCTTGCGGCGCTGCGGGAGAAGCTTTTAAACGGAGGCTGTGGGACTTTGAACTCGCCCAGAAGTTCCTACAACCACGCAAGGTGACGAACGGGTAGGAATTGCCGTAACTTGGCATTTCAAATATATTGGGTAATGGCATACTGCATCGTGTCGCACATACACCCGTTGTTTGTGGGCAAGTGCAGTGGGCTGGGACCCAGAGTGCTAGTGAAAACGACAGAGAATTAGCTGATTAGCAGAGCATTTGAATGATATCAGTGTAACTTATTGATTGACCATGTTCTGAGCGGCCTCCATGGGACTTGGAAGTCGGAGGGGACCATGAGAGTCACAAACGAAACGTTTTGAACACCTAATGGACATAGCATTGATTGTGAGAAATACTTTGTGACTGTGAGACTTTCTCCATCTATTATTACACGCGTCGAAGGCCAAGCAGAATCTTCTCCTAAATCGCGACTTATTCTAAACCTTTATGGTGGTTGTCCACTCGTGGCATATGTCGTCTGATGGGCCCGTGGGTGATATACCACCTTCAGAATGGCATTCCGTTCGACCATGGTCGCCCCGCTTGTCCCTCTCCGTGCGCGAAATCACCTCCGTTTCGGCCACCTTCATACTTTCATCCACTTTCTCGGATCGCGGCGAACAGGATCTTCTACTGGAATCACTTGGCATTGGCCCGGATGATGAATTCGAAGACCATATAGTAGATGTGGACGACGGTCGCGCGATCATCTCAGACGCCCTCGCCAAGGGCCTGTCGGTAAACGTCAATGGGAATCCGTGGTCGAAGGTGATCTTCCATATAGACGACAAGTCGGACGAGGCTATCATCATTATCTACGCGTTGATGCCCGGCAGGCAGTACGATATAGATCTAGGACTTGTCAACGGAGGGCAAAGTTTACGGAGACAAGTGGTTACGGAAGGTGAGTTCTTCGTTTTGGGGGCGAAGTTTCCGTTTGACTAAAGCAATATAACTGTGCACTTCAGTGCCGAGTCATTCCCCCGAATTTGACCACATCCCCTCTCCGGAAGCAAGTCTGCCTACGCCTTCTACGCCCACTAACCCTACCGTGCAAACGTATGCCTCAATAACGCTCGAGGAGCGTCTTGCGCAATTGCAACATACCCTCTCTACGCTAACCGCGGAACACGAAACCCTCACCACTAACTTCAAAGCCGCTCGTCGCGATGCGCAGAAGGCAGACGCCACACTGCGGTCGGAAATCGATGGACTCAAGCGTGCCACCGAGAAGAACGCTGTTTCCGAGCATCGTGCGCGCCAAAAGGTTCTCGCTCTACAAGAAGCCGTCAAACGTGCTCAGGCTGCCACGGTAGACATCCAAAATGCCGTCCAGGAAGTCGAGGAGGCGCTGCCCGCGTTGAGGGAGCAAAAGAAATGTAAGGAGGAGGACCACGCGAAGGTGAAGGAAGCGGCTGATCGGGCGAGGAGGGAGGTAGAGAAGGAAAATAAGAGGGAGAAGAAAAGAGTCGAGGCGCTGAAGAATGAGCTTGCTGGGCTCGGTCACAGGATGGACAAGCTGAATGGGAAGAAGGAAAAATTGGAGAATGCGATACCTGACTTGGAAGAGCAGCTCAGGGAAGTAGAAAAGGAGATCGAGCAGATTGAGATGGATCCTTACGGGCCGCTGAATTACGTCGAAGAGAACGACGTGCCTCCGCCAACTTCGGAGCAGCGCAGTCGACAGGCTTCACCCGGCGTTATTGGGAGACCCTCGCAGACATCGGTCCAACGACCGACTTGGACTCCTTCCCGCTCATCTCGGCGCTCCTCCATTAATTCAAGCAACCCTCTTCTCCCATTATCTGCCCCGCGTACACCCGCACAGCCAAGTCCATCCCAACAACCCCATTCCCGACAAACACAATCTCATCACCGCTCCCATTCAGGTGGCTCCATAACGCAAATCCTCCAGACTCCCCAAATATCCCCAAACCACGGCCCATTAGCTTCAACGTCCACGTTATCCAGCAAAGCGCCGCCATTTGAGCCTGGTAGGCCAATTCGCGGTTTATCGTTGAATACTTCGCATTCGAGCTCGAGTTCTCATCCTGCGCCGATACAACGGCCCACCCGTAATATACACGGCAGCAAGGACTCGCTGAATAGTAGTTCCTCAAGATGACGAAAACATAGCGTCTCACGAACTTCACGACATAATGACCTATTGTATAATGTAAGACGAGACCCAGATGTATCCTTAGGTTGACTACTATCCTATATTTCTTTCGTAGCAACGCGATGTGATTCAAGTGAGGGTTGGAGCTTCAAACATCGAGGAGCAGTGTCATGCATATATGCGTCATAAGGCGTGTTTCAACGGCTTTGTGAAACGCAAAAGCGCATATGGTCAAACACGAACGAGATACGTGTGGTTGATGCAGTCGACGCGGTGCTAAGCCACAACAAGCGACGGGATGAGGTGCAGCAGTCGATTATATTATGAATATGATGACAAGAATCGTGTGTTGTGAGGCCTGCGTTCCCATGGGTTGTCCCTTCGAGGAAGGGCGATATGATATATACGATAATACGGGACTCCAGAAATCCAGAACACGACAGACTTAGTAAGTCTTTTTCTTTTCGTCGACTGATAGACCACCTATGGAACAGCAGTAAGCTTCTGAAACGGAAGGAGTCCTGAAGATAGAAACACGTACCAGGACCCATGTTCACGAGGAGGATCAGACCACCAACGATAGCTAGAGTATTTGGTTAGAAATAGAAGCAGTACAGCATATTGCCTTGACCTACATAGTGTTTGGAAGAAGTCGTATCTAGAAATAAGCCATTAGCTGTGATGCTCTAGGAGGCAAGCAGATGGTGTGGTGCGTACTTGAGGAAGTCACGCTGGGGGTGAGCAGAGTGGACACTCCACCAGTTGTTGACGAATACGTTGAATACGCTAAGGACGAGGACAAGGAACGTGGCGGACCATCTCGCTTTGAAGCCTACTGCGACCATGACGCAAGCGGCAAAACCGACGATCGATACAAAGAAACGGGCGATATTCCATTCTCCCTGGATGATGAATCCAATGAAGAGGAAAATGAGGAGGACACGGCCGGCGAGGAGGAAGCTATGAAGGGCGGGCGAATCGGGTTTAGTTCACTTTCTGCGTTCCAGGAAGGAAGTAAAGCGCAAGTCGAGCTAGAGGGACTTACTATTTCTTGCGGTCGGTCTCGCTAATTGAGGGTAGACCGGCAAAGAGCTTCTTTCTCGTCACCATGGAATCACTGAACACCATCAAAAGACCGCCAATAACGCTGAGATTTCGGAGGAAGAAGTTGAGGTCGAAGATGAGACCGTATCCGAAGCCTTGAATTATGACGACCGCCAAAAGACCAGCAACTGCGTATTCGCTAAAGCGTTTGAGGATAATGGCTGATGAACCGCCGAGCATGGTCTGACCGAAACAATCACGCTAAGCCCACTCCAACACAAAGGCAAGTCACATACGAGGACGTTGAGGATCAAGAAGATATGGGAGAGCCCCCAGGGAAACTTTCTATGTCTATACAAGAGCATCTCAGTCAATTGACCGCTATATACAGACAAGATGTGGCCTTACTGTTGCAAATACCAGATTTGATCTCCCCACTGAGTCATGATTCGCAGCGAGTCCTCCAGGAAGGTCACAACGATCAAGAAGCGTCCAATTGCCGGCAAATGGGGCTTCAAGGGTTGCGAGTAGATCTCAATATTGTCTTCGACCGCCGTACTGAAAGCCCTTATTTTTTCGAGGGGGTCGTCTGGGTTGGCAGCGCGGTAGCCCGTCGATGGCCGTGTGCTGTTCGACAGGCCATGGGGGTCGGGATTGTAGGTGTTGGTGTTCGGGCGGGCAATGTTGATTCTGGAGGACATGGTGGTTCAATTTCGTGAGCAGACGTGTAACTTACTTTTATATACCGACCGTCGACGTGGCTCATCCCATCCGTGGGAATTTCACCATCACTGCGTTTGACATCAGGCTGCCAGCGCTCTGGTCGGTCCATTTGCCCCGCCACTATACCAGCCTCAAACTGTATGTTATCCGACTATGAGACAACCTGAATGGACTTTGAATGCTAGCTTCAAAGCTACCGCATCAAAGGCGACTCTGGACGGTGCGAATTTTTAATACTAAAGCGTAGCGCGTGCGACCGAATCCCTTTGATTCGATTCGATGTTTGGGAATATCAGCAGGTGCGCACATATGTCTCTGCCAGGTCAATGTCCAATCAACGTTTAACGTTTAACCCCATGGTGCCGTTGGCTGTGCGAGTTTCACTTGGGTCGACTGGGTTCGGGCGACTCTTGAGAACGCGACACGGTTGGCGAGTCTTTTGATCACTCGTATCCGTATTCAGGTTCTGGAGATGGAGATATCAAGAGTTGAAGTCGCCTGCAGAAAGGGTTGCGCGCCTCGACCCTCGTGTACCCCTATATACCCCTGATCAGTCAATCGCACCCCAAGTCCCTCGAACTCACCCGCAGACGGTCTAGAGCTCAACGTCGTTGCATAACATGTAGTCCTCGTACTCGTCTCCAGCAAAACTGCTGCCCCGTCGTCCAGACCAGCGAAGGCGCTCTGTCTAGAGACGCATCATCTCAGCGACTCAACCGTGCCCAACGACGAGGATATCTAATCTGACCAGAAACCCACTGCTCAGTTAGTCGACTGTTTCGACGAGCGAACATTTCCTGCGATATCGACTGCCGACACAATGTTCAATGTTCAGCTCGTCAACTATATCGGCGCAACAAGTAATCGAGGCGTAAGATTTGCGGATTGCTCGCTGTCAGGACTTCTGCATCCAGCACTTCTCCATGAGGTACCGAGTACTGCCGAGCTAGTGCAAGGTTCGAACCCATGGCAGCAGCCACCACCACGAATCGCCGAAAGGAACCAGCACCTCCTGGCGCTCAAAAGCCCAGCCGCATTACCAAGGATGAAGCTTTGGAACCCATGTTCGCTATTGATACGACGTGGTTTGCTACCCACCGGCAGTGGCGGATTCTTGTACGACGATAGCATTGTCGCATGGTGTTGGTCACTTATCACTTACACTGACTTGCTCTGGAGATGTAACAGTAGTGATGAAAGGTCAGGGAGTTGACGAAGCTGTGGTCACCCGACTACGCATGGCCACCCGTCCGCGTCCAAGCAAGATGTATATTGAGAGCCTCAACAGACAGCAACCTCCTCCACTCACTTGGCATTCTGACATCACCTACAAATGTGGTGCAAGTTTAAATAAGTCACTGAGATTTGACACGCGCCTCTTGAAACGGCATCAGAGCACATACCAAGGAATGGACGAGAGCTCACTAGGGAACCGCCGACTGGGTTAGCAATTCTCATAAATACTGCTATTATCATGATGCTCCACAAGGACTGATAACATCATCAGGAGCAATATTATTTCAAGGGGTATGGCTCAAATTCACTCGATTGCTTAGAGTACCAATTTGCATCGAGTTTTTACTCTAATCAGGGGCAAAGGGGTTGCAAAGGGACTAAGAAAAGGGGAATGTGTCACATGTTGATTGTGAGCGCTTGATCGGGCGCTTATTCGTGCATTATGTGGAAAAAACTAGGGTCGCGGAAGTCAATTTAATTGACTTGAGTGACTATCTCTTCTTTCATATGGACCAATCAACGGTGAAGGTGTACACTGTCAATGGGCCGGCAGCAGGCTCGTCGTCGTCTCTTCCAGACTGGCTCACGAGAAAGCGCGCTGCGAAGAACAAGGGGAAGAGGGCCGTCAGGGAGCAGGTCGAATCAACCATTGAACTCATACAGGGCTTCGAATTCCCCGAGGCTAGCATCAAGGTGAAGACGACAAGAGACGGACGCCATGCAGTCGCGACAGGAACCTACAAACCTCAAATAAAAGTCTGGGATCTCGACCAGCTCTCGCAGAAGTTTGAACGGCATTCAGAATCAGAGAACGTGGATTTTATTGTGCGTGAGTCAAGGCTGGCTGCTCGTTGATATCAAGATTTCCATTGCGTGCATTTAGCTGCTATCGGACGATTGGACCAAGTCAATACACCTCCAGAATGATCGGACGGTTGAGCTTCATACGCAAGGCGGATTCCACTACCGTACTCGAATACCGAAATTCGGACGCTCCCTTGCTTACCACCTTCCGTCCTGCGACACCTACCTCTCAGCCTCGGGCAACGAGATCTATCGCCTCAATTTGGATCTCGGACGGTTCATGAATCCCCTTGTCTTGGCTGGCGACGATATTCTCGGAGTGAACGTCGTAGACATCAATCCAGCGCATCATCTTTTGGCGTTCGGTGTAGACGGTAATGGAAGTGTGCAGTTCTGGGACCCTCGTTCTCGCTCGGAAGTAGGCATACTCCGTTTGCCTCGTGGACGGCTTGTTTCGCCCCAAGATATTACCTCAGTACTGGGCGTTACTGCTATTTCGTCTAGGTCAGATGGCCTGTCTTACGCGATCGGTACGTCTACCGGGCACACACTCTTGTACGACATACGTGCCGTTCGTCCGTTTGCAGTCAAGGACCAAGGCTATGGTTTGCCTGTACGTACCGTGTCCTGGATCGAAGGCGGCAGTCGTATGGCTGGCGACGGTATGGTCCTGAGCGCGGACAAAAAGGTCATCAAGATATGGGAAAAGAACGACGTAGGCGTCTTCCTTTGATTCTTTTCATGCCAGCTCAATACATTATCGCAGGCCTCTGCCAATTTCGCGTCTATCACTCCTGCCAGTGACCTGAACCATGTGCACCACATTCCCGGAAGCGGTGTTCTCGTGACCACCAACGAGAGCATTCAGATGGGTACCTACTACATCCCTCAATTGGGCCCTGCGCCCAAATGGGCGAGTTTCCTGGAAAATATTACGGAGGAAATGGAGGACCAGAGCACGCGGTCCGTTTACGAAGACTTCAAGTTTGTTGAACGTAATGATCTCAAGAGGTACAACTTCTATCTATTCATTCAGATAATCGGATTGAGTTAAGCTGTACATTTCGCAGCCTTGGTCTGGATCATCTTGTCGGAACTCCGGCTCTCAAGCCATATCTACACGGCTACTTCATTTCGCTCAAGCTCTATGACACTGCACGCCTCATTGCTAATCCATTCGCCTATGCCGAGCACCGCGAGAAACTTGTTCGTGAAAAAATGGACAAGATGGCGGAGACGAGAATACGGGCTAAGAAAGAGCCTGGTGTGAAAGTCAATAAAGGCTTGGCTGAGAAGATTCTCAGAGACGAGGAGAGAGCACGGAAACGCGAAGAAAGGAAGAAGGCGAGGAAGGAGAAGAAGGCGCAGGAGGGGGCCGAAGCCGAAAGCAGCGGTAGCGAACGGGAGATGGATGTCGACGAGGCTGGGGGCGAGGAGCGAACAACTCTACTCAATGATCCTCGGTTTACGCAACTGTTTGAGGACCCTGAGTTCCAGGTCGATGAAGAGAGTCGAGAGTTCGCTCTTCTTAACCCATCTACGGTAGCGCGCAAGAAGAACGGCTACGCGAAGACAGCGGTCGAGGAAGAGGAGGACGAGAGCGACAAGTCTTCTTCCGACGGTCTGGGCAATAGCGACAGTGACAGCGACAGTGATGGCACCGGGAGCCATGGGAGCGACAGTAGTGACGCTAATGGTAACTGCACAGACAACCTCCCTCGTGTATAGTCGCTGAATTTCTTTTAGAAATGGCGCCTGCCCCATCGGGTCAGTACGGCCAACGACATCAACGCCAAAGAAGAGTGGCAAACGTCAAAATGGTTCCAATGCAGGCACGGGCGGCCACTGGATCTAGAGGCGTTGATAAAAATGCAACGTTTGGACAGCGTCGTTCTGGGCCAACGACGTCTAGAAATACGCAGCGCCATGCTCAAGGGCATGATGATACAGCTGGCCCTATGGAGATGAGTTGGGTGCCCTCATCAACTTCCAAGATCAGTGACGACGACGCCCTCGTTTCCGAGGGCAGGCCCGCTAAGCATGGCCAGAGGCGTAAGGGTGTAGAAAGCTTTGGGGCAGGGCTAGAGAAGGGCGGGCAGGAAGACGAGAGACAGGGGAATGAAGGCGAACGAAAGGGGAGAGTGCAGCGGAGAAAGGGGGTACGGAGCGGTAGCAAAAATGCGTTCAGAAGGCTATAAGATGAACCTTGCGATATACACCTAATCTCATCTCAAAAGTACCTTATCGTGTTATCAATCCTTCCATGGCCTTCGTTGTATAGCTCACCCGTCCCATCAGACCTGGACGTCTGGAGGGAAGTTCGGGCTAAAAAGAGAACATTGCGTAACCTTTCGTAACCCAACGGTTCTATGCCTAGACATCTCTTGCCGCGATACAGCATGTGGTAATCTTGCAGGTCCATCTATTGATGAATATATCAATATATCATGGTTCATATCGTTCCAAACACATCCTCCATAGAAATGCGGAAATGCGCCGAATGTCAGTCCACTTCTACACGGAAGTTTTTTTTTCGATTCTATTTGACATCCTCTATTGTGGCTGAGACGTATGTTTAGAAGGAGAAATCGTTCGTGCGGCGGTCTAACCCAGCGAGTCTATTCCTGTACGACAGTGCTGTCGTACAACTACAGTACCGGGGAAGTGGAATCTCCTGATGCCCGTGCCAGCAGTCACGTGACATGCTGCATCGCGTTCACTGAGATCAATCCAATGGTCTCTTCAAACACTCATCTACTCCGCACCCAGCTCGATTCCTCAGTCTGGGCCATAGGAAACTTGCCTCCGTGAAATCTGGAACTGAAGTATGGCAAAAAGGCGCGTAATTGAGATAGAATCCGAAGTAGAATCTTCCTCGTCCGAATATTCGCCTCCGAGTACCGCTAGACAACCAACGTCTCGGAAACGACGCAAACGCAAGGAGCCAGAGGGTGCAACACGCGTGGAACATCCCGAGACTGATACTACACGCGAATACTGTCCATCCCATGCACCTTCAGTTCATCAGATTCAATCCGCCGCATCCACATGCAGAGCACTCCTGCAGTGGTACACTGGCGTCTCCGAAAGTCGGGGAATGCCTTGGCGGAAACCATATGATCCATCTCTGAGCATAGATGCGCGCGCGCAAAGGGCTTACGAAGTAAGTGTGATGGAATCAGCTATTGGCTAACGCTTAGAATCGGTCCAAATTGTAGGTTTGGATATCTGAAATAATGCTGCAGCAAACTCAGGTGGCGACAGTCATACCTTACTATAACCGGTGGATGGAGAAGTAGAGAATATGCTTTCAGCCCTTGTATTATCTAACTTCGACTCTCGTAGATTTCCTACTATCCGTGACCTGGTGTGTCAACTCTCGATTACGGAAAGTTTGCACTATTGAAAAGACGCTGCTCAGGCAGCCGCATCTATAGATGAGGTCAATTCACTCTGGAAGGGCTTGGGATATTATTCTCGCGCTTCTAGACTCCTTTCTGGTGCTCAAAAGACTGTGAAAGACTTCAACGGGCGGCTACCGGATAATGCTAAAGACATGGAAGCTCACATCCCTGGAATTGGTCGCTATAGTGCCGGGGCTATCTGCTCCATTGCTTATGGCGAGGTTGTACCCGTCGTAAGCCTCAAAATCCTATTAGGCCGATTTCCCGCTAATTCCACCAAAAGCTCGATGGAAATGTACACCGGTTGCTCAGCCGATTCTTGGCCCTTCATGCGCAACCCAAAGCCAAGGCTACGCTAAATATCCTTTGGTCGGCTGCAAATGATATAGTTTGCGGTGTAAAGGCTCCGCGCGAGGAAGTCATTAAAGCTGTAGCTGACGATGAGCTTACCACCGGCGCAAGAAGTACCGAGAATCCCGCGATAGGGTATCCGGGCGACGTGAATCAGGCTCTCATCGAACTTGGAAGTACGATATGCAAGGTACGAGATCCTAACTGCGAAGAATGTCCGTTGCGCGACCAGTGTGCTGGTTATCTGTGGTCGAGCGCCTCTAAGACAGTGAGTTTCCGAGTATGACCGCACTATTGTCGCTTGATTTCTAACCCTGAAGCTTAGGCCTCTGATGACATCCCCGATATTGAGGAGTTATGCACCATATGCGAGCCGCTAGAGCGCGGCAGCGGCGTTTTAGCGTTTCCCATGAAGGTAGAGCGTAAGAAGGCGCGAGAAGAGCTGGATTTAGTGAATGTCATTGAGTGGCGTTCTAAAAGCCAGCAACGAATGTTCCTTCTCGTCAAAAGGCCTGAAAACGGTGTGTTTCCACGAGGTCCTTCCTATCCGCGCCGTTAATTAAAGCGAGTCACAGGCTTATTAGCGGGGCTGTATGAGTTCCCCACACTCGCCAATGTGACTGCATCGATTTCGAACTCAACATCGACGGAGTCGCTTCTGTCAATGTATCTGAGCAGCAAGGTCTACCTTCGCGTGGACGCGGGTTCGGCCGATTCTGAGAGTTATCACATTGTGAATACCAAGCCCGTGGGTGATGTTATCCATGTATTCTCTCATATCAAGAAAACCTATCGGGTGCAATGGGTGCTCTTGGAGGGTTGCAGTGAACCTCCTTTCCCCACACCCTTAAACGACGACAAATCCACGAAAACGCCGAGTAGGCGGGCCAAGCAACCCCGAAGCGAATCCACCCAGCGTAGTTCGGGCACGGCTTGGTTCGATATGAACGAAGTCGCCGAAGCAAAGTAAATGTTTATCCTCCCCTATGGTGCCATAATGCCGAACTCACGCCTTGCATTTAGCATCGGAACAGGTGTTCGCAAGGTCTGGGAGCTGACCAAAAGGCTTTGGGAATGACACCTTTCGCTGGAACCGTAAAGCTTCGGATTGTAAAACCTTGTCGTGTTCTCTCCATTTGATCTCAGCGTGCACGTACAGCTCCAACCTTGAAGTACATATTTACTGATGCGTTTTTGACGCACTAATCCAAAAAGAGATGTGCTCTCCTCGCGCGGAAACTAGCGGTGATTTCTTGGTGACGAAGAGCCCCAAACATACATTCGAAGCATGGGTAATTCACTATATTTGACACAGGTTCTCTTCGAGAAAGGGACCCCAGAATTTCTGGACACGATTAACAACCTTGACGGAATTCCTCGCACACACGTCTGACAGGGCGTCCATAAATTCGAAGGGAAATAAGTTATTGATATTGTTCGGTTACATGAATGGCGAATTGCGACAAAGCAGATATAGCTAGTACAGTGCACAAAATACAACAACGAGGCCCAGAAGTCTATCAAAGTGAACCAGTGTGAAAAGAATTGTTCGAAAGACTGAAACCTAAACCTTGGTTGAGTCGAAACCAGGCTCGGAGTAAGCTCGCTGCACCCTGGTGAGTAAGCGACGGCAGGGAAGTTTCCATCGCCCATGTCGCGAAGCTAATCGCCCACATCGACACATGAATTCCGTGGGTAAGTCTGATGTAGGTCTTCCTAAATCAATAATTCTGCATTGTGAACTTCCGCAGAAGTTGTTCGTCCGTGGGGTCTCGCCGAGGATAGGAAATACTTTGGAGGTATTCAAGAGGGACGAGCTGGCCCCCCGGGGCAAGCTGTGAGAGCCCTGATGGAGGACTCGAAGATTTCGAGCGTGTCGCCATCGCTTTCGGCGAGGGTCGAAGCTCCTGGCGAGATGTAGGTTCGCTATAGGGTGGTAGATGGGAACGGCGTGATTGAGACGGCAGGCGGTGGGAAAACGAGTCATTTGGTTCTGGTGGATCGACGGCCGCGTCACCAGATGGTGAAGATGGGCCCCCAGATATCTCGCGGTTGTCTCTCCGTGCCTTAGTGGCTCGGGCACTTCTGAACCAACCGTCTGGAACAAGCACGTCGCCAACGCCTCTGATATTGTCGATCGTCTGCAAAGAATCGAGTTTACTTTGACTGAAATAAGCGGCTTCGGAAGGGTAAGAATCATTGTGAAGACTGTGCAGATGGCATGCCTCACTTAGATGCCACTTGCGGGTCACTCCGTGAGGGCGATCAGTCGGAAGGAAAACGTGAACGCTGTACGTTTGCTTTATTAGGCGTTCAGTTTCTCCGCCGCGGGAGTGTGATGAAGGATACACCCTAGACACGATGGACGTGTGAGATTCAGTGGATATGTTATATTGTATTGTATGAAGGCACGTACCTTATCATCTGCGCCCAAGGTGTGACTGGGTTAATTGCGTCGTCGCCCACATCGAATTCCTTTTGGTGGTAGAACAGGAATTCCTATCAGCTTGTTCATCAGCGCATAACCTGCGATACTGACATACGATTACGTACATCTCGAACCCTGCTCGGACCCCATCCCATCCCATCAGTCCTGACATTAGAAGTTATCGACGTGAGCCTCACAGCTCTGACAGTGCCACCGACATACCATCGTTCCATGCCCAACCCGGTGGCCTCAGTGTTGGCACCTCGCTCCTCCCATACGTATACATTGCCTGCCAAGAACATGAATCATAGAGTGATGCAGGTGATGACAAGAGGTATACCAGGGGCTATAGCCCTCCGTTCCTCGGCATCGAGACGGCGAGTGATAAGAGGAAGAGCGTTTCGTGCGACAGCATAGAAGACTTGAAGGGCGTCACGGGTGGACCTAACGCGAGTGTTCTGTAGTGTGGGACGCTGCATCCTAGCACCAGGGGGAGGGTTAAAGGGGGAGGGTAGTGCAAGCCACTGAGCCACAAGGCCCACCTTAATAAATACGTACCGGAAGTATGTGCATGGCGAAGCACAACAGGTCCATGAAAGGCAGGGTCGGTCGAGGGACAGATTAACGATACTCGACATTATATTTTAGGTTCAAATTGAGTTTGCCGTCAACGGCACCATTTCCACGCACTAATACTGGAAGCAGCAGGCGGAGTTTACAGGCCTTCCTTGTGCTGCGAGCTTCTTGAGAGCATCAGAGATGGTTCAACCTACGCAAACAGCTGCATTTGCCGAAGAATGAGCTGCTGGAAAGTTTTAAAGTGGTGAACTGAACCTTGCCTGAGAACGAAACTTAAGCATTCAAGATGAATCGTTTCCTTATGTCAGCTCCCACTGGCGGAGGCTATCTGAGATCGATCAGACTTCTGCAAGGAAAGCACTCTGTGCCTCGCCACAATCGTCGAATCAAAGGGGATTCAAATGATGCAGCTCTGTAAATGGGTCAGTGTAGTGACGCCTCACGGGAAACTCACAGAATCGTGTGCCCCGACTGCATTTGCTCCCCATCATCGCATGGTTTCTCAAGGCCACCCTATCGGAGGAATCAAGGTCCACTAGCCGCTGATGAAAAAGCTTAGGGGAACTCCATAATTACTGGATTTACGACATGGTGGCATGAGATAAATCGATGTATATGGTTTGGAAGCATTCAATATTTACCTCGCAAGGGAAGACCTAGTCACACTCCCCATGATCCCCGCCAGCACTGACTATTAAGTAAATAGTTAACCAGCGAGTGAGCTCAGGATGGTCACACCGAAATGGTAGGCTAACTGTATTGGTCCACGAAACGGATCCAACCATCAGTCAGCTGTTTGAGACAATGTTACACGGTGCCGACTTGCCTTAAAGGAAATTTGACCTCCATTTGTGACCGCTGTGGCTGATGACGCGAGGCGTTGCAAATCGTCGGTTCGTAGATCCTGTCGGTGTGATAATAGACAGGATGATGGCCCGGAGGAATTCAGTGGGCACTAGAAGGAGCGATTAATAAATCACGCGGCCTACATACATAGTACTCCTTCGCTAGAAAAGAGTCTATAAAGTCTGGAAGCTTCGGAAACGATCGTCTTGATAAACGCGTAGGGATGTGGGCTCGAACATCAACGTACCATGTGTAATCATTAGAATTATCTGATGACCTGCTTTACCTTTCTTGACAATTGGATAGGTACCAGCCACTGAGGTTAATGGGGGGATACCGCATCGAGATTACGAGGCGAGATAGAAGCCGGCGGCAAGCGACCGACCTGATAACGTTAGCCTTCTTGAGATCATCATGCCTGGTAAAGTGTCTAGCGTAACAAAAAACAATGGGCTTACAACTGGGGCAGAACATTTCTACGAGTTACTTTCCGAGGAGACAGCAAGAAGGTGTGCCGAGCGCTATGGGAAATGAAAGGACGGGCTTCAGGCTAGTTTCCCTCCCCGCGCCGAAACATGCGCCATGGTATGTAATTTGACACGAAATGGATCAAAGGTTGCAACGATGGGGTTATAGGCCGTTCTGGAATTCAAAACTGACGATGCCGATAAGGAGAAAAGGCCCGGCTTGATATGTTTTTCGCGCTAAAAACACATTCTGTTCAACTGGGACCTATCAAGAAGGTTTCAAAGGTAAGGACATGTGTGTGGTTAAGGAACAAAACATCTATCACCTCTACCCTCGTTATTCTAGAAATCTTGTGCCTTTGAATTGGGCCACCTTATGGTTTCACTTCTTCCAAACAGAACGAGGAAAAAACGACGTACGTCAAAGGTATGAGAAATGCTTGGAACTTTGAACACCCCAAAAATCACAACATAAGGATGGGTTACCCTTCAGCCACACTTAGATGTCTGCGTTTGAACTTTACTGACAGCAAGCAGGGCGAATGGTCAACTTATAGGGGTCGGATATGACATTACCGAACACAGTCCGGGACCCCCTGAACACTCTCATTCTACTCAAACACTACAATGACAACTCATCATTGCCATCGACGTCCTCAATCAACACGGTGGTCTGCGTGGACCATGAGAAACTGAGCATGCGGAGTGTGAACGCACCCACCTGCTTGAGGAAGCACTATGGGAACGGAATCAGGTATTTCAGCGTAATGGCCAAATCCACGGAATTGGTAACGAATCCGTAGTATTTTTGGAGCAAATGGTGCAGGATCGCAAAAACCTTGGATACCCAACTATATCAAAGGGGAAGGCGAGAGGATATCAACCCATCGAGGACAACAGCAAGATGATGTGATGCTAACCTTCGTTTGGTCTCCAGGCACATAAAGTTGCGAATGATGGACCAGAGCTTGTAAGGCTACAGTCACGTCAATGACTAGGTCATCGCCGTCGACATCGAATAACCCATAGAGGGCGTCCTGGATGATCAATCCTATTATATGGACCAATAAGCGTGCGGCCGCGAATGAATACGGGATGAGTTCCGTACCGCCCACAGAAGCTTCCGCGTCCATGTGCTTTTTAGCTATATCCTTCAGCAGTGCAGAACTAACCTCCGTATCTCGTAAGAGGCTAGAATGTTCGCCTCGCAATGCCTGACGAGTAGCGCGGATATAACTAACGTTATTAATAACTACGAACCGAAATCTAGAAGTTGTGGGGAAGGACTCACGATAGTCGCTGAGCGCGCCGCTTTGGCTTGACCACAAAATGATAGCTCAACAACCCAGCGAGCGACGGTATGACGGCACACCAAAGTGCAAGTGTAGCATCGTACTCCGCAGACAAGATGATGGGGAAGCTGAACCGCTGCTCTATGTATCCTAGGCTAGTCGCTCTTCAGCTTGAGGGAGCTCGGGATTGGATGAAGACATACTCGAGTTTATACATTACTCCTTGTGGGCCAGCATTTAGGGTGGAATCAATCTCGACCGTTTCGCTAGACCAATTTCCACCCAAAAACCACGCGGGACCATGGAAGCCGCATTCCACTCCGCCCTTGAGTTGCATACCCAACTCAGCGAACCTCACCCCGCATTCACCTTTCAGCCGAGGGTTACCATCAAGAACAAGTCCGGCAGACCAGTAACGAACACCGCGGCTTAGACCTGATATCGACATCACCTGGCTGCTTGATTCTTCGTCCATATATTGAGGCGGAATCTGTGAATCGAGCGTATTATCGAACGGCGTTGGTGAGAAGACGCTGATATTGAGAGCAGGGGAGCCGAGATTCAGAGCAATGGAGCCCTCGGCCATCGAATCCGGGAATAGTCTACGACCTAACGTGACATTGACGGGTGGTGGTGAACCCAAAAACCACGCAGGTGTTAAGACCGTAGAGACAGTAACAGCATTTTCGCCATCTTTGTATATCCCTCGTATACGGGGAGAGCGAAGCCGGAGGAGGGGTGATGTTGCCTACCAATGGAAGAATAAGGACTAGCTAAAATTTGTGGGCTAAGACCTGAATACCTCGAACGTAAGTCTAGGCGAGAATTGGTGCCGTACGGTGCCCGTAAATGAAGCAGACGTAGGTCGCGTCTGGACACTGGCATTCGCGGATATAGTTGTCTGGCTGGTTATCTCTTTCTGTACATCCAGTGAATCATGGTCCGTGAAGGCTGGAACGGCGAACTTACGTGAATACTATGCCGTAGGAACACGCCCGCTATTCGAAGGTCGTTGAGTCGATCTCGACAGCGAACATGCCAAGGGTCTTCAGGTAAAGTGGCGTCTGAGCTGAAAAGGGATATAGCATCTAAGCTACAGGTGAATTGACCCTTCGGTCGTATCAGGTTCTCAAGCTTCTGTTGTTTCTGCTCGTATTTTGTTTGCTTCAGAATTGAACGCAGCTAAGTGGACCCATGAGAATGAGCAAACGCCACGACATACTCCACGCAGCGCACCTCTTCCGTATCCTTATCCCTCAAGTACGGCGGCCATTTCAGCGACAGGCCTTCTTCACCTAAGAGACCTTTTAGTGAATCTACAAGACGCCTTCAAGAAAAACAGACCTAGGACATTGTAAACTTCTCTAGCATCAAGTCAGACCAAATTTAGACGGCATCATAGGTTTCCCTCACCGGGTGAATGGGTCCGAGAGAACTGGAGCCGCCCGTCAACAAGAGACATACAAATGATGCAGGCGTAATTACCTTCATACGCCTTCTGAATTTCGAGGAACTTTCTCGAAGCTACATCTTGAGCCTTCTCGTCATGCTGCTTGTCCGGGTGGAATATCAGCGACAGCGTGCGGTGTCTCTCCTTGATTTCGGCTTGAGTCGCCCACTTCGGAACATTGAGAACGGAACTGAGGATGTCAGACCTCCGGATACTGGGCGACGAAGTCGTGTTACTGACTAAAGGTAGTCCGGCCCTTTTGACGCGTCGTTTGCGTTTAAATCATCACCGATACTCATATGCGAATGGTGCGCCGTGGGGGCGACGACAATGGGGTAGGGGTAGCGATGGAAAAGGATGATCGGCGCCTGCCTACGTTTCCCGCGCCCCACGCCCCGCCGGGCCGCCCTATTTGTCAGCAAAGCTTAACTCTCTGACTGTTGATCAAAAGCAGGCAAAATCATTTCACTCTGTATCCTAGCACTGATCTCTTCCACTAGACTCAATTGGCACGCCTTCTCAGTGGCTTTGACATGGGGAACGGCACTGTGATGTCGCAGCGTGCAATCGACACCACATGGGAGATTTCCGCAAGATTTCCGTTCTTTGCTTGTTCTTTGCTTCACATTCTCAAGTGCCCAGTTTCAAACCCCAGTTGTATTCACCGTTGCATGCTGGCCTCCTAGCCGAACTGGCATCCCATGGAAGTAAGGGTTCAAACTTGAGACTGCTGCGTCATTGTTTCTCCTAGCGACAGATAACCCCAAGATTTAGGTTCGACGGTGATAACAGCATTGATCTCTCACGTCGACGCATTACCACAAAGAGTCGCCCGTCATTGCTCCCGGCAGTGATCAAACTTCGGGGAAACCAACAGGAGTACACATAACGTGCGACGCGAAATATGCCTCCGTCCCCGTGGTTGCCCTATTTCCGCCTGCCAACATTACGGCGACATACCGCAGCCGATTATCTTGCCTATCCAAAGCAGCCGCAGGACGTAAAGTATCAAGTAACGCCACCACAATGTTTTCATTCTCAGTCTATCTCCTCTGGGCCCCTATAAACACTCCCCTATTGCGCGGATTTCGATCTGGGACATAAAAGTAGGTTCACTGAGCTCCTTTACACCCCATGGATGATTTGGTGGGGAGCTTTACGCCCACAAATCTCCAGTTCACATTTAGCAATTGCCCCTTGATTGTGAGAAGATCAGGTCGAACAACAAATTCGAAGTAAGCAGCAGCCTGTGGATATGCCGCAGGAACGCATTTCCTCGCGCAACCGTATCCACGCGGCCTACGGCCACCTTCCGAGGCCTTGTCCGAATAGCAATGTCATATGCAAGACTCTCACCCGAGCTATGCCATGAACCTGGTTTAGTCAATGGGAGGGGGTTATCAGCCGATCTGTCCGCCTTCATTCTGTAATCAAAGTTAAAACTATGGAAATGGTCGAGAGGATGCTCTTCGGCAGACGTGTGATAACAAAGAACACGCCTCTCACTCTCAGCGATATGTCATCGTCGTAAGTTTGCCCAGGGCAACAACTACGCACCGCATCCGAGACCGCGAAATTTGAATATGTCGGTGTGAATGTTCGTTCCGGACTGATATGTGCACCTGAACAAGATAAATGTCAGGGGTGGGCCTGTGTCCTCTGTTTCCCACCCCGAGCTCCGAGCTTCACGTACAACTGCCGCATGCAAATGGGGCATTGACAGGTGCCGACTATTGTACCTTGCTACTGTGTATGGCTCCATGCATTATAACGTATGTAGTGAGCTTTCCACTAAAGAAGCACCGTTTCTTCTGACCGAATTCATTATGCTGTAAGCATATCCGAAATCCGACGAGGTGGCATCCACGGGCCCCCGCCCCAAGTGAAAGAAAGTGCGCTGGGTACAATAGAGCAAGATCACTTTCGCAGGGACCTATGTAACCACCAGCCAAGTTGTAGTATTTTATTTATCACGGCGTGTAAGGGCCATGTAGGAAGTAAACGAATTCCCGCGATCACGACACCTTACGTCATCATCTGCATGAAGAAATTCAATATTCAGCTGCTTAACGACAGTCAGACCGACCATGTCGCCGCCATTCGATGCCTCGACTTCAAAGTCGTCGGGACCGACGCCGACGTCGGACACGAAGGCTCGCGGAGCAAATCGCTCAACAAAAGTGGCGGGAAAACTAAAAGTACTTCCTGAACAACCCGAACCCGAAGTCCTTTTACCCCCAACCCGCTTAGTTGTTCCACCCAAAAGGCGTGTTGTTGAGGACGCGACTGGGGCCACTGGAGATAGCGAGGACGCAGACGCGGATGAGGAAGACGATGAAGAGGAACTAGAAGAGGAACCGGAGGAGATTGAGGTGAGTACATCGTTCGCGGCCTTTTCCTTGGTGTACAATTCTCCAGAATAGGTCTACAATCAAATATCCCTTATACCCGACGGTACCGCAAAAAGGGATGCCTTAAAATTGACGAAGAAGAAAGCTAAATCACTGCCCAGAGTGACTGCCTATGCTACTGCGAGGTAACTATCGTCTTGTACTCTGTTTGAACACACGGCTTTAGGCTTATTATATTGGCAAGTTCATACCGACTTGAGGAACTTATGAAATTCTTCAATGCCCGAAGAAACGCATACCAAACCGACGCCAAGTTGATAGATGAAGTCCTATATACGCCATATGTCTACGAACCGCTGTCACAAACCGATACGCGCCAGTCTAAACATAAGACTGACGACAGCACCGGGGACCTGCTGGGTGTACCGGAATTGCTTCCAACTGACGACAGTGGCGCAACTCCCCGTCCAATCAAGAAGAAGAGCAAATTCAATATCACAGCGTCTCAGGCGGAGATATTCCTCTTTAGTTACGGTACTGTTGTCATATGGGGCATGACGGAGGTCCAAGAAAAGCGTTTCCTTGCATCAATGTACGTGAATACCATCTCTGAGCCAGCCTACCGATGCTGAGCCCAAGCCTTCCTCCAGAAAACGCTTCGAAGTAGAAAAACTAGGTAGAATATGCGCGCAGCTTCCCCACGGGTACATACTAACTCCCCATAGCTCCCGACGATGTTGAAATGGAAGACCTCAATTATTATTACGCAAATTATAGTAGGTGAGGCGCTTGATCTACCTCACGTCTGGGAGACTCAGTCTCTATAGGATCTACAACGACGTCATTACGCTCCGCAAGGGTTCGAGCTATATGTAGGTTATCTGCCTTCTCCCCTTCTATGATTCACTTAACATACACACTCTGTCCAGGACGAAGCTTTCATTATCGCACGCACTCTCACAATCCGTCAAGATCTCCTTGGTACGGCCTCGGTCCATCGTTTACGGCATGGTCTAACGTGGAACTTAGTTTGAAGATCTAATATCCTCAACAATAGAGGAAACGAAGGATATTCCAGAAATGATAAGTGAGACAGGGAAGATAGGGATGCCACACAAAGGTAGATAGCTATCTATACCTTTCTATTCGCGTGTGCGATTGATTGGACGCGATAGACATCATGCAGAAGATTGGGCAACTCTTTCTCTTGCGGACAAACATTAACTCCGTCGGTTCAGTGCTCGATTCACCCGTAAGCGGCGACCTCTCAATCATGGCTTATCCATCTCACCAACGTTGTTTTTCAGGAAGTGTTCTGGGTAAGTTCGCGGGTAAACAGAGACGGTCGTAACTTGATGCATTTCTCAAGAGTTATCCCGACTTACAACCACTATATGATGCGGCGCGAAGTTATCTCGAGATTCCGCAGCGATTGAACCTCCTTAATACTCGAGTGGAGGTCGGTCTCTAAAACGAATGTGATTTCATATAACGATTTCTGATGTCTATGTTGTCTCCACAGGTTCTTCAAGATATGCTTCAGCTTCTGAAAGAGTCCGTTTCCAGTAGGCACGCCGAACGCCTGGAACAGATCGTGATCGCTCTCATTGGAATCGAAATTGGTTGGTCTTCCATGTTATCTTTCAAGTGGCCATCCGCTTACTACTTCCACGGGCGCAGTTTTGGGGATCATCACTATCCTTGTGGACCTTATGGCGTGAACTTCCAGGGTGATTCATTATAGCTAGCATTTATTAAATACGCGTCGAGTTCTATAGTGTCCGTGGATTACATACTTGGGGTCGTCATTCTCGGGCTGTCGTTGGCCTGGTCTCTTTCTGATGCCGTACCTCTTTCTCTCGTTCCCTGCGACCTGCTGAAGTAGCTGGACGTCCCACAGTTTTGGTTTGCCGGAAGCACAAGAATTCGATACCTGTGGCGCGCCGCGAGTCCGCCAATGTCTTCTTGACACCATCTAGATTGCTCTGGAGGTTTTCATCGCCCGCTCGTCTAGCATAAGCCTGCGATATCTTGTTATAAAGGTCGGAGAGGGTCTTTGCAGCAGTTGGCGTGACGTAGCGAGTCAACGTCTGATGCATAAATTCAATTTCGAGCGTGGCCTATTGCACGATCTGAGTATAGGTACGACATGGTTATGGGTATACACTCACTCGGAGCATTCCTCCCATTCCAAAACGCTTTACCTGCTTGAAGCAGCGCAGCGCTTCTTCTGAGAGATCGTCAACCAGAGAGCATATGGTGCGTTCCACAAGCTGCTCGGATACGCTGCTAACCTGAGCGTGTATCTTAACTAGGTACATCAGCGTTTGGTACATGTACGTCCTGATCTCTGTAGGAACAAGGGAGTCAACATCGGGCCGCCGAAGCAGGGAGAGCCTACCTGTGGGTTGCGGCGTTTCATACCAGTCCATCTTCGGGTCAAGAATCCCTGCCCGCATGATAGACGTGACAACACTGGCTTTGGGTTTGAGGTACCCGTCGAACAAAGTCTTGTCTAATTCTCCAACTACGGTCATCAACGTCTGTAGAATGGAAGTCAAACTCTCGTTACAAGGAGAACCGAGATCGCCACAACTGACCTGGCGATCGACTTCCAACGATATCCCAAAAGCATTCTCAAGCTGTGTTATCATGCTGGGAATGAGAATCTTGGTCAGATGGCCAAAATTAGCAATCACGAGTAGGAGCCGAATGTCCTGCATGGAAAAGAAGTTTTAGCTGTGTGAGCGGTGAACGGCGGCGGAGATGGGACGGACCCCGTCGGTAATGTTCGAGACTTCCGAAGGGTTGGTCCCCGTAGAAGACAGTGCAGCAGCCTCTGAAGGCAGCATCTTCCCAGTCACAATGGGCGACTCGTCTGAGGCGAGGAGAACCAGTCCGTCCAAGAAAGCATATAGAACGTCGAGGAAAGCTTTTGTTATTTTGGAAACGAACGCTTGGGGAATCTGGCTTTGTTTCTGTGGCTTGGTTAAGGAAGGACTGGGAGTAAGGTCCACGCCGCCAGCAATCTTGAACGCCGCTGTTGTAATGTGCCTTTGAAACACCTCTAGATGTGACAAATACCGAGGAGTTGAGGTCTCGACTGAATTGGAAACCCAGTCCTCAAGGTAATAAAACATATTCGCATCTACAGGCCCGGAAAAGAGGTAAGTTCCCCAGTCCATAATAAGGTTGGGAATAAAGCGGAGCACCTCTTAACCAAGTCGCAATAAGGATGTCTTCGAATCGCCACTTGGTACTGTCTAGTAAGCTCCTGAGACTGGAAGCAGAATCTGTAGAAATATCCAGCGCCGTGAGATCGTTCACAGTCTCTTGGATCTCGTTAAGGATCTTCATTAAGAAGTGGACCGTGGTCAAAGAGTTGGAGTTCTGAGGCAGCAGTGCTGGAAGCGGTTCATTTGCCCTGCCCGGGGACGCCATGATGGCCATGTCGGACAGCTTGAAGAATTCAGAGACCAATGACACGTAAAGCTTTACGATGTCGAGAGCCATGATGCGGCATTGAGTGGGACTGCGCCGATTGCTCGATTGAGAGGAACCTTGCTATAGTTATTGTGTTCCCATGAGCCCCACATATAAGTGATCCGCGATGACTCAACCCACCTTCTTAAACTTACCCTCCAAGAACGACTTCGCGATCTTCCAGAAATTTGGCAAGGATGTCAACATGCTCTCAGAGACCGTCTTCACCATATCCAATATAGCTTGCCATATCTCATTCCCGGGAGCTTTGCCTGAGAAGAATGTCAATAATATTAAATATTCGCATCGCCGTTGACTTACTCAAGATGGTCTCTTGGTCTTTACCTTCAAGGGCGTTGACGCATGTTCTCAATTCAGACGCAAGTTGGATTGTTTGAGCAGCGGGGTTCGGGGCCTCGTGAGGCGGCGGTGCCTCCAGCATGGCTGCAAACCTCATCAACTAAGACCATGCTTTGACTGAACTGAGCACCTACCTTTGATGTTGGTGACAGAGGTCTTGTAATGGTTATTCATTTGATCCATTATCAGTTTATGCTGGCTATCGAAGAATGTCCACACTGAATCATCAGAGTTCTGTAGGTCTAACAAAATTCTGCCCGAACGCGGACCGATTGAGAAAACCATTTTGACGGAGCTGAGTATAGTCACCCACTCGATAGTCTTTTCCTGCTCGTCTATGCTGCGACTAGCGTCCTGGAGCTGGGCAGAAAGGATAGTTCGCATCTCCCCCATCGCCTTCTCCACACTCCCCCAAACCTTCTCAAGGATACGTTTCTGCTGCTCCTCGGCGGATTGCGAAGATGAACCTTCCTTGGAACTACTTATAGGCAGAAGTTGACCGGGTCTATTCTCCAACAGGAATTTACCCTTCTTGTAATCACGCAACGCGACTTCATATCGCCCCTACACCGATTCAGCAAGTTTAGACCGAGAGAAGCAGAAAGTAGACTCACGGCATCCACTGCTTCAATAATGGCCCCGGGAAGGTTGAAGAAGAACTTGGAGCGGTCGAAGACACCCAGCGTTGATCGCAGTTTATGTGCCTTGGACGCATTCTCAAGGACAGGAAGGAAGACCTGGTCCGCCTTCACAGCTGCCACTATTTCGAGTGAGAATCAAGGCTTTCGAAAGGGGATGACGACAACTACATTTCAGCTGATCACGTAGCGGCTTGGTGGCAAAATCGGTATCTGGAGCAAGGATTCCTTCCTTCATTTCAGCATACAGAGCTAGCATTCATCAGCTCGTGGCGGAACCAGTTCTACGGGAGCGATTACCGTCCGTGGATGCTTTCACAGCGACAAAACGGTCGAAATTATCCTCCACCAGAATTCGCATCGCTTCAGAGCGTGAGTCTATCGATGCCCGTAAGTGGGCTATCCCCGAGGCCAAGTCCTGGTATGTTGCATTTGGGTGGACGGCAGACAGGAATGTCTTTGGATCGAAGTGCTTAGAGGTGATTCCTGAGAGTTAAGGATTAGTTTAAAACCGTACGCCACAGTCTGGAACCCTCACTAGACTCCGGGCCTAAATCCTTTGCACTTCAATGAGGGTCACTGGGGTCCGCTAAAGTGTCAAAGTCTTAAACTCACTTGACGCGCGTCCCTAAGCCCAGGACATCGCCTTCCAGGTCACCACTTTGGGTGGTCTCGTTTGCGTCTTCGGTGTCTTGGTCGATTTGCTCCCATCGTCTGCAGGCACGTAGTATTTGAGATAGGTAGGACCCACTGTTATCAGGGTAACGCCCACTTTGGATTCAGAGAAGATAACTTGTACGCCTTGAGAAGAGTTGCCTCGTCCACATCGAATTTGTATCCCGGCATAGTGTGCGACCACAGGTGCGCCCAAGGAAGTAGTGGTATAAGACGAAGGGCAGTATTACTAGCTGCTATAGAGTAGCAACGGTCACCTGACTGGAGGGAAGACACTGATAGGAGATAGGGGCTACTTAGGAGGCGATACTACCGTCAACATTCGTGTTTTATGGCAGACGAATTTACACTTGCATTATACATAATAACAATAAACTTGATTGCAAGAAAAGAAAACAGTGATGTCGACTATCCTTGTGCTATTCTAGTAAAACAAATGCAAGAAAGAAAACAATTGTCATGACAGTAGAGTATCAAACGTATGGATGTAGCTTTCGGATGGTAAAGTGAAAAAGATAGATGGCGATATGGATGGGTTGAGAGGGAAAATGGTGGTACATGGCGAATGCTGGTGAATGTATGGTAATGTTGGGAGACGGATACGGGCACGGGGCGAGTCCATAGGGGCTTAGAAAAGGAGCAGAATACACGTGATGAATGTCTTATCCATTTCACCACCGATGTTGAGAAGCCTTCGACCGCGAGGCGTCAATGTCCTCTCGCTCGACGTATTCCACTGTTTCGTGGGCCCCCTCTAAAGCCTCAGCTTCCAGTCTTGCTTCCCGTATCTGTTCCTTCAACGCCGGTAGCTCTTCTTTCAGATTCACGCGACAGTTCTGTTGCCATTTCTCTAGGGCCCACTCGCGCATGTATACACTCGACTAGAACATGGATAGATGAGCACGAGCGTCTCTGAAGCATAAAGTAGCCCAAACATACCTTCAAGAACCGCTTCGAGGCGTACTTTTTATGGAACGACTCGTGATCGGTGTTTTTCAGAATATAGTTCAGCATTAAGTTTGCCGTTGGGATCAGAGCGCTCTCCGCGTATGAAGAGTAATGCGCCAAGTTGGGTGTCTAGGAAAACTGTCAGTATTAAAGCTACGTTGAAGAAGATTGAGTTGACCCACCCATTGCTCTAACCCAAGTGCTAATCTTGCTAACCAGATAGCAGCAGCGGCCATCAATGACGGGGGGCAGGCGACCAATCTCCACTCAACGATGCCGATCTCCAGCAAATATTTGCCCAAAGTCCTGACTTTGACGTTATAGTCGTCGGCCTTGCTCACTCTACGCAAGAAATGGACCGGATTGGGGTAGCTTAGGTTGTAATCAAGTGTCTTAAGGATGTATCGCTCGGCTTGGAGGATTTCGGCCTCTGTGTATGAAGAATCCGCGCATTGAAGGAAATGCGTAACTGAAGGTGAGACGATCTCTTCGAATTTAGCAGCAATAAACATGCAGGCGACGCCGACGAGTTGGAGCTTATTGAGCGAAACGACGCGGGCTGACAAGAAACGGTCGATGAGGTTGACGCAAAGGAACAACGTCTCTGGCAGTAAACGGAAGCGAACATGGACTTGGACGAGCCAATCAGTCAAGATTCCCCTCATTTTCCAGGACAACTCTTTTTGTGAGTGCATGTAATCGGGATTGGGCATCGTGGTTTGCTAAAACGTAATTAGTATCAGGACGTGGCTACCTTGCTGGAGAACCTACCTCTACTTCCTTGAGGTAGTCGAAAATTTCCAACACGTACTCGCTGACCATCAGTGGGTCATCACCATCATCGGCGTCAAGGTCGTCCCATTGATCTCCCTCTGGGTCAGCCTCCGTCTCTTCAATGACGTGTCCCAGATCCGCGGCAATCTTCGCTGCGACGACTTCGGACTCGGGGTCCAAAGGCTCGTCTTCCTCAACGGTCGGGAGGTCTTCGGGTGCCTCCGATGATGTCCGCCTCTTTTTTGATACGCGATTGCTCTCGTCGTCATCTTCTTCGCGCTTCAAGTTGACGCGTCGGTGGGCGAGGTTACGTTGAGCAGCCGCGGATGTGCTGGCTCTGGTGTGGGCAACTCGCCTGGCCATCATCGGGCCATCCACGACCATGGCACGCTCGTCCTTGACCGATACGGCGGGTTTAACCTCTTCCTCTGGCTTGTTGGATATTGACCGCGACTTGGCAACATGCCTGGCGCCAGAAACCGTTCGAAGAGGCTGACGAACCACCGCCTTAACGTCCTCAACCTTTTCTTTACCCTTCCCAACTGCAGCACCTTTGACTTTGCTATTGGCATTCGCATTGACCTCGAGTAACGCTTCACGCTTTCGCTTAACCGCCGCATTTTCTTCCGCTCCGGCGGTGGCAGTTTTGGCACGAGAGGCAGCAGTGGTGCGGGCGGGCCCGCCCGTGGTAGTATTGGTGACAGGTTTCGCTCTGGAAGAAATTCGCGACGGGCGGGCATTGGCATTCTCGCTCTCCTTCATAGTTGTAGTTCTTGTTACCCGTGTAACACGACGAGTCTAATATTGAACGGTGATGAGCACGCTGGCAAGCGTATTAAGAGGTGAAAACCGACCGGGATCGCTGTAGACATGGTGGAATCCTGCCTAACGCTTTATGAAGCCACCTAAGTCTAGCAAGAGAGGAGGAGATGTGGTGATGGGGAGAAGAAGAACACTGGTGGTGGATTGACCTGCAGGAGCGCCAGTTACTAAATTCACACTCAACATCATGTGACTTCAACAAGCGGAAGCAAACAATGGAACGCGTTGAGATCACATGATGGCGACCCTTGGGACACTTTGAGGGGCCATTGCCTGCCATTGAGCGTTGACCAGAAGGTACGCGAAATTCGAGGCCTTGATATCAAATAGCCAGTGCACAATTGACAGAATAAATATGGGTCAATTTTGCTACTATACTACTTACTCTATATAATAATGATTATAATGTATATCACGTCAGACCAAGCCCAAAGCCCCTTTGACCAAAATTGCCCAACGCTGAATGACCTCTTTTGCTTGCTCTTGACCCATCATACTTGCACTCGCATCCACAGACATCAACACGGTGTTCTGCGCCTCGACAGTGACGATATCGATCATCACATCATCCCGAATAAGGTCAGTAACAGCTAGTCGGGGAATATCACCACGATCGCTGCGATGCAAGGCATCCGGGACCCAGTACGGGATCTAGAGGGTGATCTCAGCTAAGCTCCCTGCGTACGAGAAAGTAGAAACTTACATGGACTGGTTCTACAAGAGGGTTATCCTTGGTAACATCTGGGGCCACCTTGACGATATTGACGTATACATTGCATAGGGCTCTGCGCTTGCCCCCAACCCATTCATCGATGTTCGATAAATCGCTCTGTTCGATGGCAGCTGTCCTCCGTTGAAGCTCCACCTCGATGACCTGTGCTGTCTTCAAAATACTGCGGGCAGTAACGCCTTCAAGGCGTAAGGGTAGCACATTCAAACAAGAGACAGCCAAGCTCTCTATCCCATCGAGCGCGCCTTTTCTGCCTGAATGCCACAGCCCAAAGATGGTGTCAGGCCGGGATGTATACTGTGCCTGTAATTCAGCCCAGCACGCGAGGAACATCGCTTGGAGAGAGACCCCCAGCGCTCGGGCACGGGAATCGCACAGTGATGCGTTTGCAAGTGCCGATACCTCAGTGCAAATGGTCCGCTTATTCACTGGTGCCAACGAGCGTATCTGGCGAGGGAAGTATGCAGGTCGGAAGGTGGATGGAAACATTTGCCGCCAGTACGATTTCTGCGCCTCTAGCACATCGCTGTCCGGAGTGGAGTGGACTAGGAACGAGCGCAAATCGCAGGAAACAGTCGGCTCCCGGCCGTAGTATATGTTAGAGAGGTCTTCCATCAGAAGCTGCAAACTCCACGCGTCGTATTGGAAATGATGAAGTTGCACGACGAGGTAGCTGTATCTTGCTGAAGAGAGAAGGAAAGTACGTGTTGGTGGTGTATTCAAGTCAGGCGGGTTCACGACGAGGCTTTTGATCGTTTCCAAGGCGCAGCGATAGAAATTTCGAGATGGATAGTGTTCCTGTGACCAGTGAGTATTGATGGCGTCGGGCTTGAACGTCACCAAACGAGGTTCCGCACAATCCTCTTCACAAGCAAAGGTGGACCTCAAGATATCGTGACGGCGAACCAGCGTAAACCATGCCTCGCGTAGCTTGGCCGCGTCTACAGTTGGCGGAAGTCGATATGCGAAAACATGCTGAAACCTAGTGCCTTCGCTCCGCTGCCATGCTCCAATAAGCCACTTCATTCCTGCGGAAATGGTGGTGATTCTCTCGATAGAATTAGATCCTCTGAGCCCTAGCTGAGCCTCGATAAGGTCGGCTTCAGGAGTTGGTATCGCGATGTCGACGTCTGGCTTGGATCTCAAACAAGGTGGCGACGAGACTTTTGCTATCATATCTCCGATCGTGTTACTTGATGAGATGTCGCTGGCTAATATGTGGATGTTGTGCTTGCGACATCGTGCCGCTAACTGAATAGCGGTGATTGAATCGATCCCCAGAGCAGCGAGTGGTGTCTGGGAGGTAACTTGGTCAGCAGGCAAATCTGTCAATGCCCTGAGCAGCTGAATTAACGTCGACTGGTCTTCAGTGCTGCTGATAGTCGCCGGTAACTGTAGAGATCGAGTGTTGTTGAATAGCGATTCTTCTGGCCGAGCGATGAGGTTGGTCATGAAATCGGCCATTTGATGAACGGCGCTCCGCAATTCACCAGAGCTCATGTATTCGGAGCGACATGCCGCGTTGATGACAAAATGATCCGAGTGTTGGTGGACCTCGACGGTCAAGGGATACTATAGGGCCCTATTAGCCACCGCCACCATGGAAAAGACGCTGCTTTAACATTACCTGGACCTTTGCATCGTCACCCATCGACGTGTCGAATCTCCACAGCCTCTCAAAAGGGGCCGAGGGTGGCGAAAGAGGTTGGAAGACAAAGAGGACATCCCACAAACTCTTCATGCCAAGACTCTTCTGCAGAGATCGTAGCGAGAATTGTTGCTTTGACATAGCGGCAATGTTCCAAGCGTGGATGTCCCTCAAAAGGTCGGCGTTGTGCATAGTCTCGAGCATTTGTATCCGGCACGGTATTGTGTTCTACACGCTGTTCAATGGAGAGAAGGAGTAAACAGCGCCAACAACATACCAGGAGAGGGCCAATAACCTCTTCAGCGTCTGGAATGACTCGCCCGGATACAACATGGCCAAAGAGGACATCAAGATTCTGTAGTTTGGCATGGAGCATCCTCGAGAGAGCTGCTTGGGCGATGCACTGTACGGTAATCAGTAGTCGGCTGAGCACCGAAGCTAGAAGCGATGGATCGAATTTAACGACTTCCGAAATCAGGTGGGGTGTGTCGGGCGAGTTGACTGCCCGGGGGAGCTTTGGTGGAAGATCTTGTTTGATGAAGCCCCGAAGCTTTTCGACCCAGAAGCGGGTGCCCGATGTCTCATGTTCCTTGAGAATTGGAAGAATGTCGGTGAATTGGACGACCGTTAGAGTTTCCGCATCTTCGTACAATGAGGCAACGGTCTCCATAAGTTTAGCCAAAGAGATGCCGTCGTAAAGAGCGTGATGCATGACGAGGACGAGTCGATTGTCATGCGGGGCAGAGGAAGAAGAATATAAACGGATGAGGAAAGGAGGTCGCCGGAACGAAAGTTCGTCGATTAGGTTGAGAGATGTAATTAGGGCAGTAACCTTGTTGGAATAATCGATTTCGGTAGTGAATGAGTCTATGGACCAATCGAGAGTTTCTTGAGAATGAGTGACTTGACACCACACGCCGTCGTCTGCTGAAAAATGGAATGATGTGCGAAGAATAGACAGCACGTTCACAGCACGTTTCCAAGCAGCTTCGAGTAAGGATACTTGAACGTCCTGAGAAAGCCGAAGGGGAAAGGCGTGTACATAGAGATGTCCGCAAGAAGAAATCGTCTATCAAGTTCCTTGTTAAACAGAGGTAATTCGAATGGTGGGCAAGGCTCACTTGTGACAACATCCCGGCTTGTAGCTCTGTAACTGGATACGCAGTAACGCAGTCGCTTGGTGAAAGCTTGAATTCGTTGATATCTAAGCTCGGACAGACTCGCGCCTGGGTGTCAGTACCTATAGAGCTGGGAGTTTCTGCCGGGGTCTTTGATTCGAGGAGTGCCACCAAGTTTGACAGAGATCCACCGGACATGAGTTGGGTAGCCGAGAGGGGGAAACCTTCCCGTCGTAGAGTGCGACTGAGGCCCACTGACTTCAGAGAATCGAGACCCAAAGAAACCAGAGATGCGTCCGGCTTAAGGAGCGACGGATCGACGTTCAGGAAGTCGCCTATGACATGACGTAGGCGTGGAACGTTGCCATCGGAGGAGACATCATTGGATGTGCCGGAATGGATAAGGAGTGGAACCAATTGGTGTAGAGACGGATTCGACATGAGCTGGGGGGCAGAAATGCCTAAACCTGCCTGACGAAGGGTCCTGCTCAGTCCAACTGACTTGAGAGAGTCAAGGCCAAGCGAGATAAGCGAAGTATCGTCTTGTAAGATTGACTCCTTCAAATTCAAAAACTCTGCGATCAAAGAGCGAAGTCTATTCATCTGCGGTAGGTCGCGACCAGCGAGCGAAGGCATTGACAAAGTAGCACCGCCTGTTGATAAGGTTGCCGTGGGAGTTGTCAAGGTTTGTAAGGGCATCCCTTGGGTTCGTAGGTGAGATACGGAGGATGCCACTGTTTCAAAGGAGCGTAGCAGCTCCTTTACAAATTGCCCATCGACGGCCTCAGACAGCCAGGCAGCTTTGATCTCCAACGTATCATGAATTGGATTCAGGCCTACTTCAACTGCAAGGGGAAACTATAGATAATTGAGAACCATTATAGAAACGCGGGAATAATCAACACTTACGTCGGGGATGGGATTCTTCCTCTGAACTATCTCAAAGAGTCGGGGATTTGATGAGTCTTCGATGGCCAGGGAAAAGACTGCATCGAACAAAGGGAGGCCTGGCCGTACCCATGTTTGTATTTGGCTAAGACCGACGTGTTCGTACTCCATAGCTTCTGCAATGGCGTTTTGAGTACGAGATAGCGTATCTGTATGTAATGGGTTGACTCGGATCGGGTGAACAGCAATCAATGGGCAAATCGCTGATTCGATCCCTTCCGAAGCCTGAAGTCGCCCAGAGCGAATAGTCTAACAACGCATATCAGCACTCAAGAATCCAGGGGGTAATGAAGGAAAGAACTGACTCCAAAAACAATGTCGTCCCGTCCGTACACTCGCGCGAGAAGTGTCGCAAATGTACACGTGAGAAGTGTCTGAAGAGTGACACACGCTTGAGCTGCCATAATGCGAAACTCAGAGAGAGAAGTCCTGAAGGGAACAACGAAGTCCGCGCATTTCGTCGATGTGGTGCGTCGGAAAGGGGGTGCTGGCCATGAAAAGCCTTCGAACATAGAACGCCAGAAGAGTTCGGCCCTCACGAGATCGACAGACGCAATTGTGTCGAGCACGGCTTTTAAAGGAGTCGGAGAGTTGACAGATTCGCCGTGGTAAACCTGTTCTACATCTTCAAACAGGATCGGTAACGATGATCCATCAAAAAGCGCATGATGGAGTGAAAGTACAAGATGACAGCGTGACGAGGGAGATGTGAATGCCGTAAGTTGGAACAAAGGTTTATGAGACATGTTTTCGTTGAGATAGCGGGCAATGCCTTCGGCTTCGTGCTCGGCAAACCATTCTGCGAAATCTGACTCTAGGATCGATGGCATCGGCTTTTCTACCCACGGTAGAGCACAAACTCCTGGTCGCAGGATGATTTGCACGAGAGAACGATCAAAGTAGAACACCGCTCTAGGACGACGATCAGGCGAATTCCAAAGCCTGAAGTTGGAGACATACCTGAGGATTTGATGACGAGATGCAACGGTTTGCCATGCCTGTTGTAGCTTCAAGAGAGAGGTCTCAGGCTTACATGCCAAAATTGTCGTCTGAACATACAAAGTACTGTCTACAGCACTGCGAGAGAGCACGCCTTCTTGAACAGGGAGGGCGGGGAGAATGCACTCGATGTCGTCTCCTTGATATTCGCGCAAGATGGTAGGCAGCCAAAGACGGGAAAATGAATCAACGCAAGAGGAGGTTGGCGGTTGGGGTAAGGCCGATGCTGGTGGGTCGGGATGAGGAGTCCTAGACGCGTAGTCCGATTCGCAACGGGAAGCTAAGCCGGCAAGCGTGCTTAAATCCAAGCCGCGAAAGATACTAGCGAGCGACTTGGCATCTGCTTTACCATTGCTGCTCAAGGGGAGGAATTGCAGTGGAACGATGTGGCTGGGGCGCATGTAACTCGCCAATTCTGCCGCGCATACGGATTGTATGCTCTCAAGCAAGCCTTGAGGAGGGGTTGATATCGAAGGTAAACTAGCTTTTCGCGTGGAGATAGTTATGGTTGGATCCCATGCAATGAAGGAGACGAGTTGATCGGTCCCAATCTTGGGGTGGTTAGCGAGAATTGTGATCGCATCGAGGTTGATCCCAGCGGAAGGCGGAGCAGTTTTGCGGATAATGGCCGAGATTCCCTCCGATTCGATGCGTACACCTCGCAACTTGATCTGCGTGTCAACGCGGCCCAAAATCTCAAAGGTAGAATCCGGCATCATGCCTTTCATAGTCAAATGAGCGGGCCGTCCACCAATATAGCAATGTTGTGTTACGTACGAACGAGATCCCCTGTTCTATACGCCTTCTGACCACTCCTGGGCCATGTGAGGAAGACCTTGTTTGTGAGATCGGGTCGCCCATGATAGCCCCGGCCGACCAATGGTCCACCAACGACTAGTTCCCCTACGCCACCTCGGAGGACAATGTTCATGTTGTCGTCTACGACCTACAAGTCGGGTTCAGATATTGTTACAAGCACCGATGAAACCAGCGTACATATCCGGATACGTTGTCAAAGGTTTTTCCGATGTTAGACTTTGGAGTAGAGGCATCCATATACCTTGCGCAACATCCAATTGTGGCTTCGCTTGGCCCGTAAAAATTGGCGAGTCGAAATCTAGGGTGGTTAGCCCACTTGTCTAAAATCTAAGAAGGCCCGTATTGAGCGCCACATATGGGCCGAGGTCATACCAGGACACTTACTGCATCTGTGACTTTTTCTCCGCCGCTGCAAATGTACCGAAGCTTCATGTTATCAAGGTCCCCGTCCTCTTGTGCCACAGATAATGTCGCTTCCATCAGACTTGGAACGATGCCAAGATGCGTGATACCGAATTGCACGACATAATAAGAGAGATTCTCCAGCAAGATCGAACGAGGAACATTGTACAGTGGCGTGCCGAGGGAAAGGGAGACGAATACCTCTGCTAAATGGACGTCAAACGCGATCGCTAAACACCCATTTCAGTAGCATTTCTTGCTTGAAGGCCATCACGATACTCACAAGCAGTGGCTAGATAGCGACCCTCCCAGGCGTCCTCGCCTTCTTCAAAAGGGGCTACGGTAGCAATGCGACTAATGGCCCAGATCGCTTCCACAAGGCCTTCATGAGTTATCAGGCATCCTTTAGGGTTCCCCGTAGTCCCTATCCCTCGCCTGTTGAGCGGCTCTGAAGGCAATACGGAAGTGACTCACCAGATGTGTACAGGAGATATGCTAGAGATTCCAAGGATGCAACGCAAATACGGTCGTCGAGCTGGGCGGATATTTCTTGTTGGATGGAAGGCGCCTCGACGAAGATGGTTTCGCAGTCAAAAAGTGAGACGGATGTCAAATCCTTGGAGGTCAAGACAAATATAGCTTGCGAATCTGACGAGATATACTTCTTGCGTTCATCCGGGAGTTCGGGATCAATCTGCTCCTGTGGTCAGCCTTAGGCGATGTGTGGTCTTTGAAGGAACGCACCGGGACATAGCATCCACCAGCCCTCATAATACCCATAATCGAAACATGGAAGTGGCGATCCCTCTTCATACAAACTGCAACTCTATCCTCTTTTTGCAAGCCACGTTTGAGAAGCCAGCGGGCGAACTGATTGCTGCGAGCGTGCCATTCGCGGTAGGTCATAGAATCCGATGGTTGTATTGAGACGGGAGAGTCTGGAGAATTAGGGCACCAGTAGAAAGCGGTAGAATCGGGAGACTTCTCCGCTTGTTCGGTGAGAAATTCCATGGCTGTTGCTGGAGGTGGATCCCTTCTTGATGTACTGGGTTCATATAAAGACAGAAGATTTGGAGATAGGTCTGATATTTTGTGAATGAGTGTGGGAGTGAGAGACGGAACGTCTTGAAGGATTGACGTGAGTTGGTTGAGCATGAGGGGCGCAAACGATGGATGTAGCGTTGTATCCCAGGCCGTGAGCTCTAGTGACGAGTGCGTAGAATCGAATGAGATGGAGAATGGAAAGTCGTCCGGTTCCGACACGTGCGACGACAGTGAATACAGGGCTAAGCAGGGCATTTGGTTGGCGTCCAAATCCAAAGCCTTCCTAGTAGCGTCGAGTTCTTCCTGCTCTGTTGTACCTGCTCTGCTGAGCTGAGCTTGCACAGAGGCAACCACTTCGTCCCAAGATGTCGTATCCTCCCACAGAATCCGAATCACCTTGAGTCCAGCCTCTAGCCGGGAACCGACGAGAACATCTGACACTCCACAATAAGCCCCAACCACCCGACCAATGGCCGCAACAATGATGGGGTGGAACGATGGCCAATCACTGTTCCAGTGCAGCGTCGCCGATGCGCTGTGAAGGGTACGGGAAGGGTTACGCTGGCCGGATAGGTCAGGCCATTCAACGAGCTTGTAGCCGTTCAAGTAGTGCAGCGGTTCCATGCAGAAGAATGTTGGCGAGAGTTGGGCTGGAAGGAACGATGGAGTGGTAGCGAAACACGAAATCTTCAAGCACCAGGAACGAATGTTGGAGGTCCATTATTTTGTATCGCGCAATTCTCTGTAATTCGTCTAGTCCACCTCGATCACATGGACTTCTGCATCCATGCAACGGAAGATCTATCGCCGACTTTTCAACGCAAAACGTCTGGGAGGTACCCTTGGCGCAAAGAAGCACGAGGTTATCTTATCAGATGAACAAATGATTACGAACGATCTTATCAGATATCAAATGCTAGCTGTATGTAGAGATTGCCGTGCATCGGATGGTCCACAAGCGAAGATTCGTCCGGTGGGGGCCCATGTTATTCACAGAACCGTATTCGAACCGCATGTCGAAAAATTGAAAGCTTGGCGACGAAGCTGGATCTGGACTTCCTGAGACCATGTTGAAGGGAGTATAAAGAAAGATTCAATTACGAACTTACACCCACGACCAGAAAATCTCATCCTTGCAAACTCGGCCCATGTCTATCCCTTCGAGCGAATGTGTGTATGACGTGGTGGGTCTCGGTTTCGGGCCCGCAAATATCGCCGTAGCGGGCGCCATCGTCGAGAAATGGGGACAACCTGAGGTCGCCGGTGTAAGCGCGTCTCTTCTACTGGCGTAGCTGCATACTGATTGCTTCACAGAATCGCAATGACATCCAGAAAGTTCTTTTCATTGAAAAGAACGATAAGTTTCGATGGCACCCCGGAATGCTCCTGCCAGACGCTCGAATGCAAATCAGGTTTGTTGTATGTTCCTTTGACCATTACGAAAGACTAAAACGACGTCAGCTTTTTGAAGGACTTGGCAACCCTACGCTCACCACAATCGCCTATAACCTTCCTGGCGTATCTTAGCAGCCAGAATCGACTCCTTCCGTTCATCAACCGGGGGTCAACTATACCCACACGAAAGGAGTTCGCCGATTATTTATCTTGGGCAGCGGCCTACGTGCAAGAAAAGGGCGTCGGTGTCAAATACGGACACCAAGTGGTCGGCCTTGATGACCGACGGGATGGCACCGTCGCCGTACGCATGAAAAAGGTCGGCGCAGACGAGGAAACTACTGTGATAGCTCGTGAGTCTTTGAAAGCACTTTAGCTGCTGTTAGTTATGCTTACCTTCGTTGGATGAAGGGAACATTATCATATCCCCCGGAGGCGCACCACGTATCCCGGACGTCATTACCGCAATCTTTCCCCATACATCCATTATTCATAGTTCATCGTACGCAACATCAATCGGACGGATCCTCAGCAGGATGGTGTCTCGCCCGCTGGCTATCGCAGTCGTAGGTTCCGGTCAGTCGGCCGCTGAAGTTACCATGGACGTCCGCGAGCGGTTGAGTGCCATTAGTGTTGGGGATAGTCCACAAGTGCACGAGGTCGACATGATTATTCGTCGAGGTTCCCTCAAGCCCAGTGACGACTCCCCTTTCGCTAACGAAATCTTCGATCCGTCAGGTACGTCCAGCACAATTAGGCAACCAATCCCCGCTGACATTTGGGGCATTTAGCTACGGACGCATGGTTTTCCTTACCCGCAGATCACATGAGAGCTGATCGCCATGCAGAGTACAAAAGCACCAATTACGGTGTCGTAAATCCCCGAACCTTGGAACAAGTGCGCCATTTTACTTCCGTGACTTGGGGGTATTTCACTGATTCCCACCGCTAGCTATATGAAATCGTCTACGACCAAAGACTCGAAGATAATATCGCCGACCGAACCAGATGCGCTGGTACACAGAAGCCTAGGATCAGCATTCGTCCATATTCTTCGATCCTCTCTGCAGAATCTACGGAGGGCTTAGACGCGTCGAAAGTAAGGCTACTGATACAGAACTCGATTACACGCACCGTGGCCGAAAAGCGTTACGACGTTGTCATTTGCGCGACTGGCTACGAGCGATCTTCATGGAAGTCACTCATCGCCGATTCCAACGTCGGGAAGTGGTTTGGGCTTGCGAACGGCGGACATGCCATCCATCTGGCGCCCGAAACCACGCGCCCCCTCACACAAGTAGCGGATCACTTACACATGCACGCTCGGCTCGTAGAGCAATCGAGACACGAGTCAGCATCCCCCGGAAGCGATAGCTCCTGCAGCACGCCTCCGACTTCGCCTCTTCCATCCACACCACCAAGCGAAGAAAGCCATGGAACATCGAACACGTTGTATGTTTCGCGTCATTATCGTCTCATCCCCCTGCCCTCGCACGACGAATCAGAGGGACCAAAAGCACGAATCTATGTCCAAGGTGTCGAAGAAGCTAGCCATGGGCTAAGCGATACGTTGCTGAGTGTGCTAGGGGTGCGAGCAGGAGAGGTCGTAGCGGATATGTGCAAGGTATAAGTAGTTGATCGGATTCAAAGAGCGTAATCGGTAGTCTAGAGGTCGTCTAATCAAGATAGGGAAATTTCCACGGTCACTCAATTTTTGAAAGGAGTGAAGTCTGTAGGAATTATTGAACCGCCGTGGTGCATCGCTTGCACAAATCATTAGAAGATTGACGCGTATATGTCCAGCATCTGGGACACTTCTCCAACGTCGCTGGCCGCACCCGAATCATCAGTCTTGCATCGGAATCTAATCTGTGGTGAGGATCTTATCATAAATACCCCAAACGAAATGTACTGACTAGGTCCTTGGAAGCTGTCCATGTGTAACCATTGAGGCGAGATATCGCCAAGAGTCTTTGTGTCAGTTACGCGCACGCCAGATACTATGAAGAGTGTCTTAAGGAAAGATTCCTGTCTCCGTAATAATCGCGAGAATTCGACGGGGAAGCCTAGATCATCAGGGAGTATAATGTCGACTTCTGCTTCCAAAGAACTCTTGATTTGCCTAACAATAGTTTAGTGAAGAGTGGACACCGCGACTGGTAGACGACAGCGTACTTTTTCGTGCGCGCCAGCTCTAGCAGTGACAGCACATTGCTACGAACGTGCATCAGCGATCGCATTTCTTCTGCAGCTTGTGTATCCTTCCATTCATCACCCTAAAGTGCGGAGTGAGAAGGCAATTTCATAACATGACGAATCACTCACCAGGGGAGTCCATTTCCTTTGGAACACCGAAGACAGAGACGTGTCATTCTTCGCATGCTCGTACACTTCTTCCGCTAGATGTGGCAAGATTGGGGCGTAGATATGGATCGTGGTCGAAAGGACCTAAGCGTATATGGCGCGGTCAGCACACGTCCCTTCACCCGCATCCGTACTTACCTGCTCCAATACTGTGACGACGGCTCTTCGCTCTGAACTGCTTGGAGTATTGACATACAAACAATCCTTTGTGATATCGAAATAAAGAGAAGACAAGGTGATGTTAGTGAAGTGTGTCAGCGCATTGACAACTAGATGACCATCAGTGAGATTCGAAGAGTAATCATTGCGTATCGTGGCCAACCTTTCGGAAAATTGTACGACGTGTAGCTTTCCAACGCCGTTCGCTCCAGGGAGTATAGTTCATGCATGATGTAGCGATCAGCCTACATATTTGTCTGATACGTCAGAATGTGCTCCAAGGGCGATGTGCCATACGCACCAAGCTCATGTCTTCTTTCGAAACAGCAACTCGCTTGAGTTCGCCACCGTTAGCCGTGTTGCCCAAGATGAATCTAGCCGTATTCCGTATTTTTCGCAGAGATTCAAATGTTTGCGCTAGAACTGTGGGTCCGATGGCGATATCCTTCCAATACTCCGCCGTCGCCGCCCATAGCCGTAATACGTCCGTTCCATATGCTGGCTCTTTTTTCTTGTCCTGGAGCGAGCCATAAGCCTTTGGATAGATTCCTGAAGATCTCGTACCTTGCCACCATGGATGACAGTCATCGGACTGATGATATTACCCAGGGATTTACTCATTTTCTTTCCGTTTTGGTCCAAAACCATTCCGTGAGTTATGAGGTCCTTGTAAGGCGACTGTGGAGTTTTCGCGTTCTCCTCGCTGCTCTCAGACGCAACGGCAGTCAACAGCTGGCTCTGGAACCACCCTCTGTGCTGATCACTACCCTCCAAACAGACATCCGCTAGATGCTTTCTCTGTGGCCCGTACTGTTTAACCGTGTCTTCGAGCATCGACCACGATGAACCGCTATCGAACCAGACATCCATGGTGTCGGTGCTCTTCCTCCATACCTCTGAAACTACTTCGCCTTCTTCGCGAAGAAATTCTGGGACGAAGTCTTCTATAGGCCCATCCCACCAATGTGCTATGCCTTTCGCGTCGAGGAGAGGGAGAATGTGATCCAAAGTGCGTGAAGTGAGAACCGCTCGGTCAGTCGGGATATGATGTAGCGCGAGGATCGGCACCCCCCAAACTCGTTGGCGTGATATACACCATTCTGACCTCGAGCCAACAAAAGAAACGAGACGATTTCGAGCTGGGCACCGTTAATAAAATGCGTGAACGATGTGCCGACGTTACTCACAAACTGAGGGATAGAAAGACACGTCTTCTAATGCACTGAGGGCCTTGTCTTTGATCTGTTCCAAGTTGGCGAACCACTGTGACGTCGCACTAGGAGACTCGTCATGTACGCTATGGATTGGACAGTAAGAGGCTCGTACGTGACAATGATTGGCTTGTCAGTCTTCCAATCATATGGATAACGATGCTTGATGCGTTGAATCTTAATCAACGAACCAGTTTTCTTCAACAACTCTACAACGGATTTCGAGCCTCCGGAAAGAACGTCTTGCCCAACAAGGGTTTGCCCTGCGTCTTGACCAACCACCTCCGAAACTTTCTCAGTGAAACAGCCAGCATCGCCAACATGACAGATGATGGATTCCATGTCGGAGATCATCCCGAGCTTTTGCAGAGCATAGTAGTCTTCGTTGCCGTGAGCAGGAGCGCAATGCACCAGACCCGTACCAGAATCAGCGGTGACATGTGAAGCGGCTATGATTTCGAGGTGATCGTCCCGTCCTGAGAGGGGCGAAAAGATGGGTCGGTAGGCAACGCCTACGAGCTCGGATCCTGCAAGTGATTCGGTAAGGACCGTAAGCCTTCGAGAAGGACTTGTCATACCAGGAATTTCAAGAACAACTTCTACTAATCCTAGCATGTCGCGCAATGCATCCAATCGGTCTCTGACGACCACAAACGCCCCGCTATTTGAACCCCCGGCCAAACTCTTCACAACGACGTAACTCAGCTCGGGATTGACTGCAATAGCCTATAAGGGTGGCATCAATCACTGATCATCAATGGCATCCAAATCATATACCATGTTTGCCGTCAGTGTCCAAGGAGTTGTGGTCCATACCAACAACCGGGGGTTCAGCGTAGATGTGAACACGTCGCGCATACCAGGATTTGCCGACTCTGACTTAGAGTCGACTTCAAACGCGACGAAAACAGAATGAGACACATGGTCGTCCTTGTACACCAGCTCCGCTTCAGCCAAAGCAGATCGCGAGGACGGAGAGTAGTGAACAGGTCGATAATGCCTATATATTAGTCCTTTGAAACGTCAGAATATGCAGAGGACGAGGGGGCGTGATGAATACCATTTGCTACCATTTTTTGGAAGATTCGAAGCTGGCGCATCTCGTAGTCGTGATCTTAAATATGACCTCAGGAGGTGACAATGAAGATGAAGAAAGTAACTACCTAAAGTCCGGTACGTTGAGGTCTCGCTCCAGTCTGCCATGATTCCCAGTTCCTGAAACTGTTGCTTCTGTGATTGGACTTCGCGCTGCGCTGTAGACCTCGCTGCACTACGTATTTCATTTGCCGACGCCGTGCTCGATTCTTTCTAACTACCTGATGAATGGGAATAACATAGTAGGGAAAGCGGCTTACTCCAAGTTCTTGCAAGGCTTTATTCTCGATTGGAAGGCCATGGCAATCCCAACCAGGGATATAACTGTAGCCAAATTAGCATGTATGCCTTGTAGAGTATAACTACGAGTGCTCACTGGACACGCCTCCCTTGGGACACATGAAACCTGTTGGTGATATCCTTCAAGATCTTGTTCAATGCATGGCCTACCTGTTGGTAAGGAACCGGGATTTGGGTATAGAAGTAGGCTCTCACCCATGTGCAAGGCCCCGTTTGCATACGGAGGGCCGTCATGTAGGACAAACAGTTCACCCTTTGCGTTCTCCCACTACATGCTTAAAGGCTCGGGGGTGAGATGACGAGGCGACCTGGATCCACAATTCCTGACCTGCCAACGATACAGTTCCTCACATGCCCTCCGGCGATATGGCTCTTCGCGTTTCGAGGGTTCCGCCCATAGAGGGAAACTGGTCTTGGGGAGTAGGAGGGTATTCGAGTAGGATTTATTTGGGGCGGTCGAGTATTTTGCCCCTACACCGGGGATACGCCTTCTACGAACACGAAGTTGTTGGACGAGGCGGGAGGAGAAGCCCATAGCCGTTCACGCGTTTGGACGCGCTCTCTAAACTTGTCTGGTCTTCCCACGGTTACGTCCAGCTCGAATCCGTTCACGGTCCTTCAATGGAAGCGGTCGCTTTGTAGTAGGATATACGGCGATAGGCCGGACGGCAGCCAGAGAAGACAAAGATATAAACATAAGATATCGTATGAGCATAGTCTTGACCTCAGGCCACAGAAAATTATTTATACTCGTAGAAACATATCAACCTCGTGAAAAATATGAAGCAAGCTACGCAAAAGTGAGATTCATTCTACCATCCACTGTTTCATGATCAGAACACAGACATAGTCTGACGATAGTTATACCAAACAAGTGAGTGCGTAGTCTATAAAGATGCCAAAGAACACAATACTTCCAAGCGTATATCCATTCCTATGGAACTAAACTCTCGTCTCATCAGTTATCCAACAGCCTTCAAAAACCAGTGGCTTATTGCTTACCGCCCTCCCACAGCTTTCCGTCCTCTCAAAGTCTATCTCCATCAGCTGCAGAAGCAGATCCACCGCCGCCCCACCAACACTAAGAACAAAATAAGCATACCCTTGATTGTTCAGCACACCCGCTGTGTAAAGCGCCGCGAGCAATATCATGCCGAACAGCGCGATGACGAGCTTTGTGCGGGAGGCAAAGAGCACGGCGGTGGATTTGATGCCGGCTTTGAGGTCGTCTTTGCGGTCTTGACAAGCGTAGATGGTGTCTACGGCGGGGGACTCAGATACAAGCCATATCATATATGAGCAAGTAAGAAATGCGAGACACGTACCGTACCACAATGTCCATCTTTGTTTCTTCGGTCAGCGATGGTGCAGAAATTTGGGACGGGGAGGGGAAGACTTACGCCCATGCACCTCCGCTTAGCACGAGGGCACTCGTTGGGTAGGAGCCGCTGGTGTAGGCCCACGCCGCGACGACGCCGATACTGAGAGTCACACCTAGCAGTTCTTTGGTTAGTACGCACACGAACGAAATCCCGCTATGGACGGGAGATTGTGACACGCACCAAGCCACGCCTGCGGCCAATACGTCACGCGCTTCATGAAAGGATATAGCCCAGCGAGAGGGAAGAGAGACACAAGCCCGATGGTCCATCTGAACCTCTAGCATTAATACTGATACTAACAGTAGATATGCGGCATGGGTGACTTACGCAAGAGGGTTGGATGGCCAGAGCAATGCGAGAAGAGGGATGATATTGATGGTCAACCATACCAATGCCCCGCGAACGGAGACGCGCCCGGATGGCAAAGGGCGGTTCTTCGTGCGCTCTATCATGGGCAGGGACCAAGAGAATATGAACATACGGGCAACAAGGGGGGGCGGGTGTTGGTAGCTCACCAACTTGAGCATCGAGGTTCCTGTCAACAATGTCGTCCCAGATACATCCAGCGCTGCATTTCCATTGTAATTCTACGCATAGTATGCTGACTGGGTCGATTATCTTACCTGTGAAATAAGAACGATCCGATGATCCCCCAGCCCAGGAATCGCAAGACAACGTTAAGTGGAAGGTTCAGTGTCCTTGCTGACATGACGAGGCCCCATGCTATCAGAATTAGTATCAGCTATCGTCGTCGCATGGTAAGAGTAAGGCAGCTGACCAAAGGGCCAGAAGATGAGCAAGATGCCCGCCCGGTTTTTGACTCGAGACAATTCAAGCTACGCAATGATATTTCAGAGGTCAATTATATTCGGATAAGCGATGCATCTGTCAAATAAATTGAACGTACGTAGGCACTGTAGTCGATTGATTTCGTAGCGGCAAGAGGGTTAGCCTTTGAATCGAGAACGCTGGATGATGACATTGAGATCAATGAGACGAGCCCGTTAAATCGGCCGTGTGTCTTTATATCTTCAGAGAGGTGTACTAGTTGAGAGGTAGCAGTCTCGCTGGTAGACAGAGCTTTAATACGTTGCTGGGGTGGATGGTAGCACCTCGTTATGGTCACCGGTGGCGAATGCAAACACAATGGGCAGCGGACGACCAAGGTATGCAACTGCAGGCGAGTATCGCGAGTATTATTGCTGGCGGTGCCACAAACCAAACTCTTATATTCACCGCAGCAGGGGCCCAGAGGTGTTTTGTGGTGACTATGCGCGCGGCGCGCGCGATAGATAAGAGGTGATGAATTAATGCAGCAGTACAAGGGCGAGGCTGCGCGCCCGCATCCCATATTTTCGGTGATAGTGACGACTGATACAGTCCGATAACATTGGAGGGACGCGGGCGAGGTGTGCCACTAACGCGTTTGTTCGTTATAACGGACCAAGGTCATGATAAAGCTGATACACAAGAGTTAACATATCAACACGGATAAAGCATAGTGACCAGCACTCACATGAAATTCAAATTCCCATTCCTACGTTAAAGGAGTTTATCAGTCCTTGGCCTCGCTCAGCGAGGCAGGCTGCAGCCGCGCGCCACTCGCCCATATGCCGGGACTCTGACGTGGACCTCCCCATGGACTTGTGGACGGCTTGTAACACTTCCTTTTTGGGTCCAACCTCGTTCCGTCCCGCCCAAATGTTAATATTCCTCTAAACTCCACATAATAGCTTCCAACCTTCTTCCTGGCCTACGATAACCAGATACCAGTGCACTGATGACTTCGGGTGCCGATGGACGAAACGAGCAACTGGACGATGACCCACCCATCATCACTCTGCGTTCGGCGGCGAAAGATATCGCCATTGGTAGTGTGGGTGCTTGCTAGTATGCGGAAATGCTCGAGGCTTGCTGAACGCCAAGGATGATCATAGATAGCAGGCATGGTCTCGGAGGTGTTCGAGTACCCATTCGACCTGGCCAAAGTCCGTCTGCAGTCCCAACTCTTGACTGCCTCGAGCACCTCGACTCTCCGCTTCAACGGGCCCGTAGATTGCCTGAAGCAGACGTTTAGAGATGAGGGAGTCCGAGGCTTGTATCGGGTACGTTTGCGATTTTCGTGCACGTTTAGTTTTAAATCAAGAATTCATGCAGGGTCTGCCTGTGCCCATTGTCGGCACCATGGCTGAAACGGCGATACTATTCTTCGCATATACGTCGTTCCAGAACCTCATCAAGAAATACACCGGTTCCTCGTCGAAGCTTACTGCGACACAGTTCGCAATTGCAGGTGGATGCGCTGGGGCGACAGCGAGTTTTGTGCTGACTCCCATCGAGCTGATCAAATGCAAGATGCAAGTGCAGATGATGTCTGCATCTGCATCTGCACCGTCTGCGTCTGCAGCCCCCGCCTTCTCACCCCGTGCACCCGCCTATCCCTCTTCTTCCCCGGGCTTCTCTTCCTCCTCCCAACCTATCATGGCCTCCCCTCCCCGTAACACCCGATCCCATTCCACGGCCCCAACTCCAAAATACCCCGGTGCAATCTCGCTCATCCAAACAACCGTCCGTACGCATGGCATCACAGGGCTATGGCTCGGGCACACCGGCACGCTGCTGCGCGAGGGCGGGGGCAATGCCGCGTGGTTCGCGGTTAAGGAGACCATCGCAGCTGCGCTCATTCGACGACGTCTGCGGAAGCAACACAAGTCACTCCCTTCGTCATCGTCGCCGTCGATTGCGGCTGCGGGGGCGACGCCCCGCCCTCCGCGTCCGCCGCTAACAAGCAGCCAGCGGCGCCACGGGGCGGATATCCTGCCTTGGGAGTCGGCGGTATCGGGTGCGATTGCGGGTGCGTGTGGGACTGTGGTGTCGTATCCAGCGGATACGGTGAAGAGCGCGATGCAGACGTCGGAAGAGATTCGGGCGGGGAGACAACATCTCTCGATGGGTATTTCGCCCTCCAGTCCAGCGGGATTTGTGGCGACGTTCAAGCGGATGTACGCTACCCACGGGGTGCGGGGCATGTACGCGGGGTGTGGGATGACCGCCGTCAAGGCCGTCCCGATCAGCGGGATCCTGTTCGTGGTATACGACGGGCTGAACTCTTTGGTGGACAAGTATTTCGTTGTCTAACGGGTACGGGGTTGGATGCACCTGTTTGTTTTGCTTTGGAGGTTGAGCTTTGCATGTTGACGGGGGGCACTGGGGTTTATAATAGCCTGTTTATTTTGCTTTGAAATTTTGTAGCGTAGATAGAGTTCCAGCTCCAGACGATATCACCTAGAATATTTACATCCATACATAGGTACAGCATAAGTAGTAGAACTTGATAATAGAACGCAAATCACCATTCAAATACGTTCAACCGTTCCCCATGTAAATAGGAAAGGCTCTCTGGAAAGGGAAACATCAGAGTGCGCTTCTAAGGAATTAGGTTCAACTACTTCTTTACCTAGCATCCCTTGGACTCTTGTTGGACAAGTCTCTGTTAGTATATCGGTTAGTACACGCGCCTGTCATGATGATTGTTCGCGCGAAAGCTGGGTTCGACTCCCAGACAGAGAGCTTCAAGTTTTGAATTTTGCTTACGTCAACCTGACTTCTCGCCAATATTTATATTCGATGCTTACTTGTTTGCCCGCTTGCATGTCATGAGCCACACCTCGTTTTTAACTCGAAGTCCCATTCCCTCGCATTCTCAATATACCTCGCTCACGACGGCGACGACGAACACCACCACGACGACGACGACGACGAGGAGCCCAGGGACGACAAGCCCAGGCTTTCCCTCGTCATGGCCGCGCCAATCTGCATTGTTTGGTTCAACTTCTAGCCCCTCAACCAGGAGACGTCCAACTGCTACGGACGAGGCTTTGAGATCATCGCTGGGATATTTCGCTTTCCTGCCCCAGTCAGATCCTAAGCCCCCGCTGCCGCCTCCTGCCCCAAACACGGGCTCCAAGGCTGCCACCGACACTGCTGAGAGGCTGGGCTCCACCCGGCCACCCGAAACGCCTCAAGGGTGCTCGGAGTCAGATCGACAAGAACACGGTACATCGGCCCACACGGCGCGTCTGGAACGCGAGCAGGCTGAGGCTACGCAGGGAGAGTTTGATTGGGTCCGGTCTGGTGGAATCCTGCGCGACGCTCGTGGGCGCAGGGACAAGGTACGTACGGAGGCCATCCACGCCGAGATTCGCAGGCGGGACGAGGAAGATGGGATCATGCGCACCTGGAATTCATATGAAGAGCGGTGGAGAAGGTTAAGCCGACCCGGGACCGGGACCGACCAGCATATGGCCATACAATTTCGCGATATCCCATGGCCCCAAGGATCGGCGGCCGACAGGGAGCTTGGTGTAGGGCCGGTAGGGACGGTGGAGGACCTTGACGTGGAGAGCATGCAGAGGTTCTTTCTCGCGACGCTCAGGGTGCGGACGAACAGGATGACGCGCAAGGAGTTGGTCAGAGCGGCGTGGCTCAGGTGGCATCCTGATAAACTCGTTTCCGTGCTCGCGCGTGTCGTGCCCGAGGACGTGAGCATGGTGCAAGAAGGCATCAGTCTGGTCATGGTGTGCCTGAAAGCGTTGCAAGGGGGCTGCTAGTGCTGAAGATTGAATGTCGGAATGGACACTGGATGGTATTCATGTGGGTGCTGGTCGCTACGTTATACCTGCGTTGATATCCTTTGTGTATTAGTTGGTAGATGCTTTCGATATTTGCTTTGAAGATTATCAGCCGTTTGACCGACGGGGCTGCAGCACACCTGTCCTGCTGTCATCTAAGAGGAGAACGCGGATGCGTTGTTTCGACTTGCAATCCCTCAGCATGAGGAGTCATGCAGCTGCTAGCAATCACATCGAGCCCGGCGGATGTCAGAGATTGCGAGATGTAGCCTTGCAAACAACATTGCTCGACCGTCCGTGTCCAGGACACTCACCGTCAAGCCAGTGTATCGAAGCTCTGGTAACAATGCTGCCCCTCATTCATATACATCTTAGTAAGTCGTCCATCTAATGGACAACTCCTTGTCGCCGCGAAATAAACCGACTACAACGAGCATATACGTTCAAGTTACCTGATACAGATTGCCTTGCTGCGACTGACCCGGAAGTTCCAATGAAACACTGGATCCGCTTCTAGCCGTATGTATTCTGCGGAACACACGACAACTCAGTGGAGTGCCGGACGCAGCTAGGACGATACCACGGGAAGCCCAACATCCTTATACTCCCCTAATGTCGCGATCGCACTGCTTGACCTTGGTTTACCGACACGTCCTCAACCGCGACTTCACCGCGACTTGACTACGACGCATCGGACGGTCTCTGGTTGAATGTATGGAGGTCGCACCAACCCTGCCGCCTCTCCCAGGCATGCCGTGCAACTGCACCCCCAAGGGAGGCAGCCCATATATACCGCCGTGCTTCGGCTACAGCTTCTTCTCGTCCGCACGCGCCCTCGAGGTATGCATAGCCCACATAGCCCACACACCAGCCGACAAGCACCCACCGCTGAGAGAGTAGAGATGGCACGAGAGCGTGAACATCGAACACGAGCGCGAGCAGATCGGCCTAGATTAGTTCCTCGACCGCGTTTCGGAGATCTTGGGGCACGAGCATGGCGTCAGTTTGGAGGAGGCGGAGTGAGCAGCTGGGATCTGTTCGTTGAAATACACTCCGGGCTTCAAGGCTCCCAACACGGCGGCAGGATGATTGAACCGCCCCTCGAATCGCATCGCGACATAGACTCGCGGGAAGACAATAAGGATATCATTTTACCCTTCGAGGGTCTTTGAGGAACTTGGTTTTAGTTTCATAGGAACGACATACGCTCGGAAGTTGCAAACATTGTATTTTTTGGTTACCTCCAGGATCACGCCGCGGCGTGCTTGATCTAACACCAATGTACATATTGGACTCGTGTCTACAGCCGACGTGGGGGTTCGGTTCTCATCAATTCCTCAACGTTGAGATATGATCATATTAGCCATTTGTATCGGTACTTCATATTACCAATTCGTCAGTACTCAAATGCACTCCAACCCTGCCAGTTGGACGAGCGTCTAATACATTATTTCTAATACGAGTACCTGGCCAGTCGACAATCCTCCTCTTAAACTCGAACTTCCTGATGTTGCCACGCAAGTTCCGCCCCCGCGTAATCCAGTCGTCTTCTGGACACCTTACATCCCAGCCCACTCCTTTGCAGCCTCAACGCGACAGCCTTCCTTCTGTAACCTGGCCGGGGTTAGACACATTCGGGACTAGCTGATACTAGATAGTACGCTTATTCCCCTTGTGGGCTCCTCTCCCAACTATTTCGACGATTTTTCTCTAGTAGGCAGTCGTCTGCGATGCTTCATCGATCTACACGCCCATATTCCCGGTTGTGATGGTTGCAGATGATGGGCTCCACTTGACTCTTTCCTTGGGGCAGTTCCATCTCAGCACTCAAAACGAGACACAGTGCGTTGTGTCACTTCCATGGCAGCTATAGCTCACAGACAACGACCACTGCTCGACGATCACTCTGTGCACTGCCAGGGAAAGCATTTCGAGCCCCCCGAGTCGTTCAGAGTCCTGAAGAATCTCGGAGGTGTCATCATGTGATTGCTGTCTTCTCGGATGACATCACGGCATCTACAACGGCACAGGTAGTACTGGCTTGTCTACCTCTGTTTGGAAATTCCCTGGGCGGTCTTCCTTATAATCGGCTCGAATCTACACACCCTCTCTTCCTCTCTTCGTGACCACCATCATCCCCGTATCCAAATTCGCCTTGCAGAGTCAAACATGCCTGAAGGTACAATGAAAGCGCTCTGGTACAATGCCGTGAGTGCATAGTCGCTGCCTTTGTGCGAAGTTGAAGCTGATGATCGTCCAACTCAGCCCAAGGACTTCGAGATTAGGCAAGTACCTATCCCGAAGCCTGGAGACGACGACGTCTTGCTCAAAGGTGCGTACATGACACGAAACGGGGCGCATGACCTCGGGGAATTGAGAATTCGCGCATATAGTCGCCTGCTGCGGCGTCTGTGGCACCGACGGCCATATTCAGTATGTTCTGTTGTCCCAGTACTCGGTATTCAGAGCTAATCTCGCCACGTCACAGCGAGGGCGAGTTTATCTCCAAATTTCCCGTGAGTTACATACGGCTCGGAAAGGATTTGTTGCCTGATCGATCGATCGGCTGGCCTTTCATTATATGCGCTCATTATATGCGCGATCTGGATACGATGTCATCTTGCAGCTCATCCCAGGCCACGAGGCCGTTGGGACAATCGTCGAGCTGGGGAAGAACGTGAAAGGCTTTGAGATCGGTGACCGCTGCGTCGCCGACGTTGGCATCACGGTGAGCACATTGGATCTGGCTGTTAGCTCAGTATTCTCATCGTACACCGGCGAGGGTAGTGCGACGATTGCTTCTATTGCCGCCGTGGCCAATCGCTCTTGTGCGAAAATTTTAACTCGCGTGGTGTCACCCAGGACGGCGGCTTCGCCGACTATGTCGTCTAGTATGTACGAGTATTCCCCGGGCAACTCATACTGACACGCTCTCCAGCCAACAGAAGAAGCTGTACAAGATTAACAACCTTTCCGACGAGGATGCGACCCTCCTTGAACCCGCCGCATGTGCTATTCACGGGCTCGACAAACTTTCGCCACCCGTCGGCGTGGAAGTTCTGTTGCTCGGCGCGGGCCCCACCGGCCTGATCCTCGCGCAGCTGCTCAAGCTCAACGGCGCTTCGCGCGTAGTCATCGCCGCGAACAAGGGCATCAAGATGGACATTGCTAAGCAGCTGGACGCTGGTGACGAGTATATCGAGTTGGACAGGCAGAACCCCGGACCGCAGTGGCAGAAACTGAAGGACGACAACCCGTATGGATTTGATGTCGTTGTCGAGGCGACGGGCGTGGAGGCGCTGGCGAACGAGAGTATCAACTACGTGAGGAGGGGCGGTACGCTGATGGTCTACGGTGTCTACGAGAACAAGGCCCGCGTCCACTGGCCTCCCGCGAAGATCTTTGGTGATGAGATTAAGGTGGGTATCCCCCTCCCTTCGTGGGACGATTTCGCTGACGGTGGTACTTCTGTAATCCCGTAGATCATCGGCTCGTTCTCGCAGACATTCTGCTTCCCGCGTGCGGTAGCCTACCTCGACAGTGGGAAGATCCGCGTCAAGGGGATGGTGACGGATGTCTTCAAGCTCGAGGAATACCAGGCGGCTTTGGACAAGATGAACAGCCGAGGCGCGGTCAAGATCTGCATCAAGCCTTGAACGGGTGGACGATAGGTATGGAGATGCCGTCGAGGCATGGTGGAGGAAGTGTGGAGAGACGAAGTCGACGCCAGGGCGTAGCGCTGTATAGTGAATTATGTATATTATGTACATGTGCATGGACGATACCCTATTGTATATGGCCGGCTCGTGCGAGCTTGGAGGAACAATTGTAGGAATCAGAGTAGGCTCCGTGTTGCTTGTATTTCACCAAGTCTCTGTTAGTATATCGGTTAGTACACGCGCCTGTCATTGCGGCATTGATCGGTGGGTCGCGCGAAAGCTGGGTTCGACTCCCAGACAGAGAGTATTATAATAGGCAGGAAGTAAGTCCTTAAGTCCTTTGAAAGCTTTTTGAGCCCGATACGTTGCTCTTGGTATTTGTTCGACGGCCATCAGAGCTTCGTCCGTGCGGACCAGCTCGCTGGGCAGGGACCATGCATGATGAAGCCCAAATGGGCAGAGCTGATGTGTAGTAAACTTTGTAAGACAGTAGTTAAGGGAGGCTTGTAATGCATGTACGGGCATAGTAACGGTAATTGAACACTACGTATGCCTTCTTGGCTCGAGGCCAGCTGGTGGCGTTGGCGGGAAAAGATATTCAGAAATCCTCCATGGCCTTGGATGTGCCCAACGTTCTTCACGAAGCGCAGAGATTGGGAGAGTAGGGAGAGCATCGCTCCAGAAATCAGAAGCAACCCTTCGAATGGGTTGGGAGTTGTGTAAACAATGGCATTCCGCCGAGTTCTCACGGTCTCGGTCAGCTGACTTATTGACTTACAATGACTGCCACCAGTACTAGTAACTCAACGCTGAACGGACCTCATTTCTACTCTCAAATCAAACATTATGGCAGATCGCCAAGCGAGCGGGTGAGTTGCTTGCTTCTGAACCTCCCGCCTAATACAATGACCGCCCTGAAGATCAACGGGTCCGCCACCCGAAGGTCCACCAGCCGCTGGGGTTCCACAGGAAAGTGAGATGTGAGTATCGCTAGTAACACCGTGCTGTCAGCTTTGTGAACGTTTTTCAGCAAAACGACGCCAAGAACAGTTCGCACCGCCGGTGGGGATACGGGAATAAGTAAACTTCGAGACCACATCGCCGAGCAGATGGAGGGGGAGTTCAGCATCGTCAGCGTTGAGGCATTTATGTCGCATTATCTACCATTCGAGCCGACCGAAGACGACGTCAAGGACATGGAGAAATCGCTTGCCGAGATGAAATTGAGTGTCTTGGTTGAAGTGGATGGAGAGCTCCGTTTTCACGAATTCCTGGTCCCCCCTTGCAATGCTAATGGGACAGAGACTCCCTCGTACAGACCTCTCGAGGATATTTCCAGGGCGATAGCTTCTGTGCCTGTCGAGGGACGGACGCGCAACGAATTCAGCTTCCGTGTTTGCCCCAACACCGTCATCAAGTCACAAATTGCTGGCTCGGACAACAGGGTCGACGGATGCTTTACCTCAGAGGATCCTGAGAGCAAGACATTGGATACCTCTCGTCTTGCGTGTATCCTCGAATACAAGCTGAACCGCTTGCAGGAGGTTGAGGTACGTCTTTTCTAAGCTTGTTCCAACTCGATTCAAGCAACCTCGTAGAACAACAAGCAAGCCCTGTCGGCAAGTGTCCAGATCATGAATGACGATGTCCGTCGCATGTTCACATATGGGGTGGGTCCCACTGCTGCTGTGGTATTGGTCTCTTGTCTGACTGGCAGTAGATTACTATTATCCGAGATCGTGTTACTCTATGGTATCATTCTCGGTCGCACTCGATGATTTCAGAGCCCTTCAGTTTTGTAAAAGTCGGTGAGGTCTCCCCCATGCAGTACACAAGTTGACTTTTGTGCTAGAACCCACAACTCCTTATCAAAGTCTTCATGTCATTCCTGTTTGCCACGGAGGAGGAGCTGGGATACGACCCAATGGTCACTCGGGACGCGAAAGGGGACTATATATACAGAATCCCCTCTACCGAGCAGGGACAACAACGCGACCGTTTCTTCCGCACTACTGCTTCCATCGCCGAGTATCGTTCGAACAATATCACTGGTCGTATGGCTCGGGTGTGGAAGGTGGTCGAATGCAATCCGAGTGGCGCTGTGTTATCGCCCAGCGAGCCTTCCCGTGTATTGAAGGATGTCTGGCTGGAGGATTCGGCACTTACTGAGTCGCAGATTCAGTCGCAGATCTTCGCGGACCTCAAGAAGTTCTTCCGTGACAAGCAAGACGCGCGATATCTTGCCTTCGAGGAGCTGCACCCTTCGATCAGTGAATTGGAGCATGAGGACAGATACGAGAAGTATTTTATCAAAATCATGACGGATTACGAAGGCAAACGGACTAAACCACTCCTTTCCAATTCACAAAGGATGCGCAAGCTCTTCACCACTATCAAACCGTTAGCGCTTCCGACGACAGCACATCGGGGTGGTAGCGGGACTCCCCGCCCACTCGAAAGCAAGGACGCTTTGGATGAAACTCCTCGTGAGTTTGCGCCGAGGAAGCAATATCGGGTCGTCTTTGGGGAGGTATGCGAGGCTGTGGGTGACCTTAGAACCGTAGGCGAGGTTGCGGACGTCCTCAGTCAGGCAGTCGTTGGTAGGTTTCCCTCCACTTTTCATGGATAAAATCTCATCCCGTCTACCAGCGCTTCGCCTTATGTATTGTGCTGGATGGGTGCATCGAGATATTAGCTCTGGCAACATTCTGGCTCATCCCAGCGACGGCGCGTGGCAAGTTAAGTTGTCTGACCTGGAGTACTCCAGGCGGTTCTCCTTTGATCTGGAGCGTGATGTAGGCAGAGACCCGAAGACGGTACGCCGCCCCTCCAATTGACGCACAAACCCCCGTAACAAGTTCATAGGGTACACCGTACTTCATGCCTCACGAAATTCTCCGGTCTCGCTACCTCAAATTCCCTACATCGACCCTGCCGGATACAACGTTTGACCTCGACACTTTCCAAGATACCGAGGACCCTGCCGCACCCCAAATGCCACTCGTATACAACTTCCAACATGACCTGGAATCCATCTGGTGGATCTTCCTTTGGACAATAACCTGCCGAGTTTCCCATCCGCCTTCAATAGTGTTTGGCCAAGGCATCTTCAAGAACACTATGGACCTTTCATCCGAGAGATCGGCGTGCTTTGAAGACTCGATCACGACATCCCTCCGAACCTGCTTGCTTCCACCACTAGAGCGGCTGGCAGCGCCGTTAGAGAGATTGAGGAGGGCCATGGTGAATGCCTACATGCACCATCATAAGAATCAGGATTGGTCCAACCTCTCATCCTACATTCACATTCATAACGCTTTCCACTTTTTTTTCCTAGCAATCGGCCTGTCTCGAGCAAATTGGGGTGGTACTGCATTGGTGACCAGCCATCAGCCTGTTGCCAGTATTGCGGAGGTTGGTAGCACCGCCGACCTCAACAATGTCGAACAAGTCCCCAATATTTCAAATCCCACTCGACGTAAACCCAGTCGACGCAAGCGCACATTGCCACGGGACGATGACGACTACGTGCCGAACAGCAAGGGCGAGGGGTCTAAGAAATCGGCGCGTGCTAAACGGTCTCCAGGTATTCAGTAGGGGGTATTCTCTTTCTTCTGGCTCGCATGGGCAGATGCGCATTGCGAGTTATCTTTTTTTGTTGTTCATTGTAATACACCCCAACTATTGGAATCCGCAATGTCCCATTTTCGCCAACATATCGGCGAAGCTGCAAGATTGATGTTCACGCTAGAACCCACCAAGCAGACGTTCACAACTTTCAGCACTACGCGTTTGAAAAGGACTTGACACAATGACACCTAGCGAGTTTGCTCAGCCTGCCAACATCGCAGACTCCTCACAACCAGGAGGGAATATCTCCTCGTTCTTCCCGATGGTGAACAACTGGGGACTCGACAAATTGCTGAGGGAGTATCGGAGAATCTCGTATTTATGTAGGTTGTGATAGTTGGAAAGGATGTCTCCGTCATTCACCAGCTGGACTGGGATGGTGTCTCGCTTCTCAATAGTGCTATTGACATGTTGCTTGAGGGCTGCTCTGCCTATGTACCCCAGTATCTGATCTTCGCGTTGGAGCCGCTTGCAGACTTTCAAGATACCCTTGCAATAATCATGGAATGGAAACCTCCTACGATAACCTCGATACAATTTCCAGCGCAATAGGATCTGGAACTGTTAGCGGTCGGAAACGCAACAAATTCAGCTTCTGTGTTTGCCCACAAACTATCATTGAGCCGCAAACCGGCCTTTATGACGCTTGATGTGTTTCACTTAATGCGGAGCCTCCCATTAGGTGCTTGTCCAGGCTAGGGCTCACTCTTTTGCCTTGGTAGAAGGGCTACATCGATTAAGGAAGAAAGTGGGATTATACCTCGCACACAGATCGCCATGTAGTACTATATCAGTATATAGGGCTTACATGCAAGAGTAGAAATCCCACGCGTGGTTCATGGTCTAGGACCTGGGTATGGAGCATTCTGCATCATAATCCAGAGGCGTGAGCTCCTCGACTCTTTCCTGGAACGCAGCGAGCGTGCAGAACTCTGCGTGGCCGGAGAGATGCTTGCCCTCGGTGCCGCAGAAGGGGAGGGCCATGTTCTTGTTCTGGTACCTCACGCGGACGTCTGGATAAAATCGCAATAAGTAGATGTTACCAACGCAGGCGTAGGCGCGTATACAACGAGTACGTACAATGTTCCCTCGGCCTAAAGGGGTTTAGGATGCCCTGGAGATAGGAAGGGTGGCCCCTCGAAGGCTCGGAGGACTTGCTGAAGAGCTCGAACGTGATGGACGCAGTGAACGGTGGCCATCTATCGAGGGGGACACCGTCATGATAGCCATCATATGATTAGTCCTGCTTAGGATGTATGTTCAGAAAAGGGAAGGCGCACAGTTCGTCGTAGACATCGAGAGTAGAGCAGAGTGCCGCGATGGCCGTGTCATGCGTGCTGTGTACCAGGATTTTGACGGGGTCTTGATCACCTAGACTAACTTTCCGCGACATCTTGCGAGAGAGATCGCTCAGGAGGAGGCCCATGCCGAGTCGTCGCACTTCCTCAGTCTTGTCTAACATAGACAGGTGAGTAGGCTGTTATGGCGGTGCGGTGTCACTTACACCCTTAAGATTTAAAGATAGGACGTTAACAGTGTAAAAATAGGAATGGATGTATGAAAGACATGCGTACCAGAAAACCATTCGGCTACGACCGCTTTTTCCTGGATAAGATGAGAGCGGTAGGTGAGCTCAAAAACAGGCTTTTCAAATAAGCAACACACAATCAAATCGACGACGGCCTTCTCCTCGAACTCGGGCGGAACCTTGATTCCGTGTGCGCTGGCTGCGCGTATCTATGATAGAGAATGACGTCGGGACTGTCACTACGGACTATAGAGGCAAACAGTAATTATGACCTACTGTGTCCATTATCCCGGAGGCCCTTGGTTTGCCGTCTACGCGAACAGGATGCCCTCCAATATACTTGGACAACCTCCTATCCAGGGACTCGAGTGCTGGGTTATATAGATTTGCGGCGGCTAGCGTGTGGGGCTTTGATTGGTTTGTTGTAAAGCGAAAAGTGTGATTGTAAGTACCTTGCGCAAAACCAATTTGGAGGATCTCCAGACGTTTGCACGAGAATGTGTTCCCTAGAAGGTTCTCATCTTTCCCGTTCCTGGGTAGTTTTCCGAGGTAAGTCTTCTGGATTGGAAAGACAAGACAATGCATGCACCGTATGAGAATGGGAGGAAGCGTATTTGGACATTTTTCGGCGGGGTATAGGCCAGATATAATGTTTCGCAGGGATTCCATAGTGCGGGGCATGTTAGTAGAACGGAAATACGCTTGCTCAGCGTTCAGCAGTTGATCGGGGAGGAATCCCAATCTAGTTGGAACTGCCATCTAATAGATGAAATCTTCGAGGGGGAATAAACGCACCGCTCAACATATAACCTTCGCAACGCTGCGCCGTATTCAAAGGTCGACTGGATAGTGGCAATCCTTGAGCTTGAGGGGGTGTAGAAATAATCACAGAACTGCCGACTTCACCTTTCTGCCAACGTCCGTTAGCTCCCCAAGGAGACTTAGAAGGAGAAAGGACGGGAGGTGAAAGGACAAAGAAAGTAAATGATAATGAGCACGCACACTCACACCCAAACGCTGCAGGGGTTCAGCGGGAGATGAGCACGAGACTTACCATTCTCCTTCAGCACTTGTGCCGTCCTTTCGTTCAACCAGGCGTTTCAAAGGCAGGGGGTCACCGTCGAGTGCACCATTATTGGTGTTCAATTCTGCTCTGAATTGCCTTGCTGCAGTACAAAGCATCCAGTGCGAGGGTATGGAAGCAGGGGGGTCAGCGAGACGCACGCCCACGGGTGCCCTTTCACCTGTCCGGGCCAGCGTCAACTCTTACAACACAATGCATGGAAAACATGCGTACCATGCCTAACATATACATGTACTTGATCTAATTTCAATCCCTCCGGCGCGACGGGGTAATTCTCCACATCCAGAGGCTCCTGTGGTGGCCGAACCCCAGCCATGACCATATCTTCCGAGTTGGGGTAATTCGCCGCCGAAATGAACTTTGCTAAAAAGACGACACTGAGCAACGCAAGCTTCACGGATTTGTGCATGTGCTGCCTCTGAGGATTGAGGAGACCAATGAAGCTCAAATAAAGAACCGTCTGATCGGGGCGCTTATTCACATCGTCGCTGGGACTACGAGAGACTACGAGTAGTCAACGACAGGCTACGAAAAGTCGGACAATATCTAAGGAACTTTGAGCGTGGGGAGACTGCTAGTAATGTAAGGAGACGGGAGATAATAAAAGTAGCATAAATGGTACATGTGAGTTACACGGAACTCAGAGAGTAGAAATATGTATTGTTGAGGATTCCACATTCATCTGCGCCTATGTCTTCACTCGAAAGCTTCTTGAACGTGTAGACTTCTGAGATTTCCCTTCGGTGTCTGACATACAAGCGGCGTCGTCGCGTCGTCGCTTGTGTCGAGTTGTTTTCGGAACGTCTGTGATGTTGGAAACGCTTGCAGAATTGGCGACGGGTCGATGATAAGTCAATAGAGCTGTACCACTCCAAATCGCCTGGGACAGCTTGATTGCGGCGAAGAATTGAACAAAGTGAATGGCAACGTGGGACGTGACGTCGGCCAACATTCCGTCCTTCCTGCAATATACATACACAGAAGACATTATCTGCCACAATGTGTTCAAGGGGCGGGAGAATCCTTTGAACGATGGATCTTTGAAGGGTCTCGCTTTCTTCAAGTAAGCACTGTAATCTGGCATCTGAGGGTGTCATGATGTTCTGATATATCGGCCTGCCGTACTGCACTGGAGCTTGATGGGCTGTTGCGAGGGGCTGCGGGCACCTGTTCTAGTGCAGTCCGAAGAACCGTTGTGCATACTCGAGGTCAGACAATTTTGCTTACTAGGCCCTCGACGAAGAGCTCGCTGCCAGTGGTCCAAGAGAAAGCAGCTCACCACCTCGTTTCGTATGCAGCTGGCCGTGTTTTCACACACTCATGGCCACAGGTTACATAACATATTGCAACTAGCGTACGAAAACAGATAACTCCTGATGCGCATATGCCCATGCAAGCCAGAAGAAAGAGGAATATTCCGAGAGACACTTACTAACCACCTCGAGACCGTTTAGCATGCGTAGATTCCTGAGACCCCTCGCCCTTGCTGTTCGGCACGTAGTCGTCATCGTCCCATGGTAATGTATGTTTGTGTCGACTGGGTTTATGTCGAGCAGGGTTAGAATTATTGGGGACCTCTACGACATTGTGGAGGTTGGCGGTACCAAACTGGCGATAGGCTGATGGCTGGTCATCAATGCGGTACCACCCCAATTTGCTCGAGACAGGCCGATTGCTGGGAAGAACGCGTGGAAAACGTTATGAATGTGAATGTAGGATGAGAGGTCGGCCCAATCCTGATCCTTATGATGGTACATGTAGGCATCCACCATGAATCCCCTCAATTTCTCTAAGGGCGCTGCCAACTGCTGTAGTGGTGACGGCAAGCAGGCCAGGAGGGATGGCTTGATCGGGTAAAGAAGGCACTTCAATCTCTCAGATGAAAGTTGCATAGTGTTCTTGAAGATGTCTTGGCCGTACACTATTGAAGGTGTATGGGAAACTCGGCAGGTTACTGTCCAAAGGAAAATCCACCAGATGGACTCCAAGTCATGTTGGAAGTTGTAGACAAGTGGCATTTGGGCTGCATCGGGAGCCACGCTCTTCGTAAACGTGGCGAAGTCAATCGTCGTATCCCGCGGGGGTAATGTAGGGAATTCCAGGTAGTGAGACTGGAGAATTTCGTGAGGCATGAAGTACGGAGTACCCTATGAACATGTTACGGGGGTTTGTGCGTCAATTGGAGAGGCGGCGTACCGTCTTCGGGTCTCTGCCTACATCATGCTCCAGATCAAAGGAGAACCGCCTGGAGTACTCCAGGTCAGACAACTTAACTTGCCACGCCCCGCCGCTGGGATGAGCCAGAATGTTGCCAGAGCTAATATCTCGATGCACCCATCCAGCACAATACATCAGGCGAAGCGCTGGTAGACGGGATGAGATTTTATCCATGAAAAGTGGAGGGAAACCTACCAACGACTGCCTGACTGAGGACGTCCGCAACCTCGCCTACGGTTCTAAGGTCACCCACAGCCTCGCATACCTCCCCAAAGACGACCCGATATTGCTTCCTCGGCGCAAACTCACGAGGAGTTTCATCCAAAGCGTCCTTGCTTTCGAGTGGGCGGGGAGTCCCGCTACCACCCCGATGTGCTGTCGTCGGAAGCGCTAACGGTTTGATAGTGGTGAAGAGCCTGCGCATCCTTTGTGAATTGGGAAGGAGTGGTTTAGTCCGTTTGCCTTCGTAATCCGTCATGATTTTGATAAAATACTTCTCGTATCTGTCCTCATGCTCCAATTCACTGAGTGAAGGCTGCAACTTCTCGAAGGCAAGATATCGCGCGTCTTGTTTGTCAACAAAGAACTTCTTGAGGTCCGCGAAGATCTGCGACTGAATCTGCGACTCAGTAAGTGCCGAATCCTCCAGCCAGACATCCTTCAATACACGGGAAGGCTCGCTGGGCGATAACACAGCGCCACTCGGATTGCATTCGACCACCTTCCACACCCGAGCCATACGACCAGTGATATTGTTCGAACGATACTCGGCGATGGAAGCAGTAGTGCGGAAGAAACGGTCGCGTTGTTGTCCCTCTTCGGTAGAGGGGATTCTGTATATGTAGTCCCCTTTCGCGTCTCGCGTGACCATCGGGTCATAGCCCAGCTCTTCCTCCGTGGCGAACAAGAAGGACATGAACACTTTGATCAGGAGTCGTGGGTTCTAGCGCAAAAGTCAGCCTGCGTACTGCATGGAGGGGATCGGACTGACTTTTACAAAACTGAAGGGCTCTGAAATCATCGAGTGCGACCGAGAATGATACCATAGAGTAACACGATCTTCAACAATCGTAATCTACGGTGAGTTGAGCAAAAGGAACAAATTCATTAGTAGCAACACGACTTACCCCATATGTGAACATCCGGCGAGCATCGTCGTTCATGATTTGAATACTTGCGGCAACTCCTTCGATATTATTCTACGAGCATCGCTGACTACATTAGTCTGTCGCAACACCGTCATTCAGTCGGACACACTTCAACTTCCTTGGTAGGATCTAGCGTGAACATCAAGACGCATGCGGCGCTGGACACCGTCAGCCTGCTGACACGGGGACCTTCTGATGTGAAGCATCCGTCGATCTTGCTGTTCGAGTTCGAGGCTGGCGGTCCAAGGGAGATATTAGGACGTACGCAAAGTGTGAATCCGTTGCGAGATCGGCCCTGGGGCATGCAAGAGGCTATTGCTTCAGCTAGCGAGGCGAGGTGTTCGTGCGACGTCGGCGTGTCGAGTATTGGGAAATCGGTATCGCTGAATTCTGCGACAGAATTCGTTGAGATTGGGGAGTTGCTTGCCGTCTTAGAGAGCAATTGCACCACGTTGCCAACATCAGAATCGTTGACGTCGAACGGCAAGTACGATGAGAGGTATTCTTCGACTCCGCAGATGGCAAACTCTTCTTGAATCAGCTCGCGAATACCCTGGCGAAAGTGAGACATTTGAGGTTGTCTGCAAACAATACCGAGTACTGTGATGCCTTGGCGGAATTCGAGTTTTGCGCTGTTTGCGTGATTTAGAAAGTCAGCTGACCGTGTTTTTGTATTTGCGCTATGTATCTTCATACTTAAGGAGGGGAGCTCAAGGAAACGAGCGAATGTTCACTCACCACAGAAGATGTACCCTAGGCTATACAATGGGCCAACACGCTTAGAACAATCTCAACGAGACGCGAATATCGTCGGGGTACCGCCATGACATTAGCAAATGCGCATTAAAGAACTATGTACTGTTTGAGGGTGTCAGGCGGTGAACACCTTCCGTAGTGTCTTCTCCTATCGGCTACGTCTTCCCGCTAGCCTTTTTTGAACGCCTGGACTTCGGCCTCTGTGCCTCAGCGTCCGGTTCATAGGCGTCGTCGTCACGCGGTCGCTTGAGTCGTGTTGGTTTAGCAATGTCTGCGGCGCCGGGAACACTTGTCATACTGGCAACGGGACGATGGTAAGTCACCAAGAGCGTATCGCCCCAAGTCGCCTGAGACTGTTTGACCTTTTCAAAGAAAATCACAAACCCCTGGTGAGCTTTGACATAGGATGAGAGGTCGGCCAAGCCGTTGGCCTTCCGCCGGTATGTGTACGCAACCACCATGAAGCTACGCAACACTTCCAAGGGGGCTGCTAGTTGCTGTAGCGGCGACAACAGGCACCCCATAAATTGCTGGGTGATGGTCTCTTCCAAAAATCTCAATCTAGCGAGTGGGGGTTCCATGAGGTTCTGGAATATCTTTCTCCCAAAGGCAATAGAAGGTTCATGGGAAACTCGGCAGGTTATGGTCCATACGAAAATCCACCAGATAGATTCCAAATCGTGCTGGAAATTGTACACAGTTGGAGGTTCTGGGTGTTGTGGAGCGCCGCCGTCTCTGAAATCATCATCCCCGAGCTCGGGTTCCTTCTCGGTGACAGACTGAGGCGCGATGTAGCGAGAACTGAGGATTTCGTGAGGCATGAAGTATGGTGTGCCCTACAAACTTGTTACAAGGCATCGCGGGCAACGAAGAAGAGACTTACGATTTTAGGGTCATCCCCCACATTGCGGTCTGAATCAGAGAACTGCCTTGCGTACTCCAGGTCGGACAATTTAACTTGCCATGGACTTGATGAGCTGCGGCGATGGGCCAGAATGTTGCCAGAACTAATATCTCTATGAACCCATCCGGCGCAATACATAAGGCGAAGCGCTGGTAGACGGGATGAGGTTGTATCCAATGAAAATAGAGGAAATCCTACCAACGACTGCCTGACTGAGGACGTCCGCAACCTCGCCTACGGTTCTAAGGTCACCCACAGCCTCGCATACCTCCCCAAAGACAACCCGATATTGTTTCCTCGGCGCAAACTCACGAGGACCCTCATCGAAGGTGATCTTGCTTTCGGTCGGGCAGGGAGTCCCGCTACCACCCCGATTTGACGTCGTCGGGAGCGCTAACGGTTCAACGGTGGAAAACAGCATGTGCTTTCTTTGCGAATTGGGAGAGCGAGGTTTAGTCCGCCTGCCTTCATAATCCGCCACGATTTCGATGAAATATTTCTTGTATCTGTCATTCCGTTCTAGGTCACTGATTGAAGGCCGCAACCTCTCGAAGGCAAGATATCGTGCGTCTTGCTTGTCACGGAAGAATTTCTGGATATCCTCAAAGATCTGAGACTGAATTTGAGCCTCAGTAAGTGCCGAATCCTCCAGCCAGACATCCTTCAATACACGGGAAGGCTCGCTGGGCGATAACACAGCGCCACTCGGATTGCATTCGACCACCTTCCACACCCGAGCCATACGACCAGTGATATTGTTCGAACGATACTCGGCTATGGAAGCGGTAGTGCGGAAGAAACGGTCGCGTTGTTGTCCCTGCTCGGTAGAGGGGATTCTGTATATATAGTCCCCTTTAGCGTCTCGCATGACCATCGGGTCATAGCCCAGCTCTTCCTCCGTGGCGAACAAGAAGGACATGAACACTTTGATCAGGAGTCGTGGGTTCTAGCGCAAAATTCAACTTGCGTACTGCATGGAGGGGATTGGACTGACTTCTACAAAATTGAAGGGCTCTGAGATCATCGAGTGCGACCGAGAATGATACCATAGAGTAACGCAGTCTTCGATAATGGTAATCTAGCGCAAGTCAGCCAGGAGACCAACGCAGCAGCAGCAGCGGGATTTACCCCATATGTGAACATGCGACAGACATCGTCATTCATGATCTGGACACTTGCCGACAAAGCTTGCTTGTTGTTCTAGACAATCGCTTGAATTGAGTTGGAACAGGCTTGAGATGCAACGTACCTCGGCCACTTGCGTGGAATTCAACCCGTATTCGAGGATACATGCAAGATGGGAGGTATCCAATGTCTTGCTCTCAGGATCCTCTGAGGTAAAGCATCCGTCGACCTTGTTGTCCGAGCCAGCAATTTGCGACTTGATGACGGTGTCAGGGCAAACGCGGAAGCTGAATCTGTTGCGCTTCCGTCCCTCGACAGGCACAGAAGCTATTGCGCGAGAAACATCATCGAGAAGTCTGTACGAGGGAGTCTCTGTCCCGTCAATCTTGCAAGGGGGAACCAAGACTTCGTGAAAACGGGGGTTTCCATCGACCTCAACCAAGATTTCCATCTTGGCAAGCGATTTATCCATTTGCTTGACGTCGTCTTCGGCGGGCTCAAATGGTAGATAATGCGGCATAAATGCCTCGACGCTGACGACGCTGAACTCCTCCTCCATCTGCTCAGCGATGTGGTCTCGAGGTTTGGCCACCTGTGTGTCCCCACCAGTGCTTCGAGTTGCTCCTACAGTCACTTTACTGAGAGTCGTTCACAAGGCTGACAACACGATTCTAGTAGCGACGCTCACAACTTACTTTGTGGACCCCCAGTGGACACTGGCGGACTCTTGGCTGGCGGACCTGTCAATCTGATGCGCGGTCATTGAAAATTGTGTGAGGCAAGATATTCAAAAGCAAGTAGCTCACCCGCTCCCTTGGACATCGCGCATAATTTGAGTCTAATTTGAGTCGATGTCAAGGGAGTTGCAAGTCAGCTAACCGTTTGTTCACCAAGTAACCGTGACTTGGCCCCTCTTAGCTCGACCCGTTCACTTCGCCCAAGAGTCGTTCGTTCGCTATAGTCTATTGTGATTCGGGTTGTGAGGGAGCAATGGATCACCTCGGATGAGACATGCCTAAGGCTCGCGTGCATGTTCTTCGCCATGTTCCCAGAATTCTATTTCATCACTTGTTTTTTGTGAATCGGAGTGGGAGTTGGAGAGATGGCGAACTTGGGTGCAAGCGGCTCCAACGCGAAGACCAGATACTAGGGTATATAGGCAGAGCAGCCCTCAAGCAACGTGTCAATAGCACTATTGAGAAGCGAGACACCATCCCAGTCCAGCTGGTGAATGACGGAGACATCTTTTCCAACTATCACAACCTACATAAATACGAGTTTCTCCGATACTCCCTCAGCAATTTGTCTAGTGCCCAGTTGTTCACCATCGGGAAGAACGAGGAGATATTCCCTCCTGGTTGTGAGGAGTCTGCGATGTTGGCAGGCTGAGCAAACTCGCTAGGTGTCATTGTGTCAAGTCCTTTTCAAACGCGTAGTGCTGAAAGTTGTGAACGTCTACTTGGTGGGTTCTAGCGTGAACATCAATCTTGCAGCTTCGCCGATATGTTGGCGAAAATGGGACATTGCGGATTCCAATAGTTGGGGTGAATTACATTGAATAACAAAAAAGATAACTTGCAATGCGCATCTGCCCATGCGAGCTAGAAGAAAGAGAATACCCCCTACTGAATACCTCGAGACCGTTTAGCACGCGTCGATTTCTTAGACCCCTCGCCTTTGCTGTTCGGCACGTAGTCGTCATCGTCCCGTGGCAATGTGCGCTTGCGTCGACTGGGTTTACGTCGAGTAGGATTTGAAATATTGGGGACTTGTTCGACATTGTTGAGGTCGGCGGTGCTGCCAACCTCTGCAATACTAGCAACAGGCTGATGGCTGGTCACCAACGCAGTACCACCCCAATTTGCTCGAGACAGGCCGATTGCTGGGAAGAACGCGTGGAAAATGTTATGAATGTGAATGTAGGATGAGAGGTTGGCCCAATCCTAATCCTTATGATGGTACATGTAGGCAGCCACCGTGTGGCTCCTCAATCTCTCTAACGGCGCTGCCAGCCGCTCTAGTGGTGGAAGCAAGCAGGTTCGGAGGGATGTCGTGATCGAGTCTTCAAAGCACGCCGATCTCTCGGATGAAAGGTCCATAGTGTTCTTGAAGATGCCTTGGCCAAACACTATTGAAGGCGGATGGGAAACTCGGCAGGTTATTGTCCAAAGGAAGATCCACCAGATGGATTCCAGGTCATGTTGGAAGTTGTATACGAGTGGCATTTGGGGTGCGGCAGGGTCCTCGGTATCTTGGAAAGTGTCGAAGTCAATCGTCGTATCCCGCGGGGGTAATGTAGGGAATTTGAGGTAGCGAGACCGGAGAATTTCGTGAGGCATGAAGTACGGAGTACCCTATGAACCTGTTACCGGGGTTTGTGCGTCAGTTGGAGAGGCGGCGTACCGTCTTCGGGTCTCTGCCTACATCACGCTCCAGATCAAAGGAGAACCGCCTGGAGTACTCCAGGTCAGACAACTTAACTTGCCACGCGCCGCCGCTGGGATGAGCCAGAATGTTGCCAGAACTAATATCTCTATGCACCCATCCGGCACAATACATAAGGCGAAGCGCTGGGAGACGGGGTGAGATTTTATCCATGAAAAGTGGAGGGAAACCTACCAACAACTGCCTGACTGAGGACGTCCGCAACCTCGCCTACGGTTCTAAGGTCACCCACAGCCTCGCATACCTCCCCAAAGACAACCCGATATTGTTTCCTCGGCGCAAACTCACGAGGAGTTTCATCCAAAGCGTCCTTGCTTTCGAGTGGGCGGGGAGTCCCGCTACCACCCCGATGTGCTGTCGTCGGAAGCGCTAACGGTTTGATAGTGGTGAAGAGCCTGCGCATCCTTTGTGAATTGGGGAGGAGTGGTTTAGTCCGTTTGCCTTCGTAATCCGTCATGATTTTGATAAAATACTTCTGGTATCTGTCCTCATGCTCCAATTCACTGATCGAAGGGTGCAGCTCCTCGAAGGCAAGATATCGCGCGTCTTGCTTGTCACGGAAGAACTTCTTGAGGTCCGCGAAGATCTGCGACTGAATCTGCGACTCAGTAAGTGCCGAATCCTCCAGCCAGACATCCTTCAATACACGGGAAGGCTCGCTGGGCGATAACACAGCGCCACTCGGATTGCATTCGACCACCTTCCACACCCGAGCCATACGACCAGTGATATTGTTCGAACGATACTCGGCGATGGAAGCAGTAGTGCGGAAGAAACGGTCGCGTTGTTGTCCCTGCTCGGTAGAGGGGATTCTGTATCTGTAGTCCCCTTTCGCGTCTCGCGTGACCATCGGGTCGTATCCCAGCTCCTCCTCCGTGGCAAACAGGAATGACATGAAGACTTTGATAAGGAGTTGTGGGTTCTAGTGCGAAAGTCAACTTGTGTACTGCATGGGGGAGACCTCACCGACTTTTACAAAACTGAAGGGCTCTGAAATCATTGAGTGCGACCGAGAATGATACCATAGAGTAACACGATCTTGGATAATAGTAATCTACTGCCAGTCAGACAAGAGACCAATACCACAGCAGCAGTGGGACCCACCCCATATGTGAACATGCGACGGACATCGTCATTCATGATCTGGACACTTGCCGACAGGGCTTGCTTGTTGTTCTACGAGGTTGCTTGAATCGAGTTGAAACAAGCTTAGAAAAGACGTACCTCAACCTCCTGCAAGCGGTTCAGCTTGTATTCGAGGATACACGCAAGACGAGAGGTATCCAATGTCTTGCTCTCAGGATCCTCTGAGGTGAAGCATCCGTCGACCCTGTTGTCCGAGCCAGCAATTTGCGACTTGATGACGGTGTCAGGGCAAACACGGAAGCTGAATTCGTTGCGCGTCCGTCCCTCGACAGGCACAGAAGCTATCGCCCTGGAAATATCCTCGAGAGGTCTGTACGAGGGAGTCTCTGTCCCATTAGCATTGCAAGGGGGGACCAGGAATTCGTGAAAACGGAGCTCTCCATCCACTTCAACCAAGACACTCAATTTCATCTCGGCAAGCGATTTCTCCATGTCCTTGACGTCGTCTTCGGTCGGCTCGAATGGTAGATAATGCGACATAAATGCCTCAACGCTGACGATGCTGAACTCCCCCTCCATCTGCTCGGCGATGTGGTCTCGAAGTTTACTTATTCCCGTATCCCCACCGGCGGTGCGAACTGTTCTTGGAGTCGTTTTGCTGAAAAACGTTCACAAAGCTGACAGCACGGTGTTACTAGCGATACTCACATCTCACTTTCCTGTGGAACCCCAGCGGCTGGTGGACCTTCGGGTGGCGGACCCGTTGATCTTCAGGGCGGTCATTGTATTAGGCGGGAGGTTCAGAAGCAAGCAACTCACCCGCTCGCTTGGCGATCTGCCATAATGTTTGATTTGAGAGTAGAAATGAGGTCCGTTCAGCGTTGAGTTATAGTACTGGTGGCAGTCATTGTAAGTCAATAAGTCAGCTGACCGAGACCGTGAGAACTCGGCGGAATGCCATGGTTTACACAACTCCCAACCCATTCGAAGGGTTGCTTCTGATTTCTGGAGCGATGCTCTCCCTACTCTCCCAATCTCTGCACTTCGTGAAGAACTTTGGGCACACCCAAGGCCACGGCGTATGTGAAAAGCCTTTCCTTAGCGTTCTCCTCGCCATTGCGACCGGGGTTGGCGTGCCCAAATAGCAAATTATACAAGCTCTTGACCTTATGCAATATCAAGCTCCCTTTATATCTCAATGATGGTTATATTTCTAGCAATATAATATATGATGGGATCTAGGAGTGGGTTATAGTGTTGGCTGTATTGGTGCGGCAGGTATGGTCGGGTTGTCACCTGCGAGAGATTCAGGCACTAAGGGCTTGGGTGGATGCAGAACGAGATTCCCCAAGCGAGGAGGGGTTGCCCGACTGATGAACTCCATTTTTGTTGGCAATTTATCCGCAGCCTGCCGCAAAGCTGTAAAGCAAAGTCAGCCGAGGATCCTCATAGTCAGTGGCAGCCGTACCATCTCTAGCAAGTTCCTCTCGGATCGGGGATCCGCCGATTTCGAAGATAACGCGTCCTTTTGGTACTCTGCAACGAACAATGAGCTCAAACTCATGCACAACAGACAGACAAATTACCGAGTAGCCCAGAACTCGAAAGTCCCTTTGCCTTTACCCATCCGAGTCTCGTTTCCCTGTCAAGTCATCAGCAAGTGCTCAATGCCGAGTATGAAAGGAAGCGACCTTGATGCAGACCGGAATATCCGGAAACACTCGCAAGTACACTTTGGCTCCCTTGATGATCTTAATTTTCCTCTTGATGACTTCTTCGGCTGTCGTGAGCTGTTTTGCGCTCAGTCTGACCCCGTTTCCTTTGATCCTGATGCCCCATTCTCCGTACGCGAGTGTCGTGCCTTTGGTCGAGCCTCCAATAGGTATGGGTATCCGGCCTTTATGCCGTTTGATATGCTTGACTTGTCGTGGAGCCAACTGGTGGCGTTGTCGGACAAAAGTGTTCAAGAATCCACCATGACCTTGGGTGCGCCCAAGGTTCTTCACGAAGTGTAGAGATTGGGAGAGTAGTGAGAGCATCGCAAAAGCCGTTTCTGTCCGTTCAGTCCATTCCGGTGAGTTCCCACAGTCTCGGTCAGCTGACTTACAGTTATAGGTCTACAACGCCAAAACGGCTTGGACCAAACCACATTTCGCCTCTCCGAGCGAAGATTATGGCAGATCATCAAGCGCGCGGGTGAGCTATTTGCCCTCGGATTCCCCATCTGATCTAATAACCACACCTAAGGTCGACAAGTCCCCCGACAGAAAAGGAACTATCTCATATCGACGATTTTGTAGTTGACTGTAACGAGCTCTCCGTCCCACTCTAGTCTCGCAGGGATCAAAGCGATAAGTTTATTGTGCAATATGTTTCAGAGAAGGTCAAGCTGGAAGAATCTATCTCTCGAGGTAATTGTTAGGGCGGATCTCTTGTACGGAAAGTCGAATATCTGCAGAGCACGAATTCAGATCCCTACGAACATCGAAGAGAGTAAGCTAAGAGCCAGCTGACCTTTCCTACATGCAATCCTGCGTTGATGCAGGCTCGCATAATTGCTTCATTGTCATATCTCGGTTCACCCATAACACGCACAGTCCTGGTGTCTGCCAAGAACGCATAGTGGATGGCGGACCTCAGCCACGCCATAGCTAAAGGCCGAACACGCATGAGCCAATGAAATCGGAAGGATAGAGTATTCGCGATACGTACAATATGCCACCCCTTTGAACTTGTCTTCGCCGGCCAGGACATGGATACCACGATCCCAATCATGTGCGGCGCCACCAACGTCTCCCCCTCCCATGTACTGGGAAAGATGATTTTCCTTGACCCAAAAGAATTCCAGATACCCCATGGGTTCGCCATCCCAACTCATTATTACGGGCATGACGTTAGGATCCTCCATTGCGTTGGTGATATATTTCCGATGATATTCAAGCGAGCCGTCTTCGCCCCATCCAGCGGCCACACGCGGGTTGTTGTGCCACCTGTGGAGCGACTCAAGATGATGCAAAGGCCCATCGACTGATGAAGAATCGTCGAGGCAGAAATAGCGGAATTCGAGGAATTTCTTGACCGAAGGGCAATATCTCCTGTACAAGAGCTCGCCGGGCGAGGGCTTCGGTGGGCGCAACGGATGCGAGGTTATGACAGATTCGCTGCGAGTGAAGGATTGTACGTAGGGGAAATGGACTGCAGCGGTGAGGTTATGTTGGAGCCAGCCTCGAGAATGGTACCCTATTGTTCCTGCGGCCTGCCAGAAAGTCGTTCTGCTGAGGAATAGGGCGTCGTCTTTCGTCTGCTCAGAAGAGGATGTCTGTTTCGCCCTTGTACGAACTGGCTTGATACCAAGGCCAGATCGGAGGATGTAGTTCGCTATTTCGTTGGCGTTCGCGAGGGAAGGGGAAAGGACGAGGGGGATGTGTTCCTGCTCATGGTAGGCCGTGAACAGCGCGCAGATAGTGGCCCAGACGTCAGGGATTGTGATAGCTGACTCGGGTGCAGGTGGTTCCAACGCGAAGACGGGGTACTTGGGTACGTGGGCAGCGGAGGCCTCAAATGACGTGCCAACTGCGCTGTTCAGAAGCGAAACGGCAGGCCGATCCAGTTTGCGGACGGTAGAGACATCTACTCCGCCTATCACAATTGTCGTTGATGGAAGATTGTCGGACACTCCCTCCGTGCGTCGTCGAGTACCAAGCTGACTACCATCGGGGAGAACGAGGAGATGCTCCGTCGCCGGCTGCGAGGAGTCTGAAACGTCGACGAGCCGGGAAAACTCGCTTGGTATCAAGGTCCTTTGCAGCGCTAGCAAACGACGCGTCGCGTTTGTGTTCATTTCGTATTCGTATGCGTTCAACTTCGGGCGGGGTGGCGAGCGGTGAAAAAAGCTGGAAGCCGGTGGAGACTCGCCATCATATATCTACCATGTACCTTCAATGCATGCGGCATCGGCATTAGATGGGTGCCATCCATATGCAAAGGCCCAAATCACGGAAAACATCTGGGATGGTTTCGGGAAACAGGGGCGCGCCAAGATCTCTGTATCATGTGCGTCGGGGATAATCTGATAAGATAAATTTTCATCGCGCACCTGGTCCTGTCTTAAATGATCCGAACACCAGCATCGTCCGCGCCTGGCCAACACGTCAGAAATGCGCCATCTCAAAGCCCGACCAAATCACACCACAACTTGACATTACTCAAGTTGCTGCACATAGTAAAATAGCAACAAATATTATTCGCCAAGGGTATATTAAGAATAAGAAATACCGAGGAAATCCGAAAGCCCCTACATGTAGATGGATTACAACTCTTAACACTGAGTCTATACAGGGAGGACAGTGTTGAAGACATAATCCCATACTTTACCTATGAACACGGGTAAGTGCGATGATAAGGGGCACTCGGAAGGATAGACTCACTGGTTACTCCAAATCCAAGCTCGAAATTCTTGTAGTGGTGGGCAAGGTGGTATTTCTTCATCTCCTTCATGTATTGGGGCAATTTGGTGTGGTGTAGTCTATACGGGCGTTAGCTAGTACCGCAAGGATAGACGATCGGGGCACATACGCGTAGTGCATGCAATCGTACAAGACATCTAGGGAAAAGAAAACGTTTAGTCAGCGGACGAAAGGAACCGAGTTAACCTACAGAAAGTGAAAGCTCCCGCAATGATGCCGTTGGCCACCGCAACTGGGAAGAGTTTGTACGCGAGTTGCGTGAAAGGGAACTGCAACGCAGCGAACAGCGTCGGAGGCATGACAAGCCGCAGTCTACTTCAAGTTAGCAAACAACAAGCCTATTAGTAACGCGGAGGTTTACCTGTCCATGGGAAGATAGTGGTGAACGCCGTGCAACAGGAAGTGCAACGTGAGGAAAGGCGGGCTGTCCGGCAGGTAGTCATCGATGTGGAATAGGAAGCGGTGGAGGGTGTATTCCAGGATCGTCCATATGATATTTCCAAGGAAGAAACAGATCATGGTTTTCGTCACGGTTTGCGGAGACACCAGCAGCAGAGCGCGAAGCGGCAGTCGAGGGTCCACCCAGAAGTCGGCAATTGGTCCAGTGAATTGGAGAAGGGACCGCAGGAAGAGGTAGCCTGCAATTGGGAGCCAGAAGATAGGTACGACATACCAGACGGTACGGGTAAAGCTCTGCCCCAACAGTAAGTTGAATGTAACTTCAAAGCAGATGAACTCACTTCGAGAACGTCCGGGCCGAACAAACGCGCAGACTCTGCGAGGTGTCGCGGCTGATGAACTTGCTTGAGATAATATGATTTACTTTATGGCTAGCTGTCAGCGATTGCCCCAAACGTAGACGCATAATATATACCTGAAGTTGGCCTGCCAAACTTGGCGAAGCAAGGGCTTGCGCAAGTCCAAGAACTGGTTTTTTTCATAATCTTCTGCTTCGTTGGTATCATCTGGATGGAAATCGTCCGTGGCTTCCCAGTCTGTGCGCTAACTGAGCATCTGGCTTAGATGGAATTGGTAACCGACGCACCGTCGCTAACCGTCAACTCTCCCGTTCCCAGTCGACCGATCACATATTCCGCCATCATCTCGTAGGCGGAATCGGAGTGCTCGTGTTCGTCGGCGTCCTTCATAACCTCTGTAATCTCCGTCCCGCCGTATTTCAGAATTAGGTCGTCGCCTCCGGGATGGTCAGGCAAAAACGACGTAACATCGTAAATCTTTTGGCCGCGAATGACCCAGCAGCTCGACGACGTGTTGTGCGCCGCGACATCTTCCTCGGTATAGATGCGAACTCGTTTCAACATGATGGTCAAGAGCAACGAGAACTGCTAGGAAAATCCAGGCGCAAGGCGGCGTTCTGGCGCGATATAATTGCATTAGTCATATTCCAGTACGTGATCGAAGGTTAGGGGCGACTTCAATTCCAGTTATCCTCTACTGCACCTGCCCTTTTCCCAGTGCTTCGCTACCAGCCTCGATACACTTCGCCATGGAGTACACGTTTGCATCCTAGCATGGCCCCGACCTTTTAGTGGGCGCTCACTGAAAAGTTTGTGGTAGGGTTGTCCTTATGTAACCCCCTTTTGACTAAGGCGTTCGTACCAGAAGGGATCCGGGTGGATCTGGCTTTGGCTGGCTACTACTAGAATCCCCTCGCCGATGTTTCCTATACGACGCTCTGCCGGGCGGATTCGACATGCTGCTGCGAAAATCCATGCCAAGCGGACCCTTCTTACCCATTCATATGTTGAAGGCCCATTGCATCCACCATTATCGACCGCGACACTCCCGCAGTTCTTCGACACGGAAGTCTTACCTCGTTATGCCGAACGCCCGGCTCTAGTATGTCGCACCGAGAGTCCTCGAGTTCATGGGGGATCAGTTTCATGGGCGCAAGATGGTGCGCCTCATCTTGCTTGGGACTTTCAGGAATTCGACAGACACATCAACGCGCTGGCGAGGGGATTATTGAGCATGGGTGTGCGGAAGGGGGACAGAGTTGGCGTGCTCATGGGGAATAACAGGTACGCCCAGACGTCGTTTCTCGCGTCTGCGTGCACTTACGTCGAATTAGTGCCTATGCAACCCTTCAGTGGGCTTGTGCATCTATTGGAGCAATTTTGGTGACAATTAACCCAGCGTATCGTCTGCACGAACTTGTGTGTATACTCTGCGCAAGGCTCTAAAGCTCGTCTGCTGAATTTGAATAGGTAAAGACCCTGACCCTGGTTGGTGTGAAGCATTTGTTTGTTGTTCCGAGCATACGGAGCTCTGCGTACGTCGAAATGCTCGCCTCAGCTTATCCTGACCTTCGTGAATCCCGTCCTGGGTCCATTCAAGAAGAAGCACTCCCAGAGCTTCGTAACCTAGTCGTGTTCGATAAGTCAGGGAACCTCGAAGAAAAGTTAGACAAGCTGGAAGTCAAGTGCGCGGTCGACTGGCGCGAGATTATGGCATGGCGGGAAGACACATCAGAGGCGCGGATGCAACACGAAATAACACATTCTCTTGAGAAAGACGATGTCATAAACCTGCAATTTACGAGGTTAGCTTCTATCTCGGTGGTTATTGTTTAATGTATTGAGAACAACGTGGCAAGCGGAACAACGGGACTTCCTAAGGCAGTATCGGTATGAATGTCTCACTGGGTGGCCTGGCGCAAAATAATCATTCTCGTCCTAGTTAACCCATTCAAACCTTCTCAACAATGGGTTGTCTATAGGGAGATGTATGAACCTCTCTGAAGTCGACGTTCTCTGTATGTCCCTCCCACTTCGTCCTGTGACAGTGATAACCCTAGCTAATGCTGTACGGTAGGCAATGTTCCTCCACTGTTCCATTGCTTTGATAAGTCCATTTCGTCACAACCATCTTGTCTTCCATCTTACCTTCGCCTTGGCTCTACGTCTCGTCTTAGGTAACTTGGCAGCATGGACCCACGGCGCGTGCATAGTTTACGCCTCTGACATTTACGACCCCAAATTGATCGTCGACGCTGTCTCTGAAGAGAGATGTACCGCCTTGCACGGCGTTCCTACACATTTCTTGGGCGTCCTAGCCGAGGTCGAGAAGAGACGTGCAGAGGGTGAGATTCTTGACTTCAGCCGGCTTCGGTATGTTTCAGGTAAAATTCCGTTTCACCCGCCTATCTGACGCGTCGCGGCAACGTAGGACGGGGATAGCGGCCGGTTCACCCATTCCCATCGAGTTGAGCCTGTTGTCGTACGATGCAACCGCTTCGTGACTGATTGCCCCACGTAGCTTGATGAGGAGCCTTATCTCTAAGTTGAACCTTCGGGACCTCACAAACGCATTTGGCATGAGTGAGCCACCTTCGTTGTCTAGCGTTGACTTTGCAGTTGATTGAATGATTCGCGTAAACGCGTTTCTAGCTGAGACAAGGTGTGTCCTTCTCTTTAGTCATTGAAACCGATGCACATACGTCCGATTCTCACAGTCCAGTGTCGTTCCAAACCACTCCCGCCGACCCCATTCTCAAACGGGTCGAGACAGTTGGGAGGGTCCAGCCGCACGTCAAGGCCAAACTCATCGATGAAGAAGGTAAGGTAGTGCCGGTGGGAACGCCAGGGGAAGTGTGTATAGCGGGATACCTGCTTCAGAAAGGGTCTGCTCTGCTCTTAATATCATCACGGTTCCTAGCTGACACCCGCCTTTAGATATTGGGAAGACGAGGAACAGACTCGTGCAGTAATGCGATGGGAGGGAGACACGCTGTGGATGCATACTGGCGACGAAGGGATCATGGATGAAGAAGGCTATTTGAGGAGTAAGCTGTCTCTACTATGAGTTAACCGTTGGTCCCTCATACCAACGTCTTCATTCTAGTTGTCGGGAGACGCAAGGTAATTCTTAAAGACCGCTGTAAGCTCCTGTAGTGATTGAGCCGTTGTGGAACTTTGCAGGATATCATCATTCGTGGAGGAGAGGTATATCGTCTACTCGCTCTTCACACATATAGGTGCATTGAACATCTCTTCATCAGAATCTTTTCCCAGTACAAATCGAGAACGCCCTAACCGAGAATCCGTCCATACGGGAAGCCGCCGTAGTCTCCGTCCCAGATCCCAAATACGGTGAAGTAGTCGGGGCGTGGATCGTGCGCGAGGCGAATACTCACATTGATCGCGACGAAGTGCGGCGGACTGTTGCGGAAAGCATGAACCCCCAGGTTCGTCCCCCTCCCACATCCTTGCATGAACTGTATCTCGCTTGATTTATATGCTCATACATTTCTGTGTCCTAGAATGCACCTGCATGGGTATGGTTCATTGGCGAAGATGGTACCGAACCAGAGCTCCCTAAGACGGCCAGCGGCAAGGTCATGAAGCACGTTCTCCGCAATTGGGCAAGAGACCTATCAAGTAGGAGTATAGGTAGTGTCAGACTTTAAGTAGCACTTGATGATTTGTCCTTCATTCACTAGCTTCACATCTGCAATACTTAGTACTCAGGGAGGCAATTGCAAGGTATGCTGGTATTAACAATGGATACAAACACGTCTAAAGGGCAAGGGGCATGAAAGGTACAAAGAGATTACACGCGTGTATGCTTGAATGCACCGATGGCAGTAAGAACAAGGTTGATACACTGAGCTCTTGCGATGTTAGCAGCTTCAGTACCAGGGTAATATCCGCTAACATATGCCCTCAGGGGCTCGTCCTCTAGCCCGTTGACTGCATCCAATGAGTGGAGGGAGGGGAGATTGTGCTAATGTGCGGAGGATAAAATGAGAAAAATAAGCAAGATTGAACGGAGTGACAACCTACAGGTGCAGTGACAGGATCATCAAAATTAGCAAACGGAACACTTTCAAAGGCACCGGAGGGGCTATTGCTGTTCCTAGCCTATGTATATGCACATTCAGATGAGCAACTAGTAGAAGAAAATGTTGGCGTCTTACAATGGCAGCGAGACGCCTGCTGCACCTAACCTCTTTACCGAGGTCTTCCCTAACCTGTTGCATATCCGCACGAAGACCTTGCATATCCGCACGAAGGCCTTGCATCTCCGCACGAAGACCTTGCATATCCGCATGAAGGCGAGCTTCAACAGGGGCTAGGGCTTCTCGTAACGCAGCCACCAGATCCAGCTGCACTAAAGACAAGTCAGGAGAGAGCTTCAGAAGGAACGTGCATACATACCAGTTCTAGTACCAATGATTTGTGCGGCATATACTGCTGAATTGCAAAGATCTTCATGGGTGATGAAGGGGCCGCCAGTATGGTGTTCTACATTGCCGTACTGAGACAAGACTGGTCAATGACAGGTATTGTTCCCTCACCGTACAACCTTGCAGTCTCATAGGCCAAGAACCAAGCTTTTGCCACATCTGCAGTCACTGGCGGATCCGAAGGTGGTGGAGGGAAGATCCTGTCTAGAACCTGGTGGCCGCTCGCGGATAGTACAGGTAATTGGATCATGGTGGTTTGAATAAAGGAGGAGGGATAGGGAGCAATCTGGGTCTACAGGGGTAGAGGCGTGAGAAAGTTCGGAGGAGACTGCTGGATCCCAATCACGGACTCAGTGTATCGGCTCCATGCCACAATCGCCGACCTACGCAGGAATCCTTCTAACCATCAACTATGGATGATTCTACTGCTTCAGGCCCTCGCCGCAATAGACGGCATCGTCCCCGAAAGGAGCCTAACCAGGGTGTCTCTGGATCAGGGCATACAGAGCATGGGATTGGACACGGCGGAGGCGTAGAGCAGGACACGTCGTCTGGAAATCAGGCACCAGCTACGCAGAGCGCGCCCAACCCCAATCGCAGGAGGAGAAACAAACCTCCAGCAACAAGACAGCCTGCAGACAGGAAACCTCCGGACTATAGTCCGTCCAGGTCAGCCACCCCCGATCTAAAGGGAAGGAAACGGCGAGCGCAATTCAACAACTCGTTGACCGACTCTCCTGCTCAACTGGAAAACTCGCGACCACAACCTGCTGCTCACGTAAATAGAGCGCGCTTGAAGAAGCCAGCTGGGGACGATCTCACTTCCAAGCTAATTTATACGCTTAGCACTCCCCCGTATGCCGACTGCCCGATCTGCTTTGCGGCTATCCATCCTGCGCAACCTATATGGTCGTGTCTGCCATCTGTTAATGATGGGCCCTCTTGCTGCTATACACCCTTCCATCTGAAATGCATACGATCTTGGGCGGGGAAATCCGTGAAGGACATTGAGGCGGCATATGCAGCACGAGGGGAGGAAGGAAAGTCTGGGGAATGGCGATGTCCTGGATGCCAGAAGAGACGAGAAGAAGTTCCAGCACGTTATCAGTACGTGGCAGTATTGCGTTGTTCATGCGAGTTGTACTGACTGTTGGTAGATGCTTTTGTGGCTCGGTAGCTTCCCCTCAACGCACACAACTTGCTACCCCTCATTCGTGTGGCAATTCATGCTCTCGGCCCCGCAGCGTATATCAGAACCCAACAAACGGCGATAACCCCGCGTGTACCCACCCGTGCCCTCTGCTTTGCCATCCGGGCCCATGCCCTCCGTGTCAGGTTACTATCCACATGCGATGTCATTGTGGTAAGGATGAAAAGACATTCAAATGCCGACAACTAGCCAAAGCTGCCGAAGCGACTGACGTACGATGTTGCGAGCAGAAATGCGCCAAACTACTGAATTGCGGAAAACATCAGTGTGCACGCATTTGCCACCCAGGACCTTGTCAACCTTGTGACATTCAAGTGACGAAGCGTTGCTGGTGTGGTCGGGAAACGAAAGACGAGATCTGCGGGGAAAACCTGTCGGAGAGGTATGCGTGCACGAATACGTGTGCGAAGGTGTACCTATGCGGAGTGCATTCCTGCGAACGCACTTGCCATCTAGAACATCTCGATAATTCGGGAGGGGAGATTTGTCCCTTCGACCCCAGCGTGCTGCGTCACTGTCCTTGTGGTAAAGTTGAGCTTACGTCCTCGTCCCTGTGGCCCCTGCCACTTCTCTCTCAATCTTCTCGCCTGCCGCGCTCTTCATGCAGCGATCCAGTCCCAACATGCACGTCCCAATGCCTGAAGAATCTCTCTTGCTCTCATCAATGTCAAGTCCCTTGTCATCTCCGCGATTGTCCTCCCTGTCAAGAGCTCGTTGAGCGATCTTGTAGATGTGGCGGGACTCGCAAACAAATCCCATGCTCTCAGCTCTACGATCCGCAAACTGGGGTCGAATTGGAGGTTTTGTGTGACAAGCCTTGCGGAGCGTTCCGAGCCTGCGGGAAGCATGAATGCAAACGTATATGCTGCCCCCTTGCTGGTTTCGCCATGGGCCAAGGGAAAACGAAGGGACGTCGTCGTGGGGTCGCGAATCAAGGCGATACAGAACTAGACCTTGCTGCCATCGGCGGACTACATGAATGCGACCTGATCTGTGGAAAACCTTTACCTTGCGGAAACCACAAATGCGAAGCGCGCGATCACAGGGGGGCATGTCCGCCGTGTTTGAGGAGCTCATTCAATGAGATTGTGTGTCACTGCGGGAGGACGGTGCTGGATCCCCCTATTCCTTGTGGGACGGTGCTGAGTTGCCAGTTCCCTTGTGTGCGTCCCCCACCGCCATGCGGACATCCCAGAGTACCGCACGCGTGTCACGGGAGGGTCGAAGATAGATGGGAAGAGGAATCGGTGGAGGGAACTCATGCAGATGGGGCAAGACCAATCTCTAGGTGCCCGCCATGCCCACATTTGGTCACAAAGCCTTGTGCTTGCGGCAAGAAGATGGTTCCGAACGTACGATGCTCTACCGCACCAGACAAGGTGAGATGCGGGGGCGTCTGTGGGAAGTGAGTGTTTCACGTCTCATCTCGACTGATGGGACAACATTGCTGACTTTTGCATGGCGCAGGCTGATGGAATGCGGATTCCATCGCTGCGATCGCGGCTGTCATCCTGGCCAGTGCGGGGATTGCTTAGCGTCCTGTGGCAAGGCGAGAAGGTTATGGTGCGTGCGTTTGGAGTCCTCGATTCGCAATCAGTAGCTGATGAAATGGATAGTCTCCCTCTCCATCATCCGTGTACCTTGCCCTGTCACGCACCTTCCGCGTGTTCGGAGGCAGAGCCATGTCAAGCCATTATAACTGTATCTTGTCCGTGTGGCCGAATCAAACAAGCGGTTCATTGTGGCCGAAATGCGAACCAACCTACCGCGGCCTCTGACGAATCCTCTCGGGGCAATACACCAAAATGTAATAGTGAATGCGCAATCGCGAAGCGCAACGCCCGTCTCGCTGATGCTTTAGGGATCAACCCTCAATCCCGCGCGGCGGAAAAAGCAGAAGTCAACTATAGCAATGAGTTAGTGTCATTTGCGAAGTCTGACGCCAAGTTTCTTGCTCTCGTAGAAAGAACTTTCACGGAGTATGTGTCGTCGCTCTTGACTCTCGCGGGTTCAGCTTACCTTATTCCTTCGCCAGCTTCGTGAACGGAGAAAAGAAGAACCAAGTGCTTCCTCATATGCCTGTTGAACGGCGGCAATTCGTTCACGATGTAAGCTAACTGCTCGAAACCACGCCTTTCCTTGCTTATCTATCATCTCAGTTGGCAGCACTCTATAGGATAGACACACAAATGATCGACCAGGAACCATATCGAAGGTGAGACTTGATGTCCAAGTTGAAGCCCCTTGTTCAACGCCTCATCAGTGTGCAACTCCTTCGGCGAGTCGATACTCGTATCCCAGCTATTACACTGTCAACGTATATCGCCGCCAACAAATCAACAACCTCAAACCTTGGGAAGCTGACGGACATGAGCCTGCGATCAGGATCATCATCATGGCGTAGTACGCCCACTATTACACCCACGACAACTCCGCGTTCTTCCGTGGCTCCTGTTCCCAATATATCCGATGTAGGTACCTCGGCAAGAGTGTGGGGTGCAACTTTGCAGCAAGCCTTGAACAGGGCTTCCCCCAAGCCATCATCCGGAACCGTCCCTCATTCCCGCGCCACTACCCCCGCCCCTCCTCCTCCTCCTCCTCCCACGTCAACAGCAAATGAACCTACCACCCCGGTGCCTGCAGATTGGGAAGATGATGTGTAGTTAAGATGATAGGAATGTGAATAGCGCACCGTCAATTCAAGCCTGATTTTGGCTGACTACAGATACCTGCGACGTGACCCAACAAGTCGAACGGAGTAGGATACCGGGCACAGATAGATGAGTTGCTTTGGGAATTTAACATCGTGCCCCAATGGCCAGTAAGCGCTTCTCAGCCGAAACATCCACGAAGGTACGTTTTGATTCGTAGACGTTCAGTCCCAGCCCCGATTTTTGACTGCAAGCTGTGCAATCTGTTTCGCTGGTAATGCTGACTGGACGTCTGAGATGTATACATGCCCTTTAGGTTGTTCTAGTGTGGCGTCAGCGGATGTGCATCATTGACGGGATCTTCAAAACGGGACGATGTTTTTCATCAGATGTTGCGGAGCTGCGTTCCTTTACCGTTTCGCTGTTGGTCGTACTCAGGTAGGTGTAGGTTGCTACCCAAGAGCTTAATGCACTACTCGTCATGGCTGCTCCCACAATGATGATCTCTTCTTGCCCCTCAAAAACTTCAGATTAACATCCTCCAGGCTTTCCTCCACAAATACATATACTCTCAATCTACGAGCCCTCAGAATCTTTCCCCATCCCTTTGGACCCAGGGTTCACGACACACATTCCTTACATTTTCGCTCCTTTTACGTTCAAGCCAATCGACATGTCGGACAGTGAGTTACTATGCATTTACCTATGTCCGACGTCTCAATGACCACTCCAATGACTATCAGGCGCCCGCGTCCTTGCCCTTTCTATCTTACAACTCGTCAGCGTTTTGGGGTTCACTATTCTCTTGCTCACGTTTCTTCTGTCGTCAAGAGTGAACAGGAGCTATACCTGGGTTGGCTTCTCTGTTGGTTGGATTATTGCTTGCTTGTCGTATGATATCCTCTTCTTTGCGGGCCAGGAGTACGATTCATCCCCAAGCCGCGTGATCTGCCTAGTGCAGGCTGCACTGGTTCAGTCCGTACCTGTCCTGTGGGTACCATTCGGTGACTTATTCTGTCGCGGCCATGACATCAGCACAGACAGGCCACGACGAATCTTTCTCTCATTGTCGATGTAAGCTTGCTCTCAATCAACCAACCTCAACAGCGTTTTACTTTAGACTTTCCTAGATATGGCTGCTAGTTGGCGATGCGCTTCAGCCATTGCGAATAAGCAAGCGACAGCTACTAACATACAGGGTGTCGGTCAGTACCATCTCCAGTGTGTATATATGTTCATACCACTCATCCCAGGAATTCCTAGGTAGTCTTGTTCCCCCACGTGTTTTCCGTCTCCGTCTTCGTGGGATATATACTGGTATACATGTGGGGTTCTCAGATGGTTACCTTTCGCTAATGCAGTGCAGTTCGGGATCTACAATCCTTCTACGGTGCAAAAGTACCCATACTCGGCATACTGCACTATCGTGTACCCCGGCATCCCGTAAGTGCGCGACACCTATGCATTGATGGTGCTGATTTTCGGTTAGGTCTGTCATATCTATGGGGCTTTTCGGCTTCTTCATGCTCTTCGCCATCCTATTCAAATGTAAGCAAGTTCGGTCCTCTCCTACCCGCATGAATTTGAAACCCTCTGTTTCGTAGTGTTGTTCGGCTGGCTCCTATATCATCGATGGAACTGCATCAGCAACATCAGAAAATGTGTCACGATGATAATTAGGATCATGATCTTTACTACAGCCAATGGTGTCGTTCTGATGTATGTCTCAAATCAATCTTCTCGTTGCGACAGCTCACCATTCCTTCGTGTTCATGCTAGCCTCAATGTGTTATTATATGTGGGAATTATTGACCGACCCACCGTCGACATTACGAATGCAACGTGTAAGTGGTGATAGAAGGCTTCTCTGGATATGTCCTCAAATCCAAATCCCTCGCTCATCAGTCCCGATCCTGATCTTTATCTTGATGGCCACAGAGCAGGTTAGTACACGCTGCAATATCTATCCCTTCGTTGCTGAATACGCTATAGGATTTATTGGAAACATGGATATTTTGGCGCTGCGTGGTACGCCATCCAAGAACGATCACCCCTAGCAGCGCAGCATGAGTTACGTACATAAATATCTGATCCGGATATTCATTTCCGAGCATTCATTATCTCTAACTTCAGCACGCTTCCCCTCATCTGATCATTGTCAGGCTGCTTTCAACCCCATTCATTGGCAACCAAGTGCAAGTGAGGTTGCTACTAACGAATGATAGCGCGTTTATGCACCATCTGATTCTGATGTAGCACAGTAGCTCTCTCTTTCATAAAGGGCTGATTTCAACGGAGGCCATCCCCTATGACATTGATACAAGCTGGTCTTGAATGGACTGCGCCTGCGTTCCTTCGACCTCCCCTCCGTCGCAGACCTTCAGTTATTCAGACTGTTAAAAACCCTTATGTCTGAAGGTAAGTCATACCACCACATTCATTCAACATATGGCTTCATCCCATGAAGCGTCCGCCATCTTGGCATTTTCTATCCTTCAAGTCATTGGTGCTGCAGGATTCCTTCTCATTCTCCTCACCGTTGCTTTCTCGCCGACGATAAAGCGAAGACCGGTGTGGATTAGCTTTTGTGTGGGGTGGTTCTTGGCGTGCATATCCTTCGCCTTGCTCTTCATATCCGGGCGATATCGCCCCCACCCGCCCCATCGTATCCTATGCCTAGTGCAAGCTGCGCTAGTCGACTCGGTTCCTGTTCTGTGAGCCGTGTCACTTCGTGCGTTCTACGATTCAAGCGCTCACGCCCTCTGATTAGCCAAGCCAGTACAAACCTGACACTCGTTATCGATGTATGTATGGTCATCTCTCCAGGACATTCGTTGATGATTGACACCAATACAGACGTGGCTCCGCGTTCGTAAACTTATTTCAAAGAAAGAGAAAGGGCCCATGTATTCATGGAGCATTCGTGTTGCTGTGAGCATCGCCCACATCTGCGGCTTCTTCCTCGGAATTGACGGTCCCGTTCACTCAGCTGGTGATATCTCCTTTCGCTTTCTCCCTGTGTGTTTTCGTTGGTTACTTGGTGGTACGTTTGATGACACCCTCAAAGGTCTGGATGTTCAAACTTCAACAGTTCGGGATACGTTACCCTATTATCGTTGGTTTATCTCCGCCGGATGCGTACTGCAGGATACATGGTCAAATTCCGTGCGTTTAAACCCATTTTATCACTCCTTGTTAGTTTATTCAGATTCAGGTCGATCATCTCTGTCGGTCTGTTCGGATTATTCCTGCTCCATTCCATCATATTCAAATGTGGGTCGTACAACCGTCAATTCTTCCCTACTGAATCTTGACTTTCAACAATTCAATAAAGTTCTACTCGGTTCCCTCTTATACAAACACTGGGTCTCCATAGGCAACGACGCAGCGAAGGTCGTCAAAATGATAATTGTCACAGTAATAGTAGGATCGATGGTGATGTAATTATTTCATTAACTTTGCTGACACACATCATGCTCGAGACTAACCCCCATACTATGCAGGATCACGGCGTTACACATGGCGCATAAGATCCAAAGAATTGTTGCTGATCTTGTTCTGGCTACTTGTACGTCTACACCAGTTACTGCCCGCCATCATAAGCGCAGTCACCTATGCTGACTTTCCCATTTACAGTTCCAATATTCACGCTAGCGTTGTTCATGGCAGAAAGGGTAAGAAAGTGCTTTGACTCCCTAACGCTATAAGCTGACGCCGTCGTAACCATCGTATTTCATATACTTGCAGGATATCCTTGAGGCGTGGTTCCCATTCATCCGCCGTGATACCAGTTTCCCAATGGTGCAACCGGAAGCTTGATCGGCGTAGATATCTTGGAACATGGAGACGTCCATACAATCATCCAATTATCTTGCGACCGTTTGAGTGGCCCAAGCGGTATCGAATCGATATCAATCAACTATGTGTAAAGTCAATCTTTGGATATAGATGTAATACCAAGTAGTATTTATCATCACCGGTATCCGAGTCACCTTCGCCCGAAGTCCATCACAAGGTACAGATACACGTCCAAGTTGCAAGAGGTATGAAAGATAAATAGTACAATGATACAGACACAATAACGGTCCTCCTGATGCAAAACGAAGACAACACGGATATTAGCCCCCAAAAAGCAGTGCGCCAGCAAGTCAGAAAACCAGCAAATCGAGCCTTCGCTAATGCTGTCCAAATATCTAAATAGTTCTTCCTCTCGCAACCTTCGCGGCAAATGTCTCCGCACCTTCCTCTGATGGCAGATGTGCGTAGTGTCCATGGCATGTATCCGCTGGCCGCACTCTCTCCCTCTCCAGGCCCACAGCCCCGCTCCACTTCCGCGGAATAATCATGACTGGAGAGACACGGCTCGGACTCTGGGGCTGTATCGGTATTGGTATACGCTGTGCGACGAGGATACGCAGCCCCGATGCCTCTTTTGCTGGCGATGGCCCGGGGCCATCCGCGCGCCGCCATCCGTTCTGAGTCGCCATGGACGGCGGCGTGCCAAACGTCGATACCGTCGTAGGACGGTCTCCGTGGAGGAGGGGTTTCGCTACTAGCGACGCAGTAGCTTTGTGGTGTTGAAATGGGGCCCCAGACGCCGACGGGCGGAGGCAGGGGAACCATGCGTAGATGAGGTCGAGTTGGGTGCCGAAGATGAAGAACGAGAAGACGGGCACTGCGCCACCATGTAGCATACGGGACCATCGTAGTCGGATCGGGAGATAACAATGAGCGTCACGGTAAGGTGCTACGCGGCGGCGGGAGGAGAAAGACGACGTACGAAGACCCATGAAGACATCCGGGACCGCCCCGTGCTTCGAATGCGATAAGTAGACGAGGCTGATTCTGCGTGCGGGGACGGTACGAGTGGCTGATGCATCAGAGTAGTTTCGTGCTCGGTGATGACGATACGCACACAATCGACATGAACCCAAAAGCAGTAAAAAGGACGACGCGGATGATCAGGGCGAACGAGTCTTTGCTATTGCGCGTGTAGGATCGCCAGTTGTTGTACAACGTCGTGGCAATGACCGCTATCCGCATAATACAATTCCCCGCAATTAGCCCCACGCTCTGTTACTTCATTGGATGATAGATCATACCTTCGATGCCCACCCCGGCAGCCAGGATGAGTGCAACGTATATAGCCGATGCTTTCCCTCTTCAATCAACGTCAAAATTGAACCGGTGTTCGGACCACAGAGGAATCAAAGAGGCACATACGGAAATGATGCACCGACGACACAATACATACAGCTATCTCCTGGCTTCACATCTTTCGGATTTTCCAATCCGTACTGAAAGGCCCATCAAGCATCAGAACCGTCTGTGAAACGCGCGTAGTTCGACTGGTGCGTTTGAAAGCGACTTACCCATAGGACCCCGAAAAAGAAGCTTAGAGCGGGGATGTAGGGGAACAGGCATAGCTGGGTAACGTTACGTTGAGTACAGCCTTTCAGTACATGGGGATGGGGGACGGTGAGATACGCACCAGGAAGTCCCGAGTGCGTGCGTGTTGAGTCTCAATATGGAATACGACGGTCCGAACGTTGAACCAGAGCTAGAGACCACGTTTATGACACAATTACACCAGCGGATATGACGGACCAACATGTATGATGAGCGCCAGGGTCGCGCTTGCTGTTCTACACGCCGTCCGCGCATTCCCTCGTCAGCCTCGACACGAAAGCCACGACATCGCGAGCCACTCACAGGACCGGCACGGCGTATATCAGACACGCCTGCACAAGGCACAGCGTGCCGTTCGGATGGTCGCTGTCCATCTCCCCCGCCAGGAAGAGTAGTACATACGATACGCAGCTTATCAGCCACGCCAAGCAGAACATGATCCACGCGGGGTGCCTGTGGATCTTCCGCGAGAGGAAGACGGTCCAGATGATGACCGTGTACCCCGCCCAGCCGAAGAGCTGCATCGCCATGAAGACGCGCGTGAGCGCTTTGTCCCGCATAGGCAGCTTCCATGAGAGCGAAGCGAAGCTCGTGCTCGGGGCTGCCCGCGACTCGAGCCATTGCTGGGCGACGAACATCGTGAAGCTGGAGACGTACTAGATGCGGAGCTAACGAATGAAATGAGATGAAAACGAGGGTGGTCCAGCCTAGAGTATAGCAAGCGACTTCGCCACGACGAACACTGACGTGGGACGGGGGAAACAGTAACCAATTCCACCTCGACGTCCACGACCCTCTATACTTGGTCCACAGGCGCCCGTCCCTCCATGTGAGATTCGAAGAAACTTTGACGGCGACGTTATTCATCATCATTGATTGATCTTCAGCCGACAAGCATCTCCCACTCCATACGCAGCTCCTGTGCCCAGACGCATGCAATTTGTCCACCGAACAGCTGCGAGTGCAGCGTTCGGTGGGGCTGACATTGAAGTTGTACGCTATGTACCCGGGGGATTGTCGAGGCCCCCTTACGAGTTCGTGTTTTCGCAGCGGTACTGTGCTGATGATATATCAGAACAGTCAATCACGACAAGCTGATCGGCTAGTGCATCGCCATTCCGAGCCCAATCGATATTCGATTCCTGATGTTAGTGAATTTAAGGTTGATACAATAATCTGCCAGACGCACTTTAGTCTACCATGTAGTTCAAAGAAGCGAATTCGATGCGGTCACAACGATCACATAGACATTCACGTCGATTTTCTCTATGCACCAATCAATATAGTATTATAGCGTCTGAGAGTAGGCTAAAGTGTTTGCTGTATCGAGTCCGCTGTCAGGGACTCTGGAACTACAGGCTTGGGTGCGTGCAGTACGAGGTTCCCTAACCGAGGAGGCGTCGCCCGACTGATGAACTCCATTTTCGTTGGCAGTTTGTCCGCCGCCTGCCGCAGGGCTGTAGAGCAGAGTCAGCCAAGCACTCTGACATCGTGGGCAAGCGCACCATCTCTAGCAAGCTCCTCTCGAATGGGCGACCCTCCAATCTCGAAGATGACTCGTCCTTTGGGTACCCTGCAAGCAACCATCAGCTCGAGCCCGCACACAATCGACGCACGACTTACCGCGTCGCCCAGAACTCGAACGTCCCCTTGCCCTTGCCCATACGCGTCTCGTTTCCCTGTTGCGGTCATCAGCAAAGCGCGCGGCACCGAGTATGCAGGAACGCGACCTTGATGCAGACCGGAATATCCGGGAACACGCGCAAGTACACTTTGGCTCCCTTGATGACTTTTATTTTCCGCTTGATGACTTCCTCGGCTGTCGTGAGCTGTTTTGCGCTCAGTCTGACCCCGTTTCCTTTGATCCTGATCCCCCATTCGCCGTACGCGAGCGTCGTGCCCTTTGTCGAGCCTCCGATAGGTATTGGTATCCGGCCTTTATGACGCTTGATGTGTTTCACTTGACGCGGAGCCAGCTGGTGGCGTTGGCGGGAAAAGATGTTCAGGAATCCTCCATGGCCTTGGGTGTGCCCAAAGTTCTTCACAAAATGCAGAGATTGGGAGAGCAGGGAAAGCATGGACTCAGAAACACTTCTGCAACGCCTCGTCCGTTCAATCCATTCCGGGGAGTTCTCACGGTCTCGGTCAGCTGACTTACTATGGTGAGAATGGCCAGGCGGGACCTTTTGTGTAAGTCAACGCTGAACGGAACTCATTCCTACTCTCGAAATCGAAACTTATGGGCGACGTTCAAGCGAGTGGGTCAGCTACTTGCTTCTGAATTCCGTCGCAGGCCATGACCGTCCACAAGATCGACAGGTCCGCCAACCACCAGTGGGGATACACGGATAACCAAACTTCGAGACCACATCGCCGAGCAGATGGAGGGGGAGTTTAGCATCGTCAGCGTCGAGGGATTTCTCTCGCATTATCTACCATTTGAGCCCACCGAAGACGACGTCAAGAACATGGAGAATTTGCTTTCCAAGATGGAAATGAGTGTCTTGGTTGAAATGGATGGAGACCTCCGTTTTCACGAATTCGTGGTCCCCCCTTGCAATGCTAATGGGACAGAGACTCCCTCGTACAAACCTCTCGAGGATATTTCCTGCGCGATAGCTTATGTGCCTGTCGAGGGTCGGAAGCGCAACGAACTCAGCTTCCGTGTTTGCCCCAACACCGTCATCAAGTCGCAAATTGCTGGCTCGGACAACAAGGTCGACGGGTGCTTTACCTCAGAGGATCCCGAGAGCAAGACGTTGGATACCTCCCGTCTTGCGTGTATCCTCGAATACAAGCTGAACCCCTTGCAGGAGGTTGAGGTACGTCTTTTCTAAGCTTGTTCCAACTCGATTCAAGCAACCTCGTAGAACAACAAGCAAGCCCTGTCGGCAAGTGTCCAGATCATGAATGACGATGTCCGTCGCATGTTCACATATGGGGTGGGTCCCACTGCTGCTGTGGTATTGGTCTCTTGTCTGACTGGCAGTAGATTACTATTATCCGAGATCGTGTTACTCTATGGTATCATTCTCGGTCGCACTCAATGATTTCAGAGCCCTTCAGTTTTGTAGAAGTCGGTGAGGTCTCCTCCATGCGGCACGCAGGCTGACTTTCGCACTAGAACCCACAACTCCTGATCAAAGTGTTCATGTCCTTCTTGTTCGCCACGGAGGAAGAGCTGGGCTATGACCCGATGGTCACGCGAGACGCCAAAGGGGACTATATATACAGAATCCCCTCTACCGAGCAGGGACAACAACGCGACCGTTTCTTCCTCACTACTGCTTCCATCGCCGAGTATCGTTCGAACAATATCACTGGTCGTATGGCTCGGGTGTGGAAGGTGGTCGAATTTCACCCGAGTGGCGCTGTGGTATCGCCCAGCGGGCCTTCCCGTGTATTGAAGGATGTCTGGCTGGAGGATTCGGCACCTACTGAGTCGCAGATTCAGTCGCAGATCTTCGAGGATATCAAGAAGTTCTTCCGTGACAAGCAAGACGCGCGATATCTTGCCTTCGAGAGGTTGCGGCCTTCAATCAGTGACCTGGAACGGAATGACAGATACAAGAAATATTTCATCCAAATCATGGCGGATTACGAAGGCAAACGGACTAAACCACGCTCTCCCAATTCGGAAAGAAAACGCAGGCTGTTTTCCACCGTTGAACCGTTAGCGCTCCCGACGACGTCAAATCGGGGTGGTAGCGGGACTCCCCGCCCGACCGAAAGCAAGATCACCTTCGATGAGGGTCCTCGCGAATTTGCGCCGAGGAAGCAATATCGGGTTATCTTTGGAGAAGTATGTGAGGCTGTTGGTGACCTTGGAAGCGTAGGCGAGGTTACGGACGTCCTCAGCCAGGCCATCGTTGGTGGGTTTCCCTCTATTTTCGCTGGATACAACCTCATACTGCCTACCAGCGCTTCGCCTTATGTATTGCGCCGGCTGGGTTCATAGAGATATTAGTTCTGGCAACATTCTGGCCCATCGCCGCAGCTCATCGAGTCCATGGCAAGCTAAATTGTCCGACCTGGAGTATTCACGGCGGTTCTCCTTGAATTCCGATCGTGGTGTAGCCGGCGATCCAAAAACTGTACGCCTCTTTTCTGACCTGCACGTCCCTTCGTAACACGTTCACAGGGCACACCCTACTTCATGCCTCACGAAATCCTCAGTTCTCGCTACATCGTTCCCCGACAACCAGGGGCACAAAAGCCCAAGCTTGTGGTTGATGACTTGACAAACGGCCGTCGCCCCCAGCCCCGCGGACCCCCGCCTGTGTACAATTTCCAGCACGACTTGGAATCTATCTGGTGGATTTTCGTATGGACAATAACCTGCCGAGTTTCCCATGATCCTTCTGTTGCTTTTGGCAGAAAGATATTCCAGAACCTCATGGACCCCCCACTTGCTAGATTAAATTTCTTGGAAGACCCGATCAGTGAAGAATTTATGGGGTGCCTGTCGTCACCATTACAGCAACTAGCAAGCCCCTTGGAAGTGTTGCGCTGCTTCATATATGATGCATACTTGTACCATCAGACTGCTAATGACTTGGCCGACCTCACATCCTATATCGACGCTCACCAGGGCTTCGCGACTTTCTTCGAAGGAGTCAAACTGTCCCAGGAACATTGGGGCGATACCGTGTTGCTGACTTGCCATCGTCCGGTTGCCAGTACGACAATGGGACGACGCCCATGTAGCCGACGCTGAGGCACAGAGGCCGAAGTCCAGGCGTTCAAAAAAGGCTAGCGGGAAGACGTAGCCGATAGTACAGGAGAAGACACTACGGAAGGTGTTCACCGCCTGACACCCTCAACAGTACATAGTTCTTTAATGCGCATTTGCTACTGTCATGGCGGTACCCCGACGATATACACATGCCGTTGAGATTGTTCTAAGCGTGTTGCCCCATTATATAGCCTAGGGTACATCTTCTGTGGTGAGTGAACATTCGCTCGTTTCCTTGAGCTCCCCTCCTTAAGTATCAAGATACATAGCGCAAATACAAAAACACGGTCAGCTGACTTTCTAAATCACGCAAACAGCGCAAAACTCGAATTCCGCCAAGGCATCACAGTACTCGGTATTGTTTGCAGAGAACCTCACATGTCTCACTTTCGCCAGGGTATTCGCGAGCTGATTCAAGAAGAGTTTGCCATCTGCGGAGTCGAAGAATACCTCTCATCGTACTTGCCGTTCGACGTCAACGATTCTGACGTTGACAACGTAGTGCAATTGCTCTCTAAGACGGCAAGCAACTCCCCAATCTCAACGAATCCTGTCGCAGAATTCAGCCATGCTGATTTACCAATACTCGACACGCCGACGTCGCACGAACACCTCGCCTCGCTAGCTGAAGCAATAGCCTCTTGCATGCCCCAGGGCCGATCTCGCAACGGATTCACACTTTGCGTACGTCCTAATATCTCCCTTGGACCCCCAGCCTCGAACTTGAACAGCAAGATCGACGGATGCTTCACATCAGAAGGTCCCCGTGTCAGCAGGCTGACGGTGTCCAGCGCCGCATGCGTCTTGATGTTCACGCTAGATCCTACCAAGGAAGTTGAAGTGTGTCCGACTGAATGACGGTGTTGCGACAGACTAATGTAGTCAGCGATGCTCGTAGAATAATATCGAAGGAGTTGCCGCAAGTATTCAAATCATGAACGACGATGCTCGCCGGATGTTCACATATGGGGTAAGTCGTGTTGCTACTAATGAATTTGTTCCTTTTGCTCAACTCGCCGTAGATTACGATTGTCGAAGATCGTGTTACCCTATGGTATCATTCTCGGTCGCACTCGATGATTTCAGAGCCCTTCAGTTTTGTAAAAGTCGGTGAGGTCTCCTCCATGCGGCACGCAGGCTGACTTTTGCGCTAGAACCCACGACTCCTGATCAAAGTGTTCATGTCCTTCTTGTTCGCCACGGAGGAAGAGCTGGGTTATGACCCGATGGTCACGCGAGACGCGAAAGGGGACTATATATACAGAATCCCCTCTACCGAACAGGGACAACAATGCGACCGTTTCTTCCGCACTACTGCTTCCATCGCCGAGTATCGTTCGAACAATATCACTGGTCGTATGGCTCGGGTGTGGAAGGTGGTTGAATGCAACTGTAGTGGCAATGTCCTGTCCCCCGGAGAGCCTTCCCGTGTATTGAAGGATGTCTGGCTGGAGGATTCGGCACTTACTGAGGCTCAAATTCAGTCGCAGATCTTCGAGGATATCAAGAAGTTCTTCCGTGACAAGCAAGACGCACGATATCTTGCCTTCGAGAGGTTGCGGCCTTCAATCAGTGACCTGGAACGGAATGACAGATACAAGAAATATTTCATCGAAATCGTGGTGGATTATGAAGGCAAACGGACTAAACCACGCTCTCCCAATTCACAAGGAAAGCGCAGGCTGTTTTCCACCGTTGAACCGTTAGCGCTCCCGACGACATCATATCGGGGTGGTAGCGGGACTCCCCGCCCGCCCGAAAGCAAGGACGCTTTGGATGAAACTCCTCGCGAGTTTACGCCGAGGAAACAATATCGGGTTGTCTTTGGGGAGGTATGCGAGGCTGTGGGTGACCTTAGGACCGTAGGCGAGGTTACGGACGTCCTCAGTCAGGCAGTCGTTGGTAGGTTTCCCTCCACTTTTCATGGATAAAATCTCATCCCGTCTACCAGCGCTTCGCCTTATGTATTGTGCTGGATGGGTGCATCGAGATGTTAGTTCTGGCAACATTCTGGCTCATCCCAGCGGCGGCGCGTGGCAAGCTAAGTTGTCTGACCTGGAGTACTCCAGGCGGTTCTCCTTTGATCTGGAGCATGATGTAGGCAGAGACCCGAAGACGGTACGCCGCCTCTCCAATTGACGCACAAACCCCCGTAACATGTTCATAGGGTACTCCGTACTTCATGCCTCACGAAATTCTCGCGTCTCGCTACCTCGAATTCGATACATCAACCCTGCCGGATACGACGTTTGACCTCGACACTTTCACAAAGACCGAGGGCCCTGCCGCACCCCAAATGCCACTCGTATACAACTTCCAACATGACCTGGAATCCATCTGGTGGATCTTCCTTTGGACAATAACCTGCCGAGTTTCCTATACACCTTCAATAGTGTTTGGCCAAGACATCTTCAAGAACACTATGCAACTTTCAACCCAGAGATCGCAGTGCTTCCAATACCCGATCACGACATCCCTCCGAACCTGCTTGCTTTCACCACTAGAGCGGCTGGCAGCGCCGTTAGAGAGATTGAGGAGGGCCATGGTGAATGCCTACATGCACCATCATAAGGATCAGGATTGGTCCAACCTCTCATCCTACATTCACATTCATAACGCTTTCCACTTTTTTTCCCTAGCAATCGGCCTGTCTCGAGCAAATTGGGGTGGTACTGCATTGGTGACCAGCCATAAGCCTGTTGCCAGTTTGGTACCGCCAACCTCCACAATGTCGTAGAGGTCCCCAATAATTCTAACCCTGCTCGACATAAACCCAGTTGACGCAAATCGTATTATTACCATGGGACGATGACGACTACGTGCCGAACAGCAAGGGTGAGGGGTCTCAGGAATCTACGCATGCTAAACGGTCTCGAGGTGGTTAGTAAGTGTCTCTCGGAATATTCCTCTTTCTTCTGGCTTGCATGGGCATATGCGCATCGGGAGTTATCTGTTTTCGTACGCTAGTTGCAATATGTTATGTGACCTGTGGCCATAAATGTGTGAAAACACGGCCAGCTCCATACGAAACGAGGTGGTGAGCTGCTTTCTCTTGGACCACTGGCAAGTGACTCACTCGCTGCGAGATGTCGACTCTTCGTCGAGGACCTAGCAAGCGAAATTGTCTGACCTCTAGTATGCACAACGGTTCTTCGGACTGTACTAGAACGGGTGCCCGCAGCCCCTCGCAACAGCCAACGTGAGAACGCGCACCTACGAGAGAAACACTTGCGACATATCACCGCCATTCCTATTAATGATGGTAAACATTACTTAGTGCCTACGGTTGGGATTCGTCATGTGCTATCTCCCCAATCACGAACCTCCACAACACAGTTTGACTAGTATGCAGAGTCTACTCGGAAGACTACTGCAAACCTTGAATTCGTGGCCCTTTCTTTTGGGATCGGGAATGCGATGAAACTTGATGCTTACGCGATTTCTACTACTTACTAGATTTCCTCAAATTTCCTCAGTCAATCTGAACTGCTGATGAAGCACAGTCAGTTCTAAACTATGTTGTCCCCATGCTTAGACTTCTCTCATGATTAGATTAGGCCTTGGTTTCCCCTTCGACGCGGAAACGAAGCAATATCTACTCAGCCCCTGGTTCTCTCACAGTAGTAAGTTCAGCCGTGTAGTTTAGGTACCCTCAGGCTCCGGGCTTCTCAAGGTTGCATCACAGTACTGCCACTTCGTCAGCGCGCTCGTCTAAATTTACAAGGTTGTCCCGGTCGGCCCGTCCATCTTGCCGGTGAGAAGACATCATTGAGAGCGATAGCGAAAATAGCGGACTCCATTGAGGCGATAAGCTGTCTCACAGCATGAAGGTGGCTAGCTCGAGTTTGGAATGACGAAGGTTGGATGTCGGCCACCATGAGCAGCATGGTGCAACATCTCGTTTGGTCTGTTGCGCTCGTCCTGGTGGCTGGCTCTGCGTGTGTGGCGCCCGAGGTAAAGCCAGCCCCGGATGCAGTACAGACAGCTGCCACAGGGGCCACCCCTACTACCCTCCCTTGCACCTTTTCCTTCGCGAACGATAAACTGCGATACAATCTATGTCCTCTACTCCACAGACACAAAGGGCACGAAGAAACCGACGGCAAAGCAATAGAAGTCGACCCACGGCCCATAAAAATCCGTGTCGTCGAAGAGACCCCGCCGACGCGCACGACGAGTGTGTATTCCATCGGGCTGAGGGGGCCGTTGGACTGGAATGGGACCCTTCCAGCGGAATTGCAGGTATGCGGGTTGTCGCTTGGTGCTGAGACTGGCTTCTTTATGTAGGGATTGTGATGTCAGTGTCCCAAGGGCACCTGGATTTGTCTCATAGGCAAGGGTCTAAACCTGTTTGATGTTCCATAATATGGTGATCTTACTTCCATGCACAGTGGAAAACATCCGGCCATCTCATCCATCGGAGCCGAAGCGTCGATTGCAAGTGATCCCCGTCGCTGGCGCACCCAACCTTGCACCGCGTGCGCAACTGGGCAAACGCAGAATTTACGAGACGAACGACACCGAAAGTGCGCCAAATCTGCCCGTCTGTGTGTTCTATGTGTTCTGATGTTCACGTACGTACGGGCTCAGCCATAGTGCAGTACCTCATCCATGGGGGGGCGTATACAGATAGACCACAGATGGCGTACTTTCAGTTCATCTGCGATGCGCATTCTCAAGAGGTTCGTTGCCAGTGATGCTCCGTTGACTCATCTCATATTGACGAAAATACCAAATACCTACAGCCGAGCGAGCCTACGTACCTGTGGCGCTGGAACGGTACACACACATTCGAATGGAAGTCGCGCCATGCATGTCGGGCGGCATCGCACATTACAACTACAGCTCCAGGGGCTACAGAGGTACCGTCGCCTGGAGGCAGCGACGACTCTGAAGACCCCATCGCTGAGCCACCGGAAGTCCCAGAAGAGGTGCCAGAGCACGTACGACCACATCCCGTCTTGGTCCTGGGGACAGTTGTGGGGACGATCTTGTATGTGCTGTTCCTTCTTCACGATGCACATATGCATGTCTCGCGCTTACTGGATGAACGTTAACCGGTACTCGCCAGGCTTGTTCTCCGCTATGGAACGAAAAGATCGGTGTTCAGGTGAGTTGGGGATCTCAGTGATTGGGCGTGATGCGACTATACTTGGCCTGAAGGCTGACGATTGCACTGTTTGCGCGAAGCTCGCTGTTCAGATCGCGTAATAAGAGTTCGCGTCGCGAAATACACCACGTGGAAATGGAGCCTTTGTCGCCTAGTCAATCCCATTCCGTGGGTCAGCCGCCGAAAGAGAGCTACGGTAGTTTCATTTAGTGGTGAATACAAAATAGATATCCTTGTATACAACCCAAAGACATCGTCCTTTCCTAGGTTGTTAGTTGGTCGAAGAATTTGCGCCCAGCCCCTGACACTTATTGACGCGATTCAGGGACGCGATATGTGAACGCGCGAGCGGTCGATCGGACCGCCGGAGACCGTTCGGACATCGTACGTACAGCCAACAACGTCCGTCGACGCGGATTTGCCACTTCGAAGTCGAGATATGGAACAACGGTCGGCCTTGTGACACGGGCATGTGGCATCGTTACCGGAGGTTGCGCACTACGTGGATGATGTGGCGAGCGTGAGTTTCGCCCATAAGGCGAGCTGGAACACAGAATATAGAACTTACCTTCTCGCGACTCGTACACTTTCTCCAGTCCGACATGCTGCATCGCGTGCGTAGCCGTGCAAAAGAACTGAGCGCAGAGCAATCTGTGGACCTCAAGTGGTTAGATGGCAAGGCCCCAGCAGCTTTGCCAACCGGGACGGCGTTTGGGATACCGTGGGCGCAGGGGGACATTGATAGGACTACACCGATTTCAATCGCTTCAAGTAACGGTCAGAAACTGCCGTTGCAGAGCTGGCCTTTGGCCTAGTAAGTGGTTTGATGTCGGGATTTACTGCGTATGCATGATGCTGAAGGCAACTTTACTAGCTGGCCAGATGGGAGTCTGAAGTGGACGGGACATGCGTTGGCAGCTGGCACCGCTCCTGGAGATAGTTTCTCTATCTCTCAAGGGAGTCCGGCGGAACCAGCCTCCCCGGTTTCGGTCTCACAAAGCAATACCTCGGTAACGGTGGTCACTGGACAGTTCTCGGGTGATTACACTTCCGTTGTGTCGTGGACCGTCCTTCATCAAGTTACTGACCCATCGTGAATATACTAGTCACGTTTAACAAGAGCGGCGCAACCCTCATTGACAGCATTTCATTGGGCGGGAAAAAGTTGGTTCAAGGCGGGAAGCTCGTCGTTTATGTGCAGAATGCACCAGATGAGCCCGAGGCGGCGGCTCCAGGGCCCCCGATTCAAATCACGCAAGGAACGATAGAGGCCGTCGTCATTGAGCAGAAAGGCCCTGTGAGGGCAGTCATCAAGGTGAGTAGTGGCAGCGCCTGGAGAAAATAGCTAGTGCCTAGTTGCTTATCGTTCGTACCCCGCGTAGGTCTCTGGAAAGTACTCTGGTGGAGGCCATGCAGCATTCTTGCCCTTCACTTTGCGGTTTTACGTCAGTGCTGGGGCTACTGCCATTCGTACGGTGCACTTCTTTATTTACGATGGTGATCAGTTCAAGGATTTCATCAAAGCAATTGTGCGTACTCGCTCCCACAGAGCACACATTTGATTACTGAATCTCCTTAGGGACTTACATTCACAACGCCTCTCACCGACGAACTCTACAATCGCCATGTCCGCTTCGTCACCGCTGACGGAGGCATCTGGGGTGAACCGGTCCGCGTTCTTTCTGGTCTTCGCCGCGATGCCACACCTGCTGTACTCACACCGCAGTTCAACGGCCAAGCGGTCCCGGATATTTCCACCTGGCCGACGACGGTGTCCTCCGAAGTCGACCAATTGCCTGTATGGTCTGATTACACACTGGATCAGCTAAGGCCGAATGATTTCACAGTTGCAAAGAGGAGTAGTGCTGGGAGAGCCGCGAGTTGGCTGGGAAATGCTGGCCATGGAACGAGGGCCGCCGGTGTGGGATACGTCGGGGGTGCGCAGGGCGGTGGAGTGGCTTTCGGGCTCAAAGGTATGTGACTTTGTTTGTTAGGCCGTTAAAACCTCCAAATCTAGCTACGTAGATTTCTGGCAAGGCGCTCCCAGAGGCCTCGATATTCGAGGAGCTGGCAGCGATGCCGCGACCGTGACATTATGGGCCTATAGTCCGAGGGTATGTGTGGCGCTCAGAACGCATGTAGGTTCTTGCTCATTTTAACTGCGATGTTTGTATAGGCTCCTGCGATGGACTTGAGGCACTATGATACTGTTGCTCATGGGGTATGGTCACTACTCGATTTCGTCGCCTCCAGCGAACTAATTCGGACTAGCTTGACCTGACCTACGAAGATGTCGGAGACCCAGATCCTACTCCGATCGGAGTCGGCCGCTCATGGGAGGCGACTATTCAGCTGTTTCCCTCCACGCCCTCGAGAGTTACTCTAGCCGGACTCGGGAACGTACAAGTATGTATCTTGGTTCCCTCTATCAGACGGGGTGAACGTATGCTTCTCAGACAAACCCCCCTCAACTCGTGGCCAGCCCTGAGTTCTATGCCTCTCAAAAGCTCTTCGGCGGGCGATGGTGGGACTAAATCGATCCCTCTCGCCTTCGTCTAACCGCTTGAAATCACAGGAACGTACCGGATATGTCAACCAGTGGCTCAAGGGCAATCGAAAAGCGCAAAAGCGACTTGCTTGATTTCTACCTCCTAGTTGGTAACCCCTAAAAACGCGAAACTTGCGCTAAATTCATACCGGGCTTCGTAGGACATCGAACAAAGACAGTTCCACGGGTTCTGGGACTACGGCGATGTGATGCACACATATGACCAGACCAGACATACATGGAGGTATGATGTCGGAGGGTTTGCGTGGGATAATGGCGAACTTTGTGAGAACTCATATAAGTACTTCATCTGCTGGTGACACTGACGCAAATGTACTGAAGCTACTGACCTTTGGCTTTGGATGTCATTTCTGCGAACTGGGCGAGCTGACGTATTCCGTATTGCCCATGCAATGACTCGGCACCTTTCTGAAGTCGACACTCACCACACTGGCCCATTTGCTGGTCTTGGAAGTAGACACAACGTCAACCATTGGGGTGATGGGGCGAAGGAAGCTAGGGTTGCTGGAAGCACGTTGAGGCGGCCGTTTTACTACCTCACTGGTTCGTCAGAGCGTCCCAGCAAGTAAATTAAATGGCTTATTGTCTTATTCTTGCAACCTAGCGGACGAACTAATGGGAGACCTTATGGATTTCACGCTTCAGGCCGACCAAACCATTATGACCTGGGATCCCTTGCGAAAGGTGTTTCCTCCTCCCCCGCCAGAGGGCCCCGGGCGGCTGAGGATTGGACCCGATTGGACCACTCTAGCAGGAAATTGGTTCACGAAATGGGAAAGGACGGTAAGCAAATCCTTCCCCCCATGTTTCTATCTATCTCATAGTCGCCGCCATGCAGAATGACACAAAGTGGCTGGAGCGAATCAAGATTGGAATGGTGCGTCTACACTTGTGCTTTGCGGAAAACACGATTGTTCACAATTGCTGTAGCGTGACATTGGTGGCTTTAAATTTGGACTCTTTACTGGCAACGGTGCTGCAGTAGGCTGGAATGCTGATACCGCCCATTTGGTCGATGAGGGCGGCGAAGGATTAGGATCGTACGTTGCTGATTCAAACGGGATACAGTGCCTACTCATTATGTTGCAAATAGCTATCATCTGACGATGATATTCGGAGGGGGAGAACTTTTGATGGAAGCTATGGACTTGATCAAAGACGAACCCGAGTTCGATGCTGCTTGGTTGGACTTCTGTCGGTTGTATAACGCCTCAAACGCAGAGTAAGTAGGTTACGTTCTTTTTCGTGGATGCGGTATTGAAACTATTCCTAGCAAAACGGCTAGATATGGGAAGTCGTTCTCAAGTGGTGGCTTTACGCAGGTGAGGGAATATCGCAATTCGATGTGAGCTTAGTCTAACATTGCTCCTAGTACTATGCCAAGTTGCAAGCCTACGCAGGTAGGCTTCCCGGTCTATTTTATTTTGTCTTGTCCTCATATAATAATAGGCCAAAGGTTAAACGACGTTTCTATCAAGCAAGCTGCGTGGAACTTTATAAACACTAATCAAGTTGGCGTCTGGGCTCCCGTTGTGGATGTGGGAGGAACCGATGTGATTAATCCTATCAAAGAGGTGTGTTGGTGGTGTTTATAATCTCCTGTAGCCCATGTTAGTCATCCTTTTCTTATAGATCCCAAACCTCGCGACAAACGACGCAGGCCAACTCTCTTTATCCGAATACGCAGTCCTCGCCATCGCCCCGGAATTGGCCCCAAATAGTTTGAGTGCATTGTCAACCCATTCTATTTCTGAGACTAGCACGGTGGCGGAGGATCCCATTCACGAGAAGCATACTAGAGGCGATGTTCACCGCAAGACTGGAATAATGCGGTTCTGGAAGAAGTTCATGTGTTTGTAACCCATGCGTGTTCAATGCAACAGATTACTGCGTATAGACTGCTGCTTTGCTGTCGAAAAGGGCCCAGTGCCGTTGCCTATGATGGTACATAAAAACGACACCCTTTACTACACTCAATGCGCACTGCTCACCATGAACAGGAATACTATGTGCTCCCCACGATCGCCTCGATCACCTAGCCACGTTTCTACATAGAAGCGCTCGGTACCAGTATACTTTCTGGCAACCCACGGGCACTGCGCAAGAACTCATTGCGTCCGCCTGGCTCCCTTAATGTCGAGGCATCTATATAAAGTGTACCCCTGATATGAACTACAGCATTCTCAAGCTTCCCACCAGTGCCAATGGCGAGTACAACGTCTAGGTCTTCGACGCCTAGGGTAGGCTCGCCGCCGATGGCAAACACACCGCCTATGGCAAGCTCCACGCCAATACTGCTTTCGCGCCCTGCGCCTCCAGGCTACACTTCTATTCCAGAGGGAATAGATGCGACACCGTGTAGTCCTGAACAGTACGCCCAGTCACAGGACCCTACGGTTTCCAGCATTGTAGATGTACCACCGATGGACTTCTTGTCCATGAGACCTACCTCAAGTGTGTTGAGCGACTTCGCCTACGACGGGCCATATCCTCATGAACGGACGAGTACCAGGCGATCTGCATATTACCGAGGCGAATCGCAGTTGTCACCGCCGAGAACCGAGCGTCGACCATCTGCGCCGTCTGAACCGTTCCTACTTTCGCCTCTGCTGAACACTGCTACACCGTCCCCCTCTCCACATGCAGCACTACAACGCCCTCCACCGCACCATCGTCGGGAATCAACCTCTGGATCGTCCTTCACTATCACATCAGGTTCCACCAAGATTAATCCCACAAACTACGTCTCTCTCAGTCGGAGCAGCACATGCAAGAGAAATCTAGTCTCACTACTCAGAAACAGCTCCCAATCAAAGGCCATTTCGCTATAAATCCGTTTATGCACGTACCGGGGAATTTGCTAGCAAGTCTTCCGGAATCAGAGAACTCGTCGAATCAGTTTAGTAGGAAGCTGAACTTGCGGCTGGACGTGCAGAATGGGGGGATCGACGTCGATATCCACCTCCTCGGCGATGCCGCGAGGGCTGGGGAAGGCGGAAGGAAGGAACGTGCATTTCTGCACCTCGAGGTAAAGGATGGGTATGAGCAAGGCCTGGACAAATTCCCCCTCGTCACAAGAATAGTGAGTTACCCTCGGATGCGTTCATAATGGGAGTATTACCAGATACTCACATTAATCTAATCAGCACACGCCCGATCTAGCTCGGCCACCATTCCACTTAGTCGCCAACGCCGTCAACGGCTACGTATCTCTCCACCTTCCGAACTCGTTCCATGGCCTCCTTACCGTCCACGTTTCGGCCGGAGACCTCGAGAAACACATCGAAATCGCATCGGGGCTAATGGCGCACGCCGTCCTGCTCCGCGAGACCACTGATTCTCGAAGTTATTTCATCGGGGAGATGGGCGGTTGGGTCAAGAACGAGGATAATTGGGAAGGAGACGAAATCGTTGCGTCGGTGGAGCATGGACTGGTGAGGGCCCAATTCGAGGACGAGAAGGGGCAGGATCTGTTTCGTAACCTCCTTTGGAAGTATGCTGGTCTGTGAACAACCATCAACTATGTTCAAGCGACAGTATGCAGATATGCCACCACCTCATGTACATAGGTTCTCAGAGCAAAGTAATTTATAAATTCGTCACGTTCATAATGATCAGCACTGTAGATTAGGATTAGTGGTGTGATTCGCTGACTCGGGCCTTGTGTCCGCTTTTAACTCTTTCCATCACCTTCATGACTTCCCTGTCCCAATCCGTGCGCACTGCGATTAGAGTGCTGAATACGGAGCAGTAGACGAGAGAGACCGTAAGGCCGATCCACAATCCGTATAGGCCGAGATTCCACGAGAAGGTCAGCCACATGCCGAAGGGGATGCCAACCACGTAGTACGCGCTAGAACAAACATGTCAATGAGATAGTCGTTAGTAAATGAGTGTAGTATACCTGAGATTCAACAATGCGCCCGTGAACTGAGGCAATTACATAAATGAGATTGGTTTTTTAGGCATGAAATACACTAATTGACGCACTTGTTTACCGCGAGCTCGCAGGATACCAGACGTGACAGCAGATGTACCATCGAAGACTTGGAAGAGCGCCACCAAGGGAAGAATGGACGCAACGAGTTTAACGACCTCTGGAAAAATAGGAGGAAACCGTCAATAAACGCTCGACTATAAAACAGACGCTGTATAGTTACCAGGATCATCATTGAAGAGGAGAGCCCATGATTTGCGGAATATGAGGAACATAGCACTATAATCAAATGTCGGTATGAGGATCAATTATGAGGATGTTTGTTACTGACCTCCAGATGAAGGCAATTCCAACTCCCATAACAATAGCAGTGTTCGCCGCAATGCCTGCTCTTCGGGCCTTCTCTTCGCCTAACAGGTTTCCAATTCTAGAGGGCTATCGTAAGAGAAGAGCTGCAACGAGGGGATCAGCACCAACCTGACGGAAGTAGCTACAGCTAAAGCGAAGGGGGCCTGGAAGGTCGTAGACGCAGAAACTAACAGAACGGATTGGGTAGCGAGAACGGCGGGACCTAGCCTAAGTGGAAATGCCGAGTTAGGCGGCATCCTGGCCGTTTGTGAATGAACAAACTTACAGACTGGCAGCAAGACCCACGAGCTCCCAAGCCCACCATTCAGACGCGGTTTGTCCTGTTCTCACAGTAAGGCGAGGGAAATTTGAAAGTAGAATATTACGGACCAACTCCAGCAAGGCCAAGTTGCACCAAGATGCCTAGACTTGTAAAGGTTCTACGAGAAAGGGGATGCCACGCAGTCTTCGGTACATACGCCACACCATAGACGATAGATGCAAGGGAAACGAGGTTGAATGAGATGGCGCTAGCAATCGGTGCGCCGATATATCCGAGGCGAATGGGCTCGGGCCCCCATACTACGATTGGTTTAGCCCAACTTCGTTCTAGATAGGGAATATCGTACCAAGCGCGTAGTTCAGTAGGGCATTGATCGGCGCGACAACGAAGATGATCCGTGTAGGAACAGCAAAAAGCCCTTGTGACTGGAAGTACCGCCTGCACACGTAAACGCGAATTAATCAATCAATGTTAGGGAAATCAACCGGTCGAGTGTTACTCACCGACTCACACAGTTGAAGGCATAAGCTAAGGTACCAAAGGAGGTCGGTTAGTAAATGGGGTCCGTGTAACACGGTAAAGAGATGCAAACCCGGTAAGCCAAATGATATCCATCGCAGGTAAACAGCAGCAAGTCTAGCAACCTCCGGATCTTGCTTCAAGAACAGGAGGAGGTTCTCTGCGTTGAGCCAGATGCCCAGTATAGGCTATTGCGAGGGGGAGGGGGATTGTTAGGGGGTTGCATACGCGAAGTCTAAGGAAACTCACTACAAGTGTCGCCGCCATAACCACACCTGAGGCATTAGGGTTCAGAAGAACGCTGCGGAGTTGAAAGAAATGGGGTGCGTACACATTCTCTGCGACCAAAGTCCTACCAACTGTGGATCAGATGACGTCCACGCAGCAGGGAGCATGGTATCCAAAGCACTGGTAAAGCCTTGGATGATACTAAACCCCGAAACACTGGCAGTCATGGAGCCAAGTGTGATGGCTGCGAGGGCCGTCATCGATAAGTGACCAATAGATACAACAGAAGCCATTACCAGGCTGTATTCGAGCAGATGCGTGCTGTATCAAGAACGGTTGAGAGTAAAAGGAACGAGATAAGGCCGTCAGACGAACCCGTATACCGGGAGTGCGTATCGTGTGAGCACTCTCAGCTCTTCCCAGAACATCGACATCGTCGTCTGCCTATCTGCATTGTCCCCGTCATTGCTCTCTATCATTCGGGGAACATCAGGCGCAGGCAGCAACGGTGTAGTCTCAGAGACGTTCGACGCTGAGCGGTGTGAATGCCTAGATGGCATGGTCATGACAGTGGGGCGGCGGAGGTAGGGTGCGGAGGGAAAACTCTTCCGCCGCGGGCTGTGAGCTCGCGAGTCTACGCGTTCAGTGGAGTTACTTGATGATATGGATCGCTCGTCCTCGTCCTCTGAGTCAATGGACTCCTCATTGTCTGGGTGCGCTGCGGCGTACCGCGACACAATGGCATAATCGGATGGAAGTGAAGCAGGGCCTTGGTAGTGGGCAAAGGTGGCCGACATTCTGGCACTGCGCACCAGTAATGGTGATGGAGCGAAGGAAAGATGCTTAGCGTATGTCAGCGTCTTGGGATGCTCCGATGTAGCGAAAATTTGAGGGGTGTCCTGAGCAACACGTGATTCCCGATCGTGTTTCTGCTTCGGCCCGTGTTTGTCGGTCAGCTCAGGGTTGGGCTGTAGGAGCATTCTAGAGAAAGGCGGCCTTCAAGTACGTCTCACCTTTATATGACCTCCAGCAACCAGATGGGGCGAGGCATCCGAGCAAAGGACGTCAAACTTATGGGCACTGAGCTGAATGGGAAGGTGAGAGTTAAATTCTGGCACTACCCACTGCAATTAATACCGATGGTCCCATCGCGCATCACACTAGTAGAGTAAGTTAACTCGACTCAAGTTGAATTAGAATACCGCAAATTTATAAGAATTCAAGCCCCATGCCAACTTGAAGTCCTTTTCTCGACGCGTCACTCTCGCTCGCGACCAGCGGGACACCGAAATTAACTTCTACTCTGACGGGATCGAAGCGATATACCAGACCCAGGCCGACAGAGACCGACGGTCTTGTCAATGTGTTACGGATCGTCGATGTCAGTGGACGGCCTACATTCGCATTATTGAGCCAACGAAGGGATTGTCAGAAAATTAGGTTACATACTTTGATCAACAATGTCCAAGCGCCCGGCGTTGACGAACCCGTGTATTTTTATCGGCCAGTGGGGTTTCTGGGGAATGCTCGAGAGGATGCTGAGCCCGGTGCTCCAGAATATATCGCCCCCGAGGGAATCGGCTGGAGGAAGCGAGATACGTCAGTGCTAAAACTATGTTATAATTGAAGGTGACTTACAGCCGTCTCTCGGGCCCAGCCCGTTGTGGCGGAACATGCGAACACTGGTTGGGCCTCCGAGGTGGAATCGGTCCGAGAATAAGGAGGGCTTGTCACGAAGGGACCAAAGCAACCCAGCGCGAGACCCCCAAGATAGTGACTAGGAAGGGTCATTATATGAGTAGACTATGGTCAAGAATGCACGCACCACGCCAGGCCAAATAGACCGCGAGACCTGGGCTTCAGACTCAACCTTGTAGAATGCTGCATCTCCTCCCAGACCTGCCAACTCTTGGTAGAATTTGGCATAGTGTCCTCGAGTCGCAGTAATACGGTCGTCGCGCGAGTCTATGGTCCATGTATGCGAGATGGCCGACTTGGTCGTTTGGCCAGCACATCTCCGCATACTTATCGAGGCAGCTGGCGCGAAAGCACCAATATGCCTTATAACCGCCTCGTAGGTGATTTCATGCATTCCCAGACCACGATTCGACGATCCTGTCTGCGCGATGAATTATGGGTTGGCCGAACGATGGCGTAGCCGACCTAGCTCACCCTGACAGATGCTTTGAGGCCACGAAGCGTCTCGAACGACGACGCGAATGTCGTGTTATCCCGTTCCATGCCATATGCTGATAGCTCACCGCGCGTTCCTAGGTCTGATGACAGCGGGACTTCTAGAGAGGCTCGGAACGACCGCCGGGTTTTGGTACCCATGGATAGGTTCGCCTCGAAGGTCTCTGCACCACCAAAGACATTACGGACGCGTGCTGTCGCGCTCTACCGCTAGCTCGCTCAACCCGAACGAAGGTGACACAACAAAAGAACTCACGGCATTCCCCTCCTCGTTCCCCAGCTCCGTGGAGGTATTGAGGTAAAACCTCCCCTTTTCCCTCGTTTTGAAGACCAGATCGACAGCACCAGCGTCGGCCATCACATCTCGCGCCTCTTCTATCCTGACTTCCACCGACTTGAAAATATCTGTCTCGTGGAGCCTTCGGCTCATTTTTCGCGTGGTATGGAGGACAGACCCCAAGTCCTGGGGCCCAGAGGTGCATTCCGAGAGGATGGGGCGAATGAGGGATCCAATGAATGATTGTCGTGTGTTCGACGCGCCCTCGACGCGGACCGAAGATACGGAGATGGGGGTATGCAAATTCGAGTTTATCTATCTCATTTTAGCCCATGCGAGCATAACCTAGCACATACCACTCACCACCTCAGTGAGATGCATCACCGCCGACTCGTACTCCCCCTTCAGTCGTCTCGCTATCCGGCCCTCCTGCCACTTCAAGACCTTTTGCACATCCTCAGCGTATGGTTCGTTATCGCGGGGCGCCGCGGTTGATTGCAGTGGCGGCTTCAGTGACGGCATGTGCGTAGTATCTTCTATGCCCCGGGTAGTCATCCTCTGGCAGCGTTAAGACTGGAATTTTGCTGGACTTGCGGTGAATGTCGACGCGTCCCGCTTGTTTCCGGGAGGCATATCACGTGGTGTCACTTCACCAATTGTGGCGCCCAAGGGGAGTACGCGATAAGAAAAAGCAAAAAGGTAGCCCTCAAAACCGTTGTGGCAGTACACCCAACGTCCAACCTCGTGTGAGCTTAAATATGGGTATATCCCCCCGAGCTAGTGTCCGACGCGGCTGGTTGATACTCAACACATATGCCAATTTGTTTTAATGAATGAAAATTATTTATATAATCAATTAGACTAGGAAGTGAGTAAATGGAGGCTGGTACATGTAAGTGAGAATCATACAGACATATACATACCTTGCACCTCAGAATGGTGCCAACTAAGGAGTAAGTACAGTACAGAATAGAAGAAGACATAGTTGTTGGAATCGTAAGGGAACACTCCTACTTTCTCCTATTTCTCCTGTCACTATCCCTCCCCCTTGTTCCTTTCTCTTTGTGAAGGATGTGAACCTCTCAAATCCATACTTTTGAGAATTGCAGGAGCCGTGGTCAGTGCGATTGATGTGTTGAGTTGTAGTCTTTATACAGTGACTGAGTTGTGTCTTCTGCCCTTCTTACTTTACTCGCAGTGGCCTCCGCGTAATTTGTTGTTATACCTGTTTGGGATTTTCATGGCACTGCGTGCCCTACCACACTGCTCCTTTTTTATTCAGTTTTTGAAGACATTCTATCGACGTAAAGGATTCTTGCCCATAAAAGAATTAAACTGCAAAGGGATCCTGATTTTCGATTTTAGTAGGGCATTTTTATGGAAGGCAGACAAAGGGTACAACGCTCAGACATGGTGGATGTGCTTACGTAAATTTGAAATACACAGCAGTCGGAAGTGCTGATAACCGTTCGGCGCTTTTGACCTTCTCTTTCACGTACTACGATGGTGTCTCCCCCAAAACCTTGGGAACGGTCTGGCGCAGCAGCAGCAGCTTCGTCTTCGGCGCTGCCGCAGACTCCAGTGGCCACTTCATCTTCGCAGGCTGCTTCATCAACTCAATCACAGGCATCCAACTCACAAATTCCAACGGTACCCGAACGACCAGCATCGTTGCCACCTTCTGCGGGAGCAATGAACCAATCCTCACTTTTACCTGGAGCCTCTTCTGCTATGACCTCGCCGTACTCGACACCCTATTCACGGCTGGGATCGTATGGAACAGGATATGGAGCAGGAACTGGATACGGCGGGCTTGGTTCCTATGGCTCATCGTATGGGGGATTAGGCTCTTACGGAGGATATGGATCGTACGGAGGAATGGGTGGAATGGGTGGAATGGGAATGGGTGGAATGGGCGGTCTCGGCGGGTACAATTCCTTTGGTGGAGGGTACGGTGGTATGGGTGGAGGATACGGCATGCCGATGATGGGAGGTCCCCCAGGGATGGCAGTCGACCCAGTCACTGGCCAACCAATAGCCAGCCTAACCCAAACACTCGAATCGACCACACACCACACTTTCGCCCTCCTCCACTCCATTGTCCAAACTTTTTCGGGGGTCGCCCAGATGCTCGAATCGACCTTCATGGCCACTCATTCGTCTTTCTTCTCCATGGTCGGCGTCATCGACCAATTCTCTCAGCTCAGGAACGCACTTGGCAGTGTTCTAGGTTTGTTCGGACTCGTCCGATGGATGCGCGACCTTCTTACCGGCCGTCGGTCTGCGGGTGGCTTGAGGTCGGAGTTCCGAGACTTCGTTACTGGAAGGCCTGTACCTTCCGCTGCCCCAGGATCATCCCAGCCGAACACCCCAAAACCCTCCAGAAAGCCACTCATCATTTTCCTTCTCGCCATCTTCGGTATCCCCCTTGCGATGACCAAGCTCATCCGAATGTTATCTGAACGGGCTGCCGCTCAGGGCCAGCTCACAATGCCCAACGGCGCACCGCTTCCTCCTCTGGACCCCAGCATGCTCACCTTCGCTCGAGCACTCTACCCCTTCACAGCTTCCTCTCAAGCTGAGTTAAGCTTGAAGGAGAATGAGATTGTAGCCATAATGGGCAAGCTTGATCCTCGAACTGGGCAGGAAGTAGATCCCCGTATCGAACTGAGGGACGGCGACAAAGTCATTGAGGCCGATTGGTGGAAAGGCCGCACGAGAGACGGAAGAGAGGGATGGTTCCCCAGGAAATGGGCTGAAGTTCTTGAACGGAGACAGCCAGTTGCCCCAAAAACCGTTGATTCCGCCTAAAGGACATTTCAGGCGCTTCCTTATAGTAGATAGATATTGAGTAGTTAGTCTTAGTTCTTCCTTTCCTCTCGTTTATTCTTCATCGCTTCACTTAATGCTTAACTATGTATCCCTTATGTCGACCTTTGATTTTGTGTTTTGTGTAACGTTGCGTGGAGTCCAGTTTTGGATGAATCTACTGGTGCCAACAAATGGGTATCATGGTACTGCGAAGCAAGCCCGCGGGCAATGAAACGGGAGGACGTAGCCTTTTACGAAGCTCGAACTGGTGCGAGGAGCCTGCGTGAAACGTGGATGGACTAGAGAGGGACTATATACACGAACAACAACTAAGCCTTAGGTGGTCGAAGGAGCGTCCGCTGAATCCGTTGTTTCGGCCTTCGTACTCTCCTTCACCTCTGCGTCTAATTCAGTGGCCTTGTCAGACTCGCTCGAGGCGGGTTCTAACGAAGCGGCCAAGTCAGTGGCTGGAACTGGTGCTTCAGCGGAAGCGGATGGAGCCGAAACATCGCTCTCGACGCTAGCAGGCACATCGACGACGGAAGGCGAGGGGTCCTCGCCGAATGTTGTATCAGCTTCGCCCTTCTCTGGAGTCTCTGGGTCCGCAAGGGCGGAGGACGTCGGTGGATCGTCAGCAGTGGAGGGCGTTTCTTCGATGGAGGGCAACGGATCAGGTGGTGCTGTTGTCGATGCCTCTGGCTGAGGAACGGGCTCTTGAGCTTCGTCGGCGGGGAGGGGCGTCGTCAGTGGAGCTTCCGATAGCCCTAGAGCTGATGAGGGGGTTTCTTCCACTGTTGCAGTTTGAGGGACGGGAGGTTCAGGCTTCGCTCCATCAGGGGCCGCAGTAGAATCGTCCGTTGTCTCTGCTTTCAGCGAGGGTGGTTGTTCTATCGGTTCCTTGCTTTCCTCTGGCTTCTCGACAATTGATGCTGCTGCTTCTGGGACCGCTTCGGTAGGAGCGGTGGAGGATGAGGGTGTGATGAAGGGCTGGTCAACGGTTTGCTCTTGCTCTACAGGAGGTTGTCCTGCCTCTGGGACGATCTCTTCCAACTCCCTTGGCGCATCCAAAGGCGCAGGTTGTGGCCTTTCCGCGAGTGCATCGGATGCAGCAGGTGGATCTGGAGTTGGAGCATCCAAAAACTGCTCAAAGGGATTGATAGAAGGGGGCTCGCTGCTAACTGCGCGCCCTAGTATTTGGAAGTTATTGCTCTCCATAGGCGCAGGAGCGGCCAATTCGACGGTCTTGCTTCCCGAGTCGGATTTTGCGAGCTCCTCAGTGATATACGACACGTCGCTGAGGACCATAGTGTCCGTCCTACTTCTCCCGACTTTCCTAGGAGATTCATTACCGCTCTCGCTGATAACTGGCGCAGATGTGTCCGCGATTGGGGCAGGGGATGTGTCGATACCCAGACCAGGCGGCCCGCCTAGGGGATGGCCGTAGTGTGTCCTCGAGGGCTCTAGAAGGTCAGGGTGCTGATCGCGAGTTTCGGAAGGGGGTTGCGGTTGGAGCGAAGCAGAGCGTAGACTAGGTGGCCCAACGTCTCTCCCCATTCTGTCGTGGTCTTCTCCATTGTACGCCGGATCGTGGTGGGCGAAGCGTTGCGGGATAACAAGGAACTCGGGGGGCACCAGATCGAATTTGCTCGTCAAGGCGAGGAACCGGGCGTAGAGTGAAGATTCCGCTTCGGCTTGCTCAAACGCCTCGCGGTGGTGGAAATAGGCGTGCGCGAAGATACGGCCAAGTCGCCGAGCAAGAGACGAAAAGTGGCGGTGGGACGCAGGGGGGATTTGTAGACGTGAAGGGAAAGTGCGAGGCGAGTTGAGGAGCGCAGTTGCGCTGTCCAGGGTATGCAGAATGTAATCTATGGCACAACATGACTATATGGTATTTTGGAGTCATTCAGACAGCTACGTTGCAAGGATAGTCGACCATACCTCCATTGCACCATCCGTGCCGTGTGCAACGCATAAATAAAGCCATTCTCCTGCTTTCATTTCTGGGCAAGTTGCGCGCGTGCATTCCTGCTGAAGCATTGTAATTAACGGATGCGTCAAGTCCTGAGCAAGTCGCCTGCCCAAACCGCAGAATCAAACACACAATATCAATAAATTGAGTTCAACGGCGTACCTCAGCTGCTCGTATATCCAGCAAGCTTTGTCGACCATGACTTCGGGCTTCCGCTCTTTGTCGGCATCGGGCCCCTTCGCATCCTCTCCATTATCGGACTCTCCGTGCACGCCACCCGCGCCCCCCTCCTGTTCATTTTGACTGCTTTTCCCTGGAATGGATACAATAGTCTCCACGTCGTGAACATCAAGCCGAATGAGCAATGAAATGTATTCTTGGAGCTGAAACGCGCTGTCTAAAGAGGAAAGGGCAGGCAAGCTCTTTACTGGATAGAAAGAAGCAATACGAGATCCACGTAGAGGACGCTGAATGAGTGAGACCGTCATTGCGCTTCGTTATGAGAGTTTCTTGGTCACGGTTCAATTTCTTCTGTATCCGCTTAGCGCTGAGCGTGTGAAAATACAATTGTGGTTCGCGAGCCTGCAACTTTATATAACTTGGGCTTGAGGGCCGATGCTAGGAGCACGGCATGTACGAGACCGTTGAAGACTGGGGCATACTCACTGCGGGCATTGCCCGAAATCATCGACGGTGATATCGTGATGACACGCGGATAGCATTCAAGTTTTAAACCCCGTATTTCCGACAGCAATATTGAATAGTAAACTCTGAATGTCAACTAAAATAAAATCAGAATAACTCATGCATGAAAATTGTGAATACAGCCATAATAAACTTGAAGGCAGAAATGGTGAGTAAATCAAGAGGAAAATCAGAATCCCCCCCCCCCCCCCCCCCCCCCCGAGGATATCCTGGAAGTATCTTAGATGAAAATCAGACTACCTCGGGTGATTAAAATCTAAATATCTCCAAGCTTTCATCCGGGAGGATATGCTGATGATATCTAGCATATCTTCTTCGGTATTTCCTTCATTTAATCACTGAGATCATATTCTGAATATTAATTAACATACATTCAGAATATCACTCGCCGTTTTTGATCGATCGATCGATATGTATTCCAAGATGTAAGTCTTACAGCAAGAAAAGATTTGTACGTATGAAATCCCGCATTAGAGGGCGAATCTGAGCGGTAGGCAGTGCCCGCGAAGCTCTACGGGACCGCGTTGTGTGCCGTCGTTCCATGCGAATTCGGGGTCATCGTTACCGTCGACGGTTATCGTAGCTCGCAACGATCCGTTGCGATATATATATACGGTCGCGGATAGTTCGAGTAGCGCAGATTCCGACGCGCCTCTGTACTCAGAGTCGTCAGTCGCTGAAGCATGCATATGGCGATCCTTACGTGATAAAGAGAGTGTCTCTCTTCTTGATGCAATTGCCAAAGCGTAGAATCGCGGCATTGTAAACGTCCATCGCGAGTTTGTGAGTAACGTCTGACGTATAGTATGTTTGGTTGATTGACATGATTCTGTAAGCAAGTGGGGGTTAGAGGAGGCAGAAAAAAGCCGTATGAAAGGCAGGGCGTACCTTGCAGCAACGTTGTTGGTGGTTGTTATGGTCCGGTCTGTTCCGAATACTATCTTTCTTGATATCTTATCTAAGCAGGACGCGCCTATTACTAATTCACATTACGGTACCTTAGTAAGATCCTCACGAATAACACATGTCCGCAGTACATTACCAAGCACCTCATGGAATCGGTGCGCGTTCCATGGAAAGACGGCTGCAGTAGGCATGTAGTAGTACATGAGGGTTACGCATGTATTTTAGTATTTAAACACCAATAACAGGCCCTAGAACGCTAGCTCGTTCTCTTGGGATTTCCACTAGTAATAGTGAGAACTAAGTCAACTAAGCTATTTCATCTATTCTTTTGGTTTTAGTATTCTTGTAGGAGCCACGTTAGTCTTTGACTAGTGTCGCCCTAACAGTGGTGGTGGTGAGGAGGAGGGAGGTTTGATGGCTCAAAACATTTATTTGTACCTACCTATCGTTTGTAGTACCTACTAGCCATCGCAAATACAAACGAAGACACCCTCTGCGCGTCCATCCCACTCCCAACTCTCCTCGCTTCGTGGACGATCCCACAATTAAAACCTACGCAGCGAACCAACAAAAAGGTGAACACACAAATCAAATTTTTCACTTACTCACTCATGGACCAGGGCGCACGATACACGAAATCTTTCACTAATTACTCACTCATGGACTCGCTCCACTCACCGTACGCTGTGACGATATGTTATTCTGCTGATCATTCAAGGTGACGCGTCTGCCTATCCCCTCTAAGGTATCGCCGTGTTTTGTTGATAGGCGTCAGCAGCCACGGTGTATCACCGTTCCATAGCGTCATGGATTGCGTGGTTAATCTTGTTGATCAAGCCGTCGCTGAACCAAAAGTCCCAGAAATGGGTCTTCATCTCCGTAATCAGACTGCAATCCAAGTGGGAGACTGCGTTATACACTGTAGGATACAGTAGCTGTCAGAATACCGCTTCGCGTGGATTACAGGATCGCTCACCTATTAATAGGAAATCCGAGGCCAAATATGCCTGCACATCCAGCATCGAGGACACTTGTGTTTGTATCATCGAATCTGTCGTAGCACTACACGTTCGTGGCGACTTCGACGCGGCCGGCCACCCAGATCCTGCTGATCTTCTCGTCGATAGAACATCATCCACACGTAGGGGTTCTCGCGAACAGAACCCGTTCGTGACGCTCGCGTAGCCACTATGGTCCCAGAACATCCTACCCCTACCCGCATACCATTAACCCTACGCTCCCCCGCCCCGACCTTCCCCAGAAACCCCATTTCATCGATATCCTGTTGATCACCCACCGTCGTCGCGCTCATAGGCTGGCCGTTCGCGACTCTGATGGACAAGCGGCACGGGAGTAGCTCGATTCATTGACGCAGAGGCGAGCAATTGAGGCGCTATATGCGTCATTCCTTGCAAGTACGATATCATTTCTTTCGTTGGACGTAACAAGGTGTCCTATTTGCCGTATGTTTCCAACTCGGGGAACGCCGTAGGTGACTTGGATTCGTTACGAGCAAGATGGGGCCGGGGGAGGCGATTCAGAGGGTGCAGGCCTTCGTGTCGTCGTATACTAGGGCTCTCCTAGGCCAATATGCGCATCGGTTCTTTTCTATGCTTCGGCTGATGGCAAGTTTTCGTGTAGGTTCCTCCGGATCTACCCTCATGCGCTCATTCAAAGCATTGATCGCTTTGGATATTCAACTGCGCGAAAATGAGTACTAGTCTTAAGTGAGGTGACCGCAAATGATAGGGAACGAGAGTGAGCTGTGTTTGTCCTTAAGCAAGCGCAGGGCAGACTCACATGGTGTCCCTTGGAGTGTCTAGCGTCCAACGTGCGATGTCCAGAAGTAAGTCATCCCACACCCTTGTTGTGTCCCCTTCAACTCAGCAAACTCGCCACTGCTGCCTGCTTCCGCTGCATGCTCCAACGCCCACTCAATCATAGCCACTATCCGCCCTGCCAAAAAGCGCATCGGCCGTTGGCCACATCGTACGCATCATGATCAGCCTTAGATCTAGATTAGGACATATCTTTCAGTTCAATCGAATGAAGGCAATTGCAATGTCCCGACTCACAGATTACCCTTGATTTTGGTGGGCCGACATCCTTCGCACTTGCAAAATCATGCAGAGTCTAACGAATCACTGAAGGCCGGGAGCTCTAAGCTAATTCCTTTCTCTCTCGCTGCTGCCTAACTTTCAACTGAAGTGAGCATTTCATGATCAGAACCAGCGGAAACCCCACACCGATTTCTAGATAGGGTTTGCTCCAGGCCAAACTAGTATCATTTCTTAAAGGCACATTACATGCGCATGTACAGGAGCGTAAAAGTTGACCATCCAAGAGGGTCCAAGTCTCAAGCTTAAGTACAGCGTTGAACACTGTACTTCTCGAGCCTCGTGGAATGAACGTTAACAACGTTAACGTTGTTTTAAAAGCAGTGACGCCAGCCAATTCCACTGCAGCACGTGCGAGGAGTCAGCAATGTCACATGATCAATGTAAATTTAGAGCCCATATCAGGAAATCTAAACATTGCAGCTCAGCCTAATTACCTCTAAATAGTTGCAACTATTTATTGTGAGGGAAAAACGTGTTGTCTGCGTTGCAAGTCGAACATGATCATGAGTGGCCAGTACTTCCAGCCCATACCATCCTCTAGACCTTGGTTATTCACCCGACGTTCTCGCGTTACAAAGCTCTCCGTCCAGCTCACATGGTCTGACGTCCGTATCAAGATGTTATATTTGCGGGGGTTCACGACGTTAACTGTGACAGATAGTTCGTGGTCGCCCCAAAAGACGTATCCAACATCAAAATCGCAGCTAGCATTGGAAACACGATGTGGGATCAATGCAGCCATGCAGAGAAAATCTCTACGTACACCAAAACTCTTTGGCCTGGTGTTGTTGAAGTCACCGAAGGGCCTCATAGATCAAAAAAATGGGTCGGTGAGTAATTGCTCTAAACTCGATCACCGGGGCGAAATTTTAAATGTCTAATGCCGTATCAGCATCAGGCGGTTTCATAATAACCCATAGAGACACAGAAGTCATGGTACAGGTTATCCAACCTGTTCCATTAAAGTACTTCCCCAACGAGGTGATACATGGATCATGTGCACTATTCGAAAATAGTATTCAACTACTGCAACAGATCATTCGTAGGATCCTTGAGGAGGCTGGGAGAATTTCCCGAGGTGCAAGTAGAAAGCGGGATGATGAAACGGAACAAACGACACATTGTGACGGAGCACTGCAGTATACCGCATTTTGTAGGAGCTTCCTTTAATGCAATGTCCGCGACTCAATAGATCCGGATTTGTGCATGGTAATTATCCATACTGAGAGAACATCTTTGAATGGTCAACGTATAGATTATTCCCTGAATGACTGCCTGAGCTATAATTATAATATGATCTATCAGTCTGATGATTGCATAGGGAGTGATAATAGCAAACTCTTACCCGGTCAAGTGGTAATATATGAACAAGTTTCATTCCTGGCGCAGCCTCCATGAAAGTCAACGCGCAGTGCGATACCAGATTTGAAAGTGGTATAAAATGATGCTGTCGATCTTCTCTGTCGCATAAAAAGCCTGCTACAAATCCATGCAGACGATAAGGATCCATTGTTGAGTCGATTGGCGTGAAGGCCTGTATAGAGAGATACACAGCACCAGGTGGGTTTTGATAGTCGGACTGAAGGATGTTTTCAATAGTGCCCGCTAGGAGACTGGCCCCTTCCGTCCCAGAATGTGTTGATGGGGAGGACCTGAACATTACAGAGCCGTTTCGATACTTGGCAGAGTTCGCACGTCCGTACGGAACACCTCGCCACAGAACTTCTTCGAAGGCTAACACACTTCGTGTCACCTCCTGCGTAGGGGTCATTGAGCGGAGCTTGTGGTAACATTGATCGTCTAATCTCAAAGGTTCGGATTTTGACCCTAACTTGAACTTTGGAATGTCAAATTCGTGTAGGCAAGAGAACGCTCGTGGGTCTTCACTGCTTATTTTGGATAAACTTTCAACAATCCTGGGGACATGTGCTCGTAGTGTCCCATCATCGGATAACAGCGCGGCGAGGTTGGCATTACGGGCGGATGCAAGCATCATGGAAGTCTCGGTCTGACCTACGGACGATGAGAATCCGACATGCCAAAAGTAGATGGATGATCAGCTCACCTAGTTTCCTATTTGTATTGACCCAATGGAGGAAATTGATGTATCGTTCATAATAGGGAGAACTGTGAGCATGAACGGGACCAAAATCGTTCAGCATTGTTCCTAGGTGAAGGGCGGCGTGATCAACGGGCTTGAGGGCGACGTCGGGGTATAACACACGAGAATCCGTCATATATTTGACGATGTATCGACTGTACTCAGATATGTGCTCTTGGGAAGTGGTCCTCATATTGGCGATAACGACAGCGCGAATGAGATCTAGGAAATTCGAGAGTAGGTCGTGCCTGCGTTCATCCGCCCTATGCCATAGCCGTATGAGAGTGATGGGGAGGTGGACAGTACATAGCGTCCGCGTCTGATCCGCTGATAAATCCGTGACCGACGCCCAATTCTTTGGAACACGGGTGGTCCAACTTGGCAGCAGCGTGCGCTCCATGTCCTCCCAAACATGCATCAGAACATCGATCCCTAGGACGGGAGCTCGCTTGTTGGTGTCAGGAAGATGCTGAATAAGGGTTTGAAGGGTATGATCATCGGAGCTCGCCTGCAGTATAATTATAAGTACATAAAAATGAAGTATATAAAGCCAGTATATCACCTACTTTGGTTAAGATTGCGTTGGCGAAGGGCATTTTTACTTGTCGTCCATCTCTTGAAACGGCGTTGGGGTCGATATCGATAATGCGACAAACCTGCTGGAGATGACCCACAGTTATTCTCAAGATCTTGCGTTGCAGGGTTTCCAGCCTTTCGGCCTCATCAAGGTGCTCTTCTCGTAGGAACACTACAAGGATGCGGATAGCGGTCATGACAGGTTTCGGCTGGCGGTCGTGATCAGGTTCGAGAAGATCAATGTCATTGACATTGGGAAGTGCTGGGGGTGCATTGTCACCGATTGATGCACCGTCCTCCTCATCCTCATCTGATCCATAGTAAGAATCGGAACCAGAATCTTGGAGGTAAAGGGCCCTTGGCCTCGGTTGACTAGGCCCGGGTTCACCTCCTCCTGCCGTACGGCCACGCCTTTGCCTTCCGGCCCCTCTGCTTTCATTGGAATTGTTCGTTATGAATTGGCGGACGGACAGATTCGACTCATCAGATCTCTGGAGTCAGAAGTTGGTATTCGCAGGTGAGCGTTCGGTTATAATTCCTTACCCAGCGGTGAATGCCTTGTGCTAGGACCCATCGTGTTCCAAGCACTTCGCTGTTCGCGCCTACAATACCCATCTCCATACAGAACACATACAGTACCTTCCTATGCAGCTCTAATAGCTTGAACAATAAGTTTGGTGGTTTACTTGCGACCAGCTTTTTGCAGTCTGTCAAGGTCTTTGTAAGGTGTTTGCTTAGCGCCATTTTGTCGCGCACACTCGGGACGATCGGGGTGGCATTCCCTCCTGGATTGGACGTATCAATTTGAAACATATAACGGAGGTGATTCTTGAGTAGATTGATATCCAAGGCGTGCATGCTGTCGATGACGATAAATTTGACAGGATCCCAATAGGGTAGGTCAAAGAGAGGAGACCAGCGCTGCCCAAAAGCTTTGAAGAGCATCTTTTTGTGGCGCTCTGATGGTGCGTCTCGCCATGCTTTGGCTGCGTCTCGTAGATGCTGACCCGACTTTGATGGCCATTTTAGCGGATCCAAAAGATCGATGTCGTCGATATCGATATCACAAACAGTGCATGTGTTATGAGCGCTGGGTGCGGGTTTACCAGCGACTTGACGAGCTCCAAGCATGTCACATACTAGCGGAATAAGTGCTGCGAAGTAGGTTCGCCCACTCGCGGAACCATGAGTGCGCGAGAAGAACACTCCAGACTCCCAAAATTGCAGGAAGTCATCAACAATCAACTGGATATATGGGTTTATCTCGTCGAGCGAGGGCTTCTTAGGGCCAGGGATGACACCTGCGAGGTAAACATTCTCAGGGAGGTATCTCAGGTGTGGGGGGAGATTGTAACAGACGAGCCAAATCCCAGTTGAGGACTGGGGTGTGTGGCCAGGTTGCGAGGCGTTTGGTTCGAAGCTATCTGCAGACAAGCCGAAAACGAGGCGGCCGGGGCCACTGAACGGATTTCCGTCGTGACCTTTCAGTTGGGAGAAAATATTTGCTAACCATATATCCGATATCGGTTGATGTCCAGAGCGAAGCTCGGATGGGTAGGTATCCAACAGGTCGTCGATACCTTTGCGAGCCAAAATCCTTGCTAACCAATGTTTAAAGTCTTGGTGCTGGTATAGTACACGCGGTACAATGCGCTGTCGACCTCCCACGATTGTCTCCTTCCATAATTCCGCGGCACATGGGGAGGACTCGGGCGCACGCTTCCCTAGGCATCGAGGAGGGTTTGAAGGTTCGTTGGGATTGTACGGATAGATCGAATGGCAAGAAGTGCAGCATATGAATGTCCGCAGTACGGGGTCAATGTGCAAATGTGAGGTTGCCGTCCGCGGGTCCCCCGAAATAAGTTCTGTGATCTCGGTTGGGATGGCTGTATTGCCGCCCATCAGGTCACGAAGTCCAGATAGCTGCAGTCGCAGCGCCCGCCTCGATACAAAATAGAAGTGCTGCATTATCGCCGTTGTGACATAGGCAACTTGGGTAGCTATGGGCTCGCGTTTGACGAGAGAGTGGAAGTATATATCTACGGATGACATCAGTCACGAAAAGACTTAGACAGGTTCGAGTACAGGTACCTGTGTTGACATAAGATTTGTCCTCTATCTTTCGTTGATTTAACCAGTGGAGTTCTTTATCACGGTTCAAGCGGTCCCATTGAGAACGCAGCTGGGGTAGTAGCTGCGCGTCGTGAGGGTATGTGAGTTGGGCCGCCTTTGTAAGCAAATACGCAAGGCGTAGCTCAGTGGTGAGAAATGCTGCATTGGCGCGACTTTTTGTGTCAAGTGAATGAACTCCAGCATTGACGTTGCGGGGGTCCATCGGCTCCCTGTATTCACCGGAAGTCGAAGGATTATTGATGAATTTCAATGGATGGAGTGGAGAAGACGAGGGGAGGAGATCAAAGAGGGCCAGTTCTTGCTCAACCAATTGTTGCCATCCAACGTCAGGTCCTTGCAATTGGTCACTGGTGGGCGCAGTCGTCGCGGCACCAGGCAGCAGCTGTGAGGTTCTCGTGCCATGGCCAATCGATATCCGGGAAAGTCTGTCATCTTTCCGGTGATTGTCCATTGTCCAGCGCGTTACAAGTTTTCCGTCACCAACGAAAGACTGAGATACGGAATCCCATTGCAGGCAATGGCTATGACATCGACAAAGAACGTATGTTTTCCTAAAGGACAGGCAATCTTCTTATTATCGTCGAAATCCAAACGTAAAAATCCGGGCAGACCTTTCACGTCTCTCTAACTCCATAGGAGAGTCACGACAACGCCTATATAGAAGTACTCCGAAGCGTTGACACACTTTCGGAGGATGGTCTCGACAGGCGGGCGGCTTTAGATATTAGCATTAATTTGGCAACACGACGGTCGCGTTGCAGGTTTAAAGTTGATTGTCCGGCGAAGCCTTAAAACTCAGCAAGTACAGATTTGAGAGTTTGAACCCAGATTGTAGAGATTTAAAGCCCAGATAGTTAGAGTTCACTATTCTAACTACAAAACCATCCTACTTCGTATGTACGCTGCCGCCAGCCCTTCCATTTGAGATATAAGCTTCTTTGCCGCCGGAGTGTGACGTAAGGCACTCCTCCAAGAGGGACCGTTCATAAGGTCTGCAGCTTCGAAGTTGCCCGAACTGAGTTTTTCATGACGGCGTTGGTACCAAGCTTCGGCATCGTTCGTCCACTGAGCAAGGCCAAACTGTTGCTTAACCCATAGGTGATGGGGAGGCCACCAGGATTTTCGCGTCACCTGTTTCTCCCCTTTTGATGAAACTTGGCCTGTGGTGGTCCGTTAGTATGGATTATCTCTTCACCTCATACGGATGCGTACCAGTTTCCTGGCAGTATACACCGCATATCAAGTCTAACTCTGCCGAAGTCAGAGGGCTAAATAAGGCGGGGTCGATATCCTCGCTAGATAGTAATGCTGAGAAGAAATCGGGGGGAATGAGGGCACGAGCCATGCGGCCAACTAGTCCTCCAGTCATGAGTGCAGAGCATCCCCGAGGAGACTTGAGGAGAGCATCGCGTCGAGTAATGTATGCACAATAGTCCCATTTATTAGGAATGTAATTAGCAGGACGATATCCTAGGGCGTTGTTACCCTCCGATGTAGACATCGGGACTGAGCCTGCGCCAGTGGACAAACGAAGGGAGAATGGAAATCCTATCCCAGCGAGATTCGTTGCAACAGTAGATACAGAATGTGAATCCCAATCGCGATGGCACCGCGCGACGTATAATACTGCGAGAGGGTTTGTGACGACGACTTGTAGCCTAGCCGAACTTCCAAAAACGTAACTGATGGCGTCGCCATTCGGTTCGAGGTGGAAGGGAATATCACCCATCCAATATGATGAGACGATGCTGTCAGCTTGGCGGATGTCCAAAAGGCCCTGCGGCATGTCCAACCAAGACGACGCCGTTGTTAGACAAAGGAAGAATTTGCAAAGATGAGATACAGTTTTTGCGTCGACATAGCCTCCAACATCCTTCCATGACACCCCCATGCACTTCTTGACGAGAGCCCAATCTACCTGTGACCCTGATGATTGGCCTTGGTCCTCTTCGGAGTCAGTGAAACCAAAGATTTCATATGCGACTTGCAAGGCTGAGAACTCAGGCATTTCTGAAGCCAAATCAGAGTCGAGAGGAGCTGATTCTTGGTCAAGAGAATAGAGATGCCGCATTTCGGGATTGGGCCCCCGTTGCGTCATCGACGACAACAATGGATCATCGTCGAGATGGATTGTGAATGCGCTTGGAATCGCAGAAGCATCGATATCGTCGCTACGACGTACATCAGTATTGTCAGCCGCGGGGTCGGCATGTGGAATATCGTCGTCATCGCTATCGTCGTAATCGCCAAGCTCAGATGCGCCTTCCTCAGGGGCAAATTCGGAACATAGATCCCATTCATCGAAGGCTGAATTGTACCGCCTCTGGTTATGTGAGTAACGTAGCCAAAGAGACGGATTGCGAGTGCCGAAACGACGAATGTGAATACCGTCGACATCTTCCCAGTAGAAAACGAGAGCTCCCCTCCTTCCAGGGATTTGTTGGTGCGATGCAGCCTCCTCACGAGCGAGTCGAGCTTGCCTTTGAGTCTGTGTCTCTTTCAGGACATATCGCTCAAAATGCTTCTCCCTGCGAGCGAAGAACTCGGACATCAATTCGCCAGGCCTTTGAGAGGTACCTTGGTCGACAACAAAAGAAGGAACAGCACTAGAGCTTGCAATTGGAGAGGGTGGCGGTCCCCATTTGGCGCCACTTGATGGGTCGGAAGGTGCGGAGGGAGAGACCGGCCGACCCTTGAAAATGGCAGTAGAAGCTATAAGCGGCATGCGCTGCGCTACACCGGTAGCCCACGGGAAATCCTTGCGTATTGGGTTATAAACTTCTTTCGGGATGAGGTAGGCGCCCCAACTGCGTATGGCAGGGGGGGGATATGGAGTTTTGTTCTCAGGTCCCCAATAAAAGTACAGTGGCATATTGTACGGGAAAAGGGATGGAATGTCATCCAGGAAATCACATGTGTTGATGTCGATGAAACCACCTTGTCGTAATGCATGGGTTGAACCGATAACCGAAGCCTCTAGATCGGCAATGAATTGAGGATGAAGTCTTGCAGCGGATGACACGAAGTCCCTCCAACGAAAAGTAGGGAGCACCCTTTCGTGACGTTCGGCCAGTATTACGCAGAATGTGGCCAGCGCGATGAGTGGGAGAAACGCGTCTCAAGACTGCATGCAGCAATCCCTAGCCTCCTCTGGCGTGGGGTGCTTAAAAGAGTAACCGTATTGACTTGGGAAGGAGTAGAATGCGAAGGAGCTACTGACTCCACGGACTTCGTTCAAAAGGTACTTGATGAACCGTTGAAGAGCGTATTCCAAGGCCCGCCAAGTGTCCCTAGTTGTCTTAACGAGAACATAGCAGCCATCACGAGTCTTCCAAAATTTGAGGGACGATAATGACACATGAAGTGGTTGGAAAAGCGGGCCAGACCAAGAATGATGTTTAGGGATCAACACAAGGTAGGGGAACATGTTAGTCAACCAGTTGGGTTGCTTGAAGATGGAAAGGTCGTCTTCCATATAGTGAATCATAGTTGCGGGAGGGGTTGGTACGACTTCCGTGCGACTGTTAACGACGGTATAGTGACCGCCGTGTATGCGTGTGCAAATGAAAAGGATTCAGGTTGAATCTGTGAGTTATGTGTCACTTCTGAGGCAAAAGGTTGATGGTGGATTCCTACATACGTGAGTATCCACAGGCATAGCGTGAATGTTATGTACGAATCAAAACTTTCTGACGTTGAACGTCGTGAAAGCTCAACTGCGTCGATTGGCTATTTAGCTGTAGCGCATTCGGCTTCAAACTTCTTCACCTTGCATAATAATATCTCCACGCGTCACCAGCACGTGCGTTTACCTTCGAGCGGAATTTGAAATTGGCATTTCTATACATAGTAGCTAATTATATATAATAGAGATTTGTCGTTTAGCACGCATATCACAATAATCTTGCACTTGCAATAATCCCGGCAATAATAGGTAGTACTACCCTATGTATATAAGAGGTTGCGATTGTTATAAAAGTATAGCCATGGTACCTCGATGGTATAATAACTGCTCATGTTTTCGCTTTATTCTTCATAGTCTCGCCTTTCACCCAGTTTGGCCGATCACCCCTGCCCCATGTTAGATATGCGTCCTTTTCGTTTGGGTGGGGCACAAGCATGTTGTTGATGCCGTTGCGCAAATTCCATTGATGGGTGATATCCTGCCAGGTCTCGTGTTTGTCCTGGAGCCACATCCGCTCAGCCATCATGTTTTTATCGTCGCTATGAAGCAAGAACATGTCGCCTGGTAACAAAAGCCAAGATTCTGGGACCAAGGGAAAGTCAAGTAGGCCTTCACCTAAACGCACACAATCAATGTATCGGGGTTTTCTGTCACTTGTGCTCTTGGAGTCGGCGTTGTATAGCTTGAGCCGGCCCAGTAGTTTATCGGTCCCTTGTTCGGTATAGAACACTTTCATGTCCTTGTCGATGAAGTAGCTAGAAGGGGGAGGTGCCCTAGCTGGGTGTGACGTGGCATTGAGAGGGGCTGAAGGGTTGATGACAGCCTCTATCTGGGGAATCCTACTCACGAAAACGAAGATTAGGTAGATAAATACTAATCAAGCTGGATACAACTTACCGGCGATGATCTGTTTCAACAAGTGAGCCTACTTGAGGTATGCTTCCGCGCGGCGTTTGTGGAGAAATACCAGACGCTACCTGAGGGAGATAGATTCGTTGTCCCAGGAGACCGTGGCCGCTAATTGAGTCAATCGGGGGTGGAATAGTGATGTATTCACGTTCAGGACGAGAAGAATGGGCGTAAGATTTTGTAGATGTCGAGCGCTGGTGAAGGTCTGATTCAATGAGTGATTCTGCTTGCGGTGTGCTTCTGCGCGGCGTTTGAGAGTGATATATTCGTTGTTCCGAGAGACCGTGGCCACTGATCGAGTCATTCTGGGGTAGAATGGTGATGTACTCACGTTCAGGAGGAGGAGGAGAATGGGCGTGAAACTTTATAGGTGTCCTGTACTGGTGAAGATCTGGAGGAGACCCAGGAGTGTCGACCATTTCAGGCTGATCATGAGTTGCATTCGGGGGCATCCATTGGCCGGGAGGGACATGATAGGTGGTGGATTGGGCAGCCTGATCATAAGGTGCACGTGGTTGCGTACGTGCGAAGGATACGCGGGGTGCGGTTTGTGACTGAGAGTCGCGTATGTTTGACAGTGTATGATGACCCGAAGCAGATCCGTTGGCGACTTCGGGTTTTACAACAGTGGGTGACCTAAAACGAACGCCGTTCATGAATGATATCAACCAAGAAATAATCCGGCCACTCGCCTTATTATATCAATAGTAGATAGATTGGCCTCTAGCGCGCGGACAAGAGATTCCACTTGATCCTGAACAGCTCCATTTTCTGGCAAAGCAAGGTGGTTTGTAGCCAGAAGAGACGCCTGGAGCAATAATGCGTGTTTATCCTTGATTTCCGATAGTGAGGCTGCGCGAAGCTCAATGGTGAAATCGGTAATCTTTGGTGAACATAGTCGCCGGAGGAAGGTGTAAATGTCCTGCTTCCTGCTGCTGGGTGGTGGTGGTGGCTTCTGCAAATCGATCGATAGTGGGGTCGGGGTTGTTGACGGCCTTTTGATTGTGGGAAGAGGCACTGTTCGAACGGGAGGCTTCCTGGTAATTATAAGACGAAAGGTTTGGCCCAGGAGGGACAATATGGAACACACAAGGGTGTTGCGGGGTAACTACCGGGCATTTCAGTATCCCCCTCTTCCATCAAGTCACTAATGAAGGTATTTTTGAAATCGTCACAGAGGAGCTGGAATGCAATTATGTTAAGATAGAAATTTCCATTGAAATCAGGTCCGTACGTCATATTTGATTTCGTATGGCATGCGGTCATCTAGCGGATGTGTGCTGCTTGCAATTGCCCCCCGATGGACCATGGTGGTGTTTCCGAAAGATAGATAAATATGGGCGCTTGAGTTCATCGATAAAAGTACAGGGTCATGTATACGTATATTACTACTGTCAGTGTCAAGAGGTCGCATCATGATCAGAAACGTCTGGATCTACTTCTTCAGGCGTGGCCAGCCTCCTTTGAAGCCCGCTAGCTGCGAAGCCAGTTCTCCGTCGCTTTTTGGGGGCAGCTGAGGAGTTTGAAGTGGCTTTACGCTTTGACGTCAGGCTTCCGCCTATAAATCAATGTCAAGTCATTAGATGTTTGCAAGTTGGAAACAACAACATACCGGGGGCAAGCTGGTTGCATATCCGGTTGTTGGAAGTCAATCGCATGCTAGACCGAGTCCGTCGCGGACTCATTATCGTCGAAGCTTTGGGGAGTTGTCCAGAGTTCTGGTCGTTAGAAATTGATCGTGTGCCGGACTGAGTTCTTCGCGAACTTGTTGAAGTGCTCGCTAATTGCTTAACGTGTACGTTCCGTCTAACCGGAGAACCGTCAGGACTGCTTGTTAGGGGGGACATAGGCGACAAAGGTCCTATGAGGGATCTATTGTGCGGCGACGGGGTCAACGGCGTGAAATTAAATGCCTTGAAAGCCGGTGTTTGCGGTGGCGACGACGAGGGGGTATGATCCCCATTCTGAGCTCCATCGGAGTCATGAGGAGGCCCATGAGCCTCAAAAATGGGTAGCTAAATGATGAAGAAGTAAAAGCATTCTTTGGAGTACCTGCACCCTCACCTCCGATGATGTTGATAGTAACTGGGGTGCTGCATCATCGGATCCATATTCTTGTTCGCCAGAGACAACATGAATTTCTTGGGAAGGAGCCTCCTCGTCGTGAGAGGCGTCGACGCTCGGTGGTGACTGGATTGACGAGTCGCTGGATTGGTCCCCATACGTCTCAGTTTCACTTTGGGTTACTTCAGCCTGAACTCCCTCAGGCGACTGGACCTGGTGTGTATTGTTGGACCCGCCAGCTCGTGCCTTAGCTTCACTTGAGACTATTTCATCGGTTTGAACCCCGTGATCGGTCGAGGGTACACGGAGGGGCGCATCGCTAGATCCACCTGCTTGTACCTCAGCTTTGCTTGAGATTACGAGGATCTCATCGGTTTGAACCACTTGATCCAAAGTGGTAGGGGTTACGCGCGGCGGTGCGTCGCTGGATCCACCTGCTTGAGTCCCAGCTTCCCTTGCAACTATAAAGATTCCTTCGGTCTGAGCCGCTACTGGTGCGTGGGACACTTTAGATGGTAAATGGCCGCGATGATCTTGCGCACAAGCCTGCATCACAATGTATGAGGTGAGCAGTCATCTACGCCCTTCGCATGGACTGACATGTACCTTTTCCAAGTCTCCTATTTGGTGACGTATTTTCTTGAGGTATTGGAAACACCGCTCCGACTCGGCCATCGGATCCGCGCCGATTACGACGGCGGAGGGCACCAACGTAGTGTCACGTTCAGCAGGGCCAGAGGATGCCAGAATGGCAAGGCAACCGTGGATTGTGTTGATTGTACCAATGCGCTGAGAAAGCTACTAAGGGTCAATACCCTATTCTAGCGATGGGATACGCTGGGACTGACCTCGTCTCGTAAACATTGATTTTCGGAAGCGAACTTGATGATGGATGAGAACGACGTCGTGATCAGCATCGTACACGTACATGCATGGTTATGATACGATTACTTACTTGTGTATGTAGGCGCGTGTTCTGGACCTCGTAGGCTGCGCATTTACTACTCGAGTCGCTCACCTAAATTATAGTAAACGGGTACAATTGTCAGTGAAAGATGATATGCATGCATGATTATTATTGACTTACTTCTGTACGTATGCGTCCGATCTCCATCTCATAGGCTGCGTATTTACTGATTGACTCGCTCACCTAGATTGCATATATAACCGCGCACAATTAATTGCAATTGTCAGTGAACGATGATCAGCATTATGCATTATTTGGTTACTAACTTGTGTATGTAGATGCGCGTTCTCAACCTCGTAGGCTGCGCATTTACTGATCAACTCGCTCACCTAGATTATATATGTGATATACAGAATCGGTGAGCGATCGCGTGGCGACTGACCCTGTCCCCAACCCAAGATCGTTCCTCCTGGAGGCGCGCTCCCTCGCATTGCAGGGCGCCGATCTACACTATCATCAATATGGGGGGAAACATACATTGGATTTGCTTGCCTGATTAACTGCAATACTCGCAATCTCGGAGTTCTAACACGTAATTAATGCGTCAAATCTAGTGAATTCCGTTGGCTGAAAGAAATACAAACCTGAGCCCAAATAGCCTTGTTTTCGGTGGCGAGTAGCTCCACACGATGCATGGCCTGGCAAGGATGAGAATATATATATCACTATCAGAATGAGAAACTCACTTCGGCATGGATGTCTGTGTTCCGAATTCCAAGCTTGAATCCATCTCTTAGTCGCGCGTCTGTAGTCTAGTATCTCGAGAACTGACCTTCTGAACTTCTGTTTCATAATCGCGTCGAAGATACTCGAGCTGACAAGATTTATGTCATATGTAGGTTACCGACAGGGGGACACCTACTTCGCGGGTCATTTGTTCGTTCTGCTGGGCGGCCTGCTTCTGGGCCTGGTTGAGTTGCGCAATCTACGCAGTACCTTTGTGATGGCTATTCAACTCCAAGGCGAACAACAGCCTACCTGTCCTTCAAGCTCCTGCTTTTCGGGAGCAAAACTCCTCTCTTTTACTTGAAACTGTCAGACGGATGTGAGTGACTTGGGATCGACCTTGTTTATCGATGTGAGGGGTGTATTGACCTGGGTTTCTAAACGCTGCCTCAGATCAGACACCTAATGAGAAAGATGCGCATTTAGACAAATTGAGAATGCATGATAAACTCTCCGTTTGCGCACCTCATCCAATCTGTCCTCGAGGACGATGGCCGTCCTTCGGTCATGGAGACTGGAAGTCTATGAACAGTAGTGAGTGGGTGGAATATGCAGGGGCGACGCGGAGGATGCTGTGGAATTTACCTCTTGTTTAAGAGTTGCGATGTCTATCTCCATGGCCTGCTGCCGTGTAATGATGGAGGTCACCTACATATATATTCATCAAACAGGTAGAAATGGAAGGACACAGCCATGAGGACGTACATTTGAGTTTGCGCAGCGCTCCGAGGTTTCAGCCTGATCTCAGCCATGTCAGCAACACCACCACCAGACAAATCTCAAACAGTGCTTACCAGATTGGCTATTATGTGTTTTGCCCCGTGTAGTTCCTCCTGTAAGAGGAACGAGTGTGTAGAGCGTTCCAAAGTTTCAGCCTGGTTCGCAGATGTGAACAACGTCAGACGAGTCTAAGAAAGTCTTTACCAGATTTGCCATTGTGCGCCTTGCCCCCCGTAAATCTCCCCGTAGGGCCTGAGAATCAAAGAGGTAAGCTTCGGAGCGGAGCCCATCAATGGTGACCGGACACCTTGCTTGAGGCTTCAAAGCTTTCTACGACTCGCAGTACGTCTGGTCCTTGAGGACAACAGCCCTGTTGGATGTCTGGAGCAACTGCAGCTGGTAGGGCGGGGGGCGGTGAGACGTGCAGGTGAGAGAAGAAGCGCGTCATTTGGTCTAGTAAATGCGTATATGTATCTAGGGGTATTTGGATCAGGTTCGGGCTAGGGGAAACAGGCCCTGCCTCGGTGAATGTGTCCGCTTCGACGGCGTCAAGTGGCACACTATGCATCCATTAGTTATTGACCCAGATTGTCAAAACCTTCACCTACTCCAGTGCCTTCATATCATCGGGAGTGCGTTCGGGCGAAGCGGAGATAGAAGGGATGTTGCACTTGCCACGGGGGATCAACGTTGCTTGCAAGGTCGAAGAGTCGTCGGAAGCAGGAGTGAATTCAGAGTCAACAACGGAGGGTGACTCCTCATCGGACTCGAAGCTGTCGGGAAGAGGCGGTAGCTTTCCAGGAGGAGGGGGTTTATCATCAGATCCAGAACTATCAGCTGGACGATGCGACGGCTGATCAGGCTTAAAGCCATCAGGAGGAGGCGCTAGCTCGGCAGTAGGAGACTTATCATCAGATCCAGAGCCATCGACTGGTGGAGGCGACGGCTGATCAGGCTCAAAGCCATCGGGAAGAAGTGGTAGCTCGGCAGGAGGAGGCTTGTCATCAGGTCCAGAGCTATCAACTGGGCGAGGCGACGGCTGGTCAAGCTCAAGGCCATCGGGAAGAGGCGGTAGCTCGGCAGGAGGAGTGAGTTCAGAATTAACTAGGGGAGGCGACTTCTCATCGGCATTGAAGCTATCAAATGGGGGAGGCGAGTGCTCACTGGATTCAGGACCATCGGCAGGCAGAGGAAGCAGCTGGTCCTCAGATTTAGAGCTATCTTGGCGATCCAGCTTTGGGGACTGCCGTTCGTTGGGTTCGACACCCGGTTTCGCGTGCACAGCTGCTTTAAAGCTGGGGAATAATGCCTAATTGACCTCTCCGTTAATATTGGCTTGAGGAGACGCACAATTGGGTGAACTTACGTCTCGACCTGGTAACAACGTGGCAGACGCTGCCGCAAGTCCTGCACATATCAGAGTATCCATGTTGGTGTGGGGGAGAGGATACAAGTAGTACCTGTAGTAGCAGTTATTTATACTTGATCATAAAGAGTTTTGTGGTGCCAAAGGCTCTTTGATCACCTTTGTGTGTAGGCGGGATACGGTCACGTGTTATCCAAGCGGGCGCCTGTAATATGTCGCGCATGAGTCTATTTTAAGTGCTAATTAGTAACAGCTGATGAGGCAATCCTACTGCTCGCGCTTCCACGTCTGCAACATAGGCTGAGACTATCCTTCGCGTCGATTTCAATCAATGATGAGCCAACGCTGACATATGCATACCGTTGGACTGTCCATTTCGTATGATCAAGATTTGGAACCAAGGGCAAGTCTCCGAAGCGTTGGGCACTTCGGAGATTTGCCTATAAGTGAATCTCAACGATATTGTGAGACGCGCTACTATATAAGCACAGAGTGACATCAAGTTTTATTGGTACATTTCGGCAGATACATCGGAATCTTGGGAGCAGGAAGTTGTGGAACCGTACACAGTGGGAGTAGGCGTGAGATACAAGCAGCTGTGGTAAGTCAAAAGTCCGGCGCAGAGATGTAATTGTGTACAAATGAGGCTGGTAATGTGTGCTTTTGCAACGGGTGTGCTGGCGTTGTGCTGGGAGTGACGATATTCAAGAAAATGGGGGGGAAACCTTGCTGGATTCATTGCCAAGGCCAGTTTCCTTCGGAGTCATGAGAAAGAGACTGAGGCGAGTACGCGAGAAACTTACTTTCGACAGTGAGTAAGTGGTGGGATGTGTTTGGCAACTGGTCCTCTGGCTGCGAAGATTCTAGCCATGCTACGCCCAGCCTGCCGTACTGCATACCACACTGAAAGTGTTCGGCCTAGAAAAGAATCCTATGAGGGTTGGCTAATTATGAAGCCGGAATCATGAACATACAGGAATAGATGAGTCGACGTGGCCCTCCCATTGGTAGCTCCAAACACGACCCCTGAACTCGGTGCGCCCATGCACGACAAGGCGCCCATCGTCAAGAAGAAGGGAGACATCATTAGCGCTGACGCCAGGCATATCGATTTCTAGCAATGAAGTTGAAGTATCTTGGATGTCGTATTGCCGAACGCTGTTGGCGCGTATGTGAGACCCAAATCTGGAATAAAGTGTGTAACTTACCATGGAGTTTGCGTCAAGAGAGTGTTCCCGTCGTCGTCTGAGGCAAGCTGGTCTATCATTTCGTCGCCTGAGGCAAGTTGGTCTATCATTTCGTCGTCTGAGGCAAGTTGGTCTATCATTTCGTCATCGAGGGCAATGTTTGGAGTACCAGAGGACGACAAGGCAGCCGAAGGAGGTGCTAAGCCCTCGTCGCCCCGAGAAGATAAAGTTCGTTTGTATTGATGGCGAGAAGTGGGTGCCAGTAGTGAACGAAGCTCTCGGACCTCAGCTCTGGTGCGGGCACCAGAGCGACGCATACAAGAGCGGGCGGCAGGTTCTGTGACCCGAGAGGAGCCGCGTTTCTCGTCCTTCAGCTTCAGGGCTGAAGCTGAAGATCTAGTGTGAAACGCCTTGCGATGAGTTCGAGTTTGGTTCCTGGGCTTTGTTACTTTATAGGTGCCGCATTTGAGGAGGGCATTTCTGAAGTAGGTGGGAAACATCTGCGCCACATGAGCGGACTGTTAACGAGGCAAATTATAGAGCATTTGTGACGTACATGGAGCTGTTCTGGTTTGAGATCCCACCTATCACTCCACTCCTTACGTAGCATCGCATACCAGAGTTTGCGCTCAATTTCTTTGCCCATTGATTGCTTGAAGCCGTCGACCTTGGTTTTGAGCCATTCTTCTTGCTCATCATCGAAGAACTTCATAGCTTTGCGTGGAGACATAGTAGAAAGAAATGGCTAATCAATTGGGAATGAGGTCGAGATGCATGGCATATTGGACTTGCAATCGTAGTCTGTGACGGCCCAAAGTTCAAAGTCCGACTATTTAGCTTGCCAAATATAGATGCTATTAGGCGCAAGTTGCAATATTAATTGCGCTCCAAGTTTGAAAGTAAATATTTTATTCGGCTTATAGATAAATGACAAAGTAGATATCGATATCAAATCGGTATGCGCATCAAAGCACCACAGCAAATGAAACCAGAATTAGAGCACAAAAAATGGAGCAAAACGGTGACTAAAAGGCAAAGTTTGTCTCTTCATCTTCGTTCTGAACTTCGGGCCTGAAGTCAAAAAGCCTTTTAGGTGCGTGATTAATTAGAAATCAACTTTCAACGATATGCGTACTCACTTCAAGATACAATTATCCACCAAGGGGATGTCGGTTTCAACAGCGTTTTCTACAAGCGCCTTGCCGCCCCAGGGGGTGGTAGGATCGTCCGACAATGGACCCCGCGTCTTGACGACCAAAACCGATCCGGTCCAAGCGCGAAATCCATTAGCTTCGATGCTCATACGATCGACCATAAGGGAGTTGACTCCATAGGCGACGTCCCCAGGCTCAAAGAGAAAAGTGAACAACATATTTTTCTTCGGGCGTGGTACGTGCTCTGCGTAGTCATCGGGATGCATGGAGGGACGAGTTCGTTCGTCCAAAGGGTCGATAGGCACGAGAGCGCCTATATCTGTCAGTGATGGGAAAGGACGGAAGACAAAATTGAAGCGGTTTCGGTGGATATTTGCATCGTTAGCAGGGCCGCTGAGATAGGGTGCTACGTCGATTTCATTGAGGCGCATGCCAAGGCCGTCGCTTCGGCGATATCGACTTGGTCGAAGGGGAACGAGCTGGATTTCCTTGGTGCAGATTCTGTAGAGAATCGCGTGCGGGTGATCCTTTGCATAGCGAATTCAGTAAGATAGCATAGCTAAGACAATGAATGAGACGGAATCATCTCACCTTCTGAGCATAATGCTTCTTCCAGACGTCACGAATACCTCGGTAAACATGCATATTTGCTCTTGCTGGGCGCATTATGAGAAGCCAAAGGAGGAACACCATCGTGACAGCCACGGAGGCCCTAATGGCGTAAAAGGAGAGGCGTAGGATGTGCAGGATGTGCACCAGGATAGGTAGCAAGTCTGTCATGACGCTAGCTATAGATGTGGAGCTGGGGTGTGTGGTATACGATATCGCTGCCACCAGGCCTAGGCCTATAGATAGGATGCGCGCCAGGATAGGTAGCAAGTCTGTCATGACGCTAGCTATAGATGTAGAGCTGGGGGGTGTGGTATACGATATCGCTGCCACCAGGCCTATATATAGCAAAGACTGTGTACGTGACTAATGCATGCTGCACCATCATGCATGGACATATGCATTCCGATGGCCATGGCCATGGCCAGCTGCTATAGAGCTGATTATTAGCTGCATGCGCAGCTGCAGGCCTGGCGATGTACAAATTTTTCTTCCTTCGCGGTGTTAATCGGAAACATACACGAAGTCGAGAAATTACAATGCGTCCGGGCCCGTGGCCACGTCGGCTCCGCGACAGATCTACTCGATCCGTGACGATATCGATCGATCTAAACGTGCCAGATGCATGCATATGGGTGTTGTACGTACGGGGGACCCGCTGGCCATACATGTCTGGGTGAATTTCAGCATGGAAGAAAGCACCGCACGCGGGGATAACTTACAATACATTAAGGAAGACAAGCATGGAAGGGAGATACACGGTGGGACTATTGAAAGGCGTAGGAATAGATATACGAGCTTAAGAGTGCATATACTTGATTAACGACGTATAGTGAACCGGAACTGGATTCATGATTCGCATTTATTCCTATAGCCGTAGCGTAATTAATCGAAGCGAGATAGCTCAATGGGAAGCGACTTACGAGAATCTGCTTCGGAGAGCGCGTATTTGAATCAATGGATGTAGCCACTGAGGCCATAAACCTGTAGATTCATTAGTGTTGGGGAAAGGGGTAGGGAAACGCGGTACATTCTGATGGCTTTGTTTACAATGACACTGGAAATCACAGGTGAAGCGAGGTATGGCACGATCTCGCCGAGACGGAACACGGCGAGCTCCCCTCTCCATGGAAGGTGTGGCGCAATTCGTAGCAATGCTTGGTTTACATCGCATGTCGTTTTGCTGTAGCCATAGATCCTGAAGCGATGACGATGGGAGCTTGCGAGGGAGACCGTGGCGTCATGTACACGGTAGGCAGCACCTCCGTGGCCTTGGAACACCTTCTTCACGTCGATTTCCGGAAGTTTATTGATGTCAACATCGTTACCAGCACAGAGGGGGAAGTTACGCATGCGGCGTCTGTGGTCGTGCTGGGCAAACAAAAAGCCTTGCACTCCTCTCGCGTTCTAGAGGTAATCAGACGTTAGACAAAGGATAGCCGCATATTAGGTGGAAGGAGGACCCACCCTAACCCGCTGAGACTTGTGAGCGCGTGCGGCGGCGGAAGCCGCTCGAGAATTGGCCGATCTAGATGGCCCAAAGGGTAGGAGTTGAACGCTCGGGGACCTGTTGACGCTGGAGCGCTGCACGTCGAGTCTCATGTTGGCGAGGGGTAAGTTTATAATTGCTATTGGGATGAGACATAAACCTTCTATAGAAGGCTCTTATGTAGAAAATGTGTATGGCGCGTATACGTACGCATGCAATGTGCATGTATTTGATGCATATGGGTGGATGCAATATCAACTCAGCTTGCTGCGTACATGGATAATTAGACACGATCGGGCGGTCGCGAGCTGAAATGTACGTATATCCACGAAAGTTGTTCGAATCGCATGCATATATATGTACAGATCGGCGAGTGGTGAATATCGATCAGCTTCGCAGCTCTCGCATGGTCAAGGGGGGAGCAGGGGGTAGCTTATATATATCAGGCCTCTTAGGCGTTGAACGCGCAAAGAGGCCTATATATTCATATGCATATAGATCTAGAGCTCTAGATATATACATGAGTTGCCTAGTAGTTGCAGTTGCAGTTCTAGATCTAGACAGAAGTTTGCAGTCCGATGTCCACGTGATTCGTCAACGTCGTGTATAGTACGCGCTGCTACACGCACGCCATCTTCATTGCGAAGAGCAACTGCGATCTATTGGCGACGCTACAGCAAGATACCGTACGTGTAAGTTCGAAGATGGGGGCGCGATAGTGGAGTGGGCTATCGTGCAGCTGCCATTGCACCCCGGCAGCACCGGTCGGCATTCTTGGAGGCACTCGTTCAATCCCCACTGGTGCCCTTTTTCACCCACCGCATATATTTCTTTCACCACCACTGATCGGCACTCACCCTTTCGGAGCACGAACTTTAACACTACACCACTATCCAATCAGCCACCAACCTCCTCATCCGAATCCGGCTATCAGAACAGCACATGACCGCGAAAAGTTATCCAGTCGGCTGCACTTCCAGTACCCTGCCGCCTAAGGCCAAGCGCGGGGTCTCGCCCCCCCCTCGTGACGCCCGGACAACCCGAAAAAATTAGGTCAGAGGCCGAGGAGAAAGGAGAATGTCGGCAATGAGGTTCCTGAGCACATGATCAGTCTGGGCTGGATCGGAAGACAAGTCGGGGGCAGAGGAAGACAGGGTGTGGGAAGTTCAAATCCTGAAGAAGAGATGCAGTGATATTACCTAATAAGATGGGTACATTACGCGGAATTCTCCGCATTGGTTGTCCCCTCGGGACACCTCGGCAGTGGTTCAGGACAGTCACCAAATGTTAGATAATTGCTGAGGTACAAACAGGTACAAATTGTGTAGTACAGCCCCTGACCCTCCCACATATGGCAACGCCACTCCGGAGGTTAAGCAATGATTCAAAAAAAAAAAAGTTCGAAGATACATGCACACAAATTCCACTGACTCTGCTCCTACAGGTACTTTTTATCTCGCGAGTCCGAAGTAAAGTGTTCAACGCTATACTCCGCCCGTCCCGAATTTGGCTGCAACTGCAGACTTCGTTTCACTGTAGTTCGACGCAAGCTGCAAAACGATATAGCACGCATAGATACGACGACGTCGACGCGTCTTATCATGCAGCTACAACCAGACTCGAATTCAGACCTATCTGATTTGACCGAATCGGAAGGGGAAACCAACCTCAGTGTTTTCATTCAAGACACGGACTGTGTCGCGTTCAAAAATAAGCTGGGGAAAAATTACACGAAACTCACGTTATGCTACATCTGTCATTCGCTTGATAGTGATAGGACAACATGCTGTTTTCGCAGTAAGAGATTTAGATAATGCGAATTTCTCGGTTCACGAAAATACAATTCCTATAGATCTCCGTCGAGTTCACGAGCTCCCCCAGTCCAAATTTGATTTTGACCTTCGGGGAGGCCGATTCACTCGCTTTAAATGCGAGGGTACCCTACGAGCGGAATATCCTGATTTTGTATATGAAAGAGATATATTTGAGATGGGTGTCACTGTTGACATTATACTGTTCCTGCAGGTGTGTACATATGCGTTCCGATGGCCCTGAGTTGAATGCCGGATTCCCACTCACGGTTTTTGAAGTCATATCTAGCTCCTGCTTTACTACCCATTGTTCGCAAGCAAGTCGAAATCGTCGATGCTCACAAAAAAATATTATTCCGACGACAAGGTCACCGTACTGGAAGGACGAATGTGGTAACAACAATACGCTCACTTGGGTATCTACACTGCTTACGGTACATTATAGATGCTTGCAGCTGGACGTTAGATTTGGTATCTTGGATCTGCGAGTTATGCGGGCGACACTACTGCTTATCGTGTCAACCTTCACGTCAGAAGTGCTGCGACACGGAGAACGTACTTGTATCAGCAATCAGCCCCGTTGATATACACAGACTGGCAGCTGATCTTCAATCAGTCGCTACGCAGGGAATGCCTGTCCCTAGCCACGGCCTCAGCCCCTCGACCCCAGCTAGTTATCTGGAGGCCGTGGTTCTAGCCGCAAATGATCACCGACACATCCCAATCATTGAAGGGGAATGTGGACTCTCCGACTTCGACTATCTCTGGATTCGGGGCCTGCCCTTCGTGTGTAGGGACGGTGTTCGACCGGACGGAAAATGGTCTTCGGATTACTTAGCTGCATGTTTCGGTCCCGACAGCTGTACTCTGGTCGATTGTGAAGAGCCTTATGGCACACGCGAAGACATTGTAGATTCGTTCCTGCGATCAATGTCTACATCTGGGCCCAATGTGTGGAAGTTGAAGGTAACACATGTCCTGGGATACCACAGCAGTTATCCAACTCTGAGTCTCGACATCTTTAGGATTATCCCACCGACACGTCATTCAAACTCAAAGCGCCCATACCCGCCCGAGCCTTTCAAAGGGCCCTTCCTGTACGCGAATACACCAGTGAATATGGTCGTTTGAATATCACGAATTTTTTCCCGGCAAACTATACTTGCATGCCCGACCTTGGTGTGTGAGTTTATACTTTTACATAGTTTCCCTTGTTGAGCTGTTATTGCAGGCCCCAAGCTATACGCGGCAATGACTAGCCGCCAGAATGGAAGCACCTGTCTACACATCGACATCTCTGACGCAGTTAATATCATGGTTGATGACGGCAAGGCGCTCTGGCATATCTTTTCCAGCGAACATTTGGAAATACTCAAGGAGTTCATTATTTCCGAATTGCAGGATGAAAAACAACAGAGCTTTTCCCGGATCGATTCTATCAGCTCCTATCACGTATATCTTACCGACGAACATCTCGAAACACTCAAAGCTCGTTATAATGTACGGCCATTCACATTTGAGCAGCATCATCGTGATGTTGTATTCATCCCAGCTGGCTGTGCTCATCAGGTTCGTGCAGCTAGCTGTCTGTTTCCTCCTCGCCCCATTATACTGATTTCCTCAAGGTCTCTAATATTACACCATGTGCCAAAATTGCCATGGACTTCTTGGCTCCTCAGAGTCTTCAACGATGCATCAAAGTTGATCGAAACCTTCGCACCTGCCGCCAGACAAACAAGGATACACTCGAGTTATCACTACTTCTGTTCCACTGCTGGATGGCACTATCAGTCTTCAAGATGCAGCTGAACCAAGCTGGGGAAACTGATATAACAGACAGTGCTCTTTCAAATCCAGCAAATAGGTATGTCTTCAATTACATTGGTATTGCCAGAATACTGATATGATGTTAGTGCACCCAACCCACACTCTGACTTCAGAAGTGCAGTCCTTAATGTTCTCAGTGAAGTGCAGCCCCCTGTGGTCACACCTGCTCCTTATGTTGGGACTTTGCCTTTGTCTGCCAATTTGTACTCACAACCTCATATCATTCCGTATCCTTATACTGTTCATCCCCATACATATGCACCTTCATCATCAGGGTTTCAACCTACTCCTGCTGCTTCTGTGGGCTCCTTTGCTTCTGTCTTTTCTGTAACACCCCATGCTGGCAGTGCTGTGCGTACTGTTCGAAAAACTCGAACATGTAAGAATTGCTCTCGCCCATATCCAGATTGTCGGGGTTCACAGCGTCGGAAGGATTGTGAATTTTATGAACACACAAACTAGATGACAATTAACTTACTTTTGTGTTCTGCCTTTGGGTGTCTTCTGTGAAAACTAGATTTTGTTGAAACTGTAGTCTATCCAACTTGTCATGGCAATGTGAATGTGTGAATTTGTAGCTGCCAAACCGTGCCCTGTATTTCCAAAGAGAGTCCTACGTGGGTACCGAGGGTACAAGCAGAGGCAAGGGGATGCAACGGAGGGACCTCAATAGAGAGGCGAGGATGTGAGTGCGGAAAAGGAACTAATATTCGAACTAAGGTAACTGTATGTACGGTACAGGAAATATATACTGGGAAACATGTGGCGTCCACACGTTCACAAAACAGCAATGAGTCCAGTAGGAATAAGTATAGCATGCTCGAATATGTACAAGTCCAAAACCTGTGACAAGTCTGTGTAGCCGCGTATATGCACGGCCCGAGTCCGTAGCCGGAAATGCCTGTCAGTAGCCCCTAAGGGGCCTCCTGGATGCACCTATAACAACAGTGAAGGACACATTGTCTATGACACAGTATCTCAGGCTATCGCTGCTATTCAACGTCTTGGGCGACACTCGCTACTAGCCAAGCTGGATCTGAAAGACGCCTTTTGCCACATTCCTCTACGGGTTGCCAACTATCATCTCATCGGTTGCTTCTGGGACAGCACCTTCTACGAGTACATGGTACTAATATTCGGACTCAAGTCTGCTCCATACATATTTAACCTCTTTGCAGAAGCACTCCACTGGATAATACAACACCACATCCCAGCGGAACTCGAACATTACCTCGATGATTTCCTCCCTATATTTGCCCCTGACACTCCTCTGACGCTCGCCAATGACGCAGTCACTTGGATTCAAGCTCTGGACAATTTGTTAGGTCTCACCTTCCAGCCAGCGAAAACAGTATGGCCCATGACTCGTCTTGAATTCCTCGGCATTGAGCTCAACACCGTTGCAATGGAAGCTTGCTTGCCCAACGATAAGCTTGTCTACCTTAAAGACTTCCTCGCAACTTGGTCCACCAAGTCCTCCTGCAACCTGCACGAACTCCAGGAACTTACTGGGTTCCTGCACTTCGCATCACAAGTCATTCCCTACTCACGAGCATTCATACGTCACCTCATCAAATTCTCAACCACATTCTCCACCCCTCACTCCCGACACCATATCCCATGCTACGCTCGCAGCGACGTGCGATGGTGGTCCACCTACACAGCCTCCTGGAACGGCGTCACGCTCATTGACCCACCCCATATTCGCCATCACATATTCACGGACGCCAGTGGTACTAAGGGGCTAGGGGGCACCTACAACACGCACTGGTTCAGCTCGCGAGTCCCTAGACAATTCAGGGGCTCCAAACGGGACATCCAATTCAAGGAGCTCTACGCCATGCTACAGGCCATTCTTCGCTGGGGACATCTCTGGAAACACTCACACATTCAATTCCACATCGACAACCAGGCCATCATCGCCGCTCTATCTAACCATACCAATTGGTCCCCTCACCTCGTCAAGCTGCTGCGCTTGATACTCATGCTTGCCACTGCCCTACAATTTTCTTTTTCTTCCTCTTGGCTCTCCTCTGCTGATAATGCAATCACTGACACTGCCTCTTGTTTTCAATATGCTTGCCTATTCACACTCACACCCAATCTCGACAAGAAGCCATACTCAGTCAACCCCCAGACTCTTGGTATCAAACACTCCCTCAGCACTCAAGAATCATTGCTTTTTATTTCTGGTACGGTCTTGCATCCAGCACCAGGTCCACCTACAGCACTGGCCAGAACTCCTTCATCAACTTCATTCACGACCCTATGTGCCGAGCTCAAGCCAATAGAAGGTTTGGAAAGAGCTAGACTCTTAAGTACTAGTTGGCCATAGAGCTAGGCACCACAGGGGTACAGGGTATTAGAGGCATGTGGCAATTGCAATCCCTAAGAGTTTTTCATGTGTGGATCTAAAGCTTTGATTGGATACATGTGCTATCTGATTGAAGATTATCTTCTTAGTTTGTTGATTATCTCTGAGGCTTTGCCATTGTAGCTAATCACAGATGAATGCATGTGCTCTTCTTATTTTCTTATCTTGAGTCTCATGGGTATTAATAGAAGCAGTACTAAGTGGGTTAAAACTAATTTCACTCTCTCCTTTCCCCTTCCCCTCTCTTTAAGAGCTCTTAGCCATCAATGACTGCTCACTATCAACCTATAGTTTAGGGGGTACCAAGCAGAAGTTGATATTCATGAATCAATTTCTTCTTAAAGCAGATTGTGCTAGGCCTGGTGGATAAAATGATTATATAGTCGTGGTTCACCTTTGAGTTGAACTCAAAGGTGAACCATGACTATATGGTTTTCATCTTGAAGTTCAACTCAAAGGTGAATCAGAGCCAGAAGTTCAAGGGCCAACATCTTCCCCACAGTCCATTCATAATCATATCCAAATAAACAATCATCATCAAATATAAACTAGCCACCATTGAGCTTGTCAATAGGCCAAATGAAGAATTCCATAGGAGAGACTACTAGAGCAAAACCAAATGGCAGCTTACACAGGTTTGAAGCCAATAGAAGGGGCTTGATGTCACGGTGCAGGATGCCGTGATCATGAAGAAGCGCTAGCCGATCAATCTATGATGTATGTGATCTGAACGATGATCAAGGAGAAGTAATGCTGAGACTCACCAGTTGCATCCCAAGGCAGCAGACACTATGAAGGTTGGGGAGACAGGCTCATACCCCTTTCCAACAATGAGCTCCTGGACTCAGTGTCACCACCACTGGAAGGATCTTGAATAGTACTACTTTGGTGGCATGTCCTCCAAGAACCTTAGTAGGCATCACCACCACCAGGAGCATCTTGAGTAAGGCTCCTTTGGTGGCATGCCCTCCAAGAACCAGAGCATCTTGAGTAAGGCTGCTTTGGTGGCATGTCCTCCAAGAACCGGAGCATATTAAATAGGGTTGCTTTGGTGGCATGCCCTCCAAGAACCTTAGTTGATGTCACTGATGGGCTGGTTATGGACCACAGACTACACTCTTATATTGCTTGTTTGGGTTAACATGTGATTCAGTGTGATTCAGGCCCAAATTGTCCCTGAATCTTGTCCTGAATTGAGCTTAAATCATCAACTCTCACTGTCACTAATGCCTACAGTGGGGGTGGGGCATTATGAGATAGGGTACATTGTAGTGGCTTGTTAGATTTGAACAATCTAGGCGGTACAGGGGGGTTAAGGGGGTACGTGACTATGTAGATAGTTTCTGCCATGCCATGTATCATTTTCCTTATGTGTTTGCTGAAGTCCCAGTAAAACGCAATGCATGTACTGTAGGTGCAAAGGGGAATTCGCAGCATGTGTGAGTGAGGACAGGGAATGGTGTGTTCCCACCAAAAGCGAAGTAGGAATGAACGCAATCCAAATGCCACGTGACAAATGGAACGGAGGACGAGAATGCAGGAGGTGCCACGTGCGCACTGCTGGACTCTTCACAATGTGACTGAGGGGAAGGGGAAACTATACTTCTTCTTGTTCTGTAGGTAGATATGTAGCACTATATATACTTGTAGTATATGTGAATAACCATGCAATATGTGCATGTGTGATCAAGTAATATAGTACCTATCAAATGATGTGGCCGAAGCTGATACAGACCAAAACAAGAAGTAAACGAAATGCTGATATATGTACGATTAGGGCTGCCAGCTGTGACCGTAGATACGGTTTATATGTAGCCGTCTTACGGACTCCGTACTGTACCGTTGAGGTTGAATGTACTGTTTGCTATGGATGTAATGCGTGAGGAATCTTTGCCGTATATGGGTTAGGGACTTATGCTGTATACAGCGAGCACGGGTCAAGGCGTGTGAAAGTAAATGATGGATGCATGACAGAGCTGCGCGGGCTTGAACTCAATGTCGTCGGTACCCTGAATAGCATTGAACTCAAAAACTCCGCGACGCGACCTCGACATGCTCCTAGGGCATCATACCCATGCAGCCCCTGTTGTTCAGGCTCCATGAAGTGTTATTGTTGTGTGAGCACGCAGTGATTGCCCGGGAACTCATGGATAGACGAGACATGTGTTGTGGAACTGTTTGAAAGCTGGTGGACCAGAGAACACGGTACGCTAGCTCGAGGCTTACTTTAACCGACACTACAAGAAGACCATTTTGATCCCCTTGTCAGCAGCAAACTCTGCTCAGTCGGTCACCTCCGAGGGTTCCGAATCATCTGAAGTTCGAGTTGACTTCATGGCATGCTATCAACGCAAGGAACGTACATCCATAAATGAATTGGCCGAGTACTGGAAACTCCCACAAGAAGATCCATATCTCTTCGGCATGCGAGTCTCAAACCTCAAACCATTGAGACACTGATGTTACTCAAGCAGCACCTTTGTCTTGCTCGCCGCAAGGTTTCCAATTAAGTAGATATGTACAGTACGTACAGTGCTACATGATGCGAGAGAAATAGAAATGTTTTTTACCGTAATTACAGTCGTATCACCGTACAATGTCTGTACCGTACCGTCTTGGTAATCTGCGTCGAGCATATACGGACGGCTGAATCCTATAAGTGCCCGTACTTAGGGCGTAATCATACGGCCATGACCGTATATGGTACGGGTAACAGCCCTATCAGTACGATAATTCATGTATCTGAATCCGAACACGGTGCAATACCTACACTACTTGATTACTCTGCTATCGTGTGATCACTACTAGCTTATTTTAACATGGCTCTGCTGATATTGTAATGTGGACTGGGGGGTTAACAAGCAGACCCCATTATAAGGCGATTTTCCAACACTGGTGTATTTGTATTTATTTGTGAAAACCCATGATCGATATACAACTAGGGGAGCTCAAAGTTGGCACATAAGAATCCGCGTACGCATATGCGCGCATACGGCCGAGGTGCCGTCGATTATGTAATGGTATTTGAGTGTCACATATCCGAGTAGCGCCCACGTAGCGCTGAACGCAGCATATCACTGTTGAAATAAGCCGGTGAGGTCGCGCGAGTTCCGAGTGACTAAGTAGATATATTGTGTTTGGCTGGGACTCCAGCAAACACATAAAGAAAATAATACATGCGCGTGACACGATATTACAGTAGTCACGTGCATCCCCTATACTCCTGTACCGCCAAGATTGCTGAAATCCAACAATCACTTCCATTGATCTACACTGATCTACTGCAATCATGCCCCACGCAAGGATCCACGACAAACTCAGGCATGCATATCTCACTCATATGAAGAGACGCGACGGGAAAAGAAGAGATGCGACAACGCGTTTACGATGTGACGAAAGTGTGACATTTGATTACATAATTGACGGCACCTCGGCCGTATGCGCACATATGCGTACGCGGATTCTTATGCGCCAACTTTGAGCTCCCCTACTCCTTCTCCACCATGGCCAATCTGTCACGGTTTCGCATGTTTCAACGCGCGACACTGGCTAATCTAGATATGTCAACGTACGCCTTGTGTACGCCGGCCCTCGGTGTAGCTCTAACATAGTTCCGTGAGCGGTTTCCGTTGCTTACTGTCACTAACAGTCACCAATGGTTGCTTCCTACTTCACACTCAAGACGAACCCAGAGCTCTTTCACTTATTACATAGATTGCTTGCCTTCAAGTTGCTGGCGCTTTGGACATACACTGATTCTATACAATTACCATTAACTTGAATACAGGCTATATCAATGTATGTCATCATCTATGCATCCGGCTGAGGCTGTCCGCGTCGCCCCCCATTTCGTCGTGCCAGCTAGACGAACCTAGGCACATGTCTTATGCTAAGCGAGCTACTCCAGCCAGCTACACTCACCTAGCCCAAGCTTAAGGTACGCGGATGCTCACGACCATTGTGCAGCTTGACAATCCTAAGGTTCATCTACAGACCTAGAATCACCTCCGGCCTTGTACGCCCACCTAAGCTCGCTTAGGGTACGCAACCGCGGAACACAGTGAGTGGTATCGTCGGCAAATACATGTCGCTCTATGTATCAAGAGCCAGGTTAACGTTGTTGCAAGCTAGTACTATGTCTCCCATGCACGATACCTCGCGATCGAGGCAGACGCCGCCGCCACAATATATATATAATTGCATCGATGCGTGTTTGCGGCCTGGAGACAGCTGCAGACGGACGTTTCACGCGTATACGGCCGCTTGAATACTAGTACTAGTACTAGTACTTGCATGTCTTTGCAAGGCGCATCGATAGATCATGTACAGAGCTAGCTATAGGGATCGTCTAGCGGCGCTGCAAAATTCCTTGCTTGTATTTGGTCTGGTGATTACATTTTCAGTAAGAGCACCTCGTCGCTCGACCGCAGATCAGCGTGTATATATGTTTCACTACCCGTTGAAGTCACGCCCTTAAGCTCATTGCAAACTCATGCTCTTAGGATTGATGCTTACTCGGGGAATATACTGCCGTGGCCGGATAATGTACGTATGAGACCTTGCGCCCGCAATATATATGAACTGGGCACCGTCGATCGCGAACGAATTCTCATGCCAGACTCTACATGAGTCTGACTCAGGGAATGGTCCAACCAATCATGCACCACATATGACCGTCTTGATGGTTAGGTGCAATATTAATGTCTAGATTTATTAATACGCATGAGCTCCTGAGATGTCCACCCAAAACACCTCAATTTCGGTCATATTCAAGTAGAGATCGTCAGATGATTGACGTACTAATATGCAGCCATCCATGGCCGTGTACCCGTGCTTAGCTGCAAGATTAATGTCTATTGAGACGCATGAGCTCCTGAGATGTCCACCCAAAACACTTTTCGGCTGTATTCACATACATAGAGATTGTACATTATTGTCGCATTGCAGTCAACAGTACTGCATATGCATATGTGACCATATATGCATGTACCCGGAATATCGAACAAAGGGCGTGAACGTGGCACGCGCTGAGGTTACGTACCCGAAATATCGAACAAAGGGCACAAACGTGGCACGCACCGAGGTTACCCCGAGAAATTGAGGTTACGCAGATTGTCTCGTATCTCATCACGTAGGAATTATGATATGGGTCGCTACACAGTATATGCGCATATATATATGATGAGGGTTCGAGGAAGTAAGCTAAAAGCCATCTTGTGAGAGCAATCTAGTGTGGGTCCAAAACATGGCGACATGGCCAATGATGTATTGTGGGTCCAGGGAACATGAACTGACCGTAGCTGACGTCAATCACAACGTCAATCACAACTTATACGGACATCGAAAATATATAGATAAATAGGTATATTTTTTGAAGTTTATGATTTACGCCAGTTCGAACTGAGAATACTGATATGAGACTATGATCAAGAAAATCGATGGACAAAAAACCCTATCATATTAATCGACAGGACACTAGAACTGAGTTTCAGCGAGCCAACCTATGTATGCATTCTTGTTGGTTACCAATGACTAGATGAGAATCGCAGCAACTCACCTGAACAGCCTATTGTCGTGCTGAAATTCGTAACGTTGATTAGTGGTGTGAACGGTGAAATCGGCCTGGGTTTGTTGCTCAAGCCACGCTGGATCGTAGGCATTGACGGGGAGGTCTTTGACGGCCCTCGCGGTACGATCGACAGTACGCGTACGTGAGGTGCGTAACCGAAGTTGAGGATACTGGCCGCGGAGATCGTCGCTGTTACGGCGGGAAAACAAGTGGATTGAGTCGAAGGGTTCCAGCCATTCACCCACTTCGTGCGCTCTCCAGCCAGGGGCAACCACCCGAAATATTGGGCGCGTCGGGTTAGCTGGGTCTTCTCCTCCACGGCCATCCTCCACATCGGATTCGTCGCTAGACATGCCATCGGGTCCCAAACGCTGCATGATGTCTACATGACGCTGTAGGAGGGGGTGTTGTTGGGCTGCTTCCAGCCGTAAATGAAACAACTGAACTCATATAGTAATTACTCAGGGGGTAGTCTGCAAGGCTAAACTGACATACCGCTCTCTTGCGAGTTTTTCGTCGTGCCAAGGACTGAGCGCGACCTTGCTCGGCGGCGTTCAATTGTGATTTCTTGTAATTTTGCTTCAAGGACTTGATCCAAGTGAAAAATGTGTCCGTAGTCGCGGTGTGGTCTAGGTCCACCTGGGCCCAGCGACGGAATGCTACTGCAAATACTCGCGCTGCAGATTGATTCCATGGGCTTCTTGGCGTCCCAAGGAGATCATATCAGAAATTGTCTTCGTCGCAACAAGGAGGGACATTGATACCCTTACGGGCGTTCCACATATTGGCATAGTTTTGGGCTTCTTCTGCGCCCACTGATGGTTGTAGCAAGTTAACCTCCCCGACAAGCAGGGTGAAGAACTTTCTAACTTGAGACTACAAATATAGGCTGTTGTCAAAACGAAAGAAAATGGGTGGGGCATTTAACGCACTGCAAGAAGGGTTACGTCTGGACTCCTTCGCTTCGCGTTGCCTGTAATCTTTGGTTGGCTGCGCTTGCTTCGACCAGCCGCGGGGGGTGTTGGTGTCTCTTCTGCAACACGACGTCCTAGAACCTGTTGGATGAGGTCTGTCGTTCTTTCAAACCCGATACCAATTTGTTGCACAAGAATTTGACAATCTGCCCGCATCTCGTCGACCAACCCTTGGATGAGACCATATAACTCGGCATGAGGACCCGCCCCCTGGTCCTGCTGAGGGGGACCACCCCGTGGGCGATCGCGATCTTCTTCATCCCTCCATCGATCTTGCGGAAGTTCTTCTCCATCCATCTGTCCGCCCTGCGCTCGTCCTTCGCCACCCCTCTGTCCATCCTGTCCTTCATCACCCCTCTGGTCATCATGTGCTCCTCTTTCGTTGTCCCTGTGTCCGTCCTGCGCTCGTTCTTCGCCAACCCTCTGTTCATTCTGTGCTCGCCCTTCACCATGTCCCCTCTGGCCATCCGCTGCTCTTTCATCGTCCCTCTGTCCGCCTTGCGTTTCACCACCCCTCTGGCCGTCCTGTACTTGTCCTTCTTCGCCCATCTGGACATCCTGTGCTCGCCCTTCTTCATCCCTCTGCAAATTCCCTTCAGGTCCAGGATATCCATCATCTTGAGAGCTGATTTCGATATCTTGATCACGCAGTGATTCCACCACCATAGCGTCGCGATTTGATTCCATGTTCATCTGGAATGAGCTATACCATTCATTCGCGGCACCCGGTACCGAGTGATCATTCGCCTGTAACCCTGGGAGTGGTATGTCTATCTCGTCCAGCAAGTCGTCGAGGGCCCCGGGCGTCATTTCAGCGACTCGCGCTTGGTGCTTGGGACTCATTGCGTATGTTGTTAAAGAGTGAGCCGCAGTGAACGAAGTGGTCAGAATTCGGTTAATGAGTCTAAGGGTATTCGAGGCGGCGCCAGCTAGGCATACTTCAATCAATATGAATTATACTCATCATTGAACCACATCCACTTACAACCTCTGTTGCGGTCACTAGCAACGCCTAAAGAACCCGCAACCTCTGAAAGAAAGAGTTAACCAGGGAGGGCGAATAAATAGAGGATATGTACCTGGACTGATTATCGAGTCGTAGGCATCAGCAGCAGGCGAATGGCTGTTAGAGGCGGCTTGGGTCTGGCCGGCGAGACTTCTTTGAGAATTCCTCCACATGTCAGAATTGCCAGAAGTGGATGGTGATCGTGAATTGGGACTGAGGAAGACAGGGTCCGTCTCATGTGATGTGGTCGGCGAATGGATTCTTTGTTGATTGGCGTCGTCTGTCTGTGGAGGAGGCTCCCTGCCGGTTGGGTGGCTCACCAGACTTCCTTGGGAAGCCATGATAAGAGGGGCCTCTGAACGGCCGCCAGAAGAAGTGCCGGCTGCTTGTTTACTGAGAAAGATAGCAGGACTCGGATCACCGCGTGTCCTCAAGAAAGTTCTTCTTTGTCGATTTGCAAGGGCTAAAAGACCGGGGTCTGGTTTGGGAGTCAATTGCAACGAACGCTGGCGCTGGCGTGTCGCAATTGCCTGCAGTCGCGTGGGAGGAGACGATTCGAATTCAGCGTGCCTGCTGTAAGTTTCTGAAAGGCAAGCCCTTTGATAGTAAGAATCGGCTGCCACTGAGTGAGGCCGCTGCGGGTAGCTACAGACTGGGAATTCTAGATTTTAGGGACAGCGAAAGTCATCTAGTGCATCCGACGTGACTGACCTGGTTTGCCACGCGGTCTGCGAACCGGACCCGCGCCCGAAATGTGCGCGGGACCGGCAGGAGCCACAGCTGCTATATGCATATGTATTTTCAAAGCTTTTTGAATAAAGAAGGAAAGCGTACATTGTTGGCGCCAGTGGAAACAAGAGATACGGGCCGCGAATTCGGAGTAGCTCTGTCTGGGCTCTAGAGGATATTCGTCAGTACTATTTGTGAGTAGTGAGCGCGAATTTATGAACATGTACACGTACGGCTAGGGCTATAATAGCTAGTTAGAGCATGGCCGTGGCCATGGTGTGATGTCGATTCATCACTTTCGTGGGTTGGCGGTGCCGGGCTGCCGCAACCGGAGGGTGCAGTTGCGAAGCTTGCTGCATAGCTATAGCTAGCATAGCTAGTAGCTTTGAATTCGTTGTCCGTTTCTCGCATTCGATATTGGTGCGCATTCTTTATTGGATAGTGCGTATTCTTTACTGGCCATGAATAGGGTACCATGGCCATCATCTTGAAGAGAGTGCTATGATGTGCATGTTCACCGGTACGTACGTATACATATATACATGTAGCGTTATACAAATATCTAGATTGGCTTCCATTGCAGTCTTGATCATCAGCGAGTTGAACTCGTTGATGATCTGATCGAGACACGTCGACGGGAGCGTTATAGCACTGGCAGCTGACGCGCCCTATAGCTAGTACAGTTCGTGAAGACTAGTACTCCTTATAAGGAATGTCTACGCACGCCTCAAAGGCAAGCCAATTTCAAAGTCCGCCGATCGGCGCCACGCATGGCGACATGTTGCGCTGCTAATTGGGGCCGTCGGGCCATGCCCATGCCCATCATGTATGCACGCATCATCAACGAGTTCAACTCATTGATGAGGCTACAACGTGAAGCAACGCACGGGCTCGAGCTCGCGATCAATTATGGCCTCATGAATGCAAGTACTTACGTTTGAATCCATTTCCATTATACTATAAATGTATTTCCTTTTCTCGTGGAAATAGCATACTATAGCCACTTCGAACGCGCCCCGAATTCGACATATATGCCTTCGTCTTTCCTTGGATCGGTTGCTTTACAGAAAGCGAAAGTTCGACTTGGGTCGCCGCACATTTGCGTTACAAGGATCAAGTACTCATCTCCCGCCCACGGATTGATTGCAGTGGCAGATTTAGACGGCACTCTGACCGTACGTGACTACGGAGATGAGAAATTGGATTACTGGACCTTATCTATCTTATTTATTAGGTTCATGATGCCCAAGACCTCACAATTATTCGTCGCAAAACTGTGTCCCAGTCGGGAAGTAGTCCAAACGCTATTCGAGCTTTGGAATGGCATCCCAAGGAATCAGAAGTTTACGTCGGATTTTCCAACGGCAACGTCATTGGATATGACATTGACAAAGATATGAGATCACACACGAAGGTATGTCTTCATTCGCGAGTTCAACTCGCGAACGGAGTCCAACTTGTGCGCGCATATACATTGGTCTGACACCCCAGTTAGGATCCCTACCATAGACTCTCTTTCGATGGCCCAATATACGACATTGCATTTTCTCCGTCAGGGTCTCAGTTTGCCGTTGCATACGGGGAGCAAGTTAAGATCATCAAACGACGGTCATTCGGTAAGTCAAGCCCTTCATTCAGCAGGAGAAGCCTCATATATATATATATATATATCAGGCAAATATCATGAACACGATCTAGGTATACGGCCTCGAACCAAGCCACAGAAGCTTTTTTACTACGAGACCAACTCGCTGGTTGTCATTTCTCTGCTCAACCTACCTAACAACATTCCAGCGGCAGTGTATGTGTCTTTAGAGACTTATTTCTTTGCTTTGGCATTTGACATTTTACTCGCAGTGCCTACTCCACCGATGATTCGCGTCCTGGGACTCTATGGACCGTCTTTACCACAGCCTCGGACACCATGTAAGCTTCGAATATGAACCTTCGCTTTAGGTACTGACTGATGAAGCAAACCACCGTAGCCTCACAGCGGCAATGTCTCCAACACAGGATCTTATCACTATTGTGCATGTGCATTCTGGAGCGGAGTCGTACTCAGTTCCCGGCCGCAATCTTCTCCTCAAACAAGAGATATACGAACACGGGGTTATCCGGAAGGATCATATATACGGAGTCGACATGGTCTTCGTCGATTCAGACACCGTTGCCATAGGGGGGGCCGAGTCGATCCTTACGTTCTCAAACGTTAGGACAGGAAACAAGCATGACTCAATATCTGCACCTGTTCTTAGAGATGCCTCATCATGTAGTCTACGGAGATTGGTAAGAACTACCGAGATGGTATCCTCAAGGTTCACTCTAGGCTGACCTCTTATTCTATAGGACGTCACTCGCCGACCCAGCGACCAGACTTTCCGGCTCATAACCGCAGATAGTAACGCTAGGAATATCTACTGTCACATCCTCCAATTCTTAGAGTCTTCTCCTTCGGCTCGAGATACACAAAAGGGAAGAATTTTTGGGCTGGGTTGCGGCAAGATTTGGGTTGCGATCTTCGTGGTAATGCTTGGGGTTGCGCTGCGGAAGTCCGCCATCCTTACAGCTGCTGTACGCTTTTGGCCAGACAACATCACTTTCGACCTTCCCTTCAGCCTTCCCCTCAAATTGCAAGCCGTGTCTGTTCCAGTGATCGCGTCAGAACCTGTAGCTGCGTCAGGTCCAGTGGCTGCGTCAGAGCCCGTGGTCGCATCAGAGCCTGTGCCCGTGGTCGCATCAAAGCCCAGAGCTGCATCTGACTCAGTGGTTGCGTCAGAGTCGGTGGTTGCGTCAGAGTCGGCAGTTGCGTCAGAGTCGGTGGTTGCGTCAGAGTCGGCGGTTGCGTCAGAGTCGGTGATCGCATCAGAGCCTGCCGCACCGGCGAGCCGCCTTCGTGTAGACGCCACCGAGGACATCTCTCCCCACCAATCGGCTTCGCAGTCCCATGTTCTATCAACCCCAACGACCAACTTGGCGCCTCTTTCATCCCCCTCTTTACACCTCTCAGAATCTAGGGTCATCTCGCCTGAGTCGACTCGCGCAGACCTCGAATCTTCTGCAAGTATCGAGTCCAACCACGACGACTCTCCACCGGCCAGCGACCCTATTGGCGAGGGCACTCCTACCTTCGTTGTTACAACGACGCTACTTGAAGCCACACCGCCATCCACTGTCACCGTTATTCAGATGACGGAGCGGATCATCACTATACGAGAGCCAGGCATATCCATCGTTGCGCACTACTTGATTGCCTTTTCGGTGATTTCTCTCGCCTTCACCGCCTTTTACAGGCCAGAAATTAGAGCATGGGTCACTCACCTGAAGTCCAAGGGACCTAAGGAAGCACTGGTTACGGTGGACTGCAAGCAAGAACAATTGGAAGGAAAGGAATATTTGGGGAGTATTCCCGCTGTGCAGCTGAGTCCTAGGGGAGCCAAGGGAGAACTGGGAAACGTGCCCACGACTAAGCCAGTCAAGACGGACGACCAGGAATAATTGGGGAGTCGATTTGTATTCTTGTTGGCTCAATTCTTCCGCGTCTCAATGTCTATATATATGAGATCCTGTACTAGTGTAAGGTCTATATATTATTGCTTGCAAGGTCAACGGTAACGCTCAGCATGTGATACATTCCCCTTTCTCAGCCCCCTGCCCCTGACTGAGCAGACAACTCACTGCGCTGATCAGCGCAGTGAGTTGTCTATCTTAAGTTGTTGTGCAAATGTCTGTACTTAGGTTATGCGAACATCAACACGAACTTTACGAGCTCGAGTGCAATCCAGACCAGCGAGAAATTTACGGTTTAGTTTCTTATCCAACAATGGGCAGCACTTCGTACGAGCATGCAGATCTGGCAGTTGGCTGTTCTTCTGATAATTAAAATACACTCCGTCGGCTAACGACGTTGACGGGTGTCACAACTACAATGGCGTTGTCGGAGAGCGAGGTGAGATTCAGACAGCTTGGGTATGGGCTTCTCTGTGGCCGATGCATCCCCGCCTTGCAAGTGATTTCTTGTATACAACACAAATGTGCGAGCGAGGGGAGGCCGGGAGAATAGGCTCAACATAGTCCACGCTTTGACTTCTGTGACATAGAGCCTGCATCAAGCAAGGTATGTAGATGTACTTAAGTGCTGCAAGCGCCACCTGGTATTAGGTATAATCAGTAACCCATATAAGGAAACTAATTAGGCTGAGTTACAATATTTTTACTTGGTTCTGGGAGGTTCTGGACTTCTGATTTTGACTGTCAGGTGACTGTGTTCTCACCAAAGTTAACGGCGCTCAGCTGTGAACGTTCACCTTCGTATCCGTATGCTCTGCTCTCGAGAAGTACAGTGTTCAACGCTATACTGCCTTGGGTGATCATTGGGAGTCAAGACGCATGCACCTAATAATCGAGGATCAACCCCAGCCGCACCATGATCATCGATATATACTGCAGCTTCGTGATTTGGTGCTGCCGTTGCGATTGCGTTGCCTTAAGTGGAGCCACTGGTGATTAGTTCACTCGTCCTCTCACCCCTGGCCATCTAACACTCACGCTGCAGGCTTGTCAGCTGTCTCGAATCTCTTCGAGCTTTGTGGGCCTCTAATTATTTGTGAGTATTCCTTTCATCGTGTGCTCATTCGTCACATATATACTCACTGACATCTATTGTGTGCCCTATCGTGACCCCAATTTACTCTTCCAACACAAGGTCTGTCTTTCACGCAGCTATCGTAATCTCCAACCCGCCTACAAAATTTTGTAGGCGGGTTGGAGATTACAGATGCCGAGTTCGGGAGTGGCTGGTTCTCTAAAGTCTTGCCAAAGATGGCAAGTCAAGTAGCTATAGAAATTGCACAACTATGTTCAGCTTCCACGGATGGGATCATCGATCGTGCTCCAGTCGATAAGGTACAGCTTCATTCGCATTGCCTTCTGCGACGGGGGTAAGAGCGGCCGCAGCAGGTCTCAACAACCCTTTCGTCAGCCACTCACCATACCGTTGCTCAGCGGTAGCTAGCTAGGACATCGCACATATATAATTATACGGGGGGTAGCTTCAACCCGACGATGTCTCAATATCTCAGGCGGCGTTTCTAAGGGGACGACGAAGCTATGATAAGTATAATGAAGAGGAAAATGGCAAATAGCGCTGATGCGCATCATGCCACGGGCGTCGGACAGGGATTAAATGGGAGAGGCGCGCGAGCGTCGGGATTTGTCATTGGACACCAACTCACTACCAAAATGGGCGAGCCGCGTAAGGAATCCATCCGGCCGGGCGTCGGCATTCGTCCAAAAGGGGCACCTACATCCACAATTAAGCCGGCTGACGTCCCTTTCATAACTCCCCAGCTACCTGTCCATGTCGCCCAGCGTCACTCCTCACTTTGCTTTTTCTCTCTATCTCATCAAGTCAGCTGCTTGGCCTTTCTCGATCACCCCCAAGCCCGCCTCCCGCCATCCACCTTCGACTCCCAACTCTAATGCTCCCAACTTTCTCGGTCCCCCCAACGCCATCTAACACGACGCCCGTGTCTCACAACCAGGCCCGGCCTTTACCCAACCCAACCCCTGCCGTCGTCTATTACATCCCTGGCAACTACGCGGCGCGAACCTTCGGGCGCCCCATAAAATCTCCGTATCCCCTGCAGCATTGAACCAAAATGGAGTCTGCACGCCGGAGCTCCCACCAATGAATGAAAAATCAACAAAAGCCAGGCCTATAAACTCTGGGAAACCTCTGGAACACCGCAAGCGCAGAAGAACCTCGAACAAGAGAACCAAAAGACAGCCGGCGGGGAAACGACCAGAAAACAGCGCAGACGAGCACACGTGCGCCGTGCTGGCAGCTGTGGAATGGGGTGGGCTAGCGCTGGTCGGGATTACGAGACGAAGCGTCAAAATGGGCGTACTCAATGGGACGAAAAGGATCAAACGGTCGAAATGCACGGTATTTTCGTAGGCGTCGTCATCCTTGTCCGCGATTGCGATCGCGGAGTGCGAGGAGGAAGGGGAAAACTTCCTACAGCGCAGGAATGGGCGTACGCAGTCCAGCACTCCATAAATCCTACATCCCACGACACCAGACGCCGGTGCGCGTATGTTAGAACTCGAACAAGGAGGCTGGGAGGTTAGAGGGGGATGGGCATGAGCTTGGACGGGCGGGTGCGTAGATGAAGGGAGAACATTACCACCGGGGCAGGGGGAGACGCAAATACGGACGCTGATGGATGAAAAGGGTATGGAATGCGAACGAGGAAGGGGACAATGGAAACCACGAATGCCGAAGAACATGAACGCCCATGAGGAGAGGGGAAACGCATGAAGAAGACCATATTGCACCGAGGACTTGAGGACACGAAAGCAGCCGTCATCATCTACGATTCACGAGGGGAAGTCAGTACGCATACGAAGAGGGAGGGAGTGAGACGGAAGGAACGTTTGAGGTCAAACGGGTCGAAAACGAGCAACACAGGGAGAGCTGGGGCGGTGGCCAATCTTGCTCGACGAAGGCGAACGAGGCTGGACTTCAACGTCGCGATACGAACAGAAAATCACGTTTATTGAACTTGTGACGACGCTCAGCAGATCCATAGGCTTAAGTGTACACTACATTAAGTATATATTGTCCTGACCACTGGATTCAATATTGTTCTGTGGATCATTTGTATTTGCGATGGCTAGTATGTACGACAAACAATGAGAAGGTACAAATAATTGCTTTCAGCCATCAAACCTCCCTCCTTCTCACCGTCACCAACAACGCTCAAAGGTATGCCCTGCCTTTCATACGGCTTTTCTCTTCTGACTCTCGCTTGCTCACAGAATCATGTCGATTAACCAAACATACTATACCCCCGACGTTACTCACAAACTCGCGATGGACGTCTACAACACCGCGATTCTGCCCTTTGGCGATTGCATCAAGAATGGAGACGCGCTCTGTATCACGTAAGATCGCTGTTATCCTAACGTTTCAGCAACTGAGGACTGTGAGTACAGAGGCGCGTCGAAATCTCCTGGACTCGAACTATCGGCGACCGTATACGTATATCGCAATGGATTATTGCGAGCTACAATAACCGTCGACGGTAACGACCCCGAATTCGCATCATACGACGGCACACGCGGTCCCGTAGAGCTGCGCAGACACTACTTCCCCCTCAGATTCGGTCACTAAATCCTCGTATTCCATACATATATTGAATCCCTTCTTGCGCGTGTATCACTTACAACTTGGAATGAATACATACCGATCGATCGATCGAAAACGGCCGGTGATATTTTGAATATACATTGATTGATACTCAGAGTATGAGCTCATTAATAGGTGTGATTAAATGGAAGAGATACCTGGGAGGATATGCTGAATATCACCAACATATCCTCCCAGACAAAAGCTTGGGGATATTTTGATTTTAATCACTCAAGGTAGGTCTGATTTTCATCTAAGATAATTCCAGGGTATCCTCTCAGAGGAATTTTTTATTGTCAGCTTCATTTAATCACTATATCTCCCTTGAATGATATGATGATGATATTTACAATTTCAGTGCATGGGATATGATGATTTTATTTTGGTTGAAATTCAGAATTTACTATTAAATATTGCTGTCAGAAGTACAGTGTTTAAAACTTGAATAATATCCGCGTGTCATCACAGTATCACCGTCAATGTTTTCGGGCAATGCCCGCAGTGACTCAACACTTGGGCCACATGTATTTGGTTCATGTTCAGAATTCCCAATTGCAACTATCTGAACTTTGGTGCTTGTTTTTGTGGCATCTTGCACTGCATAAGGGATGTTGGCAACTATTGTAGGCCATCCCCACACTGATTACTCTCACTGAAGCTGTTCTAAGTGCTGCATTGCAAATTGGGCCTCATCGCCCAACCTACGGTTGGCCTCATTCGGCCCCTGGTTAGTTTTGGGTGCCCTCTTCATGCCCTTTGCTATCAGGGGCTATCAAGGTGTTGAAATAAGCTGGTGAGGTCGCGCGAATTCCGAGTGAGCAAGTAGATATATTGTGTTTGGCTGGGACTCCAGCAAACGCATAAAGAAAATGATACATGCACGCGACACGATATTACGGTAGTCACGTGCATCTCCTATACCCCTGTACCGCCAAGATTGCTGAAATCCAACACAAGGGGGCTCACATGACCACTTACTTGTAGCGCCCTAATGTCGTCTGGCGATATTAGGCGCTCACTCCAGCCAATCAGAAGAGAAAGAGCTTTTTTTCGAGCAAATAAAGACAAACATCCAGACAGCCAATAGCGGGCTGAGAAATCCCGGCCGAACCAATGAGATCGCTGTTCCTAGCTCCTCGCTGGACCCTGTCCCAAAGTTTCAGAGCACTTCATACTAACGAGCCTCCATTCCATTCCGGTCTCGTAACGTTCAAGTTCGCGCTGTCCTCTATCATGGTCACTGTATTCATCCCCAGTCTTTCTGACCACCCAATGGCTCGTCTAGACCTTAAGGGACCTTTGCAGAAGACTCTGTCCTTTTGGGTCTCACCACACAATCGGCTATGCTACGTCGGCCGCGCTAGTCCAAGACGACCTTTCCAAAGATCCTCAAGACACCAACCATCTCGTCAATGGAGTCGTGATCAAACACAAATACATTCTATGCTCACGCACCCGGTAGATTCTACACCACTTCGATAAGAAATCGTCTGACACTGGGATGTACGCTTTGTGCATGCAAGTGTCGTGTAGATTGCCCTTGTCAAGCGCCGTATAGCTTCTCAGACGACTCCCAACGATACGAGAGGGGCAGAGTATAGGGAGAATATCCTAAAGCGTGATGTAGGTTTCAAAGGGCAGGCATGTCATATCATCCTCCTCGCACGCGGAACTGAGGTGAGCTGCTTCGTATCTTGTTCCATAGAAAACATGCCAATCCCACGAATAAGGACATCCACAAGACTCCTGTTGCACCCTTCAGCACATCAATACCACTAATCCAGAAGACGCCTTCACAATGGAGCGGCCACCACCGCGGACGGCCGAAGCTCGTCGCGCAGACTGAGAGAATCGCCGGAAAACCCCAATGTGTACTACGGATTCGAAGCACGGTCGGCTGACGGAGGACGAGGTAGGGACTCTATGTCTGAGACTGTGCGTAGGACGGTAAACTCGAGATTGGGGATTGTGCTGAGAATTGCGCCTCAGAGGGACACCGCCAAAATGAACTTGACGATGAGGGTTAGTGCTTTCTGGGCTTCTGGTATGCCGCGCACGTGACGAGAATCATACACGACGGAATATCTGTTTACCTCCCAGTTCTCTCACAGTGCGTGCACTTCTCCACGATATCTCAGCCAAGGTGCTGGCGTTTCGTCGGCGCGCTCGTCCAGATTTACCAGTGTGTTGTCCCGGTCGGCCCGTCCGTCTTGCCGATGAGAAAGCGGCATTGAGAGCGATAGCGAAAATAGCGGATGTCTTACAGTACGAAGGTAACTAGCTCGAGGTTGTGTGTCGGCGACCATGAACTTGAACAGCATGATGCGACATCTCGTTTGGCCTGTCGTGTTTGCCTTGGTCGCTGGTTCTACCTGTGCAGCAGCCCCAGATTCTGTACAGATATTTGCCGCAGGAGCCACCCCTACCACCCTCCCTTGCACCTTTTCATTCGCGAATAACAAACTACGGTACAATCTATGTCCTTTACTGCACAGACACAAAGGAATTACCGGCGAGAAGACAATAGAAGTCGATCCCCGACCAATCAAAATCCGCATTGTCGAAGAAACTCCTCCCACGAGGACGACCAGTGTTTATTCCATCGGACTGCGGAGTGCTTTGGACTGGAATGGGACGCTTCCAGCGGAACTGCAGGTGTGCGAGGTCGTCTCTTGCTTAAATGGCTTCTTTACCTAGGAGTATCAGTGTCCGAAGGGCACCTGGATTTGTCTGATAGGTAAGGGTACCATCCACACTTCCTACGGTGAGCTTACTCGCTTGAATAGTGGAGAACACCCGCCCATCCCATCCCTCGGAGCCGAAGCGTCGTTTACAAGTAATCCCAGTCGCTGGCGCACCCAAACTCGCGCCGCGTGCGCAACTCGGTAAACGAAGGATCCCCGAGACAAACGACACGGAAAGTAAGCCCAGGTTATTTGCGCGTGTTCTGCTGTTCATATGCGCACGGACTCAGCCATAGTGCAATACCTCATCCATGGGGGATCTTACACGGATAGACCGCAGATGGCGTACTTTCAATTCATCTGCGATGCAAGTTCGAAAGAGGTTCGTCTGGGCGACGGGTCTACATGCAAAAAAACTAATATTTACTCAGCCGAGTGAGCCTACATACCTGTGGCGATGGAACGGTACACATACATTTGAGTGGAAGTCCCGACATGCGTGTCGGGAGGCATCGCACGTTACAACTACAGCTCCGGGAGCTACGGAAGCGCCATCGCCTGGAGGCAGCGACGACGCGGAAGACCCAATCGCTGAACCACCGCAAGTCCCAGACGAGGTGGTTGAGCACATACGACCAAACCCCGTCTTGGTCCTGGCGACTGTCGTCGGGACAATCTTGTATGTGTTGACGCCATTCAATTTACGTGTCCCTCGTTAACCACATGAACTGGTAGGCTTGTCCTTCGCTATGGAACCAAACGCTCAGTTTTCAGGTAAGTGGCTTGTGTCACTTCCAACGTGAATTCCATGTACTTGCCCTGACGATTGCACGAAGCTCTCTGTTTAAATCGCATCATAAAAGTTCGCGTCGTGAAATACACCACGTGGAAATGGAACCGTTATCACCTAGTCAATCCTATTCCATGGGTCAGCCGCCGAAAGAGAGTTACGGTAGTTTTACTTAGTGGTGAATACAAAATAGACATCGTTGTAGGAAGCTCGAAAGACATCTTCGTTCCCTCGTTGTGCAAAGGATTTGCGAGGAGCCCCTATTGACGTGATTCAGGGACGCGGTATGTGAACGCGCGAGCGGACCGCCGGACACCGTTTCGCTACTTTCGCGAGCCGGAACGCAAAATGCCGAATTCACCTCCTCGCGAACCTTTCTCTAGTCCGACATACTGCATCGCGTACGTAGCCGTGCAAAAGGACTGAGCGCAGAGCAATCTGTGGACCTCAAATGGTTAGAGGGCAAGGCTCCAGCAGCTTTACCAACCGGGACGTCGTTTGGCATACCATGGGCGCAAGGGGACATTGATACTACACCGATTTCTATCGCTTCAAGTGATGGTCAGAAAGCGCTGCTGCAGAGTTGGCCTTTGCCCTAGTAAGTGGACAGGACATGCATTGTCCGCCGCCACCGCTCCTGCGGATAGTTTTTCTATTTCCCAAGGGACTTCGGCGGAGCCAACGTCCCTTGTTTCGGTCTTGCAGAACAACAGCTCCATCACGGGTACCACTGGCGTGTCATCCTAGTATCTTACATCCATGCAGGACGACGCGCAGCGCACGCGGTATAAGTAAGTATATGTATTGTTGCATTCGTATGGGACCTGACTCAATCCAATATCAAATATCAAAGCCATTAGTTTGACAGAAATTGTCGCCGAATATATGTCAACGGATTCAGAGATCTATCTAGCTTCAACAATCATATTTGTTGTCCATCGCCGTCTTTGATTGGTCGCCAAGCATAGCGGGGACAATGAGATTGATCTACAACCTCTGCGGCACAATGCTCGACACTATGTAATATGACAGTCCGACGCCTCCATATACAAGTCGTCTTTCACCGTCGCTGTAATACGTTGTTCCAAGTACAGTGATTTCATCTTGAACTCGTACAGGTTTTTACCATTCTCCTTGGCTTCCCTGGTCTGGTTGGCCTCGTATCTTCCTCGTCGGTGGTCTCAGAAAAGTCCGGCAATGCACCCCAAACCCTCCTGCTCTGGCCGTGGCGAGATTGACCCCTGCTGGCATCGTCTCGCCCCTCGAAACGTTTATATCGCTTGTTTCGATTGTTCCTCAATGCGAATCTATCGGTGAACTCATCTCTACCTCCGAGTTGCTGTGGTGGCTCCAAAAATGGTGCTCCAACCCAAGACCGGCTCTCGCTGTGCTCCCGTCTTTTGCAGGACTCCAATCTGCGACCAATTGAAGAGCCTCTACCCAAACTAGGTTCTTGGGCAACTGGGGCGTTGCACCGCCGTCGAGCTTTGGATTTCTTCTGCTTTTCTACCATCTCAGTCGCCATGTTCTGCGATAGTGTCTCCATGCGCTTATCGTGCTCTCGAAGCATGCCCGCACGCTCCTCCTGGTCAACACTGCTGCCGAGGTTCAAAATGAGGTGCATTTCGGCACGGTACGCTGCACGGTGGAAATCCTTGTATCTGCTTGCGCACGGCGAAATCGACCAAGAAGAAATCGTCTTCGAAGTTCGAAGGCGAAAGAGCTTTGAGTGTCATTCCCATCGGGCTACAATATGGCACTCTCAACGTCTGCCCAGTTCCGGCATTCGATGTCGATGATTCGCCGGAAGCAAAAGTAGGTTTCCCGCTGGTATGCTTGCGACTCCCGGTCAGCGGATATAATTGCAAAGCAAATTAACTCCTTACTCGTGGCCTATCATCCCTGTTCGTTGTGACTGAAACTCGGAGCCCTGATATCGCCTTTGGAACGAGAAACGATGCCCTCGGTGTATTTTGCTGCGATGCAGTCTGGCATCTACTGAAGCTTGGAACGAAGTCGGGTGGGCGGGGTGTAGCTTCTTCCTCCCATTCAGAACAAGACGAGCCATCGTCCGATGTAGCTGAGTCCTCACGGGAGCCACGAGAATCTGCTAGTCCAACTCCAACGACCCCTTCTCGACTTCTCCCCCACATCCCCGCATCACAGCCCAAGACATCGGTCATGGCCCTTATCTCCCTCGTTGGCGGCTTCCTCGAAATCCCAGCTGGCTCGAATACATCCGCTGCGGTACTCTGCCTTCTCCCTATCGTGGCCTCGCGGAGCATTATCTTGTGCTGGCCCGCTTTACGCCGCGTGTGCCAGTAATCGAATGCGTCTAGCGGTTCTGAGGCGTCGAGATGAAGACGTCTATGGCTGGATAGGACTGCTGCGGTCATTTTACCGACGCTCTTGGATCGTTCGACGACCATCGCTCAGCTATGTCTCCCTTGTATATAGACAGTGACCCTGCCGACTTCTGGTGGGCTTACAACGGAGACAGCGCAAACCTCATCAAAACGTTCCAGATGCTGCGGAATCTCTCTAGGTTCATCAAAGAATGCTGAAGCATCTTATTTGCAACGGTTTCAGGCCGCGGATTGTAGTGGTGGGGGGCACAGAGTTATGCCAGCAAGGCCCGTCTTTCGTGCGTGGATCGCATCACCTATTGCGACAGCGCCCTCAAAGTGAAGCGTCTAATCATAGCTTTGACTGATTGGAAATTCTTTACGGTGTCTGATCCGACCTTCACATGTAGTGCTTACCTGGTGTAACTGGTTCTTGGGATCCTTCTTGATGATCTATCCCACGTCTGCTCTTAATATCGTACCATCATGCATCATGTTGAGCTTAGGTCCGCATCAGCCTGAGTCTGTTTCTCTCGGAAGAGATTCACCGGTCAACTAGACCCTCGTCTTGCCATTGCCCGGACAGATGCACTCAGTTGGTGCTTTCGCTGTATGCCACAAATGTGTATTGCTACTTCCGACCCTGCCCCTCGAGTATCGGGTCGCACGCCAAATTCTGAGAGCTTAAGTGGCTTGGTCGAGGCAACGATTCCTATATGAAACTCTCATACTAGAAGGCAGAATGGAAAACATTGCCAATCCTAGTAAGTACTATCGAGGATGCTCAGGACCTCTACACGTGCATACTACGTGCTGGCCAGCGCGTGTTCGCAATTTCCCCTGGCTATGCCTTAAAGACTAAAGTAAGGGATTTTGTGAAGATAACAAGTCCATTGGTGACCCCCAGCATTCATCTCGCATTCCTCACAACGTACGAGCTCGTTCGTATTTGACCCCAAGCAAATACGGATTTTGCACACTACTTTGGAGGAAATGTCCCCGGTTGTCGTCGAGCCGAACCTGATAAGGCACCTCCGCTCGCTCGCCCTAAGGGGCGAGAAAGCCTCAGCGTAAAAAGCATGGGGCAGTTCAAAGTGCGTCGATGAGCCCATTGGGTTACTAGGATCTCGTTCTCGTTCTCTGCCCTCGCTTTCCCTTAGAGTCCGCTCACCCCTAACGTTCTTGACAGGGGGTATCGACAACTCAACCCACCCACAACAACGCATCAACGCAAACAGTATTGGGTTTGGGTTCCAGCCGCGAAATGGTTCCACTAATTTACCGAGTAGCTATTAGCTCCATGCTACACCTTGAAGAACTCACTTGATCCGCTGATTTCACTCCGGAACCGTGGTATGACAGTGAAACTTGGTGGAACTGTATGAAATACATAATTTCTAGTGGTCGAGTTACCTCCCGGATCGTAACTAATGACTCCAAACCCTATGTCCACAGTCAATAACGACGTATGCGTAGTCGCCTCGCCAGGCCCACGTTCAAGCAGTCCTTGTTCGGAGCTTGCACCTACATAACCGCTAAACGCACTTCAGGCTTGCTCCAAGCTCCTCCAGGCCTCAAATACGTTCACAAACCCTTCTTCTCAACTCCCGAGTGTTGTTCATGCCCAAGTTTCATGCTTTCCGCACATCCCACAAATTTCGTCGTGATGCTAACAGGTATATTCCAGGTCATGGTCCAGGTATACATCATGGGTCGTGCAGTCGTGGTCGTGCAACAAATAGAGGCAGGCTACAAAATACGAAAACCAGTTCGTTCATTACTACTCGTAAATAGGCTGGGGGTGCTAATTATCCCGAGCCGGATGCAAGGTACTACTCTATGGATGCTGGGACGAGAAACGGGCGATTGCTAAATAAACAAACAGAAAACACGTTGAAAACGGGGAACGCTAAACGAGGACGAGGCAGGATGAGAAGGAAGAAAATGCAAGGGAGAGGAAGAATAAGAAGATATAATAGCGACACAATGCACTTGCGGAACGATGAGCTCGGGACGTGGATAGCGATGCGATGCAGAGAAGGAAGAAACCCATCAAAAGAAAAGAAGAGAAAAAGGAAAATAGAAAAATAGCAATACATCTTCAGCAACTGCGACACGACAGCTTCTTCGACAGCAGTTCAAACGGCAGACGCGGGCTTGCTCCTCATTTGCTTCATGGCCTCCATCGCGTACCAGCCCAACTCGTCGCTGTTGTCTTGTTTTGGTGCGCCGGGGGTCCTCCCCTCCACATCCCCGGCCCTATTGTTGGCTTGCCCCCACTTGAACCCCCCACCCTGCGACATGCTCCCGGTACGCCCGCGCCCGCCCGTCGGAGGAACGCCCGCCTTCCCCTGATGCAATGCCGACGCTGCATCCTGCAAGAACGCTTCGATATTCATCCCCGGCCCTTCCTCATCCCCTCTGAACGATATTGGACTCGCATTTCCCAGCGCACTCGGCGTCCACCGCACATGTTTCGCCTTCGTCGACTTACTCTCCGCCATTCCGCCCACCAGCGAGTCCCAGCCCCCAACCGTCGACGGCCCCGAGATCGTCGACCCCGAGTCGTAGTCCTCCTCGTCATACGCGATGATGTTGTCGAACATCTTGCTTGGGACGCTCGGCTTGGGTTTAACGATGTTCGGGTTTTCTTCCATGATGTGCCGTGAGTCGGTGGGGAGCGCCTCACTCATACCTTCCGTTTCCTCATCGTCCGAGACCTCCTCGACCATTACACCCGACTTCTTCGACGCCTTGGTACCCTTCTTCAAGATGGTCCTGCCCTGCGCATCGGCGGCACGCCTCGTGCCATTAGCCACAGACGGCTCGGCGAAGAAAGCGGGGTCGACAGGGCTTGGGGGAGCGGGCTCAGACATCCTACGAGCCCTCGCTGCGGCGCTCATCGGCTTCCTATCCCAAGGTTGTTGTGATTGCTGCTGCTGTGGTTGCGCGATGTTCCCCGTAGTCTGCTTCGCCTTGGGTGGAAGCCATATCTCTGGACGGGACGCCATGTGGGCTTGTGCTTGTGCCGACGCTGACGACGGCTTCGCAGACGACTGATCGGACACCGTCCTCAACACCCCAGCGACATCCGGGGCTTTCAGTCCCCCTGTGGGCTGATCGGAGCTCGCCCTAGCCACGCCCGCGTTCCCTCCCGGCATCCAAATCCCCTGCGTCGGGGGCTGCAACAAAGTGCTCTTCAGCCCACTCAAAGCCGCCGAGGCCGCCTGATCCAACGTCGTCCTGGAGGATGTCGCACCCGCCGTCGCGGTCATAGGCTCGTCGTCGTCGAACAGCGAGAACTTCCAGCGCGCCGCTGCCGGCTCCTTCTGCGCCGGAACCTTCGACTGCTGCTGCGACCCACTGCCAGCCGGGACGCCAGCGTCACTCTTCGACTTAGCAACCGCCGGCTCCTCTTTCTTCGCCCATGGGGACTTGACTGACGGCTGTGGGACGGGTGCCTGCTGCAGCGCCTCCTTCGAAACAGTCACCTTCCCCCCAAAACCTCCTATACTCCCCGCATCCTTCGCAGGCTCCACGACCTTCGCCGCGACCACAGACTCCTTCCCTTTCGCCTTCGCATCGACCTTCTCGTTCGACTTTGCCGCAACGGGAGCAGGCGCAGGTGGTTCGGGGGCTGATGCGCCCTTCTTCCCCTTCTTCTTCGCCGCCTTCGAGAGCTTCGAGTTGTTGACAACAGGCTTCGGCTCTGGTTCCGCTACTACGGCTGGCGCGGGGGCTGCTGGTGCTGGTGCACGTGCACTAGCAGCCTTGGTAGTTCCCTCCTTCTCCTTCCCATTGCCCGACCTCTTCTCATCTCCCAAAGAGGACGACGCTGTCGATGCTGCTGACGCGTTCTTGCCTGAGAGAACCCCTGTCGCCGATGACGCAGGTGCTGAGGCAGCCGTAGATGGTAGCGTCTCCTCTGGCCCTCTGGGACTCCCATTCTGGCTGGATCCAGCCCCGGCAGTGGGCGCCCACGAGTCGAACTTCTGCGCCATCTGCGCCTGCGCGGCGAGGATGCTCGCAATCTTCGCCTCATCAAATGCGAACTCATCAACAGCACTGTCCTCCATTGAGGAAGAGGACGATGCCAAAGGCACGGACGAGATCGACGGTGTGAACGACGATGGTGTGAAGAACGCTGACGCAGCGTACGAGGCGTTCGACGATGTAGAGGAGGTGGATAAGGCGGAGTCGAGCTGTGGGGGGAAGAGCATAGACGCTGAGATCGGCGCGGATGATTGGGGTTTTGCTCTTATCGTCCCCGAACCGAATCCCATCCCCATCCCCATCCCCATCGACGATGACGAAGACGAAGCACCCTTGCTCGTGGCCGCCGCAGAAGAGGAGGAAGACGACGAAGGGGCCGAAGCAGCCTTGATGTGGCCACTGACGCTGCTCGCACTGGCAATCTCCTGCTGATGTTGCTGTTGAGGATGCGACGGGCCAACGACCGATCGCCTCTTAATCGCATTCCGCCTCTTCCTCCTCTCATCATCCACAATCTCCTTCCGCTCGTCCTCCTTCAGCTTCCTCAAATGAACCATCGTCTTCTCATGCTCCACAATCTTCTTGTTCTCCTCCTCGTAGCACCTCCTCTCCCGCTCCCGCCTCAGCAGCGCCGTCTCGTCCTCCGATCCCTTCCCCTCACCCCCCGCACCATTGCCACTCCCACCTCCACCATTACCACCTACGCCACTACCACTACCCCCGGCGCCCGGGATCTCAATCTGATCATCATACAGCCCCAGCTTATGCAGCTTCCGCGACCTGAAGATATCCCGTATCAGCGCCTCGTCCGCCGCCGCCGCCTCCTGGTGGAACTCATGTATCTTCCGTATCCTCACATCCATCTTGAAATTCTCAAAGTCCGCCTCCTCGGAGGTCAGCTCGACGTGTACGGGCCCGCCGCTATGCGCATTATTTCCATTATGATTGCCGTGATTATGGTGATTATTGGAGGAGGTATTATGGGTGTTGGTATAAGTGATGTAGTCTTCCTGGGTGTTGAGGACGGGCCCGATGTAGGGTGGGCCGGCGACGCGGGACCGCGACGTGGTCGTGGTCGTGTTATGATTAGTGGACGCAGGCGCATTTCCCAGGCCCGAGCCCGAGCCTGATGCAGAAGACAACGACGAGGTCGACGCCGACGAATCGACCGACCGCTGCGGCTGCTTGCCAGCTTGCTTCGCACTACCCGCCTGCGCCGTCTGCGTCTGCGAGCTGAGCCACCCGCTCTTCTTCCCCGACGCCGTCGCCTGTGTCGGCGTGGCATCCAGCTTCCCGCCTGCAAAGTTCCACCCCCCAGGCATGGGGTCCGCCGCGATGGTCTTCGGCGCCGGCTGCTCGGGCGAGCCCGTGTGCGATGTCTGAGTGGATGTGGCGGTCGAGGAGAGCGAGAATTCCGTGGACCAGCCGCTGAGGGAGGAGGATTCGGAGTGGAAAGAGGAGGCGGGGTGCGAGGGGAAGGGGTTAGAGGACGCGGGCTGTTTGAGCTGTGTGTATGCGTTGCGGGGGTCGAGGTGAGATTGAAGAGCAGATAGACAGGGAAAGAAAGAGACATAGAAGGGAAGAAGGTGCGTGCTCATTGAATAAACGAGAAATGAGGGAGAGGTAAATGCTACTCACCACCTCGCTGAAGAATGTTAGATCCTCGAATGGGGACGAGCCTCCGTCGTCGTCATCATCATCCTCGTATACGCGTGGATGGCCGAATGATGAGGGGTTGACGAATGCGTAAGAGCCGCCGACGTTGTTTGGTTGATTGGTCGAAGCGGTTGGCGTGGATTGTGAAGTGGCCAGTGATGTGGGATTGGTGGATCGGGATGCACTGGGCAGCGAAGATGCCGCCGGTACGGAAGTCTGCAATGCGGCTAGTGACGCCTGGAGTGATTGGGGGGAAGGCTGGGGGTGTTGCGGCGTGGGGAGTTTGGAAGACCCGGCTACAGGCTGCTGGCCAGACGTTGACGGCAGCGGCGCTTGTCTGAGCAGGGACTGGATCTGCGTTTGCGTCATGGCGTGAAGCAGCGACGAGTCTTCCTCATCGTCCTCGTCGTCGCCCTCCTCTTCCTCCTCGTCAAAGTCGCCGCCGAGAAGGCGCTGAACAGCCATTTGCTCACCCTCGGTCATGTCTACCCAGTCCTCGTCCTGCAGCCCCTTCTCTCCGAGACGCTTCTGCCACTCCTCCCTGCCGCTCAGTACGAGACTCTTCCTCAGCGATAGACGCACGGCATTCTTCGACTCATCGTGCCCCTTCTGCTCTTCCTTTTGTTTCTGAAGCTGCGCCTTCTTCTGCGCTTCCTGTTCTTTTTGTTGTTGCTGCTTTTGGGCAGCTGTCAGGCGTTTCTTGGACGCCGGTGCGGGTGTGGGTGCGGAGGATGAGGATGACTTGGCATGGAAATCTTTATCCATCTCCTTGAATTTCTCTGCGCATTTTTTCTCCATCGTGCTCTGCTGCGCCTTGAACCATGTCTCGAAGTCGCGCCATTCCTGGCGGACCTGATCTGAGAGGGCCCTGCGGGTGTGTGGCTGGGCGCGGAAGGGGTTGGGGAACATTGTGTGGATGCGAAGTTTGAATGTGTGACGTGTGGGGTGGCGGCGGTGGGTTGTTTGAAATTAGAATACTCTGTCGGTGGCGCAAGTGAGTTCGCTGGCAACGACAGTGGGCACGATGCCTCGCACGACGGCGAAGACGGTGATGATGGTGGTGAGAGGGAGAGGGAGGGAGGAGGGGGAGGGAACAGTGGGCGGGTGGATGGGCAGAGGGGTAATATAAAAACGACGGTCTTACAATAAAAATTTGGCAGGTATGACTCGTTCTTCAATTCAAGCCACCGAATAATCCGATTTGGCTGTTTTTCCGGGCACGCCGTGGTGCTGCGAGGCGAGGCGTGCTGGGATCTGGCCGTGCAATGCGGCGAGGCGAATATGCAGGAAATAGGAAATGGGAAATAGAACGGGGTGGGATGCCTGCACTCGAGGTGACACGCCTCGTGTTTTGAATGATACAAAAATATAATATAATATAATATATCTATCCGGGTCTTCTCCGCGATGAATCCGCACCATTTCTACATATGGACGGTTTCGGCGCAACAAGGGCAGAGGGTTCGCCATCCTCGACTATATGCGCATTGCGAATGTATGCGGCATCTGCATCTGCATAGACCATGTCCACTAGTGACCATGCTACTAGTCAGATAGGCCCATTCCCTCGACAGCCTATCGCGCTTGGCCCAGCTGCTGTGGCACCTCGCTCGCATGCACCACCCTCGCCGAAACGTGCTTTGGGCAATGGGCTTTTTGATTCCGCGGTAACGGTAAGCACTCCCGGCCGAAAAACGTGCTTTCTACTCCAATCCCAGCCCAGCTCATCCCCATCCGCTCCTCCCCATGTCCACCACAATTCGCCTTTTATGGTAAAAATTGAGGTCGCGCTTGGCACTCCATACTCTGCCCTCGCGGCTCGCGTGGCCTGCCGCCTTAGCTTTAGCTCGGACAATATACAGCGAAGGAATATATAGGGAAGTAGGGACGATCAATTCCGCACACACTCCATGTCGTCGACTGTCCTCCAGCCTCCCAGACTAATAAATTCTTTCAGTCGACGCGGCTTGCGTGATTAATTAAGCGAATGAGATAGCTATCTAGCTATCGCCTTTAGCGTAGTATGTTGGACGTCAGACGGCAATAAAGGGGGTGCCATCATGCTAGGTGGTCTTCCATGCACGGATATTTGGGTGCTAAGATGCCGTAGGGAAGCGGAGGCATTGGACTCCTTCGAAGATATGTCGGAGTAATCTTAATGTACTCATGATCATCGTACATCGTATGTCGGGACGGGCGGGACCGTACCGTGCGGCAACTGCGGTTTCCCGTACGTACCATACCGTACATATCGTTACTACATACATTCAACCGTACCGAATCTCGACCGCAACTAGTGCCGGTAGTTGGTGATTGGAAATCCTTTGCTTCCATATTCATATCACCAATACCCATATCCATATCACCAGCATCCAGAACTAGAAGTAGACCAGCGAATATTAGCGTGAGGAATATGTCAGGAATCTTGCGAGACATTTTGGGCGTTTTGGGACCCGGCCGACGCGCATGATACACATACGCATATGATACACATCCTTATGATACTCGACTTAAGCTTTATGATAGATAAAACATATATAGAACCAACACATACCGATATGAAGACGGATGCGAATACAGGTACCAGATGCGAATACGACTACACTCTAGCCCGACTGGACGATTAAACAGCATGACACCAACAGCCTGACTGGATCCCGCAGCCAATGGCATGAACGTTCGAGCGTCCAGCTGACCGAGCGCCGGCGCTGGAACCTTTGGAAGGCGCGAAGACAGAGCTTATTCTCTTCCACCACTCTCACATCCCCCTCGTATCTAATACTCGGTATTTCTGAGTGGACGCGACATAAAAATATACGAGATACGCAGCTATCACGCGCCTGCGCTGGGAACCGCTGGGAAGTCGGGAAGGCAGGGGAAGGCACCGAGTCTGAGCCTCTGAGCGTAAGTCTGTATCCGTATAAGCTCGAGTGTGGATAATAATAAACGAGTGTATAAGCTTACGGGTGTATTGGGCCTATTGGTGTATGATAAGAAGGGAGCGTAGGTTATGTATTATAACCGACTCCCGAAGTTGTCTAGATGGAAGGAAGGAGCGTAAGCTACGGCGTAAGCTACGGAACTGGAAGTACCACCGTAGCAACACTGGCACAAACAGAAATAGAATGATGGGAAGAAGGAAGGACTGAGAAAATGGGGGAGGAGAAGGGGAAGGAGAAGGAGAAGCACCCGAGAAATGAAGTGTCGCGTGAACGTTCGAACAGGTTGAACGTTGACGAGCACCTGCTGACCCCCCTCCCGAGATGTCGTACGCATCATGCTGTTATCGTGACAGCGCACAGCTCATGGGCGTCCGGGCGTCCAAAGCTTCAAATTTCCAAGCATCCTTTTGTTTGCTGTCAAAGAAGCTAATCCCCGCTAGACACCGCTGGACGTAGAAGTCGGCGGAAGAGAAGTATTGCCATACTACGATAGGGGCGCTCAGGGGCATGGACTTGGAGGCCGATTCGGTGGGAGGGAGGTGAGAGGAGAGGTGTGAAGGCACACGACATATGCAGTAACGGCCACAATCACCAAATACTCCACTTCTCCTTCTCCGCCCGTTCTCGTACGTTCTCTCATGTACTCACACATACTCACATCATATCTGCACCACATGATATGCAGCATAGTTATCGGCAGGCCGCTCACACGGAATATAGACTCAGACTGCAGACTCGGAGGCTAGAGTGGATTACGAGGCCATCGAAAGACATGGAATCACTAGGGAAGGACGGAAACAAATATGGAGACATGGGCTGAACATGGAAACGGTTCCGCCGCCGCTAACACCACCACGCCACCACCACCACCGACCCGGGACCCCGTTAATATTATAGCCATAGAAACATATGGATATAGTCGCCGGTGAGAGTTAAATAGTAGTACTCGTGGGCTGTGTGGGGATGACGATCACCGGGCGGCCGGTATTCATTCGCTTGTAGCCGCTTATTCTCTCTTTTTCTAATTTCTCTCTTATTCCCAACTTCGCAGGCAACCCTCGCGGTGAATGTCTTGCCCGAATGATGATGATGATGGTGGTGGTGGGGATCATCATCTTGTAGGTACCTTCGTACCCATCGGAACGACCTAATCCTAATCATGAAAGGCACTGCGCTCAGTTGTTCCGCTCGTAACTGAATAACGGTGCAACGGTGCATCACATCAAAGGTCAAAGGACCAAACACGGTCCAGACTCACATATGTGCAAAACTAGGGATGCTGTGGTGCAGGGGTGCGGCATCACGAACGCGCGGGATGATTCTGATCCACTGATTCGCTGATCCACGCCTCGCTGATCTGTTGGCGCCTCACCACCCAAACACCAGGACACCAGGACACCAGGGCACCAGGACGAACTGATACTCGACGTACACCAAAGCCCCACGAAAGAGCGAGACGGCGAGACGGCGAAACAGAGCTGGATTGGGAACTCGTTGTCATATTGCAGATTAATGATTAACAGGCTGTACTTGACATCTAACCTGTTAGCACACCAATCTGAGCCAAATATAACAGCAATCCAGTCGAAGGAACACGCCCCAATCGTTCATAGTATAGTACGTGACCATCGTGTCCATTCGAAGCATTCAACTACAGGGGTTTGGGTGTATTGTTAGCTAGGCACTATCTCTATAGCATTGCTGTATACCATCAACTGCGCATTACACACCAATAAACTAGAGAGTGTATATCCTCTATTCCCAAGTTCAAGTTGGCGAGACACGAGTCGACAAAACATGTTTGATTTAAGCTCACACGTACCGCCATGCCGGGTGAGACCCGACTCTTGAACCGATTCTAGAGGTAATGTAAGGGGGCCATGCGGCTTTTGCTCGTTTACCTCCCAGTTTGCACATTATGAAACCCAACCGGTCACCCAAACCCAACTCAACCAGCACCTAGCAATGTAACACGGAAACGAGGCTGTTGCCCAATCCCAGTCCTTCGGCGACGCTGGACATTGTTGGGGGACCTCGTGTACATCCTCCATGGTGCGTTTCATCCATGATTAATTGAGATTGATTCGGCATAGACCCATTCATTACCCATCTACACACAAATTAGAGTTGGTTTTGGCCATATCCGAGGTTGCAATGAGTTTACAACTCAAAGCCTCGAGGCATCCGGCTCAATTAACGATTAATTGATTTGATTGAGCAATTATAGATGATAGATGGTAGATAATGAGGCTGGAGATTCCGGGCCTGTCTGGCTTCGATAGACAATGCAACGTGAGGGTGCGTGCCGGACAAGGCGTGTTGAATTCAATGCGTTGAAGTCTGGTGCCAGTTCGAAAGGGGCTAGGGGCCTGGGAAAGTCCATGACCAGGGGGGTCGGCCGATGCGGCGTCAGACGGTGATCCAAACCCAAACAGTAACCCAACGCCCAACAAATTATTGGCGGTGGCGTAGCGCAGGAATCAGGATATACATCTGCCTGCATCTTTGATTCTTTGGGGCTTTGGGGACGCGTTTTGATTATTCCGTTTGATACTCGAACCTCTGATTTGTTTCTCGACCTTCCTTGACCCGTTGTTACAGCAGCTGCGATCCTTCGTCGACCCTGGTCCCTAAAAACGCGCAAACCATGTGTACGAAAATTAAAATACGGACTAGGCTGGGAAGGGAATATGATGCAATAGAAATAAAATATATACCAGAGGAACCTGAGGTACACGGAAATTGCAAAGAAAAGGTAGACAAAGGAAGAGTGACAAAGATACATCGAGTACGAAGATGAAACATTTACTTACCACACCGCGTCAATGCTACTACGCACCGGTTGCAGCTTTCCAGTACGCTCTGGTCGAATCCCTGATCGTGCATCGTGCATCATGGTCAAGCGAGAGAGATAATGCAAGAACATACAATCACAGAACAGACCAACCCTCTCGCTACTTCCCGCCGATCCGAAGTCTTGAAATCAGAGAAGACAGGACAAGCCAGGATGATACACCAGGGAAAGCAGCAACCCGACGTTTTCATTTCGGGTACAGTAGTAATAGAGTGTGTGCTATTGGCGCTACGTATGTCTGAGTATGATTTGAGTATTAAGTATGATATCAGGAATAGAATATAGGATATAGGATACCTCCGCTATATTCACATTGCACAAGGTGATCGACGGTGTATTTAGGGTTGAAGGGACCGGGAGCGAGGTGTAGATAGAGAGTAAAAGATAAACCGGGAAATGAGAAAGAGAAAGGAAAATATTCACCGGGTTGATAATAACATAAAGAAAGGCTTGGTGTTTACCGTAACGCCGACAAAGACGACGAACAAAGCCGAGATCTTCATTAAGAGCGCTGCCATATGCCGTGTGTAGGGCGAGGGGTATCGATTTTGAACGTGCTGACTTCAGCGTCGAACTTCTTTGGAAGGTCGAATGTGTCGAACCGCGGAGGGGTCGAAGAATTTCATCTCGGCTAGAGTTCCTGTGGACGGACGTATGATGTACTGATGCATATGGCGCAGAAAAAGAGGGTACTGCGTCATGGTCGGCAAAGAGTGCTGATTGAGAACCAAAAGGGGTACGCGAAGAGAGGTTAGACTGATCAGTGTCACAAACCGTAGGAGACGAGTTGACTTGCTAGTACCCGAGCGTCTTAGCGAGGCATGGCATCAAAAATTGGTGCGCGGTGAGAGGGGCTGCAGCTTACGATCACCTAGCCTCGAGGGGGTGCATAGTGGATGAACCTGCCTGTGGGCACTATAGCAGTACACGCTTGCACTTGGGATGATGGCGAGATTTCCCGGTGGTAGGGGAAACCCCCTTGAAGAAGGGGCGCACCGACTTCCTCGCACCTTCAGACCGAGATGAATTCATTTCCTCTTATCTTGCGCGCTTGAGCATGAAGTAATAGGTCTGTTAGGAGTAATCATGGCATCGGCGTGGTGATACTAGGCAATCCGTTGCAAAAACTTACGATTTGAATATACCTCGAACCATGACGCGACGTATTGCGATTGATATCACGAAACTCCGTGGTCAAGAGTCAAGACAATGCACTTTGGCTCAAAATGAACTTCGGCAACTTCATGAAGGAAGAAGTATCATGACAACATACCTTACTATTAGTTCGTAATCTTCGTTAGCAAACGACTCTGATCTCCTCTACCCTTTCGTCCTTTCTTCGTTGCTGTCGCCGTTATTCGGTGCCTTCTGGTTGTAGCCCACATCAAGTGTGCTGCGGCGGTTGGCGTTGAACGAGGGCAGCTTGTCACTGTACCGCAGAATAGAAGGGCCGAAAGTCAACCCGAGCCATCTGTCGATTGGTTTATACACGTCGTGGGCTCACCATCGTTATCTCGTCTCTGTAAACGCCTCCCTCAGTGGTTCTCATTTCATTGTCGCCCGTCGTTCACTTCCAGGCCTTCACCCTCCAACCCTTGCTTACATCCTCTTTTTCTTCTGTAAATTGGCATGCCCTGCTCTGAACATCACCGTCAACCTGAACTCACCCCCGTCTGGAACCAGCATACTTCGCGCTCACTGTGATTGATCATGGTTAGGTACAATACGTAGACCATGGACGTTGCATAGTGGATGATGGAGGGGAACCAGCCGGGGAATGGTGCGGAATACTCAATGGGACGTCGAGCGTTTCAACCTCTAGAAAGAAATCAAGTGAGTAACTCACCCACTCGTTGCACCTCTTCGAGTATACAAACAGCCTGCAGTGTACATGTCTTCCTCGATTAAACTGTCGACAGAGCGAGGGGATCCCCGTCTTTCCCCTTCTTTGATTCCTTTTAACCTTTTCTGTTCATCTCGTCCCAGGACTCGCTTGCCCATCCAAGCCTCTTCCGTCGTGTTCCTTCGTATGTGCTCATCCCCGTCCCCACACTCGCCATTGCTCTCGCTTCCTAAGTTGTCCGATTTCGTGCCTCTCAAGTTTGAGATGCTTTGATTGGAAAAGAAGGGTTAGGATTGCGCGGGCGCCTAAGAATACTTCCCTAGGGTCTCAGGGACCTTGTTATTTACACACAACAAGGCCACTCACGGCACTGGAGTAACCGTATCAGAGAATGGTCGAAGGCAGAGATAGAATGAATGGATGCGGCGTGGCGGCTGGCTTCGAGGATTGATCATCATATTCTCCAAGAGAGGTGGCATGGTAGGTATCATCACGAAAGTACTCAAGGTCTAACCAGCATTGAAGTAACGCCATTCGTTATTCATGTCTCATATATACATGAACCTTGGGGTACGCAAAATCATACGTAGACTTCGTTACAATTACAGGACCTATGAATTATTGTGAAGCCGCAATGTGCTCGTGTGTAACTTCGTCTTGGTTGACCGATGCTCTCACCCTCTCCATCGCATCTCGCATGGTCGCGCCTCGCTCTACAGTAATGAGCGTGCCATGCTTCTTGACAGTGCCATCCTCTGCCAAGTGGAATGGGCCATTCTTCCCAGTCGGATACAGCCAAAACGCAAACCCAGCGGTTATTTGCCCGGCTTCATTCACTCGGCCGTGCGATGCCATATAAGTCTCCACCGCTGAGAAATTATCGGCGTCAGATATCTCGTCGAAGGCATCGGAGGCGAGGAGGGCAGAGAGCAAGGCAGGGTGGTCCGCTGCTGTCGACCGCGCTGTTTGGAAAGGATATTGTGTTCTGTTGACGGTGACGGTGTCTGATTCAGACATATCTGCTTTTGCCTAGTATCAGTCTGTTGAATGACAGGTTTTCTTAGCAGTCTCACCTAGCTGTGGTAGATTGCTGTGGAGAAGTGATACGCATCATGACAGGAGATTCGTCCTTTTATATCCGAAAGGTTGGTATCGAATACGGACGTACACGAATATGCTCCTGTTTGGATAACCCAATAAGAGGATGGCGGCGAGCAAGTGATGGAGGCACAGAATGTTCAAAAGAATCATGGAATGCTTCACACATCCCAACCGGACGCTAGAAGACGTACTCTGCAATGGACGTAGAAGCTAAAGTTCGGGTACAACCAAAGAGGGAGGTTACATTTCTATGTTCGCAAAATTCAAGGTATACATGCTGCTATCCTTCAAGGAGAACGGAAAAGTCGCTGGCAAAGCGAAAGACAGTAGTGTAGGTGTAATAATAGGTCCACACCATACTACAATAACAGTAAGCCATAGGACTATAAAACCGGTAACTGTTGTCGACTCTACCTCACCCTCAAACGACTCATCAATGCAATACCAAACCGCTATCCTAGTTGCCTTGACTTTCATTCTCCCAGCCCTTGCATCCTCGCCTGGAGGTGTCGGTGGGCGTCGCCTACCGAATCTCGCGGATAGGGACACCGAAAATGTATCCGAGTCGGACTCGCACAGTTTATTCTCGGTAGGATTTCTCTGATCTTACTTCGTGTGATACGCAATCTGAAGGTATACCATCCAGGTACGAGCCGCCCAAGTCAGCTGCGGCAGCATTCAAGTCCATGATAAAACTGAAACTGAACAAGCTGAGCTAGCAGCTAAAGGGTAAGCTGGCGGTCTATTTCCCCTGAAACTCACGCACATTTCCTCTGAACAGGTGTATTGCCGCCGACTCGAAGGGATTGAAATCAAGCCATAATTGCTTCAACAAGGGGGGGAATGCCTACTTTTGTAACCCAAGCTGTTTCTCCAAGTCTCAGATGAAGAAGTTGGGTGCGGAGAATGGTGAATGCTTCGTCTGAAGGGTGGGGGCAGGGGCCATGTAATAATAGACGATATATCATGGCCAACCAGACGAGTTGGAATCACATCGCAGGAATGAGGCTATGATCGCACTGACAATCATAGTTATTTACGGACTGAGAATGGTCGAGATTGTACCCACTATGCAGAGTCTGATATGAAGGGTACTGAGCTAGTTGGGTGGGACCAGTGCCGGACGTAGGTTCACGGCTATGATGTGCCTTCGTATCTTTTGGGACCGCGGTGCTGCGTGACTCTCTGAGCTGATATCGTAAAGAAAGCCCCTGCTTCAACGCCGACAAACGCGAAGTACAAAGCCGAAATCTTCATTGAGGTGCACCACCAGATGCCGTATAGAGTACGAGGGTACCAAGTTTGAACGCACCAACTTCAACGCTAGACTTCGAAGCAGCTCGAATGTGTCGACGCGCGCAGGGATCCATCTCGCTTGCGACGAGTGGACCTGTACCCGAGCGTCTTAGCGAGGCATGGCATTGAGAGAAGCTGCAGCTCACGATCACCTAGCCTTGAGGGGGTGCAAAGCAAATGAACGTGCCTGTGGGTATCTTTGGGATGCCCCTTAGAGAAGGGGCGCACCGACTTCTTCGCACTTTCAGACCGATATGAAATTCATTTCCTCTTATATTGCGCCTCTTGAGCGGAAAGCAATGGCTCTGTTAGGAGCAATTATGGCATCGGCGTGGTGATACAAGGCGATTCATCAAAAAAAACTTACGACTGGAATATGCTCGACTGGTTACGAGACATGACGCTGCTGCGGTTGACATCACCAAATGCCGTGAGCGTGTCAAGACAAGGCGCTTTGGCTCAAAATTAACTTCGACAAATTCATGAAGCAAGAAATTAGCATGGCAACCCACCTTACTAGGTGCTCGTTGACTTCGATAGTAAACGCCACCAGCATTGTAGTTGCTGCGTTCTTGAACGAATCATCGCCGCATATGAAAAGGACGTCCTACACGAATCGATACGAGAAAGTCAGCATGTATTACTCTTCGTATCTTCGTCTTCCCGAAGACCGCGACGCGTTTCTATCTCTGGAAGGGTGTGTACGTCAGGGAACCGTTTCAGATGCCGCTAGGTAGTCTTCAAATGCAACATACCTTGCATATTCAATTTCCGGGAGGCCGGCCGGCGTTCGGTCTGGTGATATACTTGTGATATGAACGTAGCTTGAAGCTTGAGAATGGGGATTCACTTCAATCGCTCCGCGGGACCTGTGTATCACCACGACGGCCGAAGAACGCTTTGATCACCTTCACAATCCTCCGATATTAAACACCCAAGCAACATGCCGCAACAATGATCTCCAACACGCCGGACGAACGATGACTTCGGCCGAAAAGGCAGGGCACTTTGAAGACACTAGTGGGGGTAGGAGGGCTCGCAAATGCACGGAGTTGTAGGTGGGTGGATGCTCTGGGAAACCAAGCAAGGGATACGCGAGATTCCGAGAAACTGTTATTTGCGAGTAAATGTCTTGATCTTGAGAGCTGTGAGCTGTGAAAGTTAGTATCTAGATTTCAAACGTTCACATTTAGGCATTCCATGTCATCAACCGACACCGAAACTACTCACGAGAAAGTAAGGTGACGGTGCTGCCCCTCGAACAACTCTAGAAGGCATAAAATATGAAGCTAAGTGAAGACGACACACGGGAGTATACGTTATGCACGGAGGAGGTTGAGCAACCAATGGAAGCATACCTTTGACTTGGGGCGAGTAAAGGCTGTATGGCTAGACTCTTCCCTTGCCTCTTCCCCGTGGTAGCGGCGTCATTAAACAGACGAGTCCGCTGATGGAGATGTGGAGGCAATGGGAGCCCGGGCTGCGCAGCAACGAGTGCTAGACCCCAAGAATATTCTAGTGTATACTTGACGAAGACTGTCCACACCCCAAAGCAATAGCTCGCGCGCGATCCCTTGCGGCCCGGTCTGAACCCGATAGGTAGGTAGATAGCTTCACCAGCAGAAGAAGATCATGCCGGGCTGAAGAACGAGCCAAGGAGATATCGCATGACATAGTATGTTGCAACGTGCCCCGAAGATCGAACACGATCGGATGCACGGCACCCTGCATGACCACTGTTGCCACCTCTGCGGGGCCAGGTACATACGGATTCCCAGGTCGTATTTCCCGAGTGGTGGGTTGGGCCAAGTTAATTAAGCTCGAGGACTGTTTAGTGCTGATATCCGGATGATCGATGACAAGCACTTCCCCGGTAAGAACGTATGTGGCAGTAAAGAATGGAAGCACGGAAGAAGGCGAGTGTTTCTCAAGGTAATATCGGTGAAATGGCGTTGAGGTGCATCCGGGTACATGGATGTTCGCCAGTACCGAGTCATGGGCGATCAGGAGGTGAGCGGGAGTCCGACGAAGTGGCGATTGAGAAAGGTGAGGCGTTCCGCTGATGAGGAAGAGTGGCTGATCGGTATGTGTAGTTGGGGTCAAGGGTGCCGTGAGCAATGCCAGGAACTGGCCAAGTACTTGAAGAGAGAGATCATGAGAGTCTGAAAGCAAGCAAAGATATATTGCAATCCGCTCCTATGTCGGATGTACAGTAGCTGCAAGAGCATGTGCACGTATCACTCTAGGTCTGGTCGCCACCTACTGCAGACTCTCAGCGTTTCAGCCTTGTATCTCGGCGTCCGTTTGGGCATCTTGGAACGAATAAGATGTCGGTATTCGGAGATCATTGCGACAATATTGATCGACATGCAGATAGCTGAGAAGCCAGAACTAAGCCTAACATTGGACGTTGATCCCCGTGAGCTTCTAAAGGTTGTCGCTATCGCTGAGGCACATTTTGCCATGGTTGACGGTGGCAGTCGCGGGCCGCAATTCTTGCTTCGTTAGGGTTAGGGAGAGTTTCGGAAATAGCAAGAGGGAGTATGGGACCAGTACTGATTCCGTGATTCGCGTGCGGTCTGGAGTTAATACGTTTGGATATGAGGATTCGGTAACGTCTCTCTGAAGAAAACAATTTGTTCGGAAGGAGGAAACTCAGGTATGGAAGCAGGCGCGTTTCGTGAAAGAGTTATCTTGGAAATTAAGGTTCTGGCGGGGCAAGCCCAGGACTAGAGGCCCACCAAAGTTACCACCAAAGGATTTGATCCAAAACTTGGGGTATTGTAGAGGAGAGAGCTCTGGTAGAGGCAAAGCAAAGTTAGTAATATATGGTAGTTAAGTGACGAGCAGCTTCAAACTATCGATCTTTACTGACTGTGGGATACATCTTTCTCACGGTTAACAAGCATGATGTCATTTCTGCGCTACTGCGCACAATTGCCCTCAAATCCAAACCACCACCAATCGAACGACTTTTACGAGATAATCATGTCGAACCCGACGTCTTCAAACTGGGATGTGCTTTTGTACTTTGTTGCCATGTACGTCGATGACAAGTCTCTCCATGTCTGCAGCGAACTTACCTCCCGAATCACAGATTCTTGCCCCCTGTGGCTGTCTTTTTCAGTGTGTCTCCATGAGTTCTTCACAGCGAAGTAGAGGCATTTTAAACCGATTGCATATAACCTCTTTAGAACGCGGAATCCTTGCAGGTACGTTGCATTGCGTGGTGCGGATTGCGAAGCTTATCTCGGTGTCGGTAGATTTTTGGATCAACCTCCTTCTCTGCCTCCTTGGTTGGATTCCCGGTGTTATACATGCATGGTACGTTTGTACAAGGTTCTTCCCTTCTGACTCGCCCCGCCCACATTGCCTGTAGGTACATCATCTCGAAATACGAAAGGCCTGCAGTAGCCTTGTAGGTGATCACACCAGGACTCGCCCAAGCCTCGAATATTACTCCAGGGCGAATTCTCCGGTTATGAACTATGTGTAACAATATTGAAACCATCGTCTGTTCTGTGACAATTGATATGACATACCGTCATACACATGCAGTCAGTGGCTCTCGGATTCGGCTTTGCATTTAGCGCCCAACCGGCATTAAATCAGCCCATCCGCAATTGGTAATTCACCGGGATTGTCATTTTGTCGATCACTCACTGCCTTTCAAGTCTTTCATCCTCTTCCCAGATGCTCCGTTCTACCTAAACCACCGCAGACAAAGCAAGCAGCCTCACGGTCGCTCTCTTACTAGCTGGTGAGTATCAAATAAGGTTTACGCGGTCATTAATCCTATTTGTCTGAGTCTTGGCCACCGTCACGTTCCGGACAATGAGAGGTCAAAGCCCAAAGCCACGATGTCCGAGGGGAAACCCAGTGATGTCGCTTTCATGTATAAAGAACATATAATACCATCCATTTCCCCACGCCCCCTCTTTCTACCCACCACGATTGACCATCTCAAAGACCCTCCAAGACGCGACGCCCCGCACGCAAACGCGACCCAAACCCCCAAAGTCCTTGTTAAAATGGTCATTCAAACACGGAGCGCCGCACGAAGAGCACAAGACATCGGGTCTGCTATACCTCAAAGAGAAGGCACTTTGGTGACGATTGAACCGTCGGCCACCGGGCTCGGTGTGCACAAACGATGGCATTACCCTGACGCCGCCGCACCACGGATACGCGACGAATCGTTCTCGTCGTCTTCATCCTCGTCGCTTTCGAGCCTCTCTTCCTCACGCGATTGGGGCTCCACGCTGTCGTCTTTGTCTTCCATGGAATCCATCGCCCCGCTAGAACTAGATCAATTGCGAGACGTACAACAAGAGAACCGCGCACCCAAGCACCCCTCGCACCCTACACCGCCAGAAACACCGCGCCCCATCCCCGGCGCGCACAAACGCACTCCTCTCAGGCGCAGTCCTCTCATCAGGTGGACAACCGACCATGATGGTACCACGCGCCGCCTCCTCGTGCCCAACGTCCCATACTCGCAGGACGACGCGAGGGTGGCCAGGATGATGAAGGAGAAGGAAGATGCGGCGACGAAGAAGATGGACGAGGTGTTTGAGAAGCAGTATGCGATGATGCTGAGGCAGCGGGAGAGGGCGGTGCTCAGCATGACGCGCTCGGATGATGACATGGACGATGAGAGTGTGGAGAGCTTTGAGAGCTCGGACGGGTCGATGGGTGGAAGTGCGAGACCCCTTGTGCGGGGCGATACACATCCAGCACTTGACGCCCCTTCGTTCGCGTCTGGGTCTGATTACGACCCGTTTCTCGTCAATGCATATGTACGAAACGGGAATGATACACACATGGTTGACGGTTCGTCGTGACTACTTGCTTCGCTATGTGCCATTCTTTCGTCGTTCTTTCTATGTATGTATTGTGTCGCCGTCTACGAACCTACGGACTTCATGTACTTGTAATTCTCTACCCCCTCTACCGCTAAATATGTATAAGGGATGGATATATGTATTTACATTGTGCTTAGTATGCAATTTACAGTCGTTCAGACGTTCACCAGATCGTGGCGAAGGCCTTGCGTCTAAATCCCAGGTGTTCTCGTCTTCTTCCTGCGTTTAGGTTCTGAGGTTCTCTACTTGGCCTACAGGCCTCTAAATAAACGTTTATTGCGCCGGTTACCGTTATTGCGTATGTATGATAAATATGCGAGATATGTGAGTCGAGCGATTGTTGTATGGATCTCTATGTACCCAATTGGAACCCCAATATATGTACTTTTCAACGTGAAGTGGACCATAAACGAGAGCAAAGTCCAAGAGGGATTAAAAACATGATGACGATGATAACTGTAGTACCCACAACCCACTAAGCAACCCGTTGAGCGTTTGAGTTCAGGAGGGCCAGCTTCTGATGCTCCGCCTGACTACTTACTACCAAGATGACGAGGAAAATCATGAGTGATATGATATATACGATGATGAAGACGAAATGTGACATTGTCTTGCGTCGGGAGTGCCCATAAAGTGTTCGGACACATGGGGCTCCAACACCAACACTGGCCTCGGCCGGCATTCAGCTTTCCAACAGACAACCAGCAGAGGATCTACGAATCGCGGGTGACACGATCGACGGTCCTCCAGCTGTTCAGAAGCGTCCGCCTGATGCTCGCCATGCCGGGTTGGAGGTTGATATCCTGATCCGGGACCGTATACCTCTGTGTAGGATTCTTGAGGAGCATTTCGGCCGTGCGGCGATCTGCAGGTGCGAATGGCTGGTTCCACGGGCTGAACGCGAAGACGTCGGGGGTTGGGCAGTGATGCTATGATGATACAACATCAGCAAGGTGTACATGGAGGGAATTAAGGAGAGGGCATACCGCGGTGATTTCGTGAATTTCTCGCTCGATGTGCAAGCAGAAGCTGTCAACATCTAAAGCGTAACTAAGCATCGAGGATAATGGATCGGCGTGGAGGGAATAACTCACCGAGATCATTGGCATCGTATCCGAAGGGATCTTCACTACAGAATACGAATTTCGTCAGGGAATGTCGAACGGAGTCTGGAAGCTGGGCTATTCTTACATTTCTTGACCAATTTCCAAGAACCCGAGAAGGAGGAACGACGCGAATGCGGTGGCTGGAATCACTAGGTTGCCAAAGGTCGCAAAGAGTTGGAACTAAGGGTAGATGCGTGAGGTTCGAGTACGAACTACGGATTTGAGAGAGAAGCGTACTGGCAGGAAGAAGAGGTAAAGCCTTGAAGATATGGGCGTATCAAGTCAGGATCAACGACAAACGTTGTAGAGTTGCCATCTCCGTAGATGTGACTTACCAAAGTGACATGCGAAGATGCGCCTGATATGCGAATGGCAACGGGGTGCTCCTGATACGATCTAAGTTGGACATGGTGTCTTGGAGAGAAGAAAGATTGTTAGTGAGGGCCGTGGCGATGGCCGGCGTAACCAAGCCTTGCTTCATAACATCTTGGGTTCCATACCGTCAGAGTTGTTAGAATGAAGCCAAACTAATCGAAGCTCACAAGCTGTGTAACTATAGGAGCAAAATGAATCACCGAGGATTGTGGGGAATCAAGAAATGGAGCTTACCTCGAGAGGTACAAACAAATCTCTATAGGAACATTGCTCTCGATCTCCTCGACCTTCCTCTTTCTCCCAAGAGCATCCCTAGCGCCCTTCTTCTTGCGTTCAGCGGCCATCCGAGCGAGAGACGCAGTGCGGCGGAAGATGATCAAGATTACCCACTTGAAGAAGCGGAAGAGAGGAACATAATCATAGACTGTTGTCTCGGGAGGATTGCGAGCCGGCTTCAACGGCTGCTCACTGTCCACATGTGCCAATGCCTTCTCCGGGTCAAAGCTGTCACGTCTCTGCTTGCGCGGCGACCTTCTGCCGAGGGACTGGTACCAGGAGGCGTTGGTGGACTTGCTGTCTTCGTCTTTGCCTCCGAGATCATGGTCATGTTTGGGATCGGGGAGGGAGGCCGTCTTCTGTGGCTTGTGTCCCTGGACTGCGTCGCGCACGTTCTGGTGGGGGTGGACGTGCGGTATCTCCCCCGCGGCGTGGACTTCGCGGAAAAGAGGGAGGATGTCCTCCGGAATGCGCTGTCCAGCTTCCATGTTCGCATAACGGGGCAGATGGCAGATGAGAGGGTAGAGATCTTGGTAATATATTCCGGGTTCACCACGTAGCAGATGCTAGGATATTGAGATCAGATATTCACGTTCAAAACGTCTATATCGTTGAGACTGACCTTGACAGCCACGGAGAACGCTTGTACCTTCAGAATCACATTCAGAGACAGATACAAGAATTGCGACTTGCAAGGCATACCAAGTTAACCATCGTCTTCTTCTCAATGATAGCCTCCAGCTCGGTGCGCTGCTGGGCGGTTGCGGGCCTCTCGGTGGGAACATGGATCCAGATCTACGATGAAATGAATTGTGCGCTTGGTACGAGCGTGATCGAGGCGAAGAGCGCTTACAAACTGTGCCAAGTTTCTTGATGCGATGTTGATGTTAGTCCACATCTTCCTTCCATCTTGATACCTACACACGCATGCATGATGGGACCAGATCTCAGGAAAATCGACGGGAATTCGCGTACCTTTCGTATGCCGTCGACGTTCTGAAGGAAATGACCAAACCGAGAACCGTACCCAGGACTGTCAGCAAGCCGGTGTTTATGCTGAGTTTCGTGGAAGTCATCGTCGACACCAGGTAGACCACTGGGCGCCATACCAGTGAGCTAAAAATTCTGCAGAAGGGACCTAGAAGCGGACTTACTAGTAGCGACCGCAGAGAAGAACAGAACTTCTGGCCAGATATCATTGACGACTGTGGCATTGAACTTCTTGAGCGTCCATCGCCCGTGGAACAGCGGATTGTGAGCGACCATGCTCGACTTTGAAGGGAAAAAGAAACTGAAGGGAGAGAAAGGTTACTAGTTGCCAGCGCTTCCATGGTCACCGTTTAAATACAGTACCGTGGGTGAAACGGAGAGATCGCCCCGCCGGAGATAACACTGACAACAGTCACTGAAGGCGTGTTCCGTTATTGAATTCTGGAACAAGAACACAAGACGCTGAGAACAAGCCGTCTAAACGGCGAACCCAGCTTAGGCCCTGCTGATGGAAAAAAGACGAGGACGGTAAATCACTTTCGTTAATCAGTATCTTCGGACGCCCATGATTGTTTCGTCCAGCTCGAGCGCTGTTCTCTGCTAGGGACACTTGGACACACTGCATTTAGCGTCGTGCACAATCAATGAGGCAGGAGCCAAGGAAACCATACATGGGCGGCTGAGGTCGCTGAGAAGGATTAATGATCATCGATCTGGACTCGTGAGTGCCAGAGCTTGATTCCCCACTACACGAGGTTAGCCATTTCTATCAGATCCTACATCATGAAGCCACTGACATTTTTCTGACATGTGCAAGCAATCGTAACAGGTATATTTAGTGGTTTTTCAATAGAACCTTGAAGTGCATCATGACGGTGTGTCCCATCGCAGAGCTACGCGAACAGAACTTGATACCGTGTTCGCCGCCGCCCCCGTCTGCTAGATGTCCTGACGGTGCGTTTCCGGACAAGCTTCATGTTCATCAGATCACACTTTCGTAAGGATGCGGTTTCGAACTCACCACGAACTTTGGCAGTCATCGCAGTAAGATCCGACAGCGACTAGAGTCTAGACGCGTCCAGTACGATAGCCAGAACGCCAACACGAGTTTTGTCGCCATACATCGCACCTCAGAACCATTAGCTCACAATCTGAGGGCCGAAATTAATAACGATGCTCACGGGCAGCACCTTCATTATGCTTAGAACTCATGTTTGTGTCGTTGGCCGACATTAATTTCGAAGGAAAAGATGGCGGTCATGCAGGGTGTTTCAGCAACATGAACAAGGTGGTGGAATGGAGAGCTCAACTACTTGACAACTCTCCGTGCGGCGAACCAACCGATGGAGCGAGCAAACTTACAAGCTCCTGTTTAACTCCTGTCGCCCTTTGGCGAAGCGCCCTGCAACGTGTTTCAATCGCCCCCACTTCTGTCTTCTAAACTTTGTAGATGGCTCAAAATACTGCTTGCAAAGGCGTCTGCCATCCAAAGCGCTCCCAAGGGGCCTGCCATAGTATTTCAGATAATATTCTTTGAGCCTTACCGGGAGGCTGCTGAGGCTTGGTAAAAAAAAACTCACCGCTCCTGGCCGCCGGCGCTGTCGGGACAAAATCCGACGTTTTCTGCCTCCTGGAACCAAGCCCTCATGATTAAAAACAGGATAGCTTGCCTCGCTCTAATCCCCCACATGAGGTAAGTAATATCTATCAGATGATGCATCATCTAACTGCTGACATGGTTTTACGCATTGATTTTTACAAGTCGTTGTAAAATCTCCCGGAGACAGCAAGCACCATCGGGTAAGACTAGAGGACGACGTCAATATATGAGGCGTGTAGCCGCCTAATCGAGCACTTCAAGGCTTGTTTCTTGGCTGAAGATGCCTAGTCTGGCCCATTAACTGATGGGACTGCCTGCTCGCTGAGTTCTCCAAGCCACATGTCGGCCTCTGCGAAAAGGCTCCGTTGAGGACTATGAACGAGGCGTTCCTCCACGGGATCGACGCCTCCATAACATTCCAACGTCGCACACGCCACAATCACGATCATCCATGAAGGCGCCTCGTTTCGGCATTCCAAAGACGTCAACTTGATGCAAAGCTTTCCACAGCAGGACCTCCCCGCGTAGACGCTCCGCTAGTATGCCAATCGTCCCCATCGTGCCAGATGGTGGCACCCGCTCATCCGAACGTAACGCTTTGACCGTCGGTTTCAGGACCGCTAAGTCCTAAAACTGCCTAGTCAGGTCTGCCCACAACGGACAACTTGTCCCAGGAACTCCGTTGTATGATCTCAATACGTACACACAATCGCCCACGGTGCGCTCATCGTGCCATAAAATTGCTTCCGCGTGCACTTGATCATTGCCTCCATTGGGGTTATCTCGACATGCAGGCAATGTATAGCAGCACATAAATACGGCCACAGGGCTAAGATGTGGGCGTATCTGCGAGGCGATGGCTATCTACCCATTCTTCGCGTCTTTGTCCTGGTCAATCTTCGACAGAACGAGCATCTTCGTTGCTCTTGCATCCCTCTCCATAGTAGCCGTACGGTTGATTAAGAAGCCTCACCGGCTCCCCTTCCCCCCTGGTCCTAGACCGCTCCCATTAATCGCCAATGCTCTCGACTTCCCACTAGCCCGCCCTTGGGAGACATATACGCGATGGGGCCAACAGTATGGTGCGGTCTTTGAGACACGCATGATCTGAGTTCCTTCCTTACTTCTCAATGCTCAGGCGATATCACCCACATCAACGTCCTTGGAATGCACATCTACGTCCTCAACTCTGCTGAAGCCACAGGAGACTTGCTCGATGGCCGCTCAAACTTGTATTCCTCCCGGCCGGACATGCCCGTTGCTGAATTGTGAGATCCCCACCATGTTCGTGCAATGGGGAGGCCTGGCTAACGCTTCTAGGACTGGGTGGCATATGACTATGGCGACACTCCCTTATGGTGATATGTGGCGCAAGCACCGGGCCCTGTACCACAACAAGTTCAAGCAAGAATCCGTTCACCAATTTATCCCCCTCCTTACATGCAAAGCACACGACCTTCTGCGGCAATTGCTAGCTACTCCAGATGAACGAGTAGAACATATCAGGAAGTACGCCCCATTTCTAACCTTTCGCTACATCTCAAGAGATCTAATAAACATAATCTGACGTGTGCATAGCTATCCAGCAGCTAGCCTAATGTACATCTGCTACGGGCACACTATCGAATCACATCATGACCCCCTTGTTGAGATCTCCGAAACAGCAGCTCAAGAAGTAGCTGAAACGATTTTGAAAGGATCACTAGTAAATATGCTGCCGATGGGTGAGTCTCCCGAACATCCCTAGGAGCGAAACTCGGGAGATGCTGAGTGTATTCATAGCCCGCCATCTGCCAGATTGGTTTGGCTTCCAACGAAGCGCTCGGGAGTGTAGAAGAAAAGTTAATCTGATGCTCAACGTGCCTTATGAATCGGTCCGTCGACACATGGTATGCTCTATCATCAATGTCTCTTCACTATGGCTTGACATTTTAAATCTTAGACGTCGGGAAATACTGTACCCTCTTGGATGTCTGAGATGTTAGAAGTTAATGATTCGAAAGGGGGAGATAAAGCCGAAGAAGAGATTATTAAGAGCGTGACTGCTTCAAGCTTCGCCGGTAAGCTGCTCCTCCTCTCTTAGAGTCCTGCGCACGCTAATGACTCATGCCTCAAGCTGCGAATGACACAGTGAGTACACGTTGACTGATATATACTCTACTCATGGTCGTATTGACGCTGGGTCCTCCGCCAGACTGCCTCCGCTCTACAATTCTTCGTTTTGGCGATGCTGCTCTATCCTGACGTGCAATGCAAAGCCCAGGAAGAGCTGGATCGTGTCGTAGGAGCGGGAAATATCCCCACTTTCGAGGACCGCGAATCCTTACCTTATATTGATGCGATATTCAGGGAGCTGCTCAGATGGAGACCACCTGCCGCTATTGGTGGGTATATCAATACGCCATACATCAATCATAAAGCTGAATACACCACGTTATGTAGGTGTCCCCCATTCCACCACGAAAGATGATATCTATAGGGATTACTATATACCGAAAGGTATGACTTACTTTATATTTGACTGGCATTTGTCTCCGTCTCATCTTGAATGACTAGGATCAATTATCTTCGCGAACATTTGGTTCGTGGAGTTTTACCAGTACAACATCTGCCCTCCAGAGATTGATTACTTCTTCGATTCCAGGGGCATGTCGCACGATTCTTCTGTATACCCCAACCCAGAGGCTTTCCAACCCGACAGGTTCTTGAACCCAGATGGCACACTTAATGATAATGATAAACCCTTCGCCTTCGGATTTGGACGGCGGTAAGTACCTGGCTTTACTCTCCCCGCGCCGCCTTTGTCATTGAAATACAATGTTCGCCATTTGAAGGGTTTGCGTAGGGAGCGATTTTGCCCGTGAGATCATCTGGATTGCGATAGCCACGATGTTATCTGTGTTCCAGTTCGACAAGGCGAAGACGCCGGAAGGCAACGATATTGAAGTCGATGGGGGCTTTTCCGATAGTCTCGTTATGTGCGTACCTCCTTTGTTCAACTACACGGTGCTCACATCGTCTTGCCACTCTTCAGCCACCCATTAGAATTTAAATGCTCAATCAAGCCTCGCTCGCAAGCGTGCGAGGAGGCGATTTTGAAAACCCCTGAGCTCAAGCTCGATAGCCTTGAACTCAGATGGTTCGAGTAAACACTGAATGTAACATTTATCACTTGTAATATTTTAGACAATTTGATCAGGCTGTACATAGACATGTAACATGTACGATGTGCTTCCAACAAAGTCTTGTAATGTACAACTTAGAACAACTTCTCGACTTCGAATTCTTTCATGCATTTGTTCGTTTTAGGAAGGAGACCTTCTTTATTGAGAAGGATGCTGGGGAGTTAGGGGAGCCCGCGACCAGAATTGATTGCGTTTGCAACCTGACTTGTATTCGGTCGGTTGAATGCATATCTGTGGGGAGGATATAGATAAAGTATAGCATGGCGCTGGTCTAAGCGAAGCTTACCGTTCATAGCTATCAAGGTACAGCTGTTCGTCGCTGCAGGTGGCTTTGAAGGACGGGTGGTTGAATAACCGTTCCAACCATGCGTTGAATTTCTGGCCTTCCGGCAGGCTGAAGCCTCGGTAATGCTTCAAGACACTGGTCGATCGGAGAAGCCCTGACACCGCCGTGAGTGCGATCATTCCTGGGCCCACGAACGTTAGAGAAACCCTTACAAGGTCCAGCCATAACGTCAACGAGTCCCAAGTCCCCTCCCTCTACCCACAGACCAAGACCTGATTTAAGAGCGCGGAGCTCACCCTCACCGGAAACGCCTCCAATCGAGATGACTTCTTTCTCTGCTCTTTCTAGGAGGGATACCAGCTGCTCGATCGCGGCATGGTAATCCTTTCCGTTTTGGATCTGAGCGTCTGTATCTTGGGATTGGAGGAATCGATAGAAGGCAGGCACAAGTGTGCGATTGACGTGATCAGCTTGCAGGCGGACTAACGCGCGAGCATCTGTGACGGCAGGTGAGCGAAATTTCCCTGATGCTATGAAATAAGCAAGTGATCAGCCCCTGTGAGACGCACATGGGTTCGTAGAGGGTGGAAGGAGGCTGCGCTTCGTTGTATTGTCAGCGATGCTGCGACGATCGTATATCGGTATGTCTAAGTTACTCAGGTGCTGAAATTTACATACGCCTCGAGGTACTCCAAGATGACGGTACTTTCGTTTAGGCCTCGAGGGGGGTTGTACTCGTGCAGCTTTAAACCTGGTACGAGGCCTTTGGGGGACACTTCCAAGAGCTCTTTGGGCTTCTTGTATGGATCGACTTCATCTAGAGAGCAAGTTTACCTTAGATGTTCAGTATTTTGACAATTGATCGTACAATACTACAGTGCATGAGTCGAATCATTAACTTCACGGGACGTCGGGAGCTGCATCGGTGCTCACTCACACGGTATGGAATTCCCAAATACTCAAACGCTGCCCACACCCTTTGAACGAACGGACAGAAACAGCTTCCATAGAGCGTAATGGCCTGCGAATTGACATGATTTTCCACAGTCTTGAGTGCAGGACCAGTACACTTTGTGTGGTACTGCTTTCCGGTGTCTGCCATGAGAGAGAAGTGGGAGCAAATGATGTCACAAGACAAGGTCGAGTGGATATCGACATGTATAAGTCACCGTGGAATTGCTAAGTCAATGTCGAAAAACGAGGAGCATCATAATCCGACTCGCCGCCGAATCAGGTACATAGTGTGGGGACTCTGGATCAAACGCGATAATTGTTATAATATCTACTGCTTAGAATAAACAAGATAAGCAAGATAGCTAACGAATAAAACAAACACGACTCGAGCAATTCCTGGACCATCGTTTGACTTCATTCCCGCGCTCTCCATGCGGGAGAACGTGCTTCTCTTGGGTATATTGGGGCCATATAAAGTGGACTGCGTCCGGGCTGCCAGAGAATCTACTCGAAGTAATGTACAAATTCTACAAATGCAACTATTTACTCACCTTTCGTAGGACCTCGCGGACCGAAGCCAATGAGGCGAAGAAATGGACGTAGTATGAACGTTAGCGGCAAGTACACGCTAAGCACCACCGCTAAGGCGAGTCTAGGGTGCCGTTCAACTGTATCCCTCGCCGTAACTGCCATAGTTTTTATTACAGGGAGGGCTTGGCATATTGTGTGAAGTCCCTCTATATCCTTGGGATTCCCGCAAAATTGCAGGGCACTATCTATGATGAAAAGCCATAGATAAAGTGAAAAGGCGAGGGCGAGTATGGTTGATATCATGTTGACGTTGAACGTTTGAACAACGAAGAGTGCCTCTCGCCTGTCGCACGCCAGTTGGTTTTGAAGGCCGCGATTGACCGTGCGAACCATTTGATCTAAGTAATCTATGGAGCAAGATTAGATGACGGTTCGCCGCATAGCCTTCCTTGAATCAGCCCGTTCTTGAATCTTTGTTGCAGTGTGCGCAGTTGGCGGCGCAGTCCTCGCCCAGCTTTATAAACCTTTTCTTCCTTGATATTGAAGCCCGAAGTACTGAACGTTGAACCACCATGGAAGCCCTCAAATTGCAAAGAAAGTACCCCGAAGTCAGCCGCGATGAGATGTTCGATCTCATCAATCGTTTCAAGTACGTACTAACCTTGTCGACTTACGTCCAATCAACTGACTCCCAGACAAGCTCGATCTCGACAGATACACCTGGGCGAATCGACAAGACCGCCGTTCTCCAGGCAATCCAGGCGACGGGGCAGTCTTATGATGTCGCCCGGGAGACGCTCAAGCATGTCAGCGTTGATGCGAGTGGAAAGGTAGAGCTCGAAGATTGGGTTGAGGTGAGGTGCTGCATAAACAATGGCGAATGGTCGGCGTGCTGACGGACGGACGTGTAGTTGAACGTGAAGATGAAGAGCCAGCAGGCCAAGGCTTCGCTCCCCACGAGAGCTGGCAAGGTCACCGTCCAAGGATCTAATGCGAACGTCAGCCACACTATCAACGAGGACGAACGGAAGGAATTCACAAATCACATAAATCTGGTGCGTAGATGCTTCTCCTTTGCAAAGGTACAATTCTCAAGCATTATGTCGTATAGGTCATCGAAAACGACCCCGAGATGGCGTCCAGATACCCCATCCCGACGGACACGATGCAGCTTTTCGACGAATGCAAAGACGGCCTCATTCTATGCAAACTCATCAACGACTCTGTTCCTGATACGATCGATACGCGTGTCCTCAACAAGGGACAAGGCCGAAAACCTCTAAACGCCTTCCAAATCACAGAAAACAACAACATCCTCATCGCGTCCGCTAAGGCCATCGGGTGCTCTGTCGTTAACATCGGCTCTTCCGATATCGCTGAGGGGCGGGAACATCTCATCCTCGGGCTGATCTGGCAGATCATTCGAAGGGGGTTGCTCGCTCAAGTGGATATCAAACTACATCCCGAGTTATATCGCTTGTGCGAGGAAGGCGAGACGGTAGACGACTTGCTCCGCCTGACACCCGATCAGATCCTGCTCAGGTGGTTCAACTACCATCTCAAAGCGGCAGGCTGGCACCGTAAAGTCAACAATTTCAGCAAAGACGTTTCAGACGGCGAGAACTACACCGTCCTCCTCAACCAACTAAAACCCGATCAATGCTCGCGCGCGCCGCTGCAAACCAGAGACATCCGGCAGCGTGCCGAGGAGGTCCTCCAGAACGCAGCCAACATCGGATGCCGAAAGTACCTTACTCCCTCCTCATTGGTCGCTGGCAACCCCCGTCTTAATCTCGCGTTTGTGGCCAATTTGTTCAATACGCATCCGGGCTTGGAGCCGCTGGACGAGCAGGAGGCAAAGGACTACGGTGTCGTCGAAGACTTCGACGCGGAGGGCGAGCGCGAGGCTCGGGTGTTTACGCTGTGGCTCAACTCTCTGGGCGTCGAGCCCGGCGTATTTAACCTGTTCCAGGATCTCAAGGACGGCCTGATCATTCTGCAAGCATTCGACAAGATACTCCCGGGATCAGTCATCTGGAGGAGAGTGTCGAAGCCCAAGGGCGGCGCCCCTCCTCCCCCGGCGTTCTCGGGCGAGGGTGAAGAGGAAGAGGATATTGGTGTCACGCCCAATCAGAGTCAGCTTTCGAGATTCAAGCAAGTGGAGAATACGAACTATGCTGTGGAGCTGGCACGACAGAACGGGATGCATATGGTGGGTATACAGGGGGCTGATATTGTGGATGGGTCCAGGACGTTGGTGCTTGGGCTCGTCTGGCAACTCATGAGGTACGTCTCTCTCCCTCTCTCTGACACCCATTACCCCTTTATATTGACTACAACATGCCATTAGAATGAATATCACCAAGACCCTCACTTCCTTGTCAAAGACCAGCGGTGGGCGCTCAATAAGCGACACGGACATGCTCAAATGGGCGAACACCACCGCGCAAAAATCGAAACCCAGCGTCCGACCCATCAGGTCGTTCAAAGATCCCTCAATCACCACTGGGCTGTTCTTCCTCGACCTCCTAGATGCTATTCGCCCAGGTATCGTTGATCCCACGCTCGTCATCGCCGTGTCAGAGAACGGCGATTATGAAGATAGGAGGCAGAACGGTACGTTGGTTTGACCCAGACCGGTTTGAGAAGTGATTCGACGGTGCTGATGATTCCTCGCGTTTTGTAGCGAAATTGGCCATCTCGATTGCGAGGAAAGTTGGCGCGCTGATCTTCTTGGTGCCAGAGGACATTGTTGATGTTCGGTCTCGTCTTGTACGTTGCTTTTCCCTTCCTTGCAACTTTTCGGACACTAAGTTTGTGTGTCCTTAGATTATGACCTTCGTGGGCAGTCTCATGAGCGTCGCCCAGTGATAGACTTAGTTGTGTAATTGTGATTGCAAAAGGAACAGAAGAATAATTTTAGTGTACCGGGGACCGGCTATTATGTTACACGCTATGGATTTAAATACTGAGCTTTTCAAGTTGGTTTAGACCATGAAGTCTTCACCTGTTTCAAGGCTTCATACCGATGCGAGGCGCGGAACTAGCAGGTGAGCAAAATGCAGAGATACCGGGCAAAAATGAGCTGAGCGAACCTCTCTCATAATTAACTAACGTTAAAGCAACCCGCACGGAATACAGTGTTAGCGACCACGGCCGGGGAAGATCTGCTGGGCATCAATGGGCGCTTACCGGTACGAGCAGTGTTAGGTTCGTCTCACAGTTTCTTGGTTCGGTTGGTTGACCCTATGGCCTCAGATCCAAACGCTGAACGAGGAAGTCCTCATCCATATTGGATGTGGAGAACCGTGCTCAGTGTGTGGTGTTCGCATATGAACAATACAGAGGTTATCTGCAGAGATCTGGAATCTCGTCGAGACTGGATTGTCACCCCAATTCGACGACTCGTGGCCGTTGGCGGTACCATTGTGCCCCGTTCTAAAAAAGGGTAATCAGAGGCGAGTCACCCATCTAGTTCCATCGTTCTCCAAAAAATACCGATTGTTTGTGTTTAGGTTTGTGGAAGCTGTAACATCAAGGTTCAAGTAGATGTTCGGACCTGATACACGTCCTTCTTGCCTACTGAGCCAACCGGATGTAGGTTTCTCAAGGGTTGCCTAGCGAATGTTTGCTCCTAAATTTCCAACAAATATTTAAATATACGGAGGCCACGACCTCCGTTTCGAGTACCCAATTTGCGGACTTTGACTGTCCTCAACTGTAGTCCAAGTATTAGAGTCCGAAAACAAAAGAGAGACGAAACATTGATCCGAGCTGTCTGATCCGTTATCACGTGTGTCCGGTACGGGTTCGTGACGTCCGAGTCATGTGCGAGCGCGTCCGAAGAGTCGGAGGGGGGTCGATAGGGGATAGGGGAAGTCGGACTGCACGGAACAAAAGGGTTCAACCCTTACAGGAGTCTGTCGACGAGTACAAGAAGGCGGAAGGGAATGCAGGTAAAGACATAAAGGTACAGTGGTAGTTATCCGTGGTCGATATCTCGAAAACTGAACTGTAACTAGGTGGTCTCATTTTCTAATGCGATCTGGAAGGACCTCGAGCGGATATCCATGCCGCGGCATAAGGTCGTTGTCATTAATTTTGAGTCGTTGTTGACATCTATCCGCCTCCATATGCCCGAGAGCCTTTTGAAGGCCACTGAAGCTGAGGTGCCACGACTAGATGACGTATTGCAAGACTTAAATGGTTTCGTCGGAACGCAGGTCAGTCGAGCTCGCTGTTGACATTCGCTTCCGTCTCTAAAGTTCATGTCTTCTCAGACAGAGTCTGGTGCGCGCGTCTTCATTAACCAATGGCTTATAGCTGTCAAGCGCATCCTTCGCAACGAGTTTGCTGCCTTTGTCTGGACGGAGTTGTGTCTGTCATCTGCTTCGGCACAACCTGTTCATATCGAAGAAGATAACCAAACAACCTTCTTGACCGGTGTGATAGACTATGGACTTGCGTCCATGCGGATCACGATGGTGGAGGAGGAAGAAACGGTAATGCAACAAAGGAGTACGCCATCTTTCTCTGTGCTTTCATTTAGCTGACCTTTTCTTCTGTAGTTTCAATCATGAATGAACTGCAAACCAAGAGAATCGTCGGGGTGTTTGGGCAGCATCGTGTCACCTTTGTCATAATCGAGGCAAAAAATGACCGAGAACGTCTTGAAACACACATCCCCCAGGTAGCCCTGCAGTGTGTCGCTCTGTGAGTTCTCTAGACGAAGTTGCAAGCGTGAGCTTGACTATTTCCATGTACAGCGAGGAGGAATGGACGGAGGGCGGGTGCGTACTCAATTGATGGGCACGGATCCAAAACTTAATCTCATAACATAAGGTCGAAGATAGTGGCCTTCTGTTTAGCTAATAGTAAACGATGGATGTTTGGGGTTGTCGACCGTGTCTCCGGGCGGATCTTTCATACAAAGGAGCAAAATGTTACCCAGGATCTACTCCAAATTCTTCTCGGTTTGGTTTTCTGGGTAAAACAATTGCATTAAATAAAACTGCCATGGCTAACTCATTTGATAGGCTTCTAATTCCTCGCAAGACATCCTTATTACGATTCTATTAGCGATAAAAGCTTGTGTACAATAGGCTGACTTGTTCTGTATACTGCTATGTAGACAAGGCAACTTGACATGATATGATCAATCTCATATCCATTTTCTAATTATGATCTAGCACAAAAATATACTCATCACTCGCCCGTTCAATTATTCGACCAGAGAAGTCGTCGAGAAGTGGCCGCCAACCGTAATTGTGCTCCTCAGACGCCTCCCAAGTTTTGATACACCGCTCATCGTAGTCACGGGAGAACGATAGTACTTTTCTTGTTGAAAGTCTCCGGAAGTACGCACGGTGGAGACTGAAGGCGTAGGCGCACCTATCCCCCGGTGAATGGCGTATATAATCTTCTCCTGTCGGCGGCTGGCCATCATGTGGGATCGTTAGCTTGACCACGGCTTCAGTGCTTGCAACGTAGAAGTGAGCATTGCCAAGAAGGCTGAAGTAAATGGGAGTATAGACGTAGGGATTGAGTCCCGGCAAAGCAAGGGTGTGCAAAGGCGCGGTCGGCAAGCCAGCTACGGGACATTTCGCCGGGACTGGTCGACAGTTTGGCATATCGTAAATCCTGACAGTCTGTTTGTCAAGGCCAAGTATTCTTTGGCCCGGGAGGATACGGATAGTACACTACCACCTGATGTCAAAGATTTACGCGCGATTACACGGAGGAGCTGCTTACAAGGCGCTCCCTAAGGATGATTGTGGCCTTATGGTGGGTTAGAGAACATGAGCGCCGCCAATCATACACGTCTATGTGACGAGGCCCACTGGTGTATGATACGGCAAACCTTGCAAAGTAATCTCCCCGCAGATCCTTTACGTGGGAAATATCGTCTACGTATGTGTTGAACGATGTGATATGACGAGCTATGAGAGTCTCGTCCAGGCTATTGGTGACTTTCCAGAAAGACAGCCTAGCGAATTGTTCATCTAAAGGGCGTAAGAGGGGCAAATATGCCGGAGAGGAAACATACCAGGATGTTCGCGGACGAGGGCAACGAAAACTTCAATTTTGGGCGATGTATTCACTTCCTCGATAGCAAAGGTTTCGATTCGATTCTCTCGCTTGTCCTGTGGGCGAATCAAGATGCGGTGTCGACCATTTGTCGTATCTAGGTCATATGCGCTAAGGCACCCTGGATGCAAGAAGTTGGAGTTGGTTAGAAGCCACCGGCCCCCTTCGAGGAGGCGTATCTGCAGTCCAGGACACCGGCCCACCAAGCGCTGGGTCGGCCGCTTTGACGGGGACACCCAATCTCGCTGTACTCGAGCCCAGTGCAGAGTATCGTCTTCGAGTTCGGAATAGGTCGCCGTGCCATCCTTCGCCTTCAAAGGGGTGTCGTAACTGTCCGACAGCCGTTGGTACTGGACACGCCACACTGATCGCGACCGAGAGGCGCCACACAGCGCTTTACACGTCTTCAAAGTGTCAAAAAAAAGAGGGTGGTTCAGCAACGCCTGTACTCACTGCCCGTACGCGAAGGACATCCTTCCAATCCAGGTCGGCAAGAATCAGCTCCAAGACTTCCTGAGGAAGAGTTATTAGACCACACGAGCTGTTAGCGAAACCGAAGCAAAAAGCTATTCAAGTCTTCAGTATAACTGAGTTTAGATGAAATGGAAATAACGAACCTATCTTGTGAAGAGCAGAGCGCAGAGGTTGTGATAACATAGAAAACGGTTTCCCAGCGAGCGTCAACAACTTGGGCAATCTGAACCACCAAAGCACCCAGCGGATGAAGCAGTTGAAGTGTTTCTTCAGCATCGACCTCGAACAACGGCGAGTATGGGTGAACCGTGAAGCTTTGAAGGGTCAAGGTCAAGGCTAGAATCTGAATAGCGCCAGTTGCTGAAGTCACCAAAGCACGTGACCGCTTGATCGAATTGTCTCCGCTCCGAGTTTCGATTGACCGATGATATGTAGAGAGCAGCGCACTGGATCCTAAAGGACCTCGAAATCTTTGTATGGACAGAACTAATCCTATCACCTGCTAAAAACCAGTCTGTCTACATTGAGGAAGAAGAAGGCAACAAGTTTATGACTGAAACAAATGACTACATACTTGCAACAATTGAAGCCCACGATTCCTCACAGCGGTCTAGAAGCAACCCAGTCGCTTCGGTACAGTCACTGGCCCTGTACATCGGTTGAACTGTACAACATGTCGTATATAAACTCACGACACAGATCTGAGAAAGACTACAATCTTGTAGTTCATCCTTGCTCGCTCAACGATCCGACCTGAGTAGTCATCAACGAGTGGGCCTGCGTCATAATTACGATCTACAATATCCCAAACTTGAGTGCAATTTTCATCAAAACCGCGGGCAAGCAAGACGGCCGTAGCTGTTGTACCCTTGCGAAAGTACGCCCGGTGGAGAGTAATGGCCCAGGTCCAAGGTCGACCTTCATTGTAAGCGAGACAATCCGCCACTATCAGTGGTTGGTCATCATATGGAACAGTCAACTTGACCACTGCATGGGCGCAAGCGAGGTACAAGGAAGCAGTGCCCAGACGGTCAAGATGAAGGGGACAGAGAAGATAGGGGTCCATCCCTGGGAGATGTAGAGTGTGCAGAGGCATGGTCAGAGGAGCGACCACGGGCTGCCTTCCTGGTATTGGACGGAATTTGGATGCATCTACTGCGTAGATTCTCACAACTCCCCATTCAAATGTAAGAATTCGTTGTCCGGAGAGAATACGAATAGATTTCTGCCGGTGGAAGTGAGAGGGCTGCAGCCAGTTTCAACAAGTTACTTACGACCGCGTTTTTTTGACCAAGAGCAATTGTAGCCTTGTGATGGACTAGAGATGACGAACGCCGCCAGTCGTAGATATCTATGTGGTTTGGAGAACGCCCATTCGTCGCAAGGTAATCCCCTCGCAGGTCCATATCTACGCATACGCCTGTCGTGTATGTGTTAAAGGAAGTGATATGATGAGCCAGAAGAGTATGATCATCTGGCCCGCTGGTGATTCTCCATATGGATATCCTCATGAGCGGCTCGTCTGAGGTAGGTCAGTGATATAGCAGAGTAGAATGGAAATAGAAAACACACCAGTGATTTCACAGTGATTAAGGGCGATGAACATGTCAACGTTGGGCGGCGTCATCCTCACCTCGTCGACAACGAAGGTTCTAACTTGCTCGTCATGCTTGTCTTGTGAGCGAATTAAGATGCGGCGTCGGCCATTTAGCGAATCAAGGTCGTAAAGTTCGAGACAAGGATAATCGGTGGAGGCTAAAAGCCACCGACCTCCGTGAACGAGATGTATCTGGACGGCAGAACACTCGCATAATAGACGTTGTGTTGGGGGTTTCGGCCGAGACCCCCAACTGTGTTGTAATCGAGCCCAGTGCAAGGTGTCGCGCTCAAGTTCGGTGTAAGTCGCCGTGCGATCCTTCGCATTCAAAGGGGTGTCATAGCTGTCGGACACCCGTTGGTATTGGGCACGCCAAACAGATCGCGATCGGAAGGCGGTACACAGAAGTTTACAAGTCTGCAAGGTGTCAGAAAAAGAGGGGAGTTCAGCAACGCTTGCACTCACCACGCGTACGTTGAGCACATCCTTCCAGTCCAGGTCGGCAAGAATCATCTCCAAGACTTCCTGAGGAAGAGTGATTAGACCGCACGAGTTCTTGACGAGACCAAAGTAAGAAGCTAGAAGGTTCCTCAGTATAGATGAATTCAAATGGCATGGAAATAACGAACCTATCTTTTGGGCCGAGCCGCGGCACAGAGGTCGAGATAACATGGAAAAAAGTTTCCCGGCGAGTTGCAACAACTTGTGTAATCTAAACCACCGAAGCATCCAGCGGATGAAGCAATTGAAATGTTTCCTTAGCATCGACCTCAAGCAACGAGCAGTGGTAGATGGTGGACAGCCGTGGTGCTATTGTTCACGGCGCCACATTGCAGCACATTGCTCGGAACGAGAACACGTGGGCGTGATGGTTTGACTCCGGTCCGATGTTCTCCTCCGTGTCCTCCCAAATCCGCTACTCTATTCTAAGTATTCGTTCGGGCCCCAAGTGCACATACTACGAGTTAGTTTGCTGCGGGCTACCAGATCACTCCTACACTGAATGTTCAAGTTGAGTGTCCTTGCAACGCTCCTAGTTGTTCAATGGTAGCTCGTGAACCGGTCGCAGCCAGTTATATTAGCTGGCAAAGTCGCCTAACCCTTTCCTAACCACACAGTAATTCCCCCATGGACCCAGGAGGTATGTCGTGGTTCTAAGGGATGCCTATTGTAACTGTTCCGTTCCGCAGACAAGCTAAACCAACCCCTTCAGTTTCTAGGAAAGGTTAAATAAAGCAGTGTCGAGACTGTCTTCCTAATTCTAACGTACGACTTCAGGGTTAGGTCTGGTTAGGTCCAACAGATCGGTCACGCGAAGTGCTATCTAAGCGCTGATCCAGACTGGCTACACAGGTCTCCCATGGAAGGAGTTCTCTCACAACCTTCATGTTGGGATAGAGCCCTTCATGGTGCTGTTTTCGTATTTTGCTCATCGTCGTGCTTGGTGAGTAGCGGCAAAGTAGTGGGCCGAAGATTGACTGACAACCACTCACTGTGTCAATTGCAGCCGTGACAAGCAGAACCAGCGTCGAGCAGCTATACAGCAACTCGAATCACGTTTCCACGAGCTCATAACTCCTATAGACACCTCAATCCTCTCCCAGCCCATCTCTAAACTCGTGGAGAATGTACATACAGGCGAATTCACGCCTCTCACGATCCTCACAGCGTATACCAAGAAAGCCCTAGCCGCCCATGCACAAACCAATTGTCTTTCAGAAATCCTTGTCAAGTCTGCACAGGGATGGGCTACCTCATCCAAGTTTGACGCTGGGAACCTGAAGGAGAAGAGGAATTTGGAGAGCCTCCCGCTCGCGGGGGTGCCTGTGAGTTTGAAGGACACCGTAGGAGTGGAGGGGTATGATTCTTGCATAGGGTACTCAGCATGGGTGGGGAAGCCTTTCCCTCGTCACAGTGCGCTGGTCAGGCTCTTGCTCGATGCAGGAGCCGTCCCCTTTGTCAAAACCACGATCCCGATCACTCTGCTCTCCTTCGAATCAACCTCAGACGTCTTCGGCGTCACGACCAACCCTTACAATAAAGGCTATTCTCCAGGAGGTTCATCGGGCGGTGAAGCAGCCCTCCTAGCGTACGGCGGTTCGCGCGTTGGTGTGGGCACAGACGTTGCGGGGAGCGTGAGGGTGCCGGCACATTATTGCGGGGTCTATTCGATCCGGAGCTCGGCGCAGAGGTTTTTGAAGGCAGGAAACGCAACGAGTATGCCTGGGCAGGAGGGTGTGTTGCCAGTCTATTCGCCCATGGCGCGGACATTGGAGGACCTGGACACATTCTGGCAAGCCGTCATGTCCATGAAACCGTGGAAATACGATCCATCGGTTAGTAGGAACAGTATACACTGTTTCTCTTGATCAACACCAAGTAACACAATTACTGACGTGTGCAGGTCTTGCCCATCCCGTGGCGGAAGCCTGACTTTGAGGGACGGACATCTCTGAAATGGGCTGTCATATGGGACGACGGTAAGTCCCTGTCTCGGTATATACTGTAATAACGGATCTTGCAAGCTCATTGTTCGTGCGTTTCCTTGCAAGGCGTCGTAAGACCATCCCCGGCGTGTCACAGAGCCTTAAATACCGTAGTTGATGTTCTTCAAAGAAACGGACATAGCATCGTCGCAATGTGAGTACAACACTCCTCGAAGTCCAATGCACTGACCGACCCCTCCCTTCCCAGAAACGACCCGGCGCTCTTTGGAACAGGCCTTAATCTCGCCGCGCAACTCTTGCTCGCTGACGGAGGTTCGTATCACTCTCTTACTCCTCGAACGGTTGAGTTCATTTCCAGTTTTGTTACCATAGGCAAAGTTGCTACTAAACCCATCCGGTTCGGAGAGTTTAACGACCCAGGCATGGTTCAGGCAATGCGCATGTTCTCCCTCCCGCGACCCCTTAGAATCCTTTACTCCTGGTTCGTCCGCTACATCTACCGCGATCCCCTGTACGCCGATCTCATCGCGGGATGGCACGAGAAGCCTATGGATGAGTACATGAAGCTGGTCGCGCAGAGGGAGGAGTATCGGCTCAAGTGGTTCGAAATGTGGAATGGGAGTGAAGGAGATAATGAGAAGGGAGGAGATGGTGGGTGGGATTTCATATTGACGGTGCCAAACGCGTTGCCCGCTGTACCGCATGGAGGGATGAAGGACGGGTGGAAATCTTGCGGATATACGTTTCTGTGGAATTTGGTGAGGCCTTTTCCTCGCTCTTCCTCATTTCCTGTAACCTAGCTCATGTTCTGGGTTTTCAAGCTCGATTATTCCGCGGGTGTGATGCCCATCACGCACGTCAACAGTGTCCTTGACCGGCTCGCCCCTCGCTTCGCTCCCCGCAACGCTATCGAGAAGGGTGCGTACACCGCGTACGATCCAGTGAGCATGAGCGGGCTGCCTGTTGGTGTTCAGGTGGTAGGTAGGAGGCTCGAGGAGGAGAAGGTCATGGAGGGTATGAAGATCATAGAGGGGTTGCTCGCTAAGGAGGGCATTCAGTATGAGGGCATCAAGATTTAAGGAAAGGGAAGAGTTGAGGCGGGTGTCAGATTGATCAGTTGCGTATGTTCCCAAGTGCTGTATTCTGCAGTTCTTTAGTTCTGGTCCTTGCCTTGAGGAACCAGCCCTGCCATCGTCGAAATGAAGGGGCGGTCCCCTAGTTCTGAAGAAAACATGAAAGTGGGATGAACATTCGCACGGATTGTTGGGGCATTTGATAGTTAGCAGGAAATGTAAATGTGATGAGGTGTAAATAGGTATTGTGGTACTCCGGTAGTGGCATAATTGTATATCCTTTAGTCAACGCTTTTCTGGCTTCGGTTGATCTTGAATCACATTTTGTACACCCTGCTCCCATACGCCAAGTTCCTTCTCAATAGCCACCAACGCCTCCCTGACATCTTTCCCGACCTCCCCACCGTCGTTCGATTTCCCGAATCCAATCAACAGTTCCTCTCTTGCTCTCATGAGCGTAGTGTACGCAAGCTTAAGCCGCGGCGGGCCTGAAGGAGGAAAAGGCGCCGCCTTGGTGAAGAAATGCGGGTGTGCGTCACCGGGCTGCTGAACCTCTTTCGGAGAGGGTTCGTCAACGGCAAGCAATTTTCCGAGCTCAGTGAGCGCTATGCCTCGAACGGGATGGCCTTCATTTAATACGGCAGTGAGGCCAGATACGGAACGACTCGCGGAGCGGATGGCATCATCAAGGAGGTCTTGTGCTGCCTTGCGCTCTTCCTGGCTACCGGTTAGTGATGATAAGGAGGGTAGCGACGAGATTAAAAGGGATTGTTGTAGGCGAGACAGCCCGAGCAGCGGATGGGTTGACGGCGTCAAACCAGTGGACAAAAGGATAGGTATCAGGTTGTTGGTGAGCTGTTTGGATTTCTCTGGATCTGGGATGTTTGTTCATAAAGAGTAATAGATATTTTGGGAGTAAGTTCGACGAACCTCTGAATTGGAGCGCTGTTGCTTTATCGAGACCCTCTTGGCCTACACGAGCGGCGTCAATCACAGCGTCGGTCGATGTTACCACCGCTTTGCACTTGCTGCACCTTACAATATCGGTATCTGATCACCCAGTCAATTTTGTGGAGAATGTGCAGGAAGATACGAAAGACGCACCAGTGACTGGTAGTGGAGAAGTTCCACCGCATGCTTTCGGGCACCACATTGCGATTCTTGGATCGATATTATCACTCCTTCCCTCATTTTCGCACAGATTACATTTGCAAGTGAAGCTGTACGTCTCCAACAGAAATTGTTGTCGCTGGGACTTGGGCAAGGTGGTGTCAATATACGACGTCAAGATCTATATATGGTAAGGTGACGACCTCTCGAATAGAAAATGATGGGGCACGTACCTCTTCATCGGCAGCAATGGGTTTGATGGCAATAACTTGCATCAGTGGCTCCTGAGCTACGCTCCCAGACGATCTAGGAAATACAACCACGGCATTGGGATCACAAGAGTGGTTGATCAAGGCAACTGCCGGTGAGACACATACTCCCAAAGGCGTGAGCGATGGTGAAGTAAGAGTGAACGAATTTGTAGTGAACTAGGTAAAAAAAATGTCAGAATGCGTACTTCGCCTTTACCAGCCGTAGAGGTTCACATACTCGTGATATGACGTCCACCAAATCCGCAGCAGAAGCAATGTCGAACTCAGCAAGGTCAGTGGGGGACGAAAGCCCGAGGTACTGCACAATTGAGTAGGCCAAGTGCGTGTAGAATTCGATAGTAGATGGTTGCATCGAAGAGCGGTCTTTGGGATGGGATCAGAGACACAAGTAGCGTCACGTCGGCAAGGGGAACGTACGAGACTGCATAGCGTTGATCTCCCTAGCCTATGCCCATTGTTAATCGGAGGCGAAACAAACGCTGTTAATTTCTCACCCAATCGCTGCTCGCGCCTGCCTTCTTTCTTTTCCAGAGCAGACGACCAAGGCATCGAATCGCGTCGTTCGGGATGGACACCTCTGCAGATGGGGCCGCAGCTGCCCAACGTTTCAAGGCGATACATTCAAGCTTGTGGAAGCTCCAATCACGGTTTTGACAGTCCTGCGGACAGGAATAATCAACTCCAAGCGCCCAATGGCAATCGTAGGTCACCGACAGCATCGCAGTACCACACTGTTCTGCACTGTGTGCACCTCTGCAAGCCCGTTGGAGGAGCCGGCCCGAAGCAAGCAGAGCAATGGGAATTCAGATATGTGTTGGATAATGCTGCTAGCTTGGGTTTGCAAGACAACAATGTGGTTCCTTTCGGATGCAAGATATCAACGCGCGGCGATAATCCTGTAGTGATTGCTCACCTATATTGAGGGTTGCCTTCGTCCATATTCCTCGACCAGCCTCATCGGATGAGCGTATTTCCAGCGACTTCGGAATGTAATTGAACAGCCCATTCTCGTCGTGGACTCCCTGCTTGAATGGAGAAATGGATGAAACATGGGATACGGCGGCATCACTTTCATGAGACTTGACATACGATTTTGTTTCTTTCCCGTGTCGAGAAGTACGCAGAGCTGTGAAGGACGCCATCGAAGTCACCTGTATAGAGAATTATCTTGCCCAGGTCCCCGGCAATACGGCCGGCACCCTTAAGCTAGCCCAAAAAGGCAGTATATTCAGATTCCGCTCTACTTTACTCGTTGCATGATGCATGACCTTCAACTGCCAACCTTCTGCGGCCTACTATGCCACCACGATCACCCCGCAAACGCATCGCGCAGGTGCTGTCCGACGACGATGGTCCATCCGGCGACAACTCCGACTCGAGCTCCCAATCAGCGCATGGAGAAGGTGGCGATTTTATGGTCCAAACCAACTTTGACTCCTACTTCTCTCATGTGGCTGCAAGATCTCAAACGTCAAATACCGTATTCTCCACCAAAATACCGCCTCTAAGTGCAGAGGAGTACGCGGCTGCCATCAAGCCGGTCACTGCGCGCCCTCCTCCATTCCGATCGGCCGTCTTCAGCGAGGAGTCGAAGCGTGACTTTCACTCGCGGTTCTTGCGGGAACTCCATGAAGGGTTCAACTTGCTGTTCTACGGGTTCGGCTCAAAGCGACAGTACTTGAATGACTTTGCGACCGAACGATGTGCAAAGCTCGGCCATGTGGTGATAGCGAACGGATTCCACCCCGGATTTGGAATGAAGGACCTCCTGTCCTCGTTCAGTAGCCTACCGGACTTCGACGCGTCCCCATCTCAGGCGACCGTGCAAGAGTACTTTATATCGAGCAAACACCATCTCTACCTCATCATCCACAACATCGACGGCCCCTTCTTCCGCACGACAAAGGCAAAGTCCGTGATCTCGCTCTGGGCGATGAACCCCCACATCCACATCCTGGCCTCCGTAGATCACATCAACGCCGCCCTGCTTTGGTCGACCTCGGAATCATCCGCACGCAAACAAGGGGGAAACAATCGCGGATTCGCCTGGCTCTGGCACGACATTAGTACCCTCTCGCCGTACGACTTTGAGCTCTCCTTCGCAGACCGCACGTCTATACGCGGCGCGCACGGTATCAAAGCCTCGGACACCGGCACGTCAAGCGCCGTGGCCATGACAGAAACCGCCGCCCTGCACATCCTCGCCTCAGTCACGCAGAAAGCCAAGAAGCTCTTCAAACTCATGGGTGAGCGCCAGCTGGGAATATCTGACTCGGAGTCGGGACAGGATATGCAGCAGGCGGCAATTGAGTACGATGCGCTGTTCAGCCTCGCGCGGGACAACTTCGTGGCGACAAACGACACGGCACTAAGGGCGCTACTGGGCGAGTTCAAAGACCACGGGCTGGTGCTGACGGCGCAGAGCTCTGCTGCGGGCGGACAGGCGCTGTGGATACCGCTAAGGAAGGAGAAGCTCAGTGCCGTGCTGGGTTCCGCGCAAATGGGGTGATGGACAAGTGTGACGCGAGCGTGAAGGTCGCGCACACGGGGACTGAGGTAGTCGGACAAGAGTGATAGGGATAACGCTCAATTCGAGTACGCTAGCGATACAGCACAGAGGTGAGGGGTTTATATACTGTAGAGCCAGGGTGGGAGAATAGGTAAAGTAACAAGTGTGGGTAGTTGTACGAGAGTCGCAGATCATCTAAGTAACAGAGGGATCGGAGACGAGAGTAAGTCCGTAAAGAGGGATGGAGAGTCGGGCGAAGGCCGAGGCGCCACAACAAGTCAATCAATCTGGAACAAATCCAGAGCACGCAGTTATTCTTGCAACCCACTTGTGAGTAATTGTACGGGTGTATTGGTAGAGCCGTAGGCTTGAGAGATAGTTTGTTACTTTTCACGCTCAGTGCTTTCAGCTGGCCGTGCAATGAGGAGATCAATCACGCGCTCACGTGCTTTCGGCCCAAGGTAACTGGCGCTCTGTGGCGGCGTTCAACCATGTTCACTGGCAACGCGACCTAGTTGACTTGTCACGGTTCACCACTAGTACTGTTGATTGCTCGAGGTCGATGCTAAAGAAACACTTTACTTGCTTCATACGCTGGGTGCTTCAATGGATCAGATTGCTTAAGATTTTGTCGCTTGCTGGCAAACTGGTTTCTACGATACCACGACCTCTGCTCTCTGCTCTTCAGAAGATAGGTTCGCTATTTCCGTCTGTTTCGAACCCAGCTATACTGAGGAACTTTCTAGCTTCTTGCTTTAGCCTTGTCAAGAGCTTGTGCGGTCTAATCACTCTTCCTCAGGAAGTCTTGGAGATGATTCTTGCCGACCTGGACTGGAAGGATGTGCTCAACGTACGCGTGGTGAGTGCAAGCGTTGCCGAACCCCCCTCTTTTTCTGACACCTTACTTACAGACTTGTAAACTACTGTGTACCGCCTCTCGATCGCGATCTGTTTGGCGTGCCCAATACCAACGAATGTCTGACAGCTATGACACCCCTTTGAACGCGAAGGATCGCACAGCGAATTACGCCGAACTTGAGCGTGATACCATGCACTGGGCTCGAGTACAACGCAATTGGGCACACCAGTCAAAACGGCCGACCCGACGCTTGGTGGGTAGGTGTCATGGGCTGGAAGCACACCTCATCCAAGGGGGCCGGTGGCTTCTAACCAATCCCGATTGTTGGGACCCTTGCCTTAGCGTATACGATCTGGATAAGAATGGTCAACACCGTGTCTTGATTCGCCCACAAGACAAGCGAGAGAAAAGAATCGAAGCTTTTGTCGTTGACGAAGTTAATACGTTGCCCAAAATTGAAGTCTGCATTGCCCTTGTTCGCGAACGCCCCCGTACGTTCCCTCGTCCTTGTATTTGCATCTTCTCACTCTCGGCAGAGGAGCATCTTGCCAGGCTGTCTTTCTGGAAAGTCACTAACTCCCCCGAGGACACTCTAGTGGCTCGTCATATCACGTCGTTTAACACATATGCACACGATATTTCCCATGTCAAGGACCTACGGGGAGATTACTTCGCGAGGTTCGCTTTGCCATACACCAATGGGCCTCAGTGGATAGATGTGTATAATTGGCGACGCTCATGTTCATTGATCCACCACAAGGCCACGTTCGTTATCAGAGAACAACTTGTAAGTAATTTCTCCCTATTATCATGCTTAAGGCATTGACATCAGTTGGTAGTATACCGTTCGCATCCTCCCTGGTCAAAGGATAATTGGTCTCGACCGACAAAGTGTCAGGATCTACGATGTGCCGCGCTGTCGATCAGTCGCGGCAAAATGTCCCGTAGCTGGTTTGCCGACTGCGCCTTTGCACGTCCTAGCTTTGCCGGGGCTGAACCCCGATATCTATACTCCCTTTTACTTCGACGTTCTCGGGACCGCTCACTTCTACGTTGCCAGCCCCGAAGCTGTGGTTAAGCTAACGATCCCACATGATAGACGACCAACGACGTGCCAAGATTATATACACTATTCCCTGGGTGACAGGTGTAACTACGCCCTCAGCCTCCACCGCGCGTACTTCCGGAGGCTTTCCGCAAGGAGGGTATTCTCGTTTTTCCGTGACTATGATGAACAATGCTCCAAAGCTTGGGAGGTATCTGAGACGTATGATGATGGTGGGTGTCTCCTCCTTAACGACCTCTCTGGTCGAATAGTTGAACGCACGGACGATAAGTATGTTTTTGTGTATGATCATAATTAGATGATGGCCTGCACTCGGGTTTGTGGCAACTACCCGAAAGGAACCGCCAAATTTTCGCGTCTATCGTACATTGTGATTAGTATGTCCTTATTGGCAACTCAAATCTAACTGAGCAGACTAGTAGATTTAATGTTGACTCAATTGACAACCATTGGTACTAAGCACGATGGGAGTCGAGAGAGCTTACACGTCTACAAACCTATTCCAGCTAGCGTACGGTAAATCAGAGATGATCAGAGCACGTCTGGCTTCACCAGCCTCGTCCCGAGCATCCAATCTGTATGATTGGTTAGTGGCGTGCGTGCCAGACTCCCGGTGAGGAGTGAGGAACTTGAGGATGGGCTGCGATGTGTGAAGGGCGATAGGAGTGGCTCTAGCGAGTTCTGAAGAAGCTAAACGGAATCGGAATGTTTGTGGATTAGGGAATTGAGGTTGTTATTGTAGTGAAATTGTTCTAGAACCAGTTGCGTATTCTTTCGAGATGCTAGACAACAGCGCCCAATACTTTCCTTGTAGCTTCGACAATGACCTCCCACTCTGTTTTATGAACTCTTTCCTCGAACGCCTCCTTGCTTTCCCCTGCTTGCATATCGACTTCCCGAATCAATATAGGTTCCCCGCGATCGACCTCTTTGACTACGCGGTGTACCATCACCCCGGATTTCGTGATCTCTCCCTTCTGAAAGGCCTCGTACGCGCGATCTATAGCGTGCATTCCGTCGAAAGCACCGGGGAGAGCGGGGTGGAGGTTGATCACTGGGATGGAGTCCTGCCGATCGCCCGTGGCCATCTCCTCCAGGAATCCATCACCAAAGACGTGCATCCATCCGGCGAGCACTACGACGTCGGGGCAAGCCTGCAGCACGATCCGTCCCACTTCCCGATCGTAATCCGATCGACCTTTGCCCGGGTGCTCTTTCAGATATGTTTGGAGCGCGATATAGTAGGTTGGGATTGGAGGCGATGCCTGCGATGCGCGGATGAGGCCGTACGCCGCTTTTCGATTAGAGACAACGAGAACTATTGAAGAATTTGGTAATGAAGGGGTGTTTATTGAATCGATGAGAGCCTGGAGGTTAGTGCCTGCGAGAGGTATGAGGGCCGTTATACATCAGTCAAGAGTGTCCTACCTGAACCCGATATCAGCACGACAATACGGCGGGTCCTCGATTCGCCTGCATCGCTCGACATCAAGGTTTTATCTCAGGTGTCAATTAGGGGCAGATATTTAATTATGGTTAACCGCTTCCGATTGGGTCATGTCGCTTTCCGAGTCTCGACTCGGAGGGACAATGTTAGATAATGAAGGCCTGAAGAAACTATCATAGAGTTTATCATGTATCTTACATATCATACATCAACCAAGATATCCACCCCTCCCGAACCGTGCAAACCAATCCACAAGTCCGCAAATCACAACACCTACCAAAACGCACACCACCCCGAGAAACACTGGCACAAGTTCTCTAGCGACGTCGCCTGTAGGATCAGTTTTTCCACCTGCTCTTGAACGTTGAGTGCGATGTCTGGGTTAAAGTCTCTGCCTGTAATAGAAGATAAATAAGGCGAACGTACACGTGGTGGGTAATGTACAGGTGAAAATAGGATTTGGGAGGAAGGTAGGCACGCACCAGTAAGTTTATGTTGGACCCGATTGTACACAGCCAGAGCACGCTCATTGCGTGTTTCTTGGGCATCTAACCCACCGATCGATTCTTTGGGAAGTTGCGAACAGGTTAATGTGTATCACTGTAACCAAAATATGCAAACCAACCATTGAATATATCGTTCTCGTCCGCCTTGAGTTTACGGGTGGGGCCTTGGGGAAGGGCCGCTGCCGCCGCCGCCACGCGTGCTACCTCGGCTGCATGTTCCGGGTCACTTTCGAGTTCTACGTCGATTGTCAGCGGTTTGATAAGTATCTATGTTGCACGATAACTCACCTTCATCAAGCTCATGTTGCCGTCGTCCATCCGCATCTGCTTGCATAAGCCTCCAATTGATCAGTGGGTCATACACAAACGCCTCCAGGACCGCCATCAATGACTCCTTATTCTCCCTCAACACCCTCATCGAAATCTCACACCCTCTCCTAAAGCTCCCCTCAATCCCGCTAACCTCCATGGCATGTGTCAGCATCCTCGTTAACCTAAACGGCACCTTCTCAGGAAACTTCTCGCGGTGCATAGCTATCTCGAAACAGTCCCCATAGTCACAATGAATCACCTTCCCTGACGAGCGCTCGAGCATCAAATTTGAGGGATGGCGATCACCCAAGCCGAGGATGTACCCAAACATGCTGTTGACGGCGAGAGAACGTGTGTAGGTCGCCCGTCTCTCTAGCCAGTGCTCTGAGTTGTTGCTCTTCAGCCACAAAACCCGATAGAGATCCTGTCCTGTGGTTTTCGACAACGCATGCTCGAACACCTCGACTTTCTGCAACAGGATCAGATTCTCGTAATCTGGCGCCATCTGGAGCATTAGTCGATACTCAATATTAAGCAACACTTTTCGGGTCTCTCGATAATCGCGGACCAAGACGTGCAGCGTGTCACTATCATGGACCCAGCCTAGAAGGCCGGCGTTGGGAGCAAGAGGGATGACGGAGAATCCCTTGACGTGCAGCCGTCGCTGGAAGCTGTCAGTGTCCACAGAAAGCAACGTGTTGACTAGGCCGAGTAGTTGCATGACTCGTTCATCTTGCCGAAGATCCTCATGCCCTATACACGAGTGATGAGTCTATCAAGGCCACATCGCGGAAGAGAATGAACACCATGTCACACCTTTTAGAAGGTAGTTATGTTCCTTGCCATCACTGCCAATCAGCGAAAGTTTGCGTGGGCGTTGTTTGGAAGCGATGACTCCAAGCTTCGGGGCAAAGCTGACTATCTTGATTACCGGACGCCCGCTTTGATAGGTTCCTAAAGGATATCATGGTCCTATGTATTAGTATGCGAGGGCACGCAACCGCAACGGCGACGTACCAGGAACAGCAAGTTCGAGATTTCTGGATTTCAGGAGGGCGGGGGACACGTATTGGAGATCGATTGATGTCAGTTGTGGCAGTTGCTTCTCAATCTTTTTGAAGACCTAATGCCAGATGGTCATGATATAACCAGCCCTTTCCCAGCGACATGCAGAAACTTACGTCGTAATATATAGCCCACGCTTTGTCAAGCTCTCCGGCGTCGCCATGCTCGTGATAGCGTTTGCAAGCTTCGTGTGCATCGTGAAGTTCTCTACCAAATACTTGCACAAACGATATTTCCCGGGTTGTTGTTGCGCCCTGAATTTTGTTGAGGTATGTTGTATGGTCCTTCTACACACAAGACGTACCGCTGCGATCATTTCGTGGAGTGGCTCCAGCACCATAATCATCCCTTCGGGGTTATTTTCCGTGAAATATAAGCGTGAAGCCTCTTCCAGTGCGTCGTGCCACAGCTCGTGCCACAAGATGGCTACTCTGATGAGTTCACGGCTTACCAACAGCGCCTTCGAGGGGGCATGAGCATTCCGGAAAGGGTGGAAAGCGAATCACTATCTCGTAACGTACTTGATTAATGATCACAGCACTATGCTCGCGCATCCGGTCCATTATCAGGACTGCAGCCGCTTGGCGGGATTTACTTGATGACTTCGACGCCACCGTCAACGGATACACCAATGCTTGTGGGTGGTGTTGCCCAACGCCAACCAGGAGAGCATTGATATTACGACGAATATTGAGGTGAGGTGTCTGGATGCGCGCGATGACCTTCATAGGGGCGACTTTAGTGTCTACAAGGGTAAGAGAGGATGGAATGGACAAACCTGGGGAATGACTTCGAGCCAAGTATCTACCTCGACGGATGAGAATCCGCTCGCCATGGCGTGGCTGACTTCGTCGTGGGCGCCATATTTAAACCATAGCGTGAGGAGACGAAGCGTGTCCTGAAGCGTATCTTCATTGCGAAGGGATATTGACCGGAAGAACCCCTCAACTGCCTGAACAACATGTGCGGCCAAATTGTTGCCGACCTCGGTACTCCCCTCTGAACGATTTTCATTCGTAAGATTTTCTATATGTCCAATGACTTCAAAATTGGCCAGCGCCCAAGTATGCCACGCCTTATACCACGTTGGATCATGACTAGTGGCTAGTTGGAATGAATAGAGTATGTCGTCGATATTTCTCTGAGACATATCTGCTAAGCAAACAAGGCTTGCATTTATTCAATGACGTCTCACCTGATCCCAGTCTTCTTTCAATTCCTTTTGCCATTGACCTTGTTTCAGGTAGCAACGGGCCAGGAGCCGGGTACGGTCTTCAAGTCGGGTCTCAGAGGCTGTAGACAGAGGGCCATTTTCGCTTGATTCGTGCTCAATGTCCTTGGCGAGGTTGATGGCGAATTGGCGAACAAATTGCAGACTCTCCTCTTTTTTACCACCTTTTTCCCACATGAACTTCAACTGCGCATAGACTACCTCAGGAGGGGCCTCGATCGGGTGAGTCCATAAGCAATCACAACTACCATCTCCAGCAAGCAAAAACATACCTTGGACGGTCCAAGCAACGAGTTGATGGTTTTCTCCGCCAGCATCATCCTGCCAGACTTGCGGCATAGATTGGCGAATTTTATCCACATAACCGGGTCGTCTTCTGGAGTGATCACCAGTGTTCGTACTTGAAGGATTCGTTGCCACACCTCGACATCCGGCTGACACCCCTGTAAGCTACGGATGTTGTGAGTGATCTATCATTTCTTGTGAAATGTCAACACGTACCGTTGTATCCATGTCTCATGGATTGTCTGCTGGCGTTCAGGTTGGTCAGCAAATTGCTTGTAAGTGACGATTTCTTCTAGTTCCGACAGCATCTGCGCCCGAACCATGGTACTACCAGCAGCAAAATCGCCTTAGAGAAATCACCATTACAAACGGAGTCCACTTACTTGTAAGATTGCCCATAATCCTCTCCGATGAAACTGGAAATATCATTCTTCAAGTAATCCCTCGCTTTTCCTATATGTGCCATAGCTTTGGGGAACTGATTCTGGTGGACAGAGAGGATGGCCCGATAGAAATATTTGTCGGCCACATCAGAGCGCATGGCAGAGATGTAGCCCTCCATGGCATCCCATTCCCTCAGCGACCAAGCGGCGGCGGCGGCCATTGGCGCGATATCCCGACGATCATCCGGATCTGCGTCTGTCCAGTGCTCTTCCACCAAAGCCGCCAGTTGATCCCATTCGCCAAGAGCGTGAAGACACCTCATTCGGCCGATTGCGACATCGGGTGCTGATGGAGAAGCTTTCTTTTCATATACATGCAAAGCCTCTTGCCACCGTCCCAGCTTCTCATACCACTGTTCGTGCTTCGTAATGTCGTACTGTTCTCCAGCGGTGACGAGTGTTCCCAAAGCAGCGTCGTGCTGTTGAAGCAACGTATTGATAGAGATCAGCGATTCAATGATAGTCGGCGACGACTCCATGAAGAATTCGAGCTCTCTGTAATGCAAGGCCTTCGCGTAGGCACGACACTTTATGGCATACTCGCCAAGGATCCGAGGGTCAATCGGGAGTGGTTTTTCTTCATGCTCCATGAACTCCGCCAGGTTTAACAGCCGATGAATCAAATCCGTTGGACTCGTACTCGAGGTCATGGCAAGCTCGATGGAGCGCACTAGGTCTTCCTGCATCATCAGAGTGCATTAGATCGATGCAAGGAAGGTTGAACTCATCTAGACAAACCTGGTACTGGCCGTATAGCTCACCCCAGCACGAGAAGAAAGCTGCATTGAATAGTTCCTTAGCGAGAGGTGGGTAGATATCAACAAGGCTCATGCATGCGCGTAAGGCATGAGATGGAGACTCCTTCATGAATTCAACTTCGAGATGATGCATCCAGCCGGTCCAGTCTTCTGCCGTCGAAACATAGGACGTATCCCAGGCTTGTTTGAGATGCTGTTGGTTCACGGAAAGTTTTGTCGCTTCGGCGGGAGCCGAGTATTCTGGCATTCTCGCAGGATCGCTGGTCGCTTGTATATGAGCATGTTGTCTATACTTTATGGACCAGACTCACGTCACAGTCTCTCGCACGAGATACTCGCCGTTGAGGAGTTTCAAGACGAGCCCTTCGTATTTGGAATGTGTTATATGGTGTTTTGCCATAACCTTCAACGAGAGCGTGAGCATTGAAATAATACATATTACCGGAGACCAACCTTCCGGATCGTGGACACGAATATTGCGAAATCGGGGCCCAATTGGTAAACAAAAGCACATAGCGTGTCCAATGCCGCTTGACGAATATCATTGCCACCCGCGTCCAACACCCGCACCAACGGATGTATAATCCTAGATACATGGTCCGAAAAGTTCACGCGCGCAGACAGCGACTCGATGGTCTGAATCGCCTTCCTCCTCAACGACGATGAAGCGTCCGTCCGTTCAAACGTCCGTACTATTACTGGGATCACCAGCTGGAGGTATTCCTCAGTATTCGTTCCGAAGGTGATGAATGCATCAAATATCTTCATCTGCGTCGGGATCCGTTTTTCCGTCAAGTCGTCATCGAAGACTTTCAGAACCAAGGGGATTATGGTAGCCAAGAAAGGCTTGAATTCGGAATTCAAAGCGTTCCCCAACGCTTCGATAAGCGAGACAATGGGGAGGTGAAGCGACGGGTTATCCCATAACTGGAGGACCAACCTATACAGACGCATCGCGTAGTTGCGGGAATGTTCCTTCATGATGGTGACGAGAATCGCGAGTTGCTGAAGGTGGAACTCTTGCATCCTCACTGTCGAATTCTTGGCCACAAAAGTAAGCGCGGGGATGATCTATATAATGCATGGGAGTTAGGATTGGGTGGGCTTGCGGGCTTTTGCGGCAGCGGCAGGCGTTCTTATACGTACCTCGGGGAGGAACGTAACACATTTGAGACCCTGAGTCTTGAAGATAGACATGATAGCCTCCACGACATTGTGGTGGTGAGCACTTAACGACGGGTCTTTTAGGACATCCAACAGAGCGCTAATAACCGCAGCTTGGAAACCATCGTCAGCGCCACCAGTCAAGTTGACTAGAGTGCCCGTAGCACCAACAGTAGTGGCAGCAGCAACGGTATTCGTCGAGGAAGCTCCGGGCTCCGGCGGTGCCTCATCCAGAATTTTCCTCTTCGAACCCTATAGTAGGCCAAACAATAAATCCTCCTCCGAACAAACAAACGGCAGTACTACATACCTTCCGTCTAAACGGATCTATAGCACCCAGGATTCCAAGTACCTTGACCACCTCCCTCTTCGCGAAGTTCGTGCTCTCATTGCGCAGAATGCGCAGCAACATCGGGAGGAGCTGTGGGTAGTCCACAAGGGGTTGGATGACATACCCCGTGCTGGAGCACAATTGGCCGAGAGTATGTAGCGTCGCGTCAGAGCGCTTTGCGAGAGATGGGTCGGACAGTCTGTCCATGATGACGCGCATCAGGTCCGGGACGCAGGGTGACGCGTCTTCAGCGGCAATGCAGACCAGTTCGCCGAGGCACGTCAAGACGTTTGAAGCCACGGTGGCGTTGCTGTCCTTGGCCTTTGGGAGAAGGGTACGTAGCATCGAGGTGGCATATGGCTTGATCAGTCGTTGTGTCGCACTGACTAACAAGGTCAAGAGTCGGGTGCACTCTTCCCGGCCACGCCTGTAGGGTAGAAATGATAAACACCGTAAGCCGCAATCCACTACATAACTGGATATGCCACCCACATCACTGTAGAATACTCTAATTCCGTCAAAAGTTGGATGAGAGCTTTCCGAAGCGAGGGCATCACATAGGCAGGATTATGCCTGGCTAGTCTCCCGATGAGCCCGACCGCCGTAACTCGATTTCTGAATTCCTCGTCGTTGAGAGCGACAAAAAGAGACCGGATATTCCCAGCTTGAGCGAGTTGTTTGTCGAAACGCTCGTGGAGGTTCGACAGGACAACATGCCGGATATTCGCGTCTATATACCGTTATTCTTATATACTGGCGAATAGGGCCGTGTTAAGCAGCTTACCAGGGTCAGCGATCCCGACAGTAAGCAGCTTGTCCAGCACGTCGCTGAGCGTCTCAATGGCGCGGTTGCTGGCTTGATAACATATCGGGTCCTCCACGAAGAGTCGGCAACACGTCATCGCGGCAGCCTCTCTGACGTTGGGACTGTCGCTCTCCAGGTAGGGGAGTGCACAAGTTCGTACGAGGTCGCTCAATACGTGCCCTGGGAAATAAATATATAGAAGTAGGGAAATAATTCAATTGATCACGTTTAGGGAAAGGAGAGGTAGGCACCCACCACTAAAGTCGAATTCGCCGAGAGTCGTCAGGGCGAGAGTAATTCGTTCTAAATTAGACTCGTTGGCCTTAACATTACAAATCGAAGCAGACAATGATCCACGCTTGAGTTTCTCGTTCCGCACAACGAAAGTAAACGCGCACGCGCACATACCTGAGTCGTGCTCTGTTCCCTTGCAACAGCCCCATGAGAATGAGCATCACGGCTGCGGCTGCCAAGAAGAGGAGGAGGGAGGGGAGGCGCCCCGAGTCGTCTATACGGCTTGCCGCTTAGAACCATGGAAAGCATATCTAGTAGCCGATCTATAAAGTATTATATTGCCATATTTGATATATTCGGGATGAGAACATGCACTGAGACGTACATGACTGACGCACCTTGAATCATTGGCAACAACGGCGAAATACTTGTAACGATGTCGCCAAGCGCGCTGACTAGCGCGCCGCTCAACCCGCACGCGAACATCAAGTTCAGTAACTGCTTGTCGTTCATAAGCAGGAGTTTCGTCAGGTTCGGGCCTACAGCTTTGGCTAGCATGCCGATGCATTGGAAGATGGGTTCCTCCGAATTCGAGGGGATGTTCTTCTTTCTGTAAATTATATACGTTAATTCCAAACCTCGGAGCAGGCAATCAGGTCCCGAGCGTACCCTCGGGCTTGCAAGCCCTGCTTAACGTGTTCCATGATATCATCCAGGAAGGGTTTCATGTCGCCCTTGATAGCAGTAGCAGTGTGGCCAATCGCGATGAAGGCTAACGTTGACTCATCACCATGAGTGTATAGTAATGAAACAGTATTTAGTGAATGAACGTACCAAAATGGCGTTCACTCGGCTTGTCCAGCTGCGTCAGTAAGTGACCCACGGCCTTGTGCAAGAAGTGTTCGATGAATGCAGCCGTACCATACGAGGCTAGTGTCGGGATCAGGGTGATGACCGTCTTGCGAACGAGGTTGTCCTTGTGCGCCTTGAACCGCAGGATGGTCTCCCCCACATCCATGAGCTCGGAGTCCTAAGAAAAGGTCAATATTTATTAGCCCCGGTGCAAGGTTCAATGGATTCCGCACCATCTTCCCATAGATGAGCAATTCGCGGTAAGCAAGGAGAGACCCGTGTATGACTTCCGGCTGTGACTGCCTCAGTCCAAGCTGCGCGTCCTGTATGATCTTCTGCACGTGCACATTGCGGTCCGTCACAATCTCCAAGCACGCTGCGAGCAGCTCCGCCGCGCCCTCCCTCACTATCACCCGCGAGTCCCTCAGCGGCAGCACAATATCACCCAGCACCGCCCCGATATGTGATGAGAAGTGGTTCGGGCTGTTCTTCGCCAGCTCCTTGAGGATCAGTACCCCGGCGTACGACGACGAGTCGGGCTGCTTGTCGGGCTGCATCAGCGCGATGGCAGCCTGGACCTCGTATGCCATGAACATGTCCCCAAACGCAGCCCCGCCGATCTTGGCTATACGCCCAAGCGTGTGCGACGCGGCGAGCATGAGGTTGATGTCGTGGTGCGGGAGCTGGTGCCTGACGTAGTTGTAGAAGCGGTACAAATGGCGCTTCGAGTCGGGGGTCTGTGTTTCTTCCCCCGGCATCTCCAGGAGGTGGTCTGCCTTGTATGAGGTATCTGCGCTATCTGCGGGGGAGGCGACGCACCTATAGCCAATAATCCACCGAATCTCTCAACGTTGCTCTGGCTGTGCATCAAGTCGAACAGGTTCCGGTTGATGTTGTCGTCCCAGACCTTCGCAGCAGCGTCCGGCGACATTTCGGATACCTTTGTGATGACCTGCCCTCGCGGTTTGAGTACGGTTGGAACACGGAGCGCGTCGCACGTACATATCGTCGCAGTTCTTCGGCGGCCTTGACTCTTGTATCGTGGGTCTTCGATCTGAGGTTTTGAAATATTGTGCCCGGATCGTCTGGTTGGCCTGTCGACGCCATGGTGAACGCTGAGCACTATGGGACGACTGTGGCGCTCGCTTGACGCTCCGGACCTATTTGCCTCACGAGCGCCAGCCAAATCAGCTAATCGGGATTCAGGGGCCCGCACTTTGCTCCCCAAGCGCAATAACAGTTACTCTGCCAAGTTGCTAGCAGCCAGTTCATTATAGATGATCCAGTGGGCGTGGACTGAGTTATCACTTACCGTATGTGGGCCACTGGCTGGTCACCGCATTCCGAGGTCCAGGAACCCGATACTACGTCTGGGAATACAAATGTGGGGGAATTCAGGGTCGAAGCCACCAGTCGTCACCTCGTCTTATGCCCATCGGTGCCCCGCAGGAACGAGGAAACCGGTAGAACGAGGAAACCGGTAGAACAAGCAGAGGCTTGCTCAACCATGGCGGGGATGGTGGCGGTTCTTGCTCGAGAGCTCGGGCACTCTAGCGTCGTATCTAGCCGCGTCGGGTTGCGCCGGCGCTACCGTGATGCTTCGAAGTCCTGATGGAGGGATGTTCCAATGCTAACTCTGAAGTAGTAGGAGCAAAGGGAAGACCTCAAGCAACGTACCGAATCTGTACAGGATGCCCTTTGCCGACGCTACGGTACACCCCTTCCCTCCGCAGATTTCGCAAGCTTCTCGTTGTGTTCTCAATTCTCAAAGCTCCTCTTCACAGATAGGCCATGTGTATCCGTCGCTCAATCTACATATTGGGCTGAAACTGTCCGCCACGATAGTGTTGAACGCGTCGTCTTTATCGCCAACTTGAAATCCCTTGATGTTGTCACTACCTAGTCAAACATTAATTTCTCCGCCACGGCGCAGCAGCGATGTCAGCTGCACGATGTTCGCGACGGCGACGGCGGGCGAAACCATTTAAACGATTCGCGTTGGGAGTGTTGTCGTCAATACATCCTCGTCTCCTGGGTGCTGAGCACTCCACGGTTCCCACTCAGTCCCCATTCATTGCGTGTTGTCAGGAGGCGTGGCGCAAAAGGGCGACCGAGGGAACGGATAGACCAGAGCCCACAAGAATCAAGGAGAGCGCGAACGGTGAGTCGTCGTTGCGGTCGCTAGCATGGAGCGGAGCTGCATATACGAATATATGCATACACAGATGATTACTCTAAGATCTGCGCTCGCGCCAGTCAACGGTGTCTATCACGTTACATTCACCTTTCCTCAAAGTTGGAAAATACTGTATCATATCATATTAAATCTACAGCCAGTTCATACACATGTACAGGACTGCCTGCGCGAACCAGCGATGACAACGGTCGGGTAAAAGATATCGATAGGAGCGTACAGAACACGCGGTCGTCGCCGTGGTACAACACTGCCGCTTCTGCCGCACGCGCTTCCATTCATGACAGATAGACAGAGAAGCGGCGGCCCAGTGTCTGCCCCGTATGAACCACGTCTGACAGACATGGAAGGGCCTGGCCGAGTGCCCAACGCCCATGTTCCATGGAGCAAGCGATCACAAGAGCACTGGCATCCCCTTGATCCATCGGCGAGTTCAGAAACCGTCCCAGAAGACGTGGGGTGGGGCCGACTTGATCTTCGAATCATACGTCCAGGGACGAACGAGGAGTACTCGAGTTCGCCTCGTGAGTCGTCGCGAGTCGCGAAGCCCTTCGATCTTCGTCGTCGACGTTCAACGACGTCAGCGGCGCGAGCAGGGAACCGAGAGCCTAGATCTCATCCAGGTCCCCCATCTTTGAACTCCTTAGAAGCTCCCCAAAGTCTAGGGCGCAACTTCTTGATTGAGGGATTCAGGCAGAAAAGGAGGTCCGATGCGAGGCGGGGACACAGAATCTGGCGGGGAACATCTATGCCTGGTCTAGACGACGGTCGGCTACAGGTTAGCGAGGAGTGCCAGGCAGATACCGCGCAGATGGTGTCGATGCCAGATCAGCACATTGTGGCTTGCTACCGATCGTGGTCCCCCCGCTTTCGATCCAAGTTCGATCGTGCATACGGGTGGGGAGCACGTTTCAGCGCGATCGAAAAGGAAAGGCGAGTATCGCTAAGAACGAGGTTTGGCGGTTGTGCAAAAAGTGCTAAAGCATGTCAAATAGATGGAGAAACATACCTATGCCTGATATTGAGAAAGTCAGCGCCAGGGAGCATCTCGTGGAGGCGCTCAGACGCAGGCCACCCCAGATCTCTACGAACTCACATCGCCGGGCAAAATCCCGAGGAATTCCTAAAGAAATAATAAGTCCACCCTCGAGGAGGTACCATACGAGTTGTTTCCCTCGGCTAGCGTGTGCCTTGGGGCCGCAGAGGAAGGCAACAGAGGTCCTATATCCTAGTGGCAGCAAGCGCAGATCATAGTCAAGCATAAATATGGGCGTGGTGCGCCGAGGACGCGTCGAAGACCTGCCCTCCGCGCCGTGTGCCTGAGACTTCCTAGAGTGTGGATTCCGAGCGCGTCGCTGATGCACGAGGCGGAAGGTGTGATATACCGCGTCTTCGAATTGCCATCTGACATCTACTTATATAGTGGGTTCATGCGCTACCACAGTCTTTGCTTGAGCCTGAACCAGGGCCTGGGGTGGGGGTGGCAATCTTGAATTCAAGTTGGAGTGATCGCTCGGCCAGAATGCTGAGAAGCGGTTGCATGATTTCGCGTTTTGCGCCGAACGGAGTGCTCCAGATGGCGAGCCTTTTGAGGGGAACTCGCGGGCGACTTGGAGGCTATCCAGTAGGTACCATCAGTGTAAGTATAATAGAGCCATGACGGGACGGGAGGTACTGTCCCAGTCACGTAGTGCTGCGTGACGTGACGTGTCCATGGACCTACGAGTCTCCAACTGCCAGGGTCCTGCGACGTCGTCCGAGCCTTGGATTCGACGGTGCTCGAGCTGATCTCCCTACTCCCAATCTCGGACTCCAGAATCTTTGCATCGCCAGTCAAACTGGCGAGGATTGCGATCTATGATTTTTTATATTGATACCCTGTACGTCCGCGTCGCAATTCATTAACATTGCTTCGTTCTACCACTTAAAATCTAGCTCGCAGAGTACTAGTCGCCTCGATCTACACCTGCTGATCTATGATCTATGCAAATGTCAATGTCACCCGAAATCGAATCCATGGCCACTATCTCCAGCACCTCCGGGCGGCTCTGCAGCAGCCCACGCCTCGGGCTTTTGGTTTTCGTTGCTCGATCAATTTACGTCAACTAATCAAATCAAATCAACTAGAACTGAGTACTGACCAACTAAGCACTTTGGCGACCGAATTCGAAGCAGTTCGAACGACTCTCGGATTCCTCTTCGCCCCCGCCGTAATCCGTCTACATCCGCATCACGGGCTCCGATAGACCTAGCGGGAAATGCTCTGCAATACTAGTACTGCGATACTTCGGCTACTAGCCTCTGCCAAGTTCTAACTCTCGTATGAGCTTCTTATGCACTTACTCGACTGCCAGCACACCGGAGGAATCACCGAATAGGCGCTTCTAGCAGGCGCTCCTGCTCTTCTAGTTTCTCGTTTCTGGACGTAAACGAGAGCAGTGCAGTGTCGAGCAATCTGCTTGATCAGGCCTCGGCGCCCAACTGATCTGCACTCCACGGTGAAACTATGCGGTAGCAAACATACTATGCACACACCGACAACGGCACATAGCTGTTGCCAATGCACCGGTGTCTATCCCACAAATGAATTACCGTCGTAAATCGTTCCACCCGCCTTCGAATGTTACGGAATTACAGAGTACTGAAGACTCGGAACTGACATATTGTATTATTTATGATCCGACCGTTCGTGTTCTTGTTCCCCACATGGGCGAGACTCTTGCTCCCACTAACGGCACAATACGCGTGGTAACGGTCCACTAGTATGCATGCCATTCAGCTGGACGTTGACACTGCTTGATAGATGATAGATGTGAGATTCCCACTGGCCAGTACCGTGCGGTAAGAATAGTCTAGGGCAACCCCGATCTGCCCCACACAAAACGGGTCTTTCACCAGCGGAACAAGTTGTGATGCACTGTTCATCGCTTCATAGGGCGATCATATTTAGGTGAGCCTGCACCTCCGAGAAGGTTGATCAACAGTGTATGTGCGTGGAAAGCCAGCTAACAATACTTTACTCCGTCGGTCAGCTGCCAGGACTATGCTGATATTTCGGAAGGCGGTATCATCCTCACCCCCTACTCTGGTAATATTGATCACAATACCAGTCGCGATCGCACGCTGTGACGTCCTTCTGAGCTGTCCTTCCTACGTCCCCCAGCGATAGCGCGATGACACGACTGAAGCACTTCAGTGTACAATTCAGGTATGCATCATATCGCGAGAGATGGGGAGAGTAAGGGCGGGCTTCAACTAATTGTGTGTATTGTGTTACTGGCATTGGCGTCGATTCTCATTTCTGGAAGAGGGCTGCAGCCGCGAGTTTTCGCTCCAAATCAGGTGCTCGTATATCAATGATCGTTATTTTAATTTAGGGCTTGAGAGAGAGACTTGTTGCTTGGATGATATCAGATCGAGGAATGACCGGTGACCACCCCGGATACGTCGTTTACACGCCAGCTCAAGTTCACGTAGACCCCCGTCGTGAGTCCGCTTCGGTATCCCAGATTCCTAGTGTACCAGAAGTGGGATGTTTTGGCGGCTTGGGATACCAACCGACCCTCCACCCTCCACCCACCTCAAGCTAGGCACAACTCTCGTGCTACCTTGCAATCTGTATCTAGTACGTCCCTGCGGTCTAGTTACGAGGTTTTGAAGGGCACAATGGAAAGGCCGCGTCCCGGGAGAGTGGTGGTTGACGTAGTGATGCAATGAGGGGTGGATGAGGTTAGTGTCATTGGGCATCGTATCACGATGTCCACATAGTGGGTCCCGTACAATCTATATCAGGGGACCCTCGTATATCTTCGTATGGGTGTTAACGTTGACCGGTACCGTTCGCGCTTTATCCTCCGAAGTTGGAAGCCCTCTAGCACTCCGCGATCTATGCAGTCCCATTGATGCTCGCGACGCTCCAGTATACTGTAATTTCCATTCTCTCCCGTGGTGCATATACGTACCCAGGTCCCATGTACATTCTGCGATCGAGGTGACTGTTGGCATTTATCCGCCGGTCTGTCATATACTTATCAACGTAAGTTTAATAACATCTAATAAGTGACTAAGGTTGATTGTTCTATGCTATAGAGAATTGTACGCGCCTCCCGCCGTTTGATCACCGATCCATCCTTGTGAGCAGGAGCAGCGCAGATGATCCATGAAAAGGGGGTGGGAAAGGGAGAGAAAGGGGGTATGGTATATGATGGCGAGAAAGGGTTCAACGTTCAGGCCTCAGGCCTCCGTGTAGCCCTGTGTAGTCCTGTGTTGCCTCGAGGCAGCACTCTTGGACCTTCCTGGGGGATCATTTGGAAATTGAAAATCGAAATCAATATCAATATCAATTATCGCCTTCGACTCTCGAGTGCCTTGCAACCCAAGCGCTAAGCACGTAACGTGCACGCGTAACCCAAGCCATGTGTGTTTCTTGCATGTTTCGACGCATACGCGTACGACGGTGATGGTGATGGTGATGGTACGATGGCACGGCGTCCTTCTTGCAAGCGCGACATTAGTGTTCAACTCAGAAGCGTAGGTATGGTTTCATGAAGGCTTCGAGTGTAGTTGCGGTTTGCAGTTTGCACTTTAACTGACGCGGTTGGTCGTGCTCACGGTCGTCTGACCGCTGGCCCCGCCCTGCTCGATCACGATCACACCGCCTCGATTGATGATTGAATTGATCGCTTGCAATACTGATCGTTTCTGATCGCAGGCGATGCCATGGCGGCCGATGTTCACTAGGCACCTCGCCGGGCGCGCACCACGAGTACACAGATTCACTCTCATATAGTACTGACCCACAGTAGTAGGTAGGATAACTTCAACAGCTGGCCGGGACGCAACAACGTATAAGGGAACTGTTTCTATTTGAATACGAGACTACGATGGTAAGTACAATACAACGGATGCGATGCGATGCGGATGGTAGTAATATACAGGTAACGAGGAGCGTCTATGATCTTTGCTTTTCTTTTGGGGTTGACAACAACAGCAACTGGGGTGACGACAACAACAACGGGACGAAGAGGGAGGGAGGGGCTCGGAGGAAAAGGCAATAAAAATGCACAGCATAATTGACAAAATAAACAAGACGAATAAACAAGACCGACGAACAGAATAAACAAGCAAGTAAGCGTTCGCGTGAACGCAATAGACGCTCCAACGGGGCGCGGCGAATTTAGGTATGTAGAATGTAGAATGTAGTAAGCAACAGAATAAACGGAGTAGGTCTAGATCTAAAGCAAAACAACAAGGGGGAGGAAGAGGGAGAGAAGCGTCCTGTCCGACGAGCAGCGCAGAGTTCAGAGTTCGAAACGATTCTAAGGGAGAAGAGGAGATGGTACCCGAAGGCGAGGAGACGGGAGGGAGAGGAGGGGGTGGCGGAAGATAGTGGTAGGGGGGGATAGTTGTGGTTGTCCGTGAATCCGAATTGGCCATCCTGGCTGGTAGTTTCCGTCCTCGGTCCGTCCGTGGGTGGTAGGTATGTGTAGGGGAGTTAGACCCTGTCCGCGTCCGCGTCCGCATCCTGTGGTAATATGCCCAAGGGATAAAACAAGAAAGAAGGGAGAGGGGAAATAAGATGAAGGAGCGTGAAGACATGAATATTTGTGTCAATGAACGTGAGCGTGGATAAAGTACAAACGAGTGTGAGGAGTCCTGGAAGCGGTAGAAGACAAGACAAGTAGAAAAAAGAAAGAAGAATGAATGTGGATGGACGAGTCTTTTGAATGGGAAGGAATGTGGTGGGCACGAGAAAGATGCGAACGAAGGGTGCTAAATAGAAAGCGCGGTGGATGTGGGTGAACGGAGGTATGTGGTCGAAGAACCAATAGGGAATAGTTCCGAGAGTCCGAGAGTCGGGAAAGTTGGAGGGAACGGGGCTGAGGAACGACGAACGACGAACGGGGTCGTCGATGCGGACGAAGCGCAAACGGGGATGCCGGGATTCTGTGCCCGGTGGTTGGGGTGTTAGGGAAGAGTTGATGTCTTACGGGATCATCGATCAGGGCTGGAGAGTTGGGAGTTGGGGAGGGGCAAACGGCGCTGGGAACCGGGCTGGGAACATCGAATGACGGCGCCCGCATGCGAAGTGAAAGTCTCCGACCGCTCGGGCGAACGAATGGCGAGCGAGAAGAAGTTCTTCTCGATATCAGCTTGGGGCGGAGGCGAGGTAGGGGAGGCAAGGTAGTTCGCCGTCGCCGTTGGGAGGGAAAAGGAATAGGGGAATGGGGGGATAGGAGGGATAGGGGAAAAGAGGCGAGAGCGTTCACTCGAACCAGCTCAACGCCACACTCCCCGCCCCGCGGATCCACACAGTCGCCTGCACGCGGCACACGGTCTCTGCCACGCTCGCTTTCTTCCAGTCGACCACCACGCTTCCTTTGCTCCCGTCCCCGCCGGAGGAGGGCGCGAACGAGCGGACTTGGCCGAATGCCTAAATAACACAACACGATCAGAATACTGCTGCCTAGAAAGTATAACAACGAATCCAACGCACCTCACACCACGCGCGTACGGCCTCGTACCCGCGCTCGTCCTCGATCCCGGAGACGACGAGCTTTCGCTTCTTTCCTCGCCCCTTGGCGTGCAGCCCGAAGAGTTTGATGGTGTTGAGCGTGTGCATGTTGAGCGTGTTGAGGCGCGAGGTGCGCGATTTCGAGGGCGTCGTCGGGCTCGCCTGTGTGGGGGACGGCGGAGAAGGTAGTACGTACGATTGCATCTGCGTGTCCAAGGAAAGCGGAAGCTGAACGTCTAGCGAATGCTCGCGCGGCGTCGAGATCAGAGGCTCCGTCGAGCTCGTCAAGTGAGTCGCGTGCGTGTCGGCAGTGTTGAAGGAGGGCGCCGTCGGCGAGGCCACGCCGACCTCTTCTACCTCTTCGAGAACTTCGACTTCCTCAAGCGCATAGCTCTCACGCGGCAGGTAGTGCACAGACGAAGTAGCCGCTAAGGACCGATCGTACCCCAAAGTCCGCAGAGCGCCCATGGAGCGCGGGGCCCTCAGCTGTGGGCGTTGTTGTTCGTTTTGGGTGGGCTGTGGGTGTGGGTGGTGGGGGACAGTGAACGCCCGTTCCCTCTTGTGAGGGATAGGGAGAGGGAGGGTCCCGTGCGAGCGCGAGGTCCTCAGCCTTTGAGGTAACTGCGGGGGAGGTGTACCAGAGGGAGAAGGGTTTGAGGGGGCGAGAGGGGGTGTCGGGGAGGAAGAAGGGGGTGTTGGTGGTAAGGCTTTCTCTACGTCAACCTTTGCGATCGTGACGGAGAGCGCAGAGGGGAGGAGAGAGTCGTGGGAGGACGAGGAGGGCACGGCGAACTCGATCGAACCCAACTCTTCGACTTCCTCGACTTCCTTTTCCTCAAACTGCTCACGATCGCCCGCCGCCGAAGGTACGGACGGAGTATCCAAAGATACATCAGAAGGCGAGTTGGAACACGCGAACTCCGGCGCTGCGTCCACACTTGGGATGGTGGGCGTGTTAACATTGGAGTTGGCATGTGCGATCCTGGAGATGAACGATACCAAGCGCCGCCTCCGTCCAATGGTCTCAGGCGCTTCGGCGTCCATCTCTACAGGCGTGTTCGGTGGCGCGAACTCGGGGTTTGGCGTATTGGACGAGGAGGAAATACGTCTGGTGAAGAGACCACGCTTCTTCTTCTTCCCCGTCTTGTCTTTGTTTGGGGAAGTGGGCGAGCTCGGAGAAGAGCGTGAAGTAGGCGAGTATGGGGTATAAGGTGAGCGGGAAGAGCGGCGGGAAGAGGTGCGTGAAGTGTTGAGTAGGGGGAAGGGGGAATTGCGTGAGGTAGAATGAGGAAGAGGGTGGTCGTCAAGCGAGGAGCTAAGGGACCAGCGCGAGGACATCCCTCGTTCATCCAATCCTCTTCCATATCCTTCTCGCTCACAGACGTCTTGTCGTTCCAATACTTCTTCGCCGAGTACACCGTGATCCACATACTCTTCTTCCAAGCCTCCGTAGTATTGGGGTTCACCCGAGTACTCGTCCGCGTGCCCGCTCGTGCTCGAGTATTGCGAGGACGAGTGTGAATATGCGCAGGAGAGGGAGTGCTCGTGTCGAGAGTGCCGGGGTGAGTACCCGTACTCAGTAGGGTGTGTCGGCGTCGGTGTCTTCCTGTCCGGGAACGCGAACGAGGAGAACGACGGGCACGAGCCCGCGTCAATTTGGAACACCGAAGTAGAGGGGGAGGTAAAATGGGAAGTGGAGTGGGAGGCGGAAGGGGAGTGGGAGTGGGAGGCGGTGGTGAATGTTGTTGAGGACGAAGGGGAGAGCGCTGGTGTGCTCGGCGTTGTTGGCGTCGTTGGGGACACGGGGTCTTCATACTCCAGTGTCTGTGCAGATGTAGAGGCGGGGGCGGGATTGGATATGGGCGTCGGTACAGCAGGCGTGGGGAAGTACATAGCATGCCTATGGGGTGAGTTCGGGGCGACAGTGAGGGACGTCCGGCGGGACGGTCTCTGGCTCTGTCTCCGGGACGCCCTGCGCGACGTTGTGGGTGATACACAGGCCGAGGGCTTGCGAGAGAGCGAGGGGGAGAGGATAAGTGGGGAGGGGAGGAGTGAGCGACTGGAGCACGTGCGCGGTGCTGGTGAGGGCTATTGGACCGTTTTAGTATACGAACCCATATAGAGCAGAAGTACATACCTCTGGTAGGCGTAGGTGGTACAGCAGTTCGCGGAGCGCGTCTTCCTCATTTTCCCTGTCCCTTTCCTCATCTCTCTTCCCATCTAGACTTTCACCTTCACCTTCGTTAACGCTTGGGGGTGCGGGGCTGGGTAGGCGACGCGCGTAGTCGGGGGACGGGTTCAAGAGCGCGTTCGGCGACGTTGTTGCTGCTTTGAGGATATCGGTGTTGGCGTCGGATGGAGACAGCCATCCCTCGAGAGGCGAGTCGGCGCGAAGGGCGGGCTCCGTATACGGATATTCTCCTCCGCCCAAGCCTTCGCCGTCGTGGAGGGCGCTCACGTCGAGCGAGTTGAGCCATGTCGAGATCCGATCGTCTTCGTCATATGGTTGTAGTGGATGATCCATATACATAGTCCTAGTCAGTACGAGTCAGAGTGAGAAGGGACCAGTAAGGAGAGAGGGAGGAGAGTATATGTACAACACGAAAACTCCCACACTCACTTCAACTCAACACTGTTTGAATTTTTTTTCGCCTTCCTTCGTCCCCTTCCTGCCCTTCCTCCTTCCCTTCCCTTCCCCCTTCGTCCTTCCCCTTTGGGTTTTCCTGATCTCTTCGATAGATCTCGATGTGCCGTTCCACGCAGAACCTTCGATCATCCGAGAGTCTGGATCTGATCGAACCCTTGAACCTTCTCGGGAAAGGGGGAGGAATCCCAGGATTCCCTTGGCTTGGGACCGCGGACCTGTCACGTTACTTACTATATGACCGTCTCCAGCAACGATCAACATGGCGGACGGACAGAACTAACTACAAGACGTCCAGACGTTCAACGATAACACCAACGTCAATACTAAGGACTAACAACGAGAAGACACTCCTACCCCGTGTCGCGAAGTTGTAGTCTAAATTTTTTGAAGGGTAGGATGGGAATCACAGGGACGCTCACTGAAACAATGTTAACGTGTACGCTTCGCACTGCACATCTGTCCCACCCAAACAAAAATATTGGGGCATGCCACTCCCAGGACCACATTGATGAGCACTACGGCTTCGGCGAATTCAACAAGTTCGACTCACGTTTGTAGTCGCCGAATGGTATCGGAGCCATCAACCTCGACACCCTGACATTTAGCATCGACCCTCGTACTCGCACTCGCGATTGCGATCCCAGTCAAGCACTGAACTCTGAAGAGGTGTTTCGAGCATCCAAATGTTGATGCTCGACTGTATTTACCGATCCACCCATCTCCATTCCTCCTCACCGTACTACTCACTGGAGTTGATTGAAGCACCAACATGCCCATGCACACCCAGTGTGGTCTACACTTCGGGTCCGACGCTGAGATAACAGGGGTAAAGGGATAGGGGATACAAAGGGGGATATAGGATTAAAACATCGAAAAACGGGAACGGAGGGGGTAAGGTGCGAAGTGCAGTGAGGAGACTTTTCTCCTGTCTGTTTACGTTGGTTCGCTTGTCATCTTCCACCCACTGCTCGTTTATTCTCCTTCATTTCGTCTTATTCGCCTGACGGGCACGTTTATAGAGAATTCTGAGTAATAGCCCCGTATGCAAGGCGATCTTTCACGCCTTCGCCCTCAAGCGCAGCGGTAGACCTCATATCGGACGCCGTGGCCTATAAAATGGGTACGCTGGCTCGAGGACTTTAAGTTCAAGATGGAAGGTATGTAGTGGTGTAGTGGGTCCATCACACCCAGCATTTGACGTTTGAAATGCTCAGCTTTCAAATATCGACACTTCATGACGCCCAAGCAGCGCCCCAGAACAGCAGAGCAGAACATCAACGCATCAACGCACCAAGCCCAACGCCAGCGAACCCCAACCGCCACATTCCCAATTAACCATAATACCATAATATCATAACATCATAATATCAACGTAAATCGTAACGTACGCAACGTCAACGCAGCCTTCGCCCGCCCCAAGTTCCCCTCCGAAGGCCTGAAGGCCTGATTCTTTTCCCGAGAAGTCGTCCGCCGAGTCTTGCCAGGCGCCAGGCGCCATCCGCCGTCTGCATTTGTGCGGCAGTTCCGCACTCGTCGGATCCTGGGCGACTGGGGGTTGGGGGTTGGGGGCTTTTGGGAGCTTTGGGAGTTTGGGAGTTTGGGAAGTTGATAAATTGCGTCCAACGTAAGGATGGTGTTAGTCCCCCGGCCCCGACACTCCCAGACCTCTTACTCGAAATCCCTCGAAATCCTCGACAGTGCGTCCGCATCACTTCAAAATTAGATATGCAACGTCGTTACCTTCTCCTCAGTAATTGCTTCGTAATTGATCTGACTGGCTATTGATCTGCATTCCTCGCCGCACCGCCTCACCCTTGAAGTACACCCATTTTCTTCACAGATGCTGCTTGACTCTATCTTGATTCTACGAACTCATCTAACCCTCGCAGCTGGTATTCAAGGGCAAGAGACTGCCAATCCTGTCGGATAGTTTCCCCGATTAGTCAAGCTTTCCATGTCAATATTAATGGCAAGCGTTTCTTGACCTCTTGGGGAGCCCCTCCCTCTTTCTCTTCCTCTCTCCTCACCCCCTTCCCTTCTCTCAATTACTCGTAACTTGCTGTTGCATGACCGTTTGTTTGCACGCTCAAGAGAAAGGCAAAGATCAGATCGTGCCTCCCTTGTTTCTTATATGACCCGTCAGACCGAATTTCATCTGCGCCTGTCATATTATATTATACTATTATACTACCAGCATCGTATACACATAGTCAAGTATAATCAACTTCTTGATAGACCTTTGTACTGTTGGGCAGCGGGTGCAAGTGAATCCGTACGGAAGCATCGGCGGCCATGGCTAGTCACTAGCCGCTCTGCTCGATCACGATCGCCTCGATTAGACCGATCGATGTTGTCTCTGATCGTATGTTGGTCAGACGACCACGACCACGACCAACCGCGTAATGGCGATTGCCCACCCAAGCTCAATCCAAGTAGTATACATGTCCTCCGACCTCGTTGGATCATTCCAGCGCCATCTCAGCAACCCCATCACCGAGAAATTTGGAGTATGTGGGGCACCGGGGGGACGCGTACGACGCACCATATTTCCACACGCGCGTCCCACTGCACAACGCATTGCGCGCTCAGGCTGGGGTTGCAAGGCACTGGGACAGATTGATATCGATTTGGATTTCGACGTCGAATCTGAATTTCACAACTACGGTGCAAGGTGCAGGAAGGTGCAGGAGCATAGGCCTAGGGCCTTGAGGTTGCACGGAGTTCCGGACCCTTCTTCAATCACCCAATTTCACAACTTGGTACCCCTTTCCCGTCCCCTTTCCACCCCTACAGAATCCACCCCCGTTTTGCTGCTTGGTACGGTACCGTCGCGTACGGCACTGGCACGTATACTCGCGAAGACTTCGGTCAAGAAGCCCTCCGGATCAAGTTGGAACGTCCCCAAGGCTCGAGCGACTGCATGAATCATGGTCACGCTAAGCAGCCAAGTAAGTACGGCGTAGGAAAATGGTAGATGGGGAACAGTTGGCGCGCGTACGACAAACGAAGCCGTAGCCCTCCGCACGGAATGCAATGGAATACGTATAACAAGCGTTCCGTACACATGTACGTAGCCCATTGCGTACTTATTAGATGATATTACTTTTGCCACCGACCAAGTGAGAGAAGGGGAAGCACTGGGACGTCGTACTGGAGGCCGAGGCCAATCTATGGCATGCGCCCCACTAACTATACCAGGCGTTCGTAGGCACTGGGATTTGGTAAGTTGGTAAGAAGAACTATGGAACTTTGCAGAATAGAGGGCGGATTGGCATCGGTCATCGGTGACCCTGAACAGGTATCCATACGAGGGTATATTATGAAACGAGGGCGGGGCTAGTACTAGTAATTGCGGGGTTTTGAAGGGCGTAATGAAGGCTACGCAGTGATGTGATGCGACGAGGGGAGGAGGGCGGTATCGTGATTGGGCGCCGGACTCCAGGCTCTCCGGGTCGCGGTTTCTGTATCTACCAGGGAGACCCGTGGACGTAGATTGCAGATTGCGCCAGTAGCATTAGCCTATCAGGTAGGGGCATGCGCGGGCAGGAAGAGGACGTCAGAGAATGGTGTCTAGCGTGAGGTAGATGGCTGTACTACTACATTGCAAAGACTCGCTGGCTTGCAATTCAGGACGCGTGAGTGTGGAAGGTTGAACTTGGGCTAGTATTACGATGCATTCTAGCTGTGTCTCGACTGATGTCGAAGTCTTGTGTAGCTAGGAAATCGTGACATGGGTGGGCATTGAGTGGGCGTGTGCGGTGTACCTCTGGCGGAACATCCGGCGGGGAATGGTCATTCCTCGATCTGATACCTTCCACCATTGAAGTTTCTCTTTCGAGGTGCGATCTGATATATGAGCGCCTGATTCGGAACGGAAAGCTCACGGCTGTACGCCTGCAGGCTGCAGTCCTATGTCAGGATTCAGAATCGAAGAATCGACGTCGATGTCACGAACACAATAAACTCAGCCCCATCTCGTCCGTTCTGGGCGATATGGTGCATGCCTAATTAGATCGCCGTGTTGGAGTCGTGTTCTCCCGCTCATGCTCCGAGCACGGAGGAACGAGATGTCGGAAGGATGCTGGTACGTGAGATTGGGGTTGGGATCGATGTTACGAGAGTGTGGGGAGTGAGGGTGATACAGAGTCATATCAGGATAAAGTAGCTGGCAGCTGGCCGATGGACTACGGTATAGTTAGCTAGCTTTCCACGTCCACTGGTTGATCAGACTTCTGTGAGGCGTGAACTCACCTAAACCTGATCGCACTCTAAGCTGATGTATCATGATCATGATGACTCTTTGTTCCGTCAAACAAACGTTTTGGATAGGGCAGATCGGAGCCCAGACGTGGCTACACATAGCAGTCTACGGTACCGGCTTGCCACGGTCTTGCATCTATCAAGAACGACATTCGGTCAAGTGTCACACATCCGATACCACGCGTACCATACCGTTAGTGGGAGCAAGAGCTTCTTCTCTCTCGCATGCGAGCACCACACGGATGGAACATATAATATAGAATGTGAACTGACAGTACTCCGCAATTCCGTAACATTCGGAACGTCGTTGAATGGAGCGATTGCGTTGGGAATGTATTCAGGTGGTGGGAGAAGCAGCCGAGATTAAATACTACAATTTATGTGCCGTTATCAAAGAAGGTGGGTCCGTCTTGTTACTCGGTTCAGGTGTAATTTATAGGCGATTTGAGCACGCCGAGGCTTTGCTGAGTCCTGGAGGCCTGACCGCCGGACATATATCAGTCAACGGAGTAACCTTGGTGCCAACAGAGCGCCCTCGTTTACGTCCAGAAACGAGAAGCTAGAAGAGCAGGGGCGCCTGCTAGAAGCGCTCGACTACTGCCAATCACTGATAAGTGATAGTGCCGGTGCTGACAGTCGAACAGCTTCATAAGAACCCCATGTCGTACGCGAGGACCAGTAGCTACAGTGCTGTAGTACTACATCGGAGACCGCGACGCGACGGCGAATGAGTTACGGCGGAGTCCGAGAGACGCTACATAGTTGACTCGCAGGCAAATCCAGAGCCCTAAACTTGTCGGCCGACATACGATCTTCTGTTACAGGGCCCAGTATTTGAGTAATTTGAATAGTGGAAGGAAAGAGGCACGTCGTGGTGAGAGTCTGATGGTACGGGCAGGGAGCAGACTCACATCGCCACATGGGATAGTCACATCACTCATGTCACTATGTGAGTGACACCACTATGTTCCCGTTTCCTCCTTCCTTCTCATCGTACCACGACAGCTTTGAGCGGCTCAAAAGTGCTCAACATTTGGAAGACTCTACGCAAGCATTCATCCGGCTCTCAGCATTCTGATCAGTTGTTCACCTTGAAAAGATGCAAAACTCCCGGCCGTCCCAAGTCTGACTCATGAGTTCCCCGAATCAACGAATTGCAGCCACACATGGATGTACATGCTGGCTTACGACTCGTGGACGCGGCGCAAAACATATTCCGCCTCGTGCATCGGCGAAATGCTCGAAACCCATCCATACTAGGAAGTCTCGGGCACGCGACATCCAAAATGGCTCTTCGACGCGTCCTCGGCGCACCACGCCCACATGTATGTTTGGCTATGATCTGCGCTGGATAGTGCTATGGCTTCTATTCTCCTCCTCCAAGGCGCTCGCCGACGAGGGCTAGAGGTCGGACTACCGAGGGCAATGCCTCATATATGGCACTCCCTTGATTATGTTACAGGAGATCCTCGGCATCTTTGCAGGCAGATATGACTTCGTCGAGATCTGGGGTACGACCCTCAGTCGTGGTGTCTCCGCACAAGACTCTTCCTCCAGTCCTTTTCGGGTAATAGGTATGTTTTTCTGAAATTCCACGATTAGTTCGCAAGTTGATATCGTTTCGTGTGTACTCGCATTGCAGTCTTCAGAAAGAGCAGTATTCACGGCCTCCGTGGGCTCTCTCGTGGCTATTCCGGCTTCATTAGAGTGTCGTCCAAACGTGTTCCGTATACATGATCGAAGGAGTTTTGATCAAAAACAAGGCGCCTGGGAGATCATGATCGGTGGCGAGACACAACGTGCTGATCTGCGCTGAATATCTCCCTTGCATTCCCTTCGACGCTTCACATACAGCCGACCAACGTCTATACATGGGTGTCTCCCAACAGATTCTATGGCCTCAGCTCGCATCGGACCTCGTTTTCTCCTGAATCAAGAAGCAGGGTCTCGAGACGCTGTAAATAGGAGGCCCTGTACTCTCGGTTCCCTACTCGCGCCGCTGATCGTCGCTGACAACGATGATCGAAGGCTTCGCGCGACGTGTTCGCATTCTCCTCGGCCTCCCATCAGTTGCACCTATTTGGGCACTGCTCTCGACGACGTCGAGAGTCGAGACGGAAGGCTAGGTCCGCCCACGCATCGATCTAGCACGGATTCTGAACTCGCCGGTAGATCAGAAACGACACCAGCGTCCATGCGCCCACGCCTTACTCCATGGCCCATTGGTGGGCGTGCCGACTTGATCTGATACGGGGTAGACGCTGGTCCGCTGTCTTCTCTGTCTCTTTACCTCGAACTGAAGCACTCACGGATGTCTATCGAAATTGAAGCGCACGCGGCAGTAGCAGCGGCATTACATGTTACGCCACGGCCAGGTCCATGCCGCACTCCATATATGTTCTGTATGGTCCTTCGTTCCATTTTGTCGTCGTCGTCGTCGCTACTTCGCGGCCGCCGGTACCAAAATGTAATAAAGTTTCTGGCTTAACTGCATTACCATCGATCATTGCGCCCCAAAAGAGGGCGCAGCATAATTGAAAATCCAATCCCTTGCAATCCTAGCTGGGATTCTAGATGGTCCACGGCGCATTGAGGCACTAGAACCCTTTTGAGTTCCAGCCATGCTTAAGTCCGTCAGTACTCACGCCACCCCCTTGACGATGAAGACACATGGCAACGCATGGCGCGTAATGGTCGGGCGGCGGGGCTGTAGGAACTCCATCATGATGTTAAAGCCGCCTTTCGCCGTAGTCTACGCTTGAGTTTCAGTGCTCCTGCCTGCTGGCGTGGCGTCATGCCTCAGCGAGAAATTCCAGTGGACGACACGGCCATCGGACCCAACGGAAATTGCTTAATCAAAAATAAAACGGCTCTTATGTAGGAGTTTTGCTATCCGGTTCATTAATTATGGGACATAGCCTCACATAACTCGATATCGACCATGGCTATCAACTGTTATCGACTGTTATCAGCCCCTTCTCCCCTAGAGGCTAGCGTATCATGAAGTTTGAACGACGTATCGACGTATCTTCTCTCGAACACGGGCTACGTCGCCCACAGTCCAGGAGACCAGGGGCTCCACCGAGATGGCTTCGCAACGGATATAACATAGCCCAATTGCTATTAGAACCGACGACGACATCAAGGTCAGGAAGGCTCGCGGGTGGTCCGTGTAATGCCCACGAATGACATATGCCATTTGGTTGGTTACTGGTAACCCTTCTTACTCTTCGGATCCGCAGCAGTCCAGTTTCAAGTTCGCGGAGGATTTTGAACACTCGAAAGAACACTACCAGTGATAAACAAACGTCTTAAATCGACTTCAAACCTCACAGGCTTCATAGTTGTTCCCCTGAACTTCCAGCTTCTGCCAAGATCACTCAGGAGCGTCGGATTGCAATCTGTCCATGGGCTTAAATAACAAATGCGAACGTGAATGACAGACATGTGTGAATCCTCCACGGTAAGTTTTTCTAGGGTGTGAATATTTTCGACTTAACGTTTCAAAGCCCCCGAATTCAATGAATCTGGCAGAACCAGAAGGTGGGCGGACGGAACTTCGGCACGCTATTCCAACCCAACTTCCTCCCCGTGAGTCGTGTCATTCTGTAGGCTGTGGTAGTTCTATTTTTCTACCCTAGCTTCAAAAGTTCAGGTTTGTTGTGTGTTGTCGTAATTGATTCATCTTACAGCAATAGGCGAATGAGCAAGTGCATCGTGCACCGTGTGTTACGACATATAAGGGCTGTCTCGACTTTGTATGATGCGCCACATACCAACTTAGGTCACTGGCTCTCACCATCCTGTCACCGATTCGCGGGGAGGTGAGAGTGAGTGAGAAGTATTACGAGCCATATGTTTAGATCAATCCGGATTCTCATGCGTATCATCCCACAGTTGACTAAAAGAGGAGGAAATGAATAGGCGCTAGCTGTGGACAATCACCTATGTATGTTGTTATTGTTCTTGTGCCCAACGGAAGTGCATGCACGCGTTCACCAGCTTCTAGCATCTGCTTCTCATATTCTGAAGTTCGGTGTGGCATGGGCATGGTAGAACGGCGATGACATCAAAATCGCCGAGCGAGCTCATGCTTTCGTTGCCATAATATCTCCTTCGCTTGACCTTCACTGCTGGGACTATGCAACCTGTATGGGAGCTACTCGCTACACCGTGTATTTATAGGCTCAATCACAGGCTACAACACTCGAATAATTCTTGAGAGTACCGCGACTCAGTTGACCACGAGATATATAGTCGTCTCAGTTGGCCACAAGGTATCAGCATCACCGTCGAGTCAGCAGACCGACTCCGACATTCGCGAAGCAAGCTCGCCATGGGGGGCAGCAAGTATTTATCGATGTTCGTTTCAATCGCTCTCCTGGTCGTTTTCACCGTCAGGAATCAACATGCTTCTCAAAGCTATCTTGCTTTCTATCCTCGCCTTTCCTGCGCACAGAGCATTCTGTCTGAGGCTTTCACCTGCGCCGGCCTCCATTGCGCCTGAGGCAGGAGTGCCTACGGAGACACCTATCGCCGGCAATTACACAGGGCATTTTCGCCCTCAGGTTCATTTCTCGCCCCCAGTGGGGTTTATGAACGACCCGAACGGTCTCTTTCGCGATGCTTCAGGGACCTACCATCTGTATTACCAGTACAACCCAACAGCCATAGTCGCTGGGAACCAACACTGGGGTCACGCTACGTCCACCGATCTATACCACTGGACCAATCAGCCCATCGCGCTCTTCCCTCATCTCAACGTCACCGGCATCTTCACCGGCTCCATCATCATAGATGTCAACAACACATCGGGATTCTTCCCCAACCAGACGAACGGCGTAGTCGCCATTTATACCGGAGATGGCAGCGACGACGAAAATCAACGCTTAGCATTCTCCACCGACGGCGGCTTCACGTTCGAGCAATTTTCAGGGAATCCCGTTCTCGCGATTGGCTCGAGGGCGTTTCGCGATCCGAAAGTAATATGGCATAAGGAGACGCAGATGTGGGTGATGAGCGTAGCTTTCGCGAATGATCGCGCAATTGGGTTCTTCACATCCCCGAATCTGCGCAACTGGACACACGTATCGAGCTTCACCTTCCACGTCATAGGTGATGTATACGAGTGTCCAAATATGCTCCCGGTGCCGTTGCTCGAAGAGGATGGGAGCGTACACGAGACCGTGGATTTGCTGTGGATCTCCATCAACCCAGGCGCGCCGCTAGGCGGAAGCATCAGCCAATATTTCCCAGGCCATTTCAACGGGACGCATTTTACGGCTGTCGATGAAGAGATCAGGCTAGCGGATTTCGGGAAAGACAATTACGCCACACAATTCTGGTATGGTGTCGATGGCGATCCTCTTGAAGGCGGAGCACTCTCGATTGCGTGGGCCAGCAATGCACAATATGCGAACGATGTCCCTACTGGACCGAGCGAAGGGTGGAGGAGTAGCATGTCATTGCCGCGGAGGAATTTCTTGAAGAACGATGCAGAGATAGGTTGGACGCTGGTGTCGACACCCTTCGATCTTAGGCCGGCGATAGGAGCAGAGTTAGCAAGCAGCAATTCGCTCGGAAATGGCATGCTAGTTGCACAGGGAGGTGTGAACGAGAGCAATGCCAACACCGGAACCTTCATGATCGCCGTGAACATCACAAGTCTAAATGGCGGCGCCCTCGGAAACGACGCAGCGATAACATTCATCATCTCTTCCTCGTCAAGCGGAGAGAGCCTCAAAGCGCAGCAGAAGCTCTCGGGGGACCACTCCCTCGTCTTGGATAGAAGCAACACGAGAGGGTTCACAAATTCGGATTTCAACCCTCAAGTCGAAACGGAGCTAGCATTTACCGAGGAATGGGACGTGGTGATGACAATCGATAGGAGCGTATGGGAGGTGTTTGTGTTGGGCGGCAAGAGAAGCGCGACGCTGCTGTACTTTCCTGAGGGGATCTTGGATCGGGTTGAGGTCGCGACTGAGGGATTGGGCGAGCAAACCCAGGTCAGCGTTCGGATTAACGAATTGAGCAGCACATGGCCCGTGGCAACTACGGCATGACATCTAGCTGCAGATGGTGGCGTATGTGTAGTTACGGTACGTACAGCGTCAGAATAAATCGGTGATTAGTAGGATTAATAGTGTAAGATACAAATGTCATCGCACCTATCTATGCTCTTCCATGAAAGCCATTTGGACATCTAGGAGATCTTTTGCTATGCCGTCAGTGTCCTATACACTCGAGAAGTCAGTGGAATGCCCTTACCCAGAGAAGAGTTCCTTGTTCTAATCTCGTCTACTAAGACGAGTTCGAAGCTGCCTAGAAAGTCGTGTGGCACGAATATATGTCGAAGGTTCAGGAATAAATAGACTTGAGATCTTGACAAACATTAGCAACGAACTGTGAAAAGTGTGGGGAACGTGAAGGGGTGATTAGAAGGTATAGGCGAAAACATTAGTTCCGGTCAACTAAAGTACAACAATTGGAAATGAAATGGGGATCACTATGTGATTATCGAGAAGACTCGACACATCAATGTCAGCGGTATATGCTTCGAAGCTGAGTCTCGACTCCATCCGCAGATAATTTGATGTCTGAAGGACGAATTTAAGCGATCAAGAGGGTAGATAGGACGGAAAGGACCTACACTTCTGAGGATCTATGAAAAGCAAGACGTTTCCTTGATTAAACAGTTCAGCATGAAATCGGCCAAGAACTTACTTTTGCTGAATTCCTTCTCCCTATGCTTGCTCGTAAACCGCTGCAATGAAGGGACGACAAGCTTCACAACCTCGTCGGCAAGCGTCTCTCTCCCTTCCTCGTCATCCTCCAAAACCTTTCCCAACTTATGCCGCTCAACGACCTCATCCAATAAATCAAAGAACCTTGTGAATTTCTCCTTCGTAACCGCCTTTCCGCCCTTCTCCTTTGGATCGTCCGTAAGTGCCTGCATCAAAGGCGAAAAGTTCGAATCGAAGTACGCTGCCTTGGCCGTCCTGAAATTCGAGTTTATTGCTTCCAGAGTGGGCTTGGAGAGAAGGTCGGAAAGACCTGCGTTTTGCGGCTCGAGGACGATGCGTTGGCGAAGGTAGGAGATATTGTTCAAGAGGAATATAGATCCCATCGACGGTCGACGTTGGGCCCGCGATAACGTCGTCAGGCTGTTCACCGTGGTGGTAATAACATCATCTAAGGGAGCGCTGGTTTAGAACTCCAAGCGCATATTCGGTTGTCCACTTACACACAAAATGCTCAAGGATCAGGCTTTCATCTCCTTCACCCAATTTCGAGGCCTTGGCGGCCGTGGGCAGCACGCCCTCCCCCATCTTCCAATTTCCGTCACCAAGCTTGAGCAAAGCTGAACCCGCAGCACTCTGCACTTCCGGCAATCGGTCGAGATATTGGACTGTCTAGAATACGATAAGGATTGGAAGGGAGGGACGGTGTAACTGATATCAACGAGAGAGGCAAACTGCGAGGAAGCGGGAAGCGGCCCTACCGAAATAACGAAGTCGGCTAGCCCTGTTCCTACTTCTCCGCCTTTGCCCAGAGACGCCATCTTGAGATCGGCGAGAAATTCGGGGAAGCTGCGGAGAGACACTGCGCGTATGGATTGGAGACCGTCAGTGAATGGGTCGTTTGAGTCGCCCCGTGGGTCGGAGCCACGGCGAGACAGAACAACGTCCCAGCGAGGCTTTAGAGATATGAGTGCTTCATATGACGACAGCGCAAGGAATGCATGTTTATGGAGGGAGCGTTTGATGAATGAGATCAATGATTGTAGCGTAGTTCCGAATAGCGAAGATATGGGATTGAGTAGTGTCGTGTACGTCGACGCCAGAACAGCACTCCCGACGAGCGGCGAAAGGTCCTTCAAATGTTCGTACTCCTGATCTGCGATGGTGATCAACGACTCGACCCAGTCACCAAACTCTTTTCCTGCTAATATAGAATCTATCGTGTCCGCGCGATCCAGCACGCGTTTACCCTGTGTTTCCAGGCATTTACGACTCCAGGTTCCTCGCATGTCCGCATATCCACGCTGGGCATCCTTGAGCGTCGACATGATGCTGGGTGCAGCTGGGTGAGAAGGGTGGGTCGCCGGAAGCGGCAAGGAACGCAAGAAGGAGACTACGGGATCGAGGGCGGTTAAGAGGGAACTGGGGAATGGAGCACTGCGTAGTTCTGCTCCAGGCGGGGGTGTTGACCCGGATGAACCCTCAGCGACAAGTTTGGTGTACATTTGGGTCAGCTTCTTCGCACCCGTTTCGACAAGACGTGCCTTCAAAGATCGACTTGGGTTAGATCATAGGTAAATGGTCGCATTAGTGCTCACTGTATCCGCTAAATCGCGGTCGGAGGATTTGAAAGCAATACTGGCGTTGAGACGCTCAAGGGCATCGGTGTAAACTTCTAGTTGCCCCGACTGTGGGCTGAACGATGACCGCTTTACTCAGCAATATATGATCCTGCAACATCACGTACCCGCGCAGTATCAGAGCCTCTTCAGCAGCAATGCCCTCCTGGTTACTCGCAACCTCGTCGATCTTCAACAAAGCCTTCTCAATATCTGAAAGAGTTCACCTGGCTTCTCTAATTGCAGAGAAGGCGTCACTCACTGCTTGCCCTCTTGTTCAATATCTGTGTCGAACTATACAGTGGTAGGATAGACTTCTCTAACTTTGCCAATCGGGTATCGAAGCTATTGAGAATACCTAGGTCGTTCAGCCTAATACTCGGAGAAAGAGTTGGAGGTAGACTTACTGATCATTCGTTGGGATATTTGGTGAGTTTTGTTGAGGTTCTGCTCGAGCTAATTCCGGGCAATGATTGTAAATGCCAACGGAGAACAACGACAAGGAGGATACGAACAAGCTCAATCTCTGCAGACTCGTCATCCATTATGAACGTCTTCAATCTTCGACAAGCTATGTGGAGTAGGTTGCTTTGGAAGTTGAACGTTGAGGTTGAGGTGTTCACTGTTCGAAGCAAGTGAGCACGTACTGATCGTGGGCGCTTGTGGGTCCTCTCCGCACGTGCTCTATATTTACCAAAGGAGGTACTTGATTGGTTTTGCCGCCTGCGAAATCATTGGTGGGTCAGAATATGTGTGCCCGTGGCCATAGCTCAGCTCTGTTGTCAGTTTTGTTCCCCTCATCAATTGGAGCGTTTTCAGCAGAGGGATAAGAAAAGGAGGCAACCTCCTTGCTAAAAAGTATCGGTGACTAGGTGTGTTGCACCATAGTTGTGCCAGTAACTTCAACTTACACCGATTTTTAAGTAACTACCCGAACGCACTGTGAACAGACTTCGCGGTTCTAGTAGCCAAACTTGCTACATAGATTGTCACCTTAATTTGATGACTCGGAACTCGTGGCCTTTAATGGCATGGTGATCAGTGGTGAGTCACCTTGTATCGTTCTTAGAAAACACTGACAGTTTGCTTTGCTAGCTCGACACGGTAGTCGCGATGAAAGCAGCAACATCAGGATTTGTAGATGTTCGGATGCCCTGTGCCCTTACCAATTGCGGCCGTGGTCTAGCGGTTTCCCTAGATCAATCAATATCTCCCTTGCGAATTTGCAGCGAGGCCATGGATCTCTACCTTGACAATCGTCAACCGTGAGGCTCTACTCACATCCGCATATATGACTCGGTATATTTTCCATGAAACACGCAGAGACCATGCGTTATGTCGGAAGTTTGTAGGTGAATCACCTTCGACCAATGCAGAATGAAGCACACAGTCCCTGATGCGAAGAAGGTACTATCGCTTCCTGCGATACAGTTTGAAATGGCAACATGGGCACCCCATGACACTAATAGAAGAGGCGGATAGCCCTCATAGAGCCAACATCACCTTCGAGCATCTGCACATGCAGCCATGGAAGGACGCGAACGGCGAAATCGAAAGAAAGGTAGGCCCCATTACCTGGTGTCCAATATCTCGTTTCCGATCTCCCACAAATGTACTCATAAAATGACACAGATGTTATCATTATCTCAGTGGAATGGTTTCTATAAAAGGGGGCGGTAATATTCAGGCTTTGCACTCAGTTTCCATCAATCTACACACTACGCGATCTCCATGCCAATCAAGACGCGCAGACATAAAAGAGCTGAAGCACAGGCGAATTTGGACACCCCCGAGCCCACCGTCGAGCCCACCGCCGATCCTAGCGCTGACTCGAGCCCTGAAGATTATGACGACGACAACGACCCCGACTACAGCCCCGGTTCCGAAGCCGATTCCGGTACTGATATTACCCCAGCCTCTCGCTCTGCCGCCGCTGGCAGGCCCTCTCGTGCAGGGAAGGGGCACAGGCGAAACTGGTCTAGCACCTCCATCTGCAACGAGTCCAACCCAGTCATCATCACGCGTTTCAACAGTTGGAAATCACGCCTAAGATCGTTGATAGCTGAGGCCAAGGCAGAAGGGATCGACGGCTACGACGAAGTACAATCTGTAACGGTAGCAGCGGCGGAAAGCCTTGCAATTGTGGAGTCTGTCGACGAGTACAAGAAGAAGGCCGAAAATGCGCAGAAAGATGTGAAGGTATGTATGTCCGTAAGAACTTAGTATTGCGTATCCAAATGTTCACCACTGCATACAAGGTCGTCGCATTTTCTCGCGCAACTAGAAAGGACCTTGAAAGGGTGTCCTTGAACAATATTACGAGTATTAACTTCAATTCCTTGCTAGGAGTTATCTAGAGCCGGATGGCAAAGAGCCGCCTGGAAGTAATAAAATCTGCTGCGCCGCCTTTGCAGAGTGTATTAGAAGAATTAGACGGATTGGTCGGACCCAATGTCACTATCGATTGACCGATACTAAATGATCAGCGCCTACTAGTATCTAGACCGAGGCAGGAGCTCGTGTTACGATCGATCAATGGTTGCTCGTTGCAAACCGGTTCTTTAAGGCCAATCGTACCTTCGCCCTCACCGTATGGACCGAACTATGTCTATCATCCGCATCCGACCAACCCGTCTACATCGAAGAAGGAGATAAAACAACATTCCTGACTGGAGTGTTTGATTACGGGGTTGGATCCATGCGTCATGCTGATACAAGACTCGTCAAAGAACAAGCGAGTGAGTTGTTTGAACTCGTGCAGCCTGTCAACTAGATTCTAATGCCATACGTAGTGTCAATCGCTGAAGTCACACAAACAAAGCAAACCGTTGCCATCTTTGGGCCCTACCGCATCACGTTTGTTATCATTGAAGCAAAGAACGACAGAGAAAATCTCAAGAAACACATCCCTCAGGTAGTCTTGCAGTGTGTGGCCTTGTGAGTCTTCAATCCATAAAATTCCCGATAGGGAACTGAACCGTACGCAGTGGGAAGGACTGGACGAAAGATCAGTACGTACCCCAGTCCGAGTAATATCCTGAGCCTTAATTGTGTGATACAGGTCCGATATAGTCGCATTTTGCTTGGCGAACAGCAAACTATGGATTTTTGGACTTGTAGACCGTGCCTCCAAGCGTGCCTACCACACAGACGAAGTCCATACCTCGGAAGGCGAAAGTGGTGTCCACCCCCTCAAAAGATATTCTCACTACGATATCTTCTCTGAACTAAGTAGGAGGATAATCTATCAGGAATACATTGTCTTCTGTTTGTTCGATAATTCGCCCGGAGTAGTCATCAAGGAGCAGGAACCCATAATCGCGCGCCGTAGGGGCCTCCCACGTTTTCGAACAGTGCTCACCGTGGTCACGAGCGAACGAAATCGCTGTCCTTTTTGGCGAGTTACCGTAAGTCTGAACAAAGGCATGATGTAAGCCGAGAACGCAAAAAATGGCGTCGTCCCAAGTATAAGGCATGTAGTTTACTACCATTGGCGGTCGATCTTCATACGGGACCATGAACTTGACCACTGCTTCTGCGCTGAGAAGGTACAAGTGAGCGTTACCCATGCGGTCGTAGTGAAGCGGGCTGTGAATGTGTGGCTTCAGCCCAGGCAATGCCAAGGTATGGAGTGGCATCGCTGGCGGGCCAGCTAATATGGGATGTTTGCCTGGGACCGGTCGAAAGTCGGACGCATCAATGGCGTAAATTCTGACATCTTCTTCCCCGAGACCGAGGATTCTGTGCCCGGGAAGAATGCGGACAGTGTCCTACAGAGTACCGGCGTGAGAGGGCTATACAGATGAAGTGAAACGAAGTTGTAGTACATACGACGCGCTCGTTGAGTATAATTGTGGTTTTGCGATGGATCAAAGAGCATGAGCTTCGCCAGTTGTACACATCTATGTACCACGTCCTGCCGCCGGAGAGCAAGGGAACACACCTCGCAAAGTAATCCCCCCGAAGGTCCATGGCAAAGCAAAGTTGCGTCGTATATGTATTGAACGACGTAATGTGACGAGCGACGAGTGTGTCGCTATCGGTGTTGGTGATCTTCCATATGGATAGTCTTCCAGGTCGTTCATCTGAGAAAGGTTAGTAGGTTTCTACGAAGCCAATAGGAAACGTACAAGCATGTTGACGAACGAGGGCGATAGAAACCTCGATGTTTGGCAGCGTATATCGTTCATCGATGGCGTATTGTGTCACTCGCTCTCCCCACTTGTCTGGTGGGCGAATCAAGACACAGGGTTGACTGACCATCAAGTTGAGGTCGTAGACATCAAGGCAGGGATCCCTGCCATTAGCTAAAAGCCATCTACCTCCATGGAGGAGGTGTAACTGGACCGCCGAACTCTTACACGCTAGACGTCGGGTAGGTCGCTTTGATTTAGACACCCAGTTGCGTTGAACTCGAGCCCAGTGCAAGGTGTCGCGCTCGAGTTCTGCATAAGTTGCCGTGCTATCCTTCGCGCTCAAGGGAGTGTCGTAGCCGTCAGAAAGTCGTTGGTACTGTGCTCGCCATACGTATCGCGATCGGGAGGCAGAGCACAACGACTTGCATGTCTGGAGAAAGTCAGAGGAAGGGATAATGGGGTAATACTTGCACTCACTGCGCGTATGCAAAGTACCTCCCTCCAGTCTAACTCGGCCAGAACCATCTCCGAGATTTCCTGAGGAAGGGCTGTTAAACGGCACCTGTCGACGATGCCAGAGTTCGAAGCTGAGCAGTTCGTCAGTATAAATATTTTGAAAAGAACAAGAGCCAACGAACCTTGCCTAGGAAGGGCCGAGCGCAGAGGTCGTGATAACATAGTAAATAACTCGCCGGTGAGCGACAACAGCATGCGCCACCTAATCCACCGAAGCACCCAGCAAGTGAAGTGTTTCTCCAGCATCGACCCCGAGCAACAAGCAGTGAATGAGCCGTGGCTGGTCGCGGTCGCGCTGAACGTTGGATAACATCAAGAACTTGAAGTGGAAGCCACGTGACAAATTGATTCCGCTCCGATCCCTTCAGGGTGCCTTCCTCCTCTCTGACTGTACGCTCAATGAGAACGGCCAACTGATCAAATTGTATATCAGCAAGTCTCGAGAACATGATACCGCCGTATCCTATGTTGTAAGGAGCCAGGCCGTCTAATTACATTCCAAAGTCGCCGGAAATACGCTCATCCGATAAGGCCAAATAGCAAGCGATGGATCTTTGGAGTTGTTGACCGTGCTTCGAAGAGCATCTATCATACAGACGAAGTCAGCACTACGGGACATAAGACAGGTGTCTTTGACATTCTTCTTGCGCTTATCTTTTGGGTACCACTGCCTCCTTGAACTCCCCCTGTGACCGCTCGGAAAATATCCTGCTATGAAAAAGACATAGAGGCATGTGTCCAGACATTTATTTGTGCTCCAATTTCTAGTAATCGTTTACGAAGACATTGTCCCTGCCTGTCCTTTCAACTACTCGCCCCGAGTAGTCGTCAAGGAGAAGGAAGCCCCATATATAGTCGCGCTCTTCAGGGACCTCCCAAGTTTTGGAACAATGTTCATTGTCATAAGCAAGTAACATTGCCGTCCTCCTGGAGAAACGGTCGCGTGTCTGAACGTAGGCACGGTGGGAACTGAGCACGCAAAAACTGTCGTTGTCGTCCCAGGTATAAGGCATATATTTCACTGTCGCCGGAGGTCGGTCTTCGTATGGAATGATTAACTTGACTACTGCTTCAGCGTTTGCAAGGTATAAGCAAGCGTTACTCAGAGGGTCGTAATGAAGGGGGCTGCGAATATGCGTCTTTAACCCTGGCAAAGCTAGAGTATGGAGTGGTACGGCTGGCGGGCCAACTGGTGCGGGAGTCTTTCCTGAGACTGGTTTGAAGTCGGATTCAACTGCGTAGATCCTGATGTCTTCCTTCCCAAGGCCAAGTATTCTTTTCCCTGGAAGAATCCGTATGGTGTACTGTCCACTACCAGCGTCAGGAGGTTATACATTTAGCCATTCAAAGAATTAAAACACGTACGACGCGCTCGCTGAGGACAATTGTGGTTTTGAGGTGGATCAATGAGCATGAACGTTGCCAGTCGTATACATCTATGTACCACATCCTATCGTCGTCGGGCACGGGAACACACCTTGCGAAGTAGTTTCCCCGTAGATCCATGGTAAAGCAGCATTGTGTTGCATATGTGTTAAACGACGTAATCTGATGAGCGACGAGGGTGCCGTTGGGGGGGTCGGTGATCTTCCATATGGATAGCCTAGCAAGCCGTTCATCTGGGGGAATTAGCAGACGTCAATGGAAACGAGGGGGAACATACTAGAGCGCTGACGCACGAGGGCAACAAAAACTTCAATTTTTGGCAACATACTCGTATTCACCTCGTCGACGACGAACCGATCTACTCGTTTCTCTCGCTTGTCTTGTGGGCGAATCAAGATGTGGTGTTGACCGGTTGTCGAATCAATGTCGTAGACGCTAAGACAGGGAGCCATAGTATTGGCTAAGAGCCATCTACCCCCTGTAATGAGGTAAATCTGGATTGCCGGACACTTGCATACTAGGCGTGATGATGGTTGCTTCGATTTGGATACCCAATTGTGTTGAACTCGAGCCCAGTGCAAGGTGTCATGCTCGAGTTCTGCATAAGTTGCCGTGCTATCCCTCGCGCTCAAGGGAGTGTCGTAGCCGTCAGAAAGTCGTTGGTACTGTGCTCGCCATACGTGACGCGATCGGGAGGCAGAGCACAACGACTTGCATGTCTGGAGAAAGTCAGAGGAAGGGATAATGTGGTACCACTTGCACTCACTGCGCGTATATAAAGCACCTCCCTCCAGTCTAGCTCGGCCAGAACCATCTCCAAGATTTCTTGAGGAAGGGCTGTTAAACCGCACCGGCTGTTAACGATGCCACAGTTAGAAACTGAACAACTCGTCAGTATTATTAACTTGAAAAGACCAAGAACCAACGAACCTATCTTAGGGAGAACCGAGCGCAGAGGTCGTGATAACATGGTAAATAATTCGCCGGTGAGCGACAACAGCGTGCGCCACCTAATCAACCAAAGAACCCAGCAAGTGAAGTGTTTATTCAGCATCGACCTCGAGCAACAAGCAGTAGGTGGGCCGTGGCTGGTCGCGGTCGCGCTGAATGTTGGATAACACCAAGAAGTTATCGCCACACTCGCGTCGAAGTGGAAGCCACGAAAGCACGTGACAAATTGATTCCGCTCCGATCTCCTGGTGCCTTCCTCCTCTATGACTGTACGCTCAATGAGAACGGCCAACTGATAAAATTGAATGTCGGCAAATCTCGCGAACGCGGTGCCCTCGTATCCTATGTTTTGATGGGGCGGGCTGTCTAATTACATTCCAAAGCCGCTGGAAATACGCTCATCGAGGTCATTCAATATAGGTGAGTAACCGTTGCACAATGCTCGAAGCGCGTCGATTTCTTGCCTCCAGGAACCCCACTCTTTCCTTGTTAACCCAAGCTGGTAGCAGCATCATACTTTGATCCCCTTGGTTTGGGCTTGCAGAGGTCCACACAGTGCAGAACAGTGTGCTGTGATGTTGTTGGTGACTTTCGAATTCAGAACTTGAAGCTATTGCTGTCCGCAGGCGTCAAGTCAGAATTGAGGCTGGACCTTCCACAGCTGGCTCTCAGGCACGGGATCTCTGTTCGCTGCAGGATGTCATACTCTAACGACGCGCATGTGAGCTATATCACCCGTGTAGGGCTGGGAAGCCAAGTCTCACTAATGAACTCCCAACCAGTAGGCACCTCGGGGCTCCATGGACTTCCAATCTTGTAGACTGACACGACGCCACCATAATACAGTTGTTTCGTCCCATAGTCAAGTGGGGTAGCGTGGCTTGGACGAGAATCATCCACGGGCGTGCGTAGCCGACACACAGTTGCGGAACCTGAGAATCTTTCATAGGGCACGTACCTCGTTTTCCACCTCGGCGCAATAGCGGATAGTGTGTTCACTTCGGGACTATGGATCTTCCAGAGCTTACGATCGTCACGCCATGGTTAATCATCAAGGCCGACGAGACCACGTTCCTGACTTCTCATGTTCAAATGTACTTCGACTTGAATGTTAGAGCTTTCTAATGTTGGAGGTCAAGTAATGGGAAGGTTCTCCCACGTGCATTGTCATCAAACAGGCGGTACCTCCAGTCTTCCATCTCATCCCCATGCATTATCTGATTCCAACATTGAACCCCATTGAATTTATCCATGTGAGGCACTCACGTGTGTCTGAGGCTCCCTTGAGCACCACCGCTCAACTTCCGTGCTGATGTTCAGATTTACTTTGCCTAGTGACTGCTCTGGGAATAGCTTCATTTGTTCGTGCTTTCACAACCCACTAACTACGATAACCGGTGATATCACTAGTGGGAACGTCCCGTTGTGATGGTGGATCACTTCTCACACTTCTTTGATTAGCTTCCTTTTAATCGCGCATAGAAAATGTGGTTTGTCCGTTAGCTTCATCACCCAGTCCCCCGTGTCTTGTCTTACTATGTCTATAGAAAAGGAGAACGAGAAGAGAGGATCCGACGCTAGCATCAACTCCGCTGCAGATAGTATCGATCTTTTCTCCTACCACGGTGCGCTACTGCTTCCACCCTAGTGATGCATTTGGATCTAATCAATAGCGGTAGAACACAATGCGGGTCGTTTGATTGTCGATCCCGAGTATGTTAGGGTCACCTAGCTACGTTAGACACCACACAACTTACGAACCTGTCCTAGGGAGGCCAAGATTGAACTTGGGGACGTAGTCGCAGCGAAGCTCAAGCTGAGCGCCGATGGTACAAAAGTTCTATGGCCTCAGCCAACAGACGATCCTGAGGACCCCCAGAATGTTTGTCACCGTATGCGGGCCTTGTCACCCACAACTAACAGAAGTTTCAAGTGGTCGGATCGACGCAAGGCATTGCAATTGATGATCATCACGCTTGCTGCCATTGTTCCAGACTTTGATTCGGGTATAGGTACGTAAATACATGCGTTGTGCGATTTCACATACTCACCGTCGATATCCGATAGGTATTGCGGCCATATTTGCTTTGGCGGAACAATATAACACGACGACGGGCGTAATCAACAACCTGACGTCGAAGTAAGTAGAGTATCTGATACATACATATAGGCGTGTGAGCTAATTGTGAGCTTGTAGCTGGAGCATCTTTCTACTTGGTACATATTCCGTCGCCGGATCTGGACGACTTGACTGATGTTTATACAGGTTGGGGCGGTATATTCGCCGTGATGTTGATGAGGCGACTTGGACGACTTCCCATCTTATTCTGGTCTCAGGTGTGCTTTACTATGCTATCTCAACAGTAATATTAACAGGCAAAAGGTTTTTGCAGTTGGCTTCTTGGTCGGTGCAACATTTGCTCCTACTCTTAAAACCTTCACTGGTAAGTATCATCCTGAGGATGCACGTTCACGAATGGACCATACTGATCATTCATCCCCAGCCTTCCGATGTCTCAGTGGGTTTTTCGCGTAAGTTCTTATCAAGCTATTCTAGTTGATAGTGTTTAACTTGTCACACGTAGCACCGCACCCCAAGTTACAGTGAGTCTTGATCCACTTTCCGCTTCACGTGGATTCCAATGGCAATATTCCGCGTCTAGGGCCTCTTCATAGTCAGTGACATGTACCCATTCCACAAGCAAGCTCGGATGGTCAGTGATACCTTCGCCTAGTCTATACATTGGTGACTCAAATGAACTGTAGTTGAATGTATGGACCATGGGGTTCATCATTTCTCCGTTCTTGTCACCGTTTGCCTTCGGATTCCTCGTTGCGCGAGCAAGGTATGCTAAGATCACTTCGTTGCTTAACTGTGAATCTGAGTGATCTAGTTGGCGCTGGGCTTATGGTATTGGGTGCATCTATGGCGCGATCGTCGTTGCTTTGATAGTCTTCTTTGGGGAAGAAACGTAAGCCATTTCGAATCCGTTTCGACTCAACTTGCATTTTCAACACTTCGGAAAGAATATACGACAGGACTGTAAAGCCTCTCCCCCCGCGGCCTGTTAAGAATCTCAGGTGGAGAGTAGAGACCTTGATTGGTATTACGGGAGTGAGAAACCAAGGCTATCGTTCTCCATGGATGGAAGGAATTTTGGCTCCACTCAAGGTTGTGTGGCGCCCCCATCTCCTAGCCATTCTCCTTTATGAGGTACGCGCGTTGATTCCGCTGTCAGACAATGATGACCAACGTTTCAACGTTTCGGAAGGCAATGGTCTTCGGGTTTGCTATTGGTATAAACGTAGGCATACACATATCGGTTGATTTGGCAGTCTTTGACGGCTATACTAGGTTACAAACGCTGTTTTCTTGGGCAGCCCACCGCCTGTCGGCTTCGGATTTAGCCCATTTGGCATTGCTGGAGCTTACGGCACACCTATCGTAAGTGGTTTCATCGTGTCAGAAACGTAGTTGATACTCAAGAAGATACTTTATATCCATAGGTTGCCGTGTTACTTGGAGAATTAGTCGGCCACTACGTTAACGATTGGATCATGAACTTCAGCATTCGCCGCAACAATGGTGTTTTCGAGGCTGAGAGCCGTTTATGGTGAGTATCTGCAATCTTTTCATCTATCCAGCGTTAACTTTTGTGTTAGGGCGTGTTACATCGGGCTCCCTCTGTATATTTGTGGATTCGTTACATTGGGGGCTGCGTTTCAGATGCACTTGAGCGTTGGCGCTGTCGTCATGGGATGGGGAATTGCACAATTTGCTATCATGATAACGACTGTCGCAGTTTGTGAGTAGACGGCCACGTTTATGCCCGCATATTGACCTAGTTTCGTCCATGTAGATGCTTACGCCAACGACTGTTTCCCGAAGCACCGAGTAAGCGCATTCCTCTGTGCCTGTACACCTTTACTCACCGCGACTCTAGGGTGAAATCAGTGGACTGATCAACCTAGCGAGAACCCTTGGTGGTAAGTATTCTAATTCATGCATCGTAAACCAATCTAATGGATATCCGATAGGTTTCAGTGTTGCTTACTTCCAGGTACCATGGGCGGAAAAGCACGGTGCATTACAGACTTTTGGAGTCGAGGCAGCGTATGTCTTATTTCCTCCCCCGTAAAGCCTAGAGCTCACTGTATCATCATAGTATTGTTACAGGGCTATTCTTCCTCATTGTGCCTACCATACAAATTAAGGGCCGAGCCTTACGGGTAAGTGAGCATCCCTTTGTCGGGGACACAGCGGATTGATCGTCATGCTAGAAAAAATACTCCCTGCATTGACGAGGTTATGCTTTCATGACGGTCTCTGTATCACTTGTACTCATAATTGCATGCCGTGAGGACGGATGATGATTCTTGTTGTAAGATAGGATGAAGTTTGAGATTCCTGATTTGTAGTCTACATTAGTTGATCAATTCGTTTGACGAGGCGGTGGGGGTTCAACATTTTCGTTGAACATAGTTGTCGCGACCCAACTTGTCTCGGACGCTGAAATTCATTTTCAAATAGCTCTGGACTGACTGAGGACGGGAGTGCACCAAAACACGTGATCCCGTGGAGGACACTGGAGTTTTAGAACGTTGATTGAACGGTCAAGTCCCTCAAAGTTGAAGTTGCCAACCAGCCGCAAGTTACGATGGATAGAAAGCTAACATACAAGCTACCTCCCACCACAATCACTGATAAGCTCGTCTCCCAAAACACTCGTCGCATCAAGGTTCGATATTCGAGCACATCTCGCGTCTTCTTCTTGATTGACGTTGATGAGACAAGGCTCTAGAGGAGCAGAAACGCGTGAGCCTTCTACGCACTTTCTGTACTTACCAAGAACTCACTGCTATACAGCGACGCGCAGAGAAGTTTGACTCCACCAGACAGTTGGATTTATTCGCAGATCTGAGCCTTGGCGTATCTGACGATGAGGCCGATTTGAACTCAAATGAGCCAGAAGGACCCGCTATCCTACGAGAGGGACTAGCCTCCTACACATCCATGCTGCCAGCATCTTCAGAGAACGATCAAGTTGAAGCCAGTGCCCGTGCAGACAAGAAGCGTAAAGGCAAGAATAAGCGTAGTAAGGGTGCCAGCAAAGGTCAATTACGGAGGCAGAGCAAATGGGCGAATCAATGCATGTACGCTGAACTGCTCGAGATGCTGGACGACGATGTCTGGTCTGTCTCGCCTGACGCTGCTGCACACGATGGATTGCCAGAGGACTTGGAGAAAGGGTGGGTTTGCGTTGCCCCCGTCCCTGTCGGCAAACGATGTTTAGCAGTAGTGACGGCCGCGCCCAATGGCATATGTATGTTGTTCCCATCTGCGCCTTTGCTTCTACTTTGATTGACACATCGACCCACAATGACAGCGCCGAACACGACTTTGCGGTCTCGGCTACTTGGTAAACCGCTCATGCCCCGTTTTCCTTCATCACTCCCACCTGAGACGGTATTGGACTGTATATTGGACGCCAACTGGAGAGATAACGGAATCCTGCACGTTCTTGATGTCATCAAGTGGAAGGGGCAAGATATTGGTGATTGCGAGGCTCCTTTCAGGTACATTAACTTTCGTTCATCAGAAGGAATACTTCCCTGATTGCGTTTTTAATAGATTTTGGTGGCGAGACACTCGCTTGGCAGAACTTCTACCAAGTCCTGCACCATCAATGCTGACTGCCACCTCGAAATCCGCTGATGTTCCAACAAGTCCGCTCAACTCTCAATCCCGCTACCAATTCCCCTATCCCAATACACTCGTACCCGTACCTTACCACACGGACACCACTCTTTTGAACCTACGCTCTCAGATTATTCCTCTCGCACGTTCCACCAGGGCGGTACCCGTCAACCTCCCTCTTTCGGCGGCAGACGGCGACGGTGAAATGGTTATAGACGGCATGGATGACGCACAGCGCCCTGTTCATCCGGCGAACTTAGTAGTAACAGTCTCTTCCGATGGCCTACTCCTCTACGTTGCAGAAGCCACTTACGAACCTGGAACCAGTCCGCTGAGCAGTTGGATACCGGTTGCGTATTCTGACGATGACTCTATGGACGGACCAACTATACGACGTCCCCTTGATCGTTTCGAGAGGTGAGTGCTTGAGTCCCTAGCCCACGCAGCAACTATTTTGAGCTAAGTTTTTACTAAGGCTTATCATGAGGCGCCTAGAGATTGCATCTGGCGCGCAGCTAGACATCGACATGTAGCCCGCAATTTATCGAGCATGTGACGTTCCAACTTCCCGCCGTTATGTACAAAGTCATTTTTGCACTTGCCCATTGCCGTAACGTCTCCACAAATAAGTTTCGATGTTGAGAGTTTGCCGCCGCACGTCCGCATCCACTTCGTTACCCGATCGCAGCTGTCCAACTTGTCCGAAGGCATCTCAGAGCCTAAGTAACTCCTTCTTACGATCAAGTTTGATTCGCAGATTTATACTGGGTGATGTAGGGGTCTGATCTTGTGTTTCCCCGCCTTCTTCCACTCGGCCATGTCTTCAGAGAAAGTAGATAGTGTGTCTGTAGGCTCAGCGACGGTAGACGAAGACTGCGGAATAAATCTATTCGCGCTACACGAGGAACGAGCTGGTCGGCTGATTATTGATCCAAAGTGAGTTTCACGTCTTATTCATATATAGCTACTACTGACATTGTCACGTACCACGAAGAGAAGCGCGTATCGAACTTGGAGATGCGATAGCGTCAAGGCTGAAATTGTCCGCAGACAGGACGAAAGTCCTTTGGCCTCAGCCAACGGATGACCCTGAAGATCCTCAGAACGTGAGTGCATCAGTCTGCAACCCTTTTTCGACGTTAACTTGGAAATCATAGTGGAGTGATAGGCGGAAAGCCTTCCAACTATTCATACTCACATTAGCGTCCATAGTGCCGGATTTCGATTCGGGGATCGGTCAGTTCTGCTTCTTCCGCTCTGTCGCGTTTGTCTAATCACCAACAACCTCAGGCATCGCGGCGATATTTGGTCTAGCGGAGGAGTACAACACTACACCGAATGTGATCAACAACTTGACCTCCAAGTATGTTCACACTGAGACCTGATGGAGAATCTCGCTAACCACCACAACTCTCGCTTCAGCTGGAGCATTTTTCTCATCGGTAAGAAAAGGCGATTACGTTGGCTGAAGGACAATCTTGACGTTGCGTCACAAATAGCACCCGCTGGCGTATTCGCGGCTATGTTCGTTCGGCGGTACGGACGGCTTCCTGTCCTTTTCTGGTCTCAGGTAGGAACTCGCAACGCGTTGACGGAGCATACCTGTACTAATCTGCATCCCAGCTGATCGGTTTAGGTTTCCTGATCGGGGCAACATTCGCAAGAGACTTGAATACGTTCACAGGTACGGTGACCTCTCTGCAATGTAATTCGTATCCTCCTGAACCACGGTTCCTCCAGCAATGAGATGCTTGACGGCCTTCTTTGCGTAAGTCGACATCAATGACATAGTCACTTATTGATTCGTTCAATTTTGGTCTCAGAACGGCCCCCCAAGTAATCGTGCGTCTTCTGTACACGTTTTATATTTCAATGGTCGTTCTCATATCCACCAAGGGCTTGTATGTTGTCTGCGATATGTTCCCCTTTCATCTTCAGGCACGGAAGGTAGACCTGGTTCATATTTCCATGGTTGTAGCAACCCGTTTACCAGCTCCTAGCTAAATTTATGGACTATGGGCTTCATTATATCCCCGTTCTTGTCCCCGTTTGCCTTTGGATTCCTTGTTGCCCGGGAAAGGTGTGTGATTTGTGCCGTTTTCTTGATCAACTTCTCATCTTCGAAGCTGGCGATGGTCGTAT